>NC_133464.1:69788333-70424166 GCF_048565385.1 Saimiri boliviensis | reverse complement strand
TAATTCAGCATCTTTTCAAACTATGGGCCAACAAACCAATGTCTTATTATTAAAATTTTCCTTCAGATAAAATCGGCATTCATGGCCACCTAAATGGAACTGGAGACCGTTATTCTAAGTGAAGTAACTCAGGAATGGAAAACCAAACATTGTATATTCTCACTCATAAGTGGGAGCTAAGCTATGAGAATGCAAAGGCATAACAATGATACAGTGGACTTTGGGAATTCTGGGAAAGGGTGGGAGGGAGGTGAGGGATGTGAGACTACAAATCCAGTACAGTATATGCTGCTCAGGTGATGAGTGAAACAAAATCTCAAAAATCACCACTGAAGAACGTATTCATGCAACCAAACACCACCTGTTTCCCCAAAACACTATGGAAATAAAAAATAAAAATAAAATTAAAGTCTTGGGAAAAAAAGAAAATATTAGAGTAAAATGAGTAAAACTGGTGCTGTTCGTTAAACATTTGATTTCATTTTACATACACAGCCAAGTATACTGGACCACAGTGTAAAACGTATTTCTCATTGTAGGTCACAGTTTAAAAAAGCTTGATAGAAAACTTCTCATATTCATATGCAAACAGTTTAAATCTGTGATTTTCGCATTCTTAGAAATTGAGTTTAAGGAAGGAGAAACCCAGCACATGGTTGAAATCGAAGTTATCTTCGACGAGGTGAGAGAGATGAGAGAGGCCTTCACTGTTCACCTAAAGCCTGATGAAAATATGATAGCAGAGACGCAGGTAAGTAATGTAATGTGTACGTAAATTCATGGCCAGCACTTCATCAGAGAAAATGCATAAAAGCAATCACATAGTGTACCATAAAATGAGGAGAGTTTGTACAAGCCTTACATGAAAGAGATATGCATAATCTCTTTTTACCACCTAATATATTTTGTTCCGATTAGATCATAGTCAAGAAATTCCTATCCTTTTCTTTGAAAAATCATGTTTGTGGAAACTCAAAAAGTGAAGTCACTGAGCCCCAAAGCAGTGCACTGCCCTTCCCATGTCAGTCAGTATGATTGATTGACCTTGGGATTAACCATCAGAGAGAAAGCAGCATCTCAGAGTAAAGAGGGAACTATTAATTCAACGCCACAACTCGTCAAACATATATCTGAACCCACAAAGCAGTTTGCTAACCCTCCAGATCAAGACCTGTTTCTCCTGGCTTTATCAGAATTTGATGTCCACAGCCTCATGATCAAAATATTGCAGTCCTAAATCTTATTATCCATACTTATTTAATTTATATTGTCTCATTAACCAGAATCTTCCTCAAAATGAACATAATTCCACAGAATGTTGACCTTTACACTGGAAATAATTTTGAAAACTACATCTGTTTTTGGAATGTATTAATTTTTTATGTCTTTGCTTAAATTTACTGTATTACCTTTTTAAATTTGTTTCACTTCAGTATGAGTTTCAGCTGGGAAATTTTTTTCCTTACATATTTTTACCATTTTGTAATCCTTACTGCTTGATGGTTTTTCTACTATAGTGCCTTGCTTTTTAGCAAGTCATTTAAAATTCAAGTATGGGCAATCTTTATCAAATACAGTTTTATGTCTTCATCACATAAGATAAATCTTTTATTATGTTTATGGAGTAGCATATGAAATTCTTTTGGGTGAAAAGAATAAAGATTCACTCAAATTACTTCCAGTGATGAAAGCTTCTTTTAAGAATATACATGTAAAGATAGTTCGGGAAACTACGCTATGTAGTCAGATGTTGGAAGCCAGGGCAAGTTCACAGCAAGGTGCTCTTGTCAGCCTGCCCAGAAGCAGATGTTCATAATTTCCTCTTCTGTCTGGAACTCAAATTCTCCCTGCCTGTGTTTAAGGCGGTGCCTTTTGCCCTCAGCTGCTTTAAAGAGTTTCTTATTACTGGCATCTGCTTCATCCAGGCTCACACTATCCCATGACCTCTGTGATCTTCCTTCCCTCAGAATGTCCTCCAGCTTTCCTCCCACTGTCAATGAATTGACTTCTTCATCAAACTTCCCTTCACAACTCCAAAACAGATTTAGCTACTGTCATCACAATGGAGAAAAAAATGCAGAGCCTGAACACCTCCTGGGCTGCTGGCCAACCTTTGGACTGACTGCCCTGGTCTCAGCTGCCCTCCCCTGGAATCAAAAGTTGTGAACAAGGTGCCAAGGTCACGTGCAGCAGGCCATTTAGAGCCTGTTGCTCTCCAGGGGCTCCGAGTATGACAATTTGCATCATAATGAGGCATGGGTTTGCCAGGCATCGTGAGTATTGTCCTGTATCATAGAAGCATAAAAAGTTTAATATTTCACTAATCAGTGATAATTATCTTTCTCTTCTAGGTGACTAAAGCCATTGTGTATATAGAAGAAATGAGCAGCATGGCAGATGTCACTTTTCCTTCTGTCCCTCAAATTGTGTCCCTTTTGATGTATGATGACACTTCCAAAGCTAAGGAGAGTGCTGGACCCGTGTCTGGCTATCCTGTCATCTGTATCACAGTGAGTAGGAGATTCACAAAATTGAGGAAAATTGTAAGATAATTATTTTAAATAATTACAAACTGTAATCAATATAGCATTGGCTTTGTTATGAAGAAATGAAAGCAGAAAAATACTACATGGTTTAACCATTGAACTTTGCAAATATAACAAGAATCAAGTAAAGGTCCTGTTTTTCTTTCTTCACCCAACAAAGGTTCGTTAACTAATGTGTACATAGTGTGTTATCTCAGTCTGTCACCAATAGAAAAATAAATAAGATTTGAAGTGTACATTCAAGATATTTAGAAATGAGGAAAAAAATATAGAAATTGGTAACTCTAATATAAGGCAAGATGGACCACTATCATAGAATGATACAAATTACAAGTTAGCGCTGAAGCTCCATGGATGAGGGGAGGTTTGGGATGGTCAGGTGGAATTTTGATAGTTTAGAATGCAAGTCTGATAAGGGAAGGTCATTCTAGGAAGAAGGGATTATAATATGAGCTACAGCTAGAAAAAATAGCATAAGAAATAGCAGATTATCACTACTTTTAAAGTTTGCCTTCTCTTGACTCTAAATTGCAAGCCCTTTGTGAGCTAAAATTATGACTTACTTATTTTTATATCACAACAGCACTTCTATAATCAACTATATAGAAAAGGTACACAACAAATGTTTATTGAGTTAACAAGGCAGAGATAAAAATTTGGTGTCAAGTGATAGGGAGTTTTAAATGTCATATTTAGAAATCGGCAGGTTAACAGGGCAGTTGTGCGTCAATGGACTGGAAGAAAAGACACTGAATTAGACAGAGAGGTGCTGCTGGGAATGGAAAGGAAGGCATCAACTCAAGCAATATCACAAAAGAAGAATCAGTCAAGCTCATGATTCACTGGATAAGGGGGGTAAGATGAGAATAGGAAGGAAGAGAGGGAAGGAGGGAGGAGAAGAGAGAGAATAAAGATAATTGGCAAACCTGATGATTTGAGAGATTATGATGTAAGTAGCAGTTTTACACATATTAACTTAGAAATGAAAACATCCAATACACTGTTTGAAATGCAAGATGAGTGTTTATAAACACTATCATAGCTGGGAATCAAACTTTGGAAGCTGCATGAACAGCATGTAGAAATCAGGGAAAGTAGCAGTGAAAACTCGATGACAGAACTGGAGAGGAATGGGTTCCACACTGTTCTAGACTCTGTTCCTAACACAGTCATTTGTTTTCTACAGGCTTGCAACCCCAAATATTCAGATTATGATAAAACAGGTTCTATCTGTGCAAGTGAGAACATCAATGACACTTTGACCCGGTACCGGTGGCTGATGAGTGCACCCGCGGGCCCTGATGGTGTGACCAGCCCTATGAGAGAAGTGGACTTCGACACCTTTTTTACATCATCCAAGATGGTCACGCTGGACTCCATATACTTTCAGCCTGGCTCCCGGGTGCAATGTGCGGCTCGTGCTGTGAACACCAACGGGGATGAAGGCCTGGAGCTCATGAGCACTATCGTAACCATAAGCAGAGAAGAAGGTCAGTCATTTCCACTTTCCCAGGTAGATCACTGGAATACTGTGGAAAATTACAAATGTCTATTTTCTGGTTTTTAATACTTCCACATGACCCACATATTCCATATATTTTGTAAGTGGTTAAAAAATTTAAAAAAAAAAAATTTTTTTTTGAGACAGAGTCTTGCTCCATCGCCAGGCGCCGGGCTGGAGTGCAATAGCACGATCTCAGCTCCCTGCAACCTCCACCTATTTATTAGAAAAATGAAATATTCATTCTACCTTTGAGTACCTATTAGATGCCAGATACAGTGCTTTGTGCTGGCTATAAAATAAAGAAGACAGGATCCCTGCTTTGAGGAATTCTTGGTCCAGTTGAAGATGCGAACACATTTTAGTCTAGATAGGGCACAGGAATGCAAAGGTAGAAGTGATTTGTTCTACCCTGAGTGGGTCAGGAAAGACTCATCAAAGAAGGGAGGCTCAAGCTGAATCTGAAAACAGTACAAAAAACAAGCATAAGCAACAACTTGTAAAAGCAAGAAAGAATGTGGGATATTCTGGGAACAGCAAGCAGAGAAATGGGGAAGCTTCTGAGAGGGAGAGGAAGAACCAGGAGACAAGGCAGAATGATATGCAAGGGTCAGCTCCAAACAGAGCTCATGGTGTGAAAGAAGCTCAGCTGGTGGCTGGGTGAGTAGCAGTTTGTTGGGGACAGGAGGGGAAAGGCAGTCCAGGTAGAGGGGTATGTGCAAATTCACACCTTGGTATTACAAGAGAGACTGTATCTGAGGTTGGAGCCAAAACATATTGGGGAGGAGAATAGGATGTGGCTGGGGACCACATTGGAAAGACAGGAAATCCACTGTATAAATAAATCCTTCACTCTGAAGAATAATTTTTAGTGAGACTTAAAAAAAATAAAAAAGATTGTGTATATATCTGATTCTATTTCTAAATCATCCATTTGCATACTGCATTCAAAAGTTAATTTGTTGCATAAAGAGAGGTCGTGTGTCCTACCTACCACTATGATATATTCAGGATCAAATATTTAAATAATACCTTAAAATGATTCTTTTAATAAATCAGACAGCCTGTATGCTGGGGCCTGCTTCTGATTGCTATTCTAGTAAATACCTATGTATGTTCTCTGTCTTAAACAAATAGAAGAGAAATTGTATTTTTCCAAGTTCTTTTAAAATTATAATCCAGCATCTTGGTCCCTTTCATGATGTTCAAATAAAAACCACTATTTTCTTAAAGGAAATACTGGAGAAAGAGTTTCATATCCAAATTCTTGAAGATCACTGAGAGATGTGAGAAAGAAAGATAGAGGGATGAATATAAAATGGTTTATAATATATAATACACATACTGTAAAAAAATTACATATATAAGGAAAACGCAACTGTGCACATTTTGCCCTCTGATTTTGAAGGAGACGTTAGTTTTAGTTCCTAAAATGAGCATATTTTTCATTTTATTCACTTATAAGTAATGTAAACATAACTAATGATAAGTATATTATTCTAGAGTAAAAAGTAAATTTACTTGGTCTAACTACACTTACTTTTATCCTACTGACTTTCAGTCATTTTTACTGTATCTGTTCATACTTCAAATGGTTTTGTGAATATGAGCATGATCTAGAATAACCAGCACACATTAAGTTACATTGAATGGTAACTATTTTCTCAAAGTTTAAACAATCCCTAAATTGTCAAGTGGCCACTAAACTGTCTGCTGTGATTACTTCTCACCCTGTGGCCTTCTGCTTTTTTATGACATAATGTACACTGTCAGCCATGTCCTATTCCACAGAGAATTTTAAATCACGTAGAAAAATAATAGCTCCTACTTTTAAAAACATTCTTTAGATGTTATCGATTACCTTCTTTTAGCATAACTGTGTTCATTTCTTTTCAAGGTCTTTGTCAGCCCCGTGTACCTGGGGTTGTTGGGGTAGAGCCGTTCTCAGCTAAATTGCGCTACACAGGCCCTGAGGACCCAGACTACACAAACCTTATCAAGCTCACTGTCACGATGCCGCACATAGACGGTAGGTGACTTGGGTAAGCAAGTCCATGGAATTGTTCTGGGCTCCTCGTTACCCGGTGTATTTTCCTTAATCTTCTAAACAACCAAGCTTCAACAGGTGTTCACCTTGCAACTTGAGCTTCAAGTCCTTCTGCTTCCTTTAACTGTTTTAGCTTTGTTCTACCCAGTTTTTATAACTATGGCAATGGAAGCATTCTTTAAAATTATATAGATATAATACTAGATTTTATGAAAGAGCACAAATGTATTTTCAATCATAAACTTGAAGTTACAGTAAAGTATTTGCTGTCTTAGTGTCTACCCGCAACATACGTTGACAATTTTATAGCTGGAGTTTTATGTCTCTCTCAGTATTTATCATGTCACTAAGACATTTCCCAGATATTTAAATAAAACAAAAATGAAACTAACAGGTATTACGCATTATATTTATTTTCTCTGGCTAGGGAGCTGTGACCAGAACGTGTGCGTCAATAACTTTATCATACTTTATGAATATTTTACTATATATAGAAGGCATTTTCAAGTTTTTTCCACTCAATTCACTGTATACTTGTAGCAAATTGTTAATATTAATTTTATTACTTGATATGTCACTTATTTTATGTGGCTAAGGGAGAGGAAATGTCATTAGGAACGGTAATTTAGAATATACCTCCCCAGAACAGGAACATCTGCTCTGTATGTCTGTTACAACCTCAGATTTTTCTGGGGATTGGAAAGGCAGGTGGCCAGGAATCTGTGTCTCCTTCCTTTGTGGCATAATGTTGGTCCCTGAACCACCCAATCTCTAGGTCCATGTGGAGGTGTAACTGGAGCTGCAAAGGGCTGAGAAGAGACCCATCAAGGAAACATAGACCTAAAACGGATCTTTCCTAAAAGAAAGAGTGTCTCTTATGCCACTCCTAAGGCTTGGCTTTGCATTTTCTGAATGCAACGTTCAATGTTCAAAAGCCACAGCTCTGCCAGAAATGTAGTTGAGGCTGACCGCTTCTTTTGTGGGTCCAGGGTTTTGCTATGAGTGAATCTGAGAGGAAGAGATGGGGAAGGCTCAAAGAGAAGACCTGGTTCATAGTCTTTTGCTGTATTGCTTTTGCCAGGGGTTAGCACACTATGGCCTATGGCCAGGTACAGTCTGCTGCCTGTTTTCATACGGTCTGCAAGCTAGGAATGGGTTTTATATTTTTAAATGTTTGGGGGGAAAAAAAAAGAAGAAACATGAAGCTAGTATGAAATTTTTGAAACATGAAGGTAGTATGACATTCTAATCCACCATCCATAATAAAGTTTTATTGCACACAGTTATGTTTATTCCTACACAGAGCAGTGGCCTTCATTCTGATGGGAGCATTGAACAGTCAACGGAGACCTCAGGGCCCACAATCCTAAAATATTTACTATTTGACCCTTTACAGAACAAATTTTCAATCCTTAGCCTGTACTATATAGCGGTAGTAGTTTTCAACACAGTAAGACTCTGTCTCAAAATGATTTGTATATATATACATTTTGAGACAGAGTCTTACTGTGTTACCCAGGGTAGAGTGCAGTGGCGTGAACTCACCTCACTGCAACTTCCACATCCCGAGTTCAAGTGATTCTCGTGCCTCAGCCTCCTGAGTAGCTGGGATTACAGGCACGTGCCACCACGCCTGGCTAATTTTTGTATTTTTAGTAAAGATGGGGTTTCACCACATTGGCCAGGCTGGTCTCAAACTTCTGACCTCAAGTAATCCACCTGCCTCGGCCTCACAAAGTGCTATGATTACATACACGAGCCACTCTGGGCATGGCCAGTTTTCAACTTTTATGATCTAGGACATCCTGGAAATTACTGAAGCTCTCAAAGACATTGTGTTTATGTGGGTGATAGCTATAAATGTTTACTGGATTTTAAATTAAAACTGAGGAATTGTTAAATATTTATTCACTTACTTAAAAATCAAAATAAATAGATTACTTATTAACATAAAATACATCCTTTTAAGAAAGTATGTTATAAAATAAAAAATAATGAGTGGCACTTTTATACTTTAAGATATTGTTAATGTCTGACTTAATAGAAAATCACTGGATTCTCTGCTTCTGTATTCAATCTGTTGCAATTTATCCTATCTTGTAGCCTCTGAAAAGAAGCACTTATGAGAGAATATGAGTGGCCAAGTCAAATAATAACTTAGTATCATTATGAAAACAGCTTTTAAGTCATGGAAATCTTGAAATTTTCCTGCGGAACCCATGGGTTCTTATGCTACCACTTTCTTGTTTTTTCGTTTTTGTTTTTGTTTTGTGAGATGGAGTTTCGCTCTTGTTGCCCAGGCTGGAGTGCAATGGTGTGATCTCAGCTCACTTCAACCTCTGCCTCCCGGGTTCAAACAATTCTCCTGCCTCAGCCTCCCAAGTAGATGGGATTACAAGTACCTGCCACCATGCCTGGCTATTGTAATTTTGGTAGAGATGGGGTTTCATCATGTTGGCCAGGCTGGTCTCGAACTCCTGACCTCAAATGATCCACCCGCTTCGGCCTCCCAAAGTGCTGGGATTACAAGCATGAGCCACAGCGCCCGGCTTGGATCATCACTGCTGTGCAGTATTTTATGACACTTGTTTTCTCAAGAGATAAAGAGATTTTAACGTGTTCAAAATTCCTGGCTACCTGAAAGAATATTAACAATGATTTCAATTTATCCTAGGCATGCTTCCTGTGATCTCCACTAGAGAGCTTTCCAACTTTGAGCTCACCCTCAGCCCTGATGGCACAAGAGTTGGAAACCACAAGTGCTCCAACCTCCTGGATTATACTGAAGTGAAGACTCATTATGGTTTCTTGACTGATGCTACCAAAAATCCGGAAATAATTGGCGAGACATATCCTTACCAGTACAGCTTGTCTATCAGAGGTTCCAATACCTTACGCTTCTACCGAAACCTGAACCTAGAGGCCTGTTTATGGGAGTTCGTTAGCTACTATGACATGTCAGAACTCCTTGCTGACTGTGGTGGCACCATTGGAACAGATGGACAGGTACAGATTTTTAACATCTGAGTTTGGTCACTGGATAAACCAATTGGTTTGTTTTATCACAGAGATTTGTACTAAATCCCAACTTGAGTTTTCCATCTTGGTGGCATAGGTCATTAGTGACAACAGGGGAACAAACAGGCGGCATGGATGATGTGAAAATCCATGTCTGTTTCTGAACAGTGGGCCAGAATATATATAGTTTTTGACAATGGGCTAGAAACATTAAACCTATGTCAAAAGGATGCTGTATAATTATTGCCCTGACTTCCCTTCAAAGCATAAACTATCGATTTGTGTTCATGTTTAGATGCCTGTGATGTTGTATCATGAGCCACCTAAAGTGAGGTTTTACAGTCCTGGGAGTCACTTTAATTTTTCTCCCTCTTTTCTAACTTTCCTCTCCCCTTACCTTTTACAAAGATCCTCTTCTTCTAGCCTCCTGTTTTACTTTCTTTTTTTTCTTTCTGTTTTTCTCCTCTTCCTCTCTTTTTGATTCATTTATCATGATTAACACAGTCAAAAGTGTTTTTATTAAACGCTTATTGTTATTTTCACTCTACAATTACTGATTCTTCTTCATACTACACAGACATTCACACATAAAATACACATACACACAAACAATTCTCACCCCCACCTCATCATCAGCAACAAAGTTGTTAAATGATAAGGAAGCAAGATCTTCATCAGGGTTACAATGGAGAACCTAAAATATGTAGGGCATAATTTAAAACTGTTATGAGTATTTGAACTAAGAGCAGTGTTCTGTCTTGCCTGGACTAAACAAGGAGTTATATAAGTAGATTTATGCATTGAAGTGTTGAATGGTATACAGATGATATCATGTCCCTCCAGATTGAGCTAAAGTGAGACTGTATTTTTTGTGCTATACTCCTAAGGTGTTGACGTATATAACAACCGGTAGCAAGAAAAAACTAGATAACTAGCATGAGCTAAGCCCACAGTAAATCTGTAGACTTTGACAAGCTCAGCTGGTGTTGATATTGAATTGGACTCAGAAGTAGTGAGGCATGACCATAGCCACCTTGTCAAAAAGCAGCAATGTTTAGTAACTTGCAGGGATTGCTAAAAACACCAACAGAAATACCAACAGAGAGGCAGTATAAGATGGTGGAAAGAATCTGGGTATTGGAATCAAGGAAATGCTGACCAAAATTTGGCTCCGGTATTTTCTAGCTATATGTTTTTGACCAAGTTACTTATAAGTAACACTTATAAGTATTCATCCTGCAGATCCCTCTTTCCTTGCCTGTTTTTGCTACAGAAAGAAACATGGAAAAATAAGTATTCAATCCCCAGAAGAAAAATAAAGTTTCATATTAACAAGTCTACCTCACCCTTTTCCTTTATAGATCAAGTATCTCTAGTTCCCTCATGTCTTCCTCACAAAGCTGTTTTCAGTCCATTACTAAATTATTTCTATGTTCTTTCTGGTTACTTTTCTCTCAGAATCTTGCTTACATCACAGGATCTATTGCCATAAACAAAATTGGATATAGAAATAGAATTACACTGTAGTTCTCATTCCTTGTTAAAATCACTTTGCATTATTGAGCTTCTCTGTGGATCTCATTAGTCTGTAGTCTGTTTTTACCCTTAAGAATGCTTTCTATCTTCTCCACAAAGCGGCAGCACTTCTCCGTCTTTTAAACATGTTACCCAGGTAGCCTTTTCTATCAATAATAAAAATCCTGCACTTGCCTGCTTAAGCTTTATCCTATTATATCTGTCCATTTTTTTTAATGTAGCAAGGCCATTTTATTTTGAATGCAAAGCCTGCCCTCTACTGTGTTCATTCTTTAAATCTTCTTACTGTAAAATTTAGCTCAGCTAAAGTGACTGTACTTTGCTAGATTTTTAAAATTCCAGTTCCTGTATCAAATTATTTGTGTTCGGTATTTTTGCTAGATTTTTAAAACTTCAGTGCCTGTATTGAATTATTTGTGTTCAGTATTTTTTTTCTTCCTATGACTTCCACTAGCTAGAAAAGTCATTACTCTGCTTCTCTATTGAAACTGACAACGGTTCAATTCCATTAGGTGAAAATCGGCAATTGCAGGTTTTCAGTTAAGTTTTGCCTGCTAGAAAAGCTTATGTTCCATAATATTAGGAGAGAGTGCAAGGTAAGAATTGCAACATAATTCAGTTCTTAATAGCTTGTGTTACCTTCTTAAGGAAGATGGCTAACTTGTATGAGTTCCTTCTGAAAGAATTATTCTGCTTTTGCATCGTTAAAAATAAATTTAGTAGTATAACCATCATGATCAATATCATAGTGATGACAAGATTCAGAGTAAATCATTGAGATTTTAGGATCTTGTTATAGAATTATAAAATCTTCATTGTAAATGATAATACAATTTAATAAAACATATTGCTTACTCTCTTGGAGTGAAGCTTAGAGATGTTGTTTTAGGCAAGGTTCTCCTCAGAGACAGAATAGGATGGATGGATGGATAGATAGATTAGATGATAAGGGATTCTGTATGAGAATTGGCTCATGATATTGCAGAGACTGAACAGTTCCATGGCAGACCATCTGCAAGCTGGAGAACCAGGGAAGCCAGTGATGTGGCCCAGTCTAAGTCCAAAAACCTGAAAACCAGCAAAGTTGAGGGTATTACTCTCAGTTGATGCCAAAGGCCTAAGAACTCAGGTTGAGTTCCCCAGTCTAAAAGCCAGAGAACCTGGAGTTCTGCTATCCAAGGGCCGGAAAAGAAGAGTGTCCCGGCTCCAGGAGAGAGAGAGAGAGAGAGAGAATTCACAACAGCTCTTTGAGATAAGTACTATTTTTGCCCTTTTCTTTGCCTTTTTTTGGTCTAGCTAGGTTTCAGCCAATTTGGCGGAGCCTACCCACATTGCATGAGGGTGAGTTTTCCTTACTCAGTCCACAGAATCAAATGCCAGTCTTTTATGGAAACACTCTCATGGACACATCCAGAAATAATACTTTGCCCGCTATCTGGGTATTCTTTAATCTAGTAAAGCTGACACCTAGAATTAACCATCACAGATGGCCGTCCCATTTTCTTCTACCTTCTTCCTTGAGGTTAAGCTTCTACCTCTCTCCTTGCTGTTGATATTGTCCTTCACCCTCACCTCAACATACACACACATGTTATTGACACACAGGTGAGCGAGAAGACAATAAAAATTAGAATATAAAATATTCAACCCTCTGAGATATTGGCCTAACTTTCCTTCATTAGATTTGACTTACAGTGAAGAGAATGAAATATCTGATAATAGTACTAAGAATAACAGTAACGATATGATAATTGTAATAGCTTATATGTATTTATTGCTTACTTCATGCCTGCCATCTTTTAAATACTCTGTATATTTTCACTCAGCCTAGCCTCACAAAAACCCTTTGAGATAAGTACTATTTTTGCATCTTTTTAACAGATTAGGAAGCTGAAGCAAAGGCAATTCAAATAACTAGCCCAGGTTCATGTAGCTTTTAAGCCTATGCTGTTAAACACATCATAATGCTTATCTGGGCATTAAATTGCATATGAGTGAATGTGAGGAATGGATATGGTTACACATAAATTGCAAGAAAGCCAGATGAACTTTTTCCTTTGTTCTTGGTACAAGTATGCTGCCTGACAGCCTTTGTGAAAATACATGCCAGATCACATCCACACCCACTGTTGGTAAAACAGTGCAAATCCATGTCCTCGCAGCACTAGTCTCCAGCTTTGTTTGAATACAGGCAGATCAGTGTTGAATGCAAGCATATTTCATGAGATGGCACCTGAGAAAAAGCAAACTAAATGCTTTGTAAATTCTACTTTAGACTCTATTTTAGACTGTCGTGAGGGCCTTCCAGACTTTTGCATTTCAGCATTAAGAATGGGAAAATGGACAAAAATGAAAAGCAAACCATCAACACAGACTCCATATGCTTCAGAGAGGCTTCACGGTTTTATTGACTACCCCAGTCAACAGCCCCTGCAGCAAGCCAGTGCTGACCCAGGTCTGCTCGTCCTCAACAGCCCCACAGAGCCCAGGCCAAGCACCTAGCCGACATTGCTTGCCCTCCTCTAGTCCTTTCCCAAAGTTGGCAACTTAGCTCAAGGTAATCACTGTGCAAACACATTTTATCAACTGGTAGTTGCTTTTGCCAGAAACAACTTGTTAGAGAATTGATTTTTAAAAAGTGTTCTTAGTAGCTAAATCTACCACCATAAAATATTGCCAAGTCCCTGCATTTTTCTTTGTAAATGAAAATCTAACACCACACTGGAAGGATTTTCTGCCTTCTCCAACCTCCCAATTCAGATTATTTACCTTATTAGTTAACAGGATAGTTATCTGTTAACAGCAATGAAGTGTGATTAACTTTTATGCAGCTATACCACATCTAGCTTCAGCTGTTATTAAAACCATATCTGATTTTGCTGTTTCATTTACTTGTACATTTATTCATTAAAGAAATATTCAATGAACACCTACTTTGTGCCCAGGAACATACCAAGTACTCATGAGGACACCAGACATGAAGCTTACAGAGCAACAAAGTCGTTACGAGTCAGATCATCACTCATAAAAGTTAAGAATTTTACTTGCCAAGGAAAACAAATTTGGAATTTCTCTAACGATGTTTGACTCTGAAATCATTTTTAATAGTTTCTAAAATATAAACACAGATAAATAACAGGAAAAACAAAATACAGATGTATTAAATAAATGATTCCACTCCACCTTTATATGTGACAAAATTATATTTTGTAAATAAAATTTAAAGTGGTTTGGTTACACAATAAAAAACACTTTAGATGCACAATGGTTATTAAAGCTAAATTAAGTTCTTAGAACTGTTGGATAGTTTGGTAGTTTTTCTCTTGAAAACAGTTTTTAAGAATAATTAAAGACTGCAGATCATTTGACTTTTTATTGTCCTGGCTAGCTGTTTTGCATTGTAGCATCTTTTTTTTTCCCACTGTTTCATTATAAAAATCAACATTTCATTTGTTACAACTCGACTTATTGTAATAATCAAAAAAGGGGTTTTATACGAGGTATTTTTATACAGTTTATAATTAAAGCACTTATTTTACAAACGGAGGGAAGTGAATAAGTGGACAAGGGCTGATCAGATGTTGACCATGATCATACAAATACATTCTTGCAAAGCACCATTGTACCAAAGTCGATAAACAAGAAACATCAGTTGACTTTAAGACAATGACGAAGAGTAAAGCTTATGGGGAAAAAAATAAAGGATAAACATCTGAAAGCAGCACCAGATTCTTCACTTGCAAATAAGGCTAGTCCAGTTTAATCTTCTTGGTATCCTCTCTACTTCTTAAAATTTTTCCTTACTCTTAACTCTCCCATGTGTTAGGTAAACAGCGACTGATAAAGTTGCTCAATTTGCATGAATAAGCTACAGAAATGCAACCCCAATCATAGTTTTCACTTAAAACGTGAAATTATAATGTACTTGTGAGAAGACATAGCATGATTTTTAAAAAGTAAACAAATTTTTTCTTAGTTGCTTTGAGGAAGAATTATGCCTCTTTTTTACTGTGTATTTGATTTAGAAATATGAAATTTTGAGGCTGGAATATACTCAAATATACTCAAAATAAAAAATGAGAGGTCATTTTTCCATCCCATTATTTTATGCTTTGTACACTGATTCTCTTTTATATGTAAGCTACTCTAAATTTTTTTGCAAGATATATACTTACCCCAATGTATAGTAGGATAAACTTGACAGTGTGTTATTTTTCCATAGCATTTGTGTTTTACACTTTCCTTTTAAATATGGAATTTTAAGTATTACTTGCCTTTGATGAAGAAACTTGAAACATCAATAAGGACATATGAAATCACTCATATCTTGGTTTCTTTAAGATTTGACAGATGTTTATTTCAGTACAAACAAATACCTAGAAAAGTCCTGTGATATAGGCTGAAAGAAAATTAAGTACTTTTTAAGATTGACATCTACAAGTTAGATTGATTGCATTGCACTCTGCACTTTTGAAGAAAGAAATGGGTAGGTGATCTAGATGGTCAAGGTAGCTTCATTTCTGCTCCAGTTCCTCTAGGTAGAGATTCTTAGTAGACAGAAAGAAGACCTTGTTATGGGTACTAAGAAAATGCAATGGAATGCTAATTCTGTGTCCAAAAATGATCAAACTCTAGTTTAACCACATCAAATAAAATTAAATAAGAATTAGTCGAGGAATTGTACTCTAAGTAACTTATTCATAGGAAGTGAATATTAGTAATTCCCTCCAAAATAGCATACTCAGTAACATTTGATGGACAGAATATTGGAAAAAAATTATTCTTAGCATCTATAAAATTTAATTGGAATCTATTCCTAAAGCCTAATCATTTTTTAAAACCATGGTTTATTAAATTCATAAGATAAAATATTAATCTTAAGGAACAGTGGCATATGGATTGACTTAATCGCTGTCCATTCCACTGCACTTCAAAATCAAGTGCTCAATGAAGTAATAATAGCCGCCCTTAGAAACTACTGTCTCAAAGGAGTTTTAACGCAAAGCACCTCTGCTGGCCAGGCTGGCGGGTTATAGGGAATGCTAGCTACTATACAGCTGAGAATGAAATAACTTGTTTCGTTGATGGTTCTCTTCTATATGTTTTTATTAAGGATTCAGGTCATCATTTTTGTGACGTGAGCAGTTTACTTTTGACTTCATAATGTTATAAATCATAGTTCTCATAATTTAAATTATTCGCTAACTCATGCCTATGATTCTTGTCGTCAGCTCAGTGTGGAAGGAGAACTAGACCATTAGCAGACAGCCTGATTCAGGCGTCCCCAAACTTTTTACACAGGGGGCCAGTTCACTGTCCCTCAGACCGTTGGAGGGCCACCACATACTGTGCTCCTCTCACTGACCACCAATGAAAGAGGTGCCCCTTCCTGAAGTGCAGCGGGGTGGGTGGGGCAGATAAATGGCCTCAGGGGGCCGCATGCGGCCTGCGGGGGCCGGGCCATAGTTTGGGGACGCCTGGCCTGATTCAAACTTCCATGGAGTGTGATCTGACCTAAGTCTTCTCCTCTTATGTAGAAGAGGCTAGTTGTATTTGTTCTATTATTGTGCAGAGCTGTTATGAGAATTGAATATGATAACCTTTGTTAGATGACCTTAAGACTGCCTTCTTCTTTGTTTGGAATACAATGAAGTATGACAGAGTAGAAAAAAGCATGGGCCAAAAGCTGAGTTATGATCTTGGCCAAACCATTCAGGAAGCTTAGAAAATACTATAGGACATTTGCTTTCTTCCTTTGCATCTTAATTTTATCTTCTTCTCTTTCTATCCATCATCCATTGATCCATCCAATTATCCATACATGCATATAAATATAATTATGGACAAGAGTGAAAATATTAAGTAGTGTTTATTGAGAAACTAGTACAGTGTCTGAAATATGGTAACTACTCAACAAATAAATATTAGTTTATTCTCCACTATTCTCAACCCATCTGCTAAATACCAGAAGGAGAAAAGTATAAAATTCAAGACAAAATACTTCATTTCAACTAATTATTCTTGAGATATTATAAATGTTATATGTCATTAGTAAATATATTTGCTTCCAAATCTATGCTTCATATTCCACTAATAAAAAAGTAGCTCATAGCAGCATTTTTCATAAAAGCCAAACACTGGAAACAACCCAAATGGCATGAAGTGATAAATAGATACATAAAATGTGCATACAGTAGGCTGCAATTCATTAACAGGGGAATGAAGTATTGAAACATGCAAAAACATGGATACACCTTGAAAACATTATGCTAAGTGAAAGAAATCTATCACCAAAGACCACATCTTGTATGATTCCATTTATATGAAATGTCCAGGATAGACAAATCCATAGAGACCTAGTGGTTGCCAGGGGCTGGCGGGAGGAGTGACTGCTAATAAGTACAGGCTTCCTTTTGGAGGCGATAAAAATGTTCTAAAATTGATTGTGTTGGTTGCACAACTCCTTGATTGTACTAAAAACCATTGAACTATTTACTTTAAATAGGTGAATTATATGGTATGTAAACTATATCTTCATAAAACTAAAGTAAAAAGGATTTTGTAAGTAGAGTATGCTCAAAATAATGCATGGTCATAAGGATTTCTGGTACATATACTTTGTTGCCAATGAAGGTAGTTAGTGTCAACTATTTAATTGATCCAAAATTAAGTGAGGGGAAATAGTGCTATAAAATTCTGTCATTTCCTTTTCTCAATGATTACTCAAAATCTTCAGTTAAGGGAAAGGAGAAGATGGCTTGTAGAAAATTAGGCTCATTGAGTTAACACTGAATCGTGTTGAGAGATGTAATTTTATTGTTTCAGGTCCTAAACCTAGTGCAGTCCTATGTGACCCTTCGAGTCCCCCTGTATGTTTCCTACGTGTTCCATTCCCCCGTGGGGATAGGAGGCTGGCAGCATTTTGACTTGAAGTCAGAGCTTCGTCTGACTTTTGTGTATGACACTGCCATCTTGTGGAATGATGGGATTGGCAGCCCCCCAGAGGCTGAACTTCAAGGTGAGTTAATAAGACTTGGAATACTCTAGTTTTGTAACCTATTTAAATTATTTAAGAGGATTTTTTTTGCTTTTGCCAAAAGTAGTACAAGCAACTTTCAATATATTTTCTTTTTCTATTCTACAATAAGATAATTTCACCCTTTTCATCAAAAAACTCTTTAAACATATTAATGCTTCAAATTTTGCATAATGTGATGATTAAATATAACTTTATGTATTTCATGGATATTTTACTCTTGTGATCTATTTTAGGTGATTATATGTTACATAACACAACATATGTATTTTTCTGGGTTCTAGAAAATGGATAGAGGAAGCTCCAGTGAAAACAAGAAATGAGCAAAAGAAAAAGTTACACATTTTTATTTCTGAAAATAAGAGGTGCCTTTTAAACTCTCATACAAATTGTTGTCTGAATTCTAGTTGTGACTCTACAACTAACTAGCTGTGAGATCTCGAGCATGTTGCTTAACTTTTCTGAGACCTAATTTCCTTTGAATGATAGACAAAACTTCTAATATCTCTTTCTGATTTAAAATTATATTACTCTGAGACACTTTCACTGAATGTCTTTGAACTCTGATTGTGAATGCCACTAACTCGGGTTCACAAGCATTTGCAAAACTTGATTTCAACCTCCCTGTTAGAATCATAGTTCAAAGTCCACAAGAATCAATATAATAAATCCATTAGTGGGATGAGTGCCTTTTCCTTTTCAGACATGTATTACGGTTCTGATTCCACAAACTTTCATACATTCATAGTGTCATGACAGTACTACATTTTACTAGCGAGCAGGAGAATAGAGTTGATCATGCATCTTATATGTTAATCTATTCTCTTAAGCGGATTAAAATTATTTTAGAGCTATGTGATGGGTAATGTGATCATTCTGAATTATAATTTTAAATTATTTCAAATGCTTTAAGTCCATATCTTGTTTTAGAAGATATATATTTAAGTTAATCTTAATGAGGATTTTTCTGTGGTTCCCAATCTCCACATAGGATCTCTTATTTCCTTTTGATTTTTCTGGAGCCAAATTTTATCAAACTGCTAAGTTTCTTGGGAAAGCTTCAGAGCTTTCTTTAAGTCTAGAAAATTAGGAATAATTCTGAATAACTCAAACCTATTTCTTTTACATGTCCGAATCTCCATCGTGACAATTTTGTCACGTCTCTCAATTTGCAGCTTCATTTGTGTAAACTAAGAATTTTTTAAAAGACTTGTCTACTGTAATTGGTCTGTGTATTTTATAGTGACTCATGTTACTCAATAATTCATTTTGGCTTCCTTTTCTGCTTAGAAAAGAAAATGAAGATATTTCCGCCTCCGTTATTCAGAATTCTCCTGATAATACTGTTTGCTTAAAGACAAGACAAACCTCAGCAGGTTAATTTATGGAAGGAATCTGTACATAGGGGTCTCTGGCTGCATATATTTTCATTCTGGGTACTCTCTCCATTATAGGTTCCCTCTATCCAACCAGCATGCGCATTGGTGACGAGGGACGCTTGGCCGTGCACTTCAAAACAGAGGCTCAGTTCCATGGCTTATTCGTGTTGTCACATCCCGGTAAGCCCTGTTACCTTTTAACAACCACTCCCCACACAACAAGGAGATAGATTCTCCTTCTTCATGCATTTCAGCATGCTTCCCTGTTGCCTTAGAAGCCCTTAATTCAAATGAATTGTACTTGTGGGATTATCTCCATGAGGGCTTGATAATTCTTCAGCTTCATCTCGGAAACCACAAAATTATCATTATGCAGACTTTCAGAGAAAATGCAAAATAATTAGAGTAAAATTAAAAGGACACCCTATTGAGCTCATATTAAGCAAAGTTTTCCTTAGATAAAGAGCATAGGAATAATGATTTCTTTCTCTGCTTTGCTTCCATTGTACAAATTGAATTGCAGATATTCATTCAGCAAGCACTTCTCTGTTCACAGCTCTTTACTAGGTACTATGAGAAACCATTTTAATAGGGTCAGAAGAGGTACTTCACTTTCGTATTTAGGTTTTGGATATGTTAATTATGTTTAATAAGTGTTGGCTATGCAATTTAACTGTGATGCACTATGCTTTGAATATGAATAAGGCAGCAGTCAATAAAATCCCACATCTAACTTCATTTTTTTAATAAAGTACCTTTCATTAGAAAGAGCTTATTTTTTGACTCTCCATGTTACTAAACTGGTAACAGTTACTAAACTAGTAACATGGAGAGTCAAATAAAAAATAAGCTATGTTTCTGCCAACTTATGTTAGAATGGGAAAGGGGAAATAGTTCACTCAATATCTTTATATCTTTTCTTTTTCTAGGCTTGAACCCTAATAAAAGAGAGAATAGGGCTGCATAATTAGGAAGAGAAAGAAGCTTCATTGTACTTTTATGAAACTGAGCTATAAGAAAGAAAGAATTCAGAAAAATCATTTTGCTTTATTGTAATTGACAGTTCTGGAAAATAAGGATTTTCTGGTCTATACAGTTCTCGCTACATGTCTACCTTTCTAATAAACTGAATCCTTGTTTAACCATGATTGCAGGCGATCTAAGTAGAATTAGACTCCTTTCATAAACTGGGCTTGCCCAGCTGTGTGGATACTAATAGAACTCTTTTAAGTTCAGCTCATAGCTTCGGTGCAATAAATGCATTACATCACCCTTTATTGTGCTGCTCTGACTCCCCAGAAAGTAGCTCTGAACAATTTGAGCATTTCTGTACAATTATCTTTTGACAGAACCATAGAGCAGAAACAGCACCGAAGTAGGAATCAGAAAGTCATGTCCTAGCTGTGTGATCTTTGGAAAGTCACACAGTCACTCACAGCCCAGTTTCTTCATCAGCCAAAGGAGGATAATTATATCAACCATGACTGCTTTGCAGCCTTCTCATAAAAATAGAAGCAAATGTATGATAGGGTATTTTGAAAATGCTAAACTCTTATACACTCTTTTAATTGAACCACTGTATCATTATTAACGTTTCCTAGCATCCTTTACAAGCTCAGTGATCATGTCAGCCGATCATCCGGGCCTGACATTTTCCCTCCGCCTCATAAGGAGTGAACCAACCTATAACCAGCCAGTACAGCAGTGGAGCTTTGTCTCTGACTTTGCCGTAAGTGACTAAGACTCTAATTAATTTTCTTTTTCTGCTGCCGTCTTATGACACCTCGGATTTTTAAATGTAACATGTCAGTGTCTTCTCCTCAAAGGTACGTGACTACTCCGGGACCTATACTGTGAAGCTGCTGCCATGCACGGCCCCATCACATCAGGAATACCGCCTGCCAGTCAGCTGCAATCCCAGAGAGCCTGTCACCTTTGACCTTGACATCAGATTCCAACAGGTGCGGCTTAGAGAAGTATTATCTCATGACTTGCAGAATCCCACTTTGTTTTACATTGATTAATTTTTTAAAGAAGTATCCACACATGAATGACTTTAATTCTTGCATGGTGGAAAGAAAAGAAATCAGTTAAGGAAGCAAGAGAGAAAAGGAGGAGGAAATATTTGCCCTTTATCTGTTGTTAGTACAGGATGTAAAATTCAGAGTTTAATGTATGCAATCGTTATTTTTTTACCATTTTATCTTGTCTCCTCCTGAAATTTTCTGTCTTGGAGATTTGAGAATTTTTGCATTTCTTTTCTTGTTCTTCTCTAAAGAGAATGAAATCCTGTAGCCCAAACCGCCTCAAAGTACCTCATTGCCGTTATGCATTATAAGAAATGTGATGGTATCTTTTTTTTTCAAGAACTTATACTATTGGCCTTCTACTGACAAAATGATATTTACAAGTCCTTCATATACCCCAATAAACCAGTAGAAATGAGCTCAAGCAATTCTATTTAGTCCCATTCAAAGAATAACTTAACCCCACCAGTTTTTGCTTTTCAAGGACAAAAACAATGTTACAACTTTCTAAGTTGGCTTGGTAGGGCATGAAAACAGCAGTGTGGTGTTTACGGTACTATAGTCAGCGTACGGTGAATGTACGTATCTGTGAGCGGTGCCTCTGTGCACCTTCGGAACCACCAGTGCATAAAAGGACTTTTACATTTGGTTTTAGGTCAGTGATCCAGTGGCCGCTGAGTTTAGCTTGAACACCCAAATGTACCTGCTCTCTAAGAAGAGTCTCTGGTTGTCTGATGGCTCCATGGGATTCGGGCAAGAGAGTGATGTTGCTTTTGCAGAAGGTATCACTTTACAAATGAGAGGGATACTGTTTAGCATGTATGTGTTTTGTGCTTTACTTTTTGGGGATTGTGTTTGGGGAAATTATAGCTTCGTTTATGGTTTTGAAAATGTAACTGCGTCTTTACCAACTCTGGCTGGCGTGGGGGTCGTTACAATTGTGTATATGTTACTGGGTGTCTTTTTATTCTGAGGAAGCTAATCTCTAGGTGTCTTACCTAAATGACTTTTGGAACAAGTCTAGATGATTTTCTTCAATTTTTTTTTCAACTTGCATAAACTTAAATGCTGCAGCTACATGAGACTGTAAATGCTTCTCAGGCAAAGACTGCCTGCCTTGTTCCATGGTGTATATTCAGCACCTAGAAAAATACCTGGCACACATGGTAGGGGTTCAATAATAGTTATGAAATAATTAATTGAACACCAGGGGGTTTCATTAAGCCCTCCTTCAAAAGCAAATAAAATGAATTAGGCTTTTATTGATTCTTTCTTAGTGTTATTCTATATTGTAACAGTATTCCTTTTACCAACTTATTTATGCAAACTGGACTTGAATCACAGTGGGATATTATTAATGTCAAATTATAGGCCAGACCTTGGAAATTATTCCCACTAGTGGCTGAGCATCTGCGATTCAGTAAATCTTCAGTCACCTGTGGTCAGTCTGCAAAGTGGTCTTACCTGAGGCCTGGGAATGCACCAGATTTGAAACTCATATGAACAGGCCTTCAATATTTGATAGTAGATGCAGGTGGGAAGGAAATAATCTCTGTGTCCTCACTGTCATTGCCCGTTCACAGTGTCACACTGATATACCTTATCACATCACAGAAATAACATTTCCACATCTCTATTTCAGGTGATATAATTTATGGTCGTGTCATGGTGGATCCTGTCCAGAACCTGGGTGACTCCTTTCTCTGCAGCATTGAGAAGGTGTTTCTATGCACTGGAGCCGATGGCTACGTTCCCAAGTATAGTCCAACGAATGCAGAATATGGCTGCTTAGCTGACTCTCCTTCAATCTTATATAGATTTAAAATTGTGGTAAGTGCTTTGACCCAATGAGCTAGATCAGTTTTTCCGAGTTCAGCCTGCTTGTCTTATATTTAAAAACAAGACTGGGCAAAATGGCCACACTGTAGTCCCAGTACTTTGGGAGGCCAAGGTGGAAGGATCACTTGTAGCCAGCGTTTCAAGACCAGCCTGGGCAACATAGTGAGATTTCATCTCTACAAAAAATTTTAAAAATTAGCCAGGTATTGTGGCACATGCCTGGAGTCCCAGCTACTTGGGAGGCTGAAGTGGGAAGATTCCTTAAGTCAGGAAGTTCCCTCTATGATCATGCTACTGCACTCTAGCCTGGGTGACAAAGAAGGTCCCTGTCTCTTAAGAAAATAAAATAATAGGCCGGGCACGGTGGCTCACGCCTGTAATCCCAGCACTTTGGAAGGCCAAGGTGGGCGGATAATAAGGTCAAGAGATTGAGACCCTCCTGGTCAACATGGTGAAACCCCATCTCTACTAAAAAAATACAAAAGTTAGATGGGCATGGTGACGTGTGCCTGTAGCTACTTGGGAGGCTGAGGCAGGAGAATTGCTTGAGCCCAGGAGTCGGAGGCTGCAGTGAGCCAGGATTGCGCCACTGCACTCCAGCCTGGAGCCTGGCAACAAAGCAAGACTCTGTCTCCAAAAAAAAGAAAAAAAAAAAAGAAAGAAAGAAAGAAAAGAAAAGACAAAATTTTTTTAATTATCATTTTTATTAAACCGAATGGTGACATTTTATATTAATTTGTACTTGCACAAAACAAATAGGGAAGCATTCTGTACTTGTAAAAGCTGGTATTATCTACAGCAATCATCACTTTCCTTACTGCCTAAAGGACAAAGCTCAGCCAGAGACACAAGCTACCAGTTTTGGAAATGTCCTATTTAATGCCAAACTAGCGGTGGATGACCCTGAAGCTATTCTCTTAGTGAATCAGCCTGGATCTGATGGATTTAAAGTCGACTCCACACCCCTCTTTCAGGTAGGCCAGAAACAAGCTCATTTGTAATAGCTATGTACCCACATGCGAGCTACCAAACATTGATATGCCTCAGATGTCTCAAATGTAAATAGCAGTAATAGCAACACTGCGCATAGTTAATGGGAACATTGAACAAGATATGGCATATAAACCACATAGCCCCATACTGGGCATGATGAGTATGCCATCAATCCAGCTTTTATTATTTTTGTTAGCAATACATGTGGTTTTCATAGCTTTTATCACTTTTATTAATGTATTCATATTATTTTAAGACTATGGGTAATGAAGAGTCTTATTTCGCCCAGAATATATATCTGTGTCTGACAGTTGAGTAATCTGCTTTTCTTATTCAAAACTTCCTTCCTGCTGACTTTTCATGAACATCTTAATTAGGGTGATCTTGTGTGAACAGCTAAACTCAGAAAAGCAATTGTACACCGCTCCTCTCTCAAAGATTTCAGAAACCAAGTCACAAATTCCTAACTCAGGGATCAAAGGTGGAGGGATACACAGGCAGCCACCATAACACTGAGCAGACAAATGTCACAAATTTCAAGATGAGCTTACACTGTAAATCTCTGTGGGAACAAGTGCACCCTTTAGGATATTGACTGAAAATTATCCCAACAGGATATCCTGGAGAAATGTGTTATTTTCATTCAGCTTAAGGAAGGAATCTTAAGAAAGCATGTTTGTTATTCTGAATCTTTTCAAACAATAATTTGAAGTATGATATCTTTTATTTTTATTCTTGCCATTCAATCTCAAAGCATCTGACCTCCCTAAATCCTGCATGCTTCAAAGACTTATCAGAAAATCCATCCTTTTCCAAAGCCCAAGAAAAGCTTGAAAATTGGGTTTTTTTTTGCCTATGGTCTTATAAGCAATAAGCTGCAAGACATGGTGAAAAGAGTCCTGAGGTTCAGAAGGTTTGAGCTATAGTCCTGCTTCTGCCACTAACTGGTTGAATAACATTGGGCAACTCACTTAACTGCTGCGTACTTTTATTTACTCATTTTTTAAATGAATAAGCTCGACTGTAAAATCTATTTATAGTTCTTTAAAACTCTCCCATTCAATGACAAGTACCAAATAATCACTCCCTTAAGAGTTGCATGGAATGTATCATAGAGTACTTTGCACAGCAACTTACACATAGTACTCATTCAAAAATATTAAGTTAATTCTGCAGACTAAAATAAATCATCGTTTATTAATATCTCTGCCGTGAATTTCTCTTGCAAAGAGTCACAAATTAGGTTCACATGATATCTAGTATCTCCTAACAAATAGAGCTGTGCTTTCTAGGTCGCTCTGGGCCGAGAATGGTACATACATACGATCTATACAGTGAGATCAAAAGACAATGCCAATCGAGGTATTGGCAAGAGAAGCGTGGAGTATCATTCTCTGGTGAGTCAAGGAAGGCCCCAAGCCACTACCAACAGCCGGAAGAAGAGAGAGATCAGGAGCACACCCTCGCTGGCATGGGAGATTGGTGCTGAAAACAATCTGGGAACAAACATCCAGCACATTGCCCTGGACCGCACCAAGAGGCAGATCCCCCATGGGAAAGTACCTCTGGATGGCATCCTTCCCCGGGAGCTCAACAGCCCCAGCTCTGCAGTCAGCCTGGTCACCGTGGTGGGAGGCATCGCGGTGGGGTTACTCACCATCTGCCTCACTGTCATTGCAGTACTGATGTGCAGGGGCAAGGAAAGTTTCAGGGGGAAGGATGCCCCAAAGGGCTCCAACAGCAGCGAGCCCATGGTGCCCCCACAGGGCCATTACAATGACAGCTCAGAAGTTTGATGACATCACACAGGTAGAATGCAACCTTTTTCTTAAGTGCCTAAGAAAAGACCACAGTGGAACCCTAAATACTTCTGGTAAACCATAGAGAATGGAGGACATCTGTGACAAAGCTGATCAGAGAACATGAGTATACTAATGTACTTTGATTTGAATTCTCCATACTCTTTTATGCATCAAAGAACAAATTAAGACATCTTTCCTCTTGCCCAGAAGGCAGCAACGATGTACTCACATGTACACAGAGCCATGGATAGATGGTGTGGAATGTACTCCTCATTTTAGACATATTCTGTACGCAGTGGAGATAAACCTATTAAAAGGTGCTAACAGACTCTCTTACAGACCCCTCAGTGTAAGAGGAGTCTATTGTTGCTATGTTAGTGTGAATGTTGAAGGTGCAATTATCACATTGTTTATTCATTGTATAACAGATTAGTACTAGAAAGGTTTTCATTGCTAGTCTGGAAAAATGGTGAACACAGTGTTTATTATGACAAGTTTTCAAATAGGTGAAGACAGCATAGAATTATGACCAGGGGTGGCTCAACCCACAAATCAACTGATCTACTACTTAGGACACAGTGGAAGGAAAGACAGAGGGAAGGAAGTTCACTCACTTGAATTTGAATTGCTTCTCATTCTCCTCAGACTCTCCTTGTTTTATTTGCCTAGTTAATTTTAAATTAAACCAAAGAATATGTTAATTCTGGAAGAGATTTTTAAGAGAGACGGCTCTGTTTTGGCATGTAGCGAGTAACAGTAGAGCTCTTGTGTAGTAATATACCTTATTGGTGCTCAACATTTGTGGGAAATTAGAGGGTTAGTGACATTTTGGTGATGAAGAAATGCCACAGAGTTAAGCGTCACTACAAGACAATGTTCTCTGAGAACTGAGCCTAGATGTTTGCAGTATTGAACCCATAAAGGATAATGAGAAACATTATTACAGATGGTGAAGGGAAAAAGTGGTATTTATTAATATAATGTGTCTAATCAGAGTGCCTCTTATACATACTTAATAGAATAAAAGAACATTTTGACAGATGACAGATGAGGTTATCCCTCAAAGGAGCATAATCACACAATAACATTTAGAACTTAAATTGGCCACAGGACATTTTATTAGCTTTCTATGTAGCATCTGGTCCAAACAATGGGAATCTCTGCAACTATCATTTCAGAAATTGTATTGGAGGTGGCCAGAATCATTGATCGTATTCTTCTTTGATTCAGGAAGATGTCACTCTGGCATCCCCAGTTCAGTGAACTGGTGCAATGTAATCCCTCTCAGTATTTAAAAATATAGCTTGTAACAGTGCTTACCATTCACCTGACAAATCCAGCGAACTTAGGTGAGCTTGCTTGGCAAGCCTCCCATTGCCTTTCTGCCGCAATGTGTTTTTTACCAACTAGCAGAAATTTTGCTCAGAAAGGGAAAACTTCAGTATCTTAATGAGCTGTTTTCCAAAAGCTAGTAAACATGTTTCAAAGAAAAATAAGGTCAGGAGAAAAAGAATAATGCCTAAAGATTATCCTTCCAATGCTGGCTAGAATCCCCTTTCACTTCCAGCTATAAACTGGCTACATTAGACAGCTTTGTCACTGCAGATTTTTAAAAGGCAAACTTCTCAGATCAGATGTGCACATCTTCATTTGGTGCCTGTTAAGTATCAACCATTTCTTGATCAAGATGAGGAAGCGACACTCTTACTGAGAGACGGGAAACATGGCTGACAGTTGCCTTTCTTCTTTTAGGCTGCTCTGAACTTCATATTCAGTCTTTTAAAAAATAGATTGTAGTATCCTTTCATTGGAGAATTTACAAATGTCACCTACATTTCAAAAGTCCCACTAATGGCTTATACAAACAGAAGTACTGTGTAGCCCAGGAGTTTATTTAGCAAGATAAATAGTGGTAATGTCTTGATCATCCCCCTTTCCTTTGCTTTACCTTCTGGCAGATGCTTAACTACTATTTTGGCTACCTCATAATTTGTATGGGAATGGACATGAATTGGGGAGCATCAAATAGTGCATGGACTTTTCACTACTTACCATTGGGTTCAATTGATGTAGACTGTTAGATCAAGTATACTCAACTTGCTGGTATTTCAATAGTTAAGAGCTTCTGAGCCTATCATGCGATTTTGGAGTGTGTGTCAATGAATATAGTGATCGGTGAAGCATTACTATAGAAGGCTGTTTTGAGCCTTTGGGGCAGGCTGGTTTTATATCAAATTTCACTCCTCAATGCCTATCAGGCTACTGTATATAAATTGGAGAGCTTATAAAATGCAGAACATTTCTATCCTATTCTACCAAATAAAAATGTATCCTTCTCTGTCCATCTGTTCTCTTACTCTCTCCTCCCTTTTTTTCCTTCCCTTTATTTCCTTGAAAAAAAGAAAGTCTGTGGGAAATAGGCAGATACAGCTTTTTAAAGTCTAAAGTGCTTGGAATTTTGCATCATTTTCTTAATATCTATTTACTAAATATGTAATATACATGAATTATTTTTTGAAACTTTTTAGTGGGAAGAATAAGATAATTTTTTTGTTAAATAATATCGACCCTGATTTTTAGCATTTTGTTTTTAGGGAACTATTCTGATACTATCAGAACAAATACATAAAATAACTTCCCATAGAGAACAGGATATAGCAATAATAGCTCCTTAACACTCAGTGGCTTCTGACTCTAATCAAGGTCTCGTTGATATTATATAGCAAAAATAAAACCAAAAATAAATGCTATGCTAGTAGCTCTCCTAAACATAAAAATCATAAGGCACTGACATGTGTATTTTAATGATGATTTTATCTGTTCCCGTTTTTGTCCTTAGTTAACATTTAGTGATGCTCATCTAGGATCAGCTATTCTGAGAGACTGCATAGAAACCAAGCTCCACTCCTTGTCCTTGGGCAGGTTATAACTGAATGCAGCTCCTTATTTGGACTAACGTGTCAGGATTTGCATTAGATTCTCTCCTGAACCAGAAACACAACAGTCCCGTCTGTGAACCACAATTTAAAAATCTTTCTAGAATAACAACAGCAGAGTCCACTCTTGTTTATCTAGAAGAGCCCTATATGTTATGGATCATCTTGATGACAGATTTATACAAAATGATTCAAACTGGTAACTATAAAATTGACCTTTGCAAACCCACACAGGGGAGTGACTTGCAGAGCTGTGGGTGGCACTGCATATTCTTTTACTCTTGTGAAAGATAGGCCCACTTTATTCCAAGAATAACACGTAGCACATAAACTCTTCTTCCAGTTCGTTAGCAGCATTAGCACCTTCTGAAGTCCACCCTCTCAGAAGAATCCACAATGTTCGAACAATATGCATAAAGGTCAGCTAGCATCCTGCTGCCAAGCCACTGCATAGTGTTTGTGATGAGAAGGACCAACTCTAGGCTCAGTATGGAGAGATTTAGTTCTGTAAGCAGCAAAAGAGCTTCTTTTTTTTTTTTTTTTTTTTTTTTTTTTTTGAGACAGAGTCTTGCTCTGTCACCAGGCTGGAGTGCAGTGGCACAATCTCGGCTCACTGAAACCTCTGCCTCCTGGGTTCAAGCGATTCTTCCACCTCAGCCTCCCAAGTAGCTGAGGCCACAGGCGTGTGCCACCATGCCCGGCTAATTTTTTTTTTTTTTTTTGGTCTTTTTAGCAGAGATGGGGTTTCACCGTGTTGGCCAGGATGGTCTCAATCTCTTGACCTCGTGATCCACCCACCTCGGCCTCCCAAAGTCCTGGGATTACAGGCATGAGCCACTGCGCCCGGCCCAAAAGAGCTTATCAAGTCATCTTACCTCTAACTCTTTTCGAGTGTGCCAACTCCAAAGTCAATATTAAAAATGTAAATGGACCTGTGTAAATATCACAGAGTGATTTTCCTTATTCATCTCAATGCTGAGAATTAAAATATTCCCAGGTTGAAAATTATTAAAATACCAATAATAGAGCTAAATATAATGACATTTAGATTTTAAAAGTTGGAAATTTTATTTCTGCTTTTTGAAAACACTTATTTAGTATTGACTTGGAAGCCAATTCAGTCCTTTAATAAGTAAAGAAAAAAATGTTTAAAAATGTAAATGTCTTACAAATTTGAAATTTTTATAATTGTATTAATCAGAAAACAAGCAGTGACCATTCTTTGAAACTTGTGTTTCTAGACATGACAGCAGTAAGCAACGGGTGAAAGCAGGTGTCTTCACTACGTGTACGGCAAATAAATGGGACCCAAATATTCAACCAGTTCAGTTTACCAAGGTTCAGAAATATGTAATTTAGGAGGAAATTATAAATGCCATTGCTATCACAGCCACATATACACACACATAGATATAAAAATAACCAAACATCTAATTTCTAGGAAAGAGATAACACTGAAGGCATAGTTTTAACTGAAATAGTTCATATGAAGTTTTACAAAAAGGTCAACAGAAAGCTCATTTGTGAAAACACTATTGTGGGAGCATCCTTAACATAGCTCAGAGGTTAATATATTTCCTGGAGGTATTATCCTAGAATTGACTGCAGTATTGCACAGTCATAACATATAATGTTTAAGGAAACATTTTATGTAGGTTGAAATTATCCCTTAATGTCTATTTCTCCCCTTTTCCATAGATTTTGATACTAAGAAACCAAATGCCTTGAGATTTTGGTAGCTATTTTGATTTTTATAAGACATTTTAAAATAGAAGGACATGATGTTTTTCTATAGTTTCCACTAGGAAGCGTACATCAAAAACTTCTCAGTAAGGAAAGAAAACTGACTCATGAATTAAAGTTGATAAAATATTACTAACGTTTCTCTTAATTGTATTTTATTAGGAGAAAAATCAGAATTCTAAATTTGCAAACTTTAAAACAGCAATCATAGCTCCTTAGACACTCAGTATCTTTCTTCCCTATCTTTCAAGAACATCTAATTTCTTTCCCCGATGTTTGCTTTGTATTTTTTCAATATTTTGTTTAGTTAAAGAACAGTAACAAGAACAAAGATGCTCAATCATGACACCTACTTTTGCTTTTTTTCTTTCTTTCTTTTAAGTTGTTGAACTAGGTTTCTTTCTCTGAGATGTATTTTTTATTCTTCCAATAACACACCCCCTTTCATTTCAAAACCATGACCATATTTGATATGTAACTAATATCCTCATTCATCAGAAAGCTGGTAAGTCCACACAGCATTTATGCAGTATCCCTTATGTGTAACATTTTAAGACTTTCAGATGAAAGAAAAAAGAACTTCCTGCAAAACATCAAACGTGTCATACTGAATAAAATGATGACAATCAGTGCCTTGATTTTTCTCAGTGGAGGTTCAACATTGACATTTAAGATGCAAAAAAAATTTCCTTTCATTATTTAATTAAGAATAAAAAGTCAAAGATCACATATATGTAGTTGTTTTGTATGACTGAATACCTTAAAATGAAGAAAATAACTGAAATAAATTGTTAAAATGTTAACAGCATCGAAGTTTTTAAAATTATAATTATTAGATGCATACTGTTCTTTTACTATGCCAAATGTTGCCTACACTGATTACATGATTGTCAGAGTTTAAGTGCATTTCTACTATATTTATTTTTCCCAATGTTTGGATCATCCTCTCAGATAAGAATTGTCAGTATTGCACCTCAAGAAAGAAAAAAAATAAGAATGTAAATTTTTTAAAACTAGCATTAAAAGTAAAGAGCATTACCACAAAAATCACTTAAAATAGAGAAAGGCAATACTGAGGAAGAATAAAAAAAAATTCTGTAAAAGCTAAATGCATACACATTACAAAAAGTAGTACAAGTTAGTCTTTCATTGTGACTTCAGGAATTCGAATTATTGGCCTTTTTTTTTTTTTTTTTTTTTTTTTTTTAGACAGCGTTTTACTCTTGTTGCCCAGGATGGAGTGCAGTGGGGTGATCTCGGCTCACCGCAACCTCCACCTCCCAGGTTCAAGCAATTTTTCTGCCTCAGCTTCTTGAGTAGCTGGGATTACAGGCATCTGCCACCATGCCTGGCTAATGTTTGTATTTTTAGTAGACACAGGGTTTCTCCATGTTAGTCAGGCTGGTCTCAAACTCCCGACCATAGGTGATCTGCCTGCCTCAGCCTCCCAAAGTGCTGGGATTACAGGCGTGAGCCACTGCACTTGGCCTGGCAAGATACATTTTATAATTGTCTTATGTGCCTGCTTCCTTCCCAAGTGCCCTCCGTAACACTAAGTAAATTTATATTTCTCTAGCCTCTGAGTGACATATCTGTGTGTAATGTAATTATTGCAGAACTTCATAGCATTCTTATTTTCCCATGAGAATTTTTCAAAACCTAACAGGGTCTAGTGTTATCATATATTTACTAAGTTACTACATATTGGTGGATATTGACATTTATTCCTGGGAATTTACTTTTGCTCCAAAATTTGGAGCCATTCAGTCATAAATTCATGTCTAGAATAAGTCTTGCTGCCACTTGTGTTTCATAACTATACACTTGTTTTCCTTCAAAATATATCAAGTGTTTAATATAAATAAAGCCCATGTAAATATAAGTGTGTTCAAATGACCAAGTTATTCTGGTGTGTTCTATAACTTATTTTTATGCTAAAATCACAGATTCCTGTAGTCTGCGATAAATGTCAGTTATTTTCATTCTCCACCTGGAGCCTTGAACTTACGCAGTTATCCGGACTGGGACCTGTGCTCCCACTGCCACTCAGACTGATAGTAAAACTTTGTCTCTCCTCAGTAGAATCCACCTGCAGGATCCTGGCGCCTACCCACCAGTTATAAAGAGTGTATGGACAGGGACAATGTATATTTAAGGGAAACAGCATATTTGGACTAACTAATTCTTTGTCCCAGGAAGCAGTATGACTAGACCCTGCTATGGTTAGGAAATCCTACCTAGTGCAGTGATGAGGATGAATTAACTAATCAGGTCTTTACTGCCAATGTGGTCTGGTCATCTAAGTTAATGATCAATTGATTTGTTGTAAGGTCAGATTGTTAACATGAGGCCACCACTATTAAATACCAAAATGAAATGCAAAGACAGCTTGTTTAAGACTTTGAAGGATATCCCAAGAAAAAGACAAACTACAAAAAAAAAGGGTGACGTGGAAGAAAAATAACTCCTATGTCAAAGACCTTCCAGCACTTCCAAGACTGGAGAGAGAAAATGGCTATGTTGCAAGAGACAGCTTGTGACCAGTAACAGAAAAGTACAGCTCAACCAAACTTGATCACGGAATTTAAAAACATGGGTAAACCTTTCATCCTGGTGTCTGAGGCAGGAGTCATGAGGCAGGGTAAACTGGTTTAGGATTGGCTACTTTGAATACTTTCAGCAGTCTCTAGGACATAGGGACAGTCTCTAGTTGTCTGATACCTAGTTCTGGGGTGATTAGCCTGTGAAGAAATGTCCAAACTGCTAGGGACAGGGTCTGGCCTTCAGGAAGTCTGAGGAAGGGAACCAAAGAAGGGAAGATTCATGACTCAGTCCCTCAAGGATATTGACAGTGAGAGAAAAAGCCACACTCAGAGGCACCCAATGTAAGGGAAAACCCACAAACCAGAGTTGGGTTTGTGGTCTACCAAGGTAGACCGGACTGGGAGAACAGACTCATCAGGAACAGAGGCAGGGAGATCTGGGACTAAACTCTGTTGATTCCTCCCTGCCTTTCAACCAAGCCAGTAACTTCCCCCTAAAAACTTTGACAGTAATCTTTGAAAGTCTTATTCTCAACAGCCCAAAGAGCATTCCAGGATGTTAAGAGGGCATACTAGCAATTTAAATGTGACTAACTGCAAAGTGGCAAAGCGTGGTGGAGAAGGTTATTGGATAGTGCGTGATTAAATCTAAAGGAAATTGGGACAGATCAGAAGCATGCATGGTAGCTATCAGGGAAGAAAGTTTGAAAGGGCCGTATGGAGAAAAGAGGTGAATGTATTTCCCCAAGCATTTCATAAAGTTGATACCATTCAGAAGACAGTGAGTTAGAAACATCTAGACTGTGTGAGAACATACCATAACTACGGCCTGATGTGATTCAAACGTGTTTGATGAGGACAGGACTCCCGTGTCCCTCCACACCACCACTACCACCACTGGGCTTAAATTAAAGAGAGACCACTAAATTGGGAAGTACTGGTAATTTCCTAGTGTCAAAAAAGAAGACCCCAAAGGCAGTGACTAGAATCAATGAAGCTTTCTTTATAATATTATGATTTTCTATTGGTATAGTCCATATACTGTGTTATTTTTACAGACACTTGTGTGTACATTAAAAGAGGCACCTAGTCTGTGTGGATAATTGGGAAAAAGTAGCCCCTCTGTAGAGATGAAGACTCCAGGCTCATAATTTGGTGTTTTTAAATGTGGATTGTATTATATGGGTATGACAATGCCAACAGATGAGGAGAAGATTGCCATTAAAAACACAGCATGTGGCCAGGCATAGTGGCTCATGCCTGTAATCCCAGCACTTTGGAAGGCCGAGGCGGGTGGATCACCAGGTCACAAGTTCAAGATCAGACTGGCCAACATGATGAAACCCTGTCCCTACTAAGAAGTACAAAAATTAACTGGACATGATGGCTTGTGCCTGTATTCTCAGCTACTTGGGAGGCTGAGGTAGGAGAATTGCTTGAACTGGGACCCGGGAGGCAGAAGTTGAAGTGAGCCGAGATCATGCCACTGCACTCCAGCCTGGGCTACAGCGCAAGACTCCATCTCAAAACAAACAAACAAAGAAAAAAAAAACACACACACAGCTTGTTATACTCACAGATCACAAGAGGAAGAGGCACACCACACCATGGAGGGCCACATGGAGAAGCACCAGGGCTGGTCAGGAGGCAGAGGGAGCTAGGGGAAGACATGGTAACTCTTTCATTGCGGTATCTGAGGCAGGAGTCATGAGGCAAGATAAACAGGTTTAGGACTGGCTAGTTTGAAAAATTACAGCAGTCGCTAGAGCATAGAGACGGTCTCTAGTTTTTGGTACCTAGTTCTCGGGTGATTAGGACATGTGTATAATGGCCTAGAGTGTGGGCTGTGGATGGGTTGATTTGCATGTGAAATCCATACCCACAGACATCTACTGTCTCTAGGAATTGGCTACCTCTGGGAGAGGCAGTATCTCCTGGGTCAGAAAGGCCCTGGATGTCAGAGGGTCAGAAACACAGTTAATACACTTAGAAAGTGGAAGAGGACTCTTCACAGGGAATGCATGGTGTGGTAAGTCAAGCCAGTGTTGTGCTGGGATATTTTAACAATCAGCTCTTTGAAGAAAGCAGAGTCCCAAATCAGCTTTTGCTGACTTCCTAGTGAAAATGCTCCCATCATCATCAATTCCAAGTTATCAGTGTGACATCAGCTAGTTGGAAAAATTCCTGAAAATTTAACAATTGACTCTTACCAGCCAAAACATGTAAACTTCAGCACATGCCTCAAAGTTTTTACTTCAGTCCTTATGTGCATCCTCTGTCTTGAATCTTTGTGCACTACACAAACTACAAAATCACAGGCAGAAGACACAAATTTTTTGTGAAGCAAGGGTTTATAAACCCAAAGTAATTAGTGTACAAAATATGATCACAACATGCATCTCTAAAGACCAAAGAATTGATGTCTATGAAAGAGTAATCTTCAAAAGTTTAGCCCAGTGTCTCAAATCAGGTTTCTTGGGTGAGCCCCATGTTTTCGGTGAGGGCTCTTTCTATCACTAAGAAAGGAAGTCTTTCTATCACTAAGAAAGGAAAATTTTGGCCAAAATTAGTGTAGTCCCAGCTACTTGGGAGGCTGAGGCAGGAGCCTGCAGTGAGTTGAGATTGTGCCACTGCACTCCAGCCTGGTGACAGAGTGAGAAAAAGAAAGAAAAGAAAAGAGGAAAGAGAGAGAGAGAGAGAGAGAGAGAGAGAGAGAGAGAGGAAGAATAAAGAGAAAGAAAGAAAGCTGAGATGAGAATTGATTAACATGAGCTGAGGCTTTAAAATAGTAATGGATATTATTCAACTATTAATACTTTCCTAGAATTATTGAAAGATTATGTGTTATAAGTACAGGCTGCAAATTAACAACACTGAGGCAAAGTTCCTTTTTAGGCAGAACTGAATAAAATCTCATTAGACTTAGGAGATATATGGTCCTAAAGATGATTTTGTTGTGAAAATAATTAAAATATGAACAAAAACCTACATATGAACCTAACTGATTTCAGACTTGCCATGTACTCATGTCTACTAGCTCTACGATTCTTTCTCCAATAAAAGCATACACAACAGAGAGGGGGAAAAATTAAGGAGCAAATTGAGATCTTGTGACATCAACCAACCCTCTAAGTAAGAGATCTCAGCACCTCGCTCACCGAATACTCTCCTGCATCTCTGAAGACTTGGTACTGTCACCACAATGTAATAACAGTGGAACTGGAAGTCTACAGAATACTACAGTTTAGTGAGCACAGTGGTAAACAAAGGCAGCATTTATCATACCAGAAGAATGGCTTTTGGCTGGAGCAGCCCAGGGTGGGGATGTAACCAGGTGTTCCAGGTTCTTGGCCTCCCCTGCCCCAGGAATGGGAGCAGAGGCCCTGGAGGTGTGGCAGGCTTACCATTTGTATAAATATCACTGACCCAAAGAGTTTTGCAGAGAGAGATTTATTAGGCAGAGACAGAGAGAGAGAGAGAGAGAGAGAGAGAGAGAGTAGAGAGAGCTCCCACACTGTTGTGGGAGGGGATCCCAGAGAGGGAAATCCACATAGGTAGAGAGTCAAAGACAGTTCCCATGTTACAGTGGGAGGGTATCCTGAGAAGGAGTTCTCGGCACAGGTAAGGTAAGGGGCAGTGGAGTTTTAACTTTGAAGTTATTCCCGCCCCATTCATGTTCTTGTCCAATGAGAGGAGTTCTTTTAAACTTCCTTTGGAGTGATTGATCTTTGACTCTGATCCCAGATGGTTGCTTGGGCCTGCAACAGAGCCCCTCCCTCCAGGGCTGTTAGCACGCTTTCTGAACAAAGGAAGCTCACCTGGAATTTTACCTAGCCCCTGCCTGGAAAGTTAGCCAAAGAACTCTAGGTTCCAGGATGGGGAGGTGGATGGAGGCATGGCGCTGGGAAGTTCTTGCCTTTGAAATCACGCCCCTTGGGGACCCAGAAGAGAAGTTAACATAGTCCCTCAGGGAGACTATGTGAGACACTATATTCTATATTTAGAAACATTAGTAATACATTTATAAGAATCTAGTCATTCTGGGAAGAGAGAAAATGGTCCTTTATTGGTAAATGTTTTTGTGATACCTCATTGCTAGTTGCTTTACATGTTATCTCACTGAATCTTTATGATGATCCTAAGAAGTAGCTGACAGAGCATGAGCACCACCATCTTGGACAAGCACTGCCATTTTAAAGTTCCTCTTAATCAAAAACTGCCTAAATCCAAAGACATCAGCCTAATAGCTAAGGTCTGCATGACCATTAAACACAAATGACATCACCAACCAGAAACATTCCAACCCTAAGATAAACCCCTCTTCTACCAGAGACATGCCAGCCCTGAGATAACTTTCCCTCTGGCCAGAGAGATGTCAGCCCCAGGATAACCTCCCCTCTGGCCAGAGACATTCCAACCCCACCATAAACTTTTCTCCCACACAGAAACATTCCAAGCCTGTGATAAGCCTTCATGGTCTCACCCGAAAACCAATAAATACTCTTAGTCTGTAAGAGAGAATGCTCCTGACCAAAAGCCAGAAGCCCCTCTTAGGTTTATTCTCCAAAGAAACCTGTCTTTGACTATTAAGCCACTTTTAATGTTTCTTTCCACTTTCTTTAATTCTTACAGTAGCCCTGTTTCTAATAGAGAGAAGAAACTTGAGATTATTTTTTGCTATTTTGGTGTTTTCTTTTCTCCTTGCCAGTCCTTCAATACTCTGTTAAACAAATTTTATGTATTAAATTTAGGACTGACTCCATCTTCCCAATCACTTTAATTGTTCTGTCTCTGAACTGATACCATTCTTTATTTATTGATCATCATAGATGTACAGACTTCATCCATTGTCATCCCCTGAAGTAAGTGTGATCTGAAAACTGAAACAAAGCTGGCACAGCATTGTAGGCAGTGGGAGAGAAAGTGACATGTGTCTGGGTCCCAAGGAGTGAAGTTACTGAAATGATGAGGAGCTCATTTGAGGTGTCGCTGGAATATTGATTCATGACTAAGAAGGAGAGAACACTGGCCACCTGTAAGGGAATAAGGCTGGTTCTCATGGTTTTTCCTTTCCAAGATCATCTCTGTATTATCTGTGTTAGCCACTTTTCAGTTTGGATAAATGTCAAATCCTTTAGTAAATGGGGCCATGATAAATTTTAGTCTATCTCCAGCCATCATCATCATTAAACATATTGGACTCCAGTAATCTTAACCACAAACAAATAATTTTTCCTCTTAACAATTATCTTTTAACATTTGAAAGAATTTTAATATTACAATATTTTTATTCTAATGTTTTTCTCATGTGTTGGTCTCAGTATCTTCCTATGTAGAACAACTCTATACATCACAGAATTACTTTTAAGGATCCATTATATATGGCATATTGATTTATTAAGTTATGTTATTTCTATTAAACCAATCGGAGTGGAGTTACATTATTAAAAATAGTGGAGTAAGAAACTTTGAAAATTCACCTCTCCGTAAAAGCAACAAAAATCTGACCAATAATATGATAGAATCAGCTTTTTCAGAACTTTGGAAATTAACCAAAGGCTTATAGAAAGCTGGAAGCATGCATTCAAAAAATAAATAAAAGGCTAGCTCTCCATGAGAACAGCACATTTTATTGTGTTTTAATTTGCATTCTCCTTTCCCCTAGCTCAGTGGTAGTCTTGAAGAATACAGCATTTCTGTTACCAAAAAAAGAAAAAAAAAAGAAAAAAAAAGAAAAAAAAAGAAACAAACCAACAGAATAGAGTAGAGCTTGAGTGCTTTTAAAGACTAATTCCCAAAGAATTGGCCTTAATTTGACCTGTCCGGTGCTATCCTATGACTAGACTAGAAATACTTCTCTTTATGTAACTTTACTTAAAGCTCACACAGTACCAAAAACCTATACAGAGAGGGATGATAGGGAGGAAATTGTAAACAAACAAACAAAAACATGTATAGGCAAGTGTTTAAAATGTTGTATCTGCTAAATCTGATGAATAACAGTTGGATCAAACAACACACTAACCAGAAAGCTTTAAAGAAAATGCTGAAAAGTAAGATGTTTATAGAGACTTTTAAAATCAGACATATTCATAGGAATATAGAAGTTCATACGTATGTGTAGCACTATACACATACACAGGAAAACACATGAGAAGGCCTTAATCTCTTACTTCTGGTTGAGTTTGAAGCTCTATGGAGGGGAAGTGAAGACTAAGATAGAGTTTTAAATTGCTTGGTTGAGTGTTGAAGGCATGCTCCAACACATACATAATCTTTCAGCAAAGACTGAAATATTAATTGGCCTCAAGTTTAAAGAATGATCTGTACAATCGCTAGCTAACAATCAAACTGAGTAAAGACTACAGTGGCTGAACAAAGACTACAGAATTGGTTCAGAAAAGTCACTAAACAAACAATGATTACAACAAGCAGCAATGCCTAGGATGCTGATCAGAGAGATTTCTCCATGGACCATCTTTACGGAGGACATTCTGTGTTCTCAGCTACAACTATATGAAGAAACACACCAATAATTGGTCTATTTCGTTTGTCCATTTCTCATTGCAAGCTGAAAGCATATTTCTGGAGCTGAAATCAGAAAAGGTGAGGTTATCAGAGAACCAAATGTGGGAGCCCAAAACCTTCTGTGTATAGCTGGCAATCAGTACACAACCTGAGCAATTTCTTAGCCTGCTCAGCAGCAGTGAGATTATGTTGCCCACCCGACAAATACTCGAAGTGCTTCCTATCTGGTTCTTTGTATCTCCTTCAATGGCTAAGTGAGAAGTTATGTGGGGACAAGGTGGGAAGAAACCTTATTAGGAGAGGTGGGGAATCTGACAAGAACATGTGGTAGAAGGCTGTCTTTTAGCTGCCTGGGGAAGAGATGAAAGAAGACCCCAAAACAGGACCAAAATTAGATGCAAAAAGCCCTTGAGCATCTGCCATAACAGAAGGTCAAGGCCTCCAAGATGATGCCTGCCACTTGCACAATCCCAGACCGTAGGTTCACAGCTCCTTGGAGCCAGAGTGGGAGCTCAGTGTGCATCCCTGGGCTAGGAGAAGCTACTGACACCCCCACTGAATTCTACTGACCCTCTTCTGCGACTGGTTCCATTTGGTGTAATTCAAGTTGGCCAACATCTATAGAGGACTTCTTATGTGTTAGGTAACAGGATAAGAGCTGGAACACAGTAGCCTCTGTGCTCAGTAGGCCCACAGTCTCATGGTTGCCAATCCAAGCTTGAAATCCCTTAACCACAGTATAGCCACATGTAGGGATATGCCATGAGTGCTGCTGGAGAAGGGAAAAGAGCCTACCTGGCTGGGGCAAGTAGGGAGAAGAGCTTCATCATAGATGGTATTATAGTCACTTTCTGAATAAAAAGATTTTACAAAGAACCAGTCTCCAGATGCCGGTTGAACTGAGATAAGTTACATGGCTTGTCCTCCCCATCAAGAAGTGGTTGCAGAGCTGAGACATTGCGCTGTCCACATCTGTCTCCTACCTCCCCCAACCAAAAAGTATCTGAGACAAGTCTCAATCAATTTAAAGGTTTACTTAGCCAGGGTTAAGAACACTCCTGGAAAAAAGGGACACAAAGACACAGGAACAATGTGTGATCTGTGCATTTTTTTCCAAAGATGATTTTGAGGGCTTCAGTATTTAAAAGGGAGAGCAAGCTTGAGGGAAAAGAGGGAGGATATGGTCACATTACTGAATGCACATGTTGCAGGAGAAAAGCGGGTGATGGAATAATCAATTATGTATTTGTCTTACACTTACCACATTGGCACTACGTAAGATAAAATGAACATAGAGTAGCAACCTGTGAGTTATCTGGCCTTTCATTTGTAGCTATCTGCTCAGGAACAAGAGGAAAGGCAGTTTCTTGCATAACTCAGCTTCCAAGTATTTTTCTTTGTCATGGTGAATTCAGGTGCCGAGATTTTATTTTCCTTTCTCACCTAGTCTCATTTTCAAGTGCCAACCTCTGCATTTGTCCAGACTGAGCATTCTGACATTGTTTAAATTGTGAAGGGCTCTGGCAATAACTCCTGGTTCTCCTAAACCTGCCAGTGATACAGACAAGAGACAGGAAAATACTGGGTAGAAGAGGGTGATTCCCCAGCAAGAGCTACACCCTCAAGCCTAGAAACTGAAGCCCTAAATGAGGAAAGTTATCTGTTTTCCCACCCAAATGTTATGTTTTTGGCCCACCCGGCCCCCCAATCCTGTGCCCACATAAACCTCAGACGTCAGCTGGTAGAGAGACAAGCAGATGAACATCAAGAAAGGAAGAAGTAACTGAGCATCTGAGACTATGGTTAGACTCAGCTTAACTTCACATGGCATGATTTCAGAGAGGAGCCCCAGCCCGAGATGGCCAGGCTTCAGAAAAAGATCACCTTCTTTTCACACCATCCGCTGAGAGCCACTTCCACCACTTAATAAAATCCTCCGTATTCATCATCTTTCAAACCTGTCATGTGACCTGGTTCTCCCTGGACACCAGAAAAAAATTCAGGATGTACTGGGTGCAGGAACCCAAAATAGCGGTCACATTGACTCTTGACTGAGCTGCTTAATACTTAAGCTGTCCACAGATGGCAAAGCTAAAAGAGCTTAATTGTAACACACCCCCAGATGCTGCCCTCGGGCCAAAGCCCAAAAGCCCTTGCCCTGGCTCCTGCACCCACTCACCTGCATGCTCCCCTCCCACAAGGGGTTTGAGCACACAGTGGGGAAGAAACGAGCCACAAACCTGTCACAAGTCTCATGAGGAGGTCACGGGAACTTTCCCATCTCATGACCACAACAGCATTAAAAAAATGTGGTGCATGAGGCTCTGGCACTATCACTCACCCCCTTGCCTGAGGACCTGGAGACAGGTCACAGGTGCCAGTGGTCCCTGCTCAACTCCACCTTGGCCTTCTGCCCTCCTCCTTCGGCAGAGGCATTTCAATGGAGTGAAATCGTGCTTTTCCCGGTTTTCTCAACCTGATTACACTTTACTTGCAGAAGAATATCTTCCCCATGCAGGTTTCCCTGAAATGGACGGGAGAGATGGTTTTCTTCTGTCAAGGTAGGGAGCCGCTTAAAAAGTAAAGACTGGAGGAAACCCAAGCAGCCTGGGAGTGTCCTGCTCAGATACAGCAGCAAACACCAGCCTGGAAACGCTCATTCACAGCTGAGACTAATGGGTCTCTTCTCCTCATTCTCTACCCTCTATAAAGAAAATAGTCTCTCTGAAGAAGCAAGTAGGAGCCAGGCTGTCAGAGAGTCACCGTATGCTCCGGAGGCCAATTAAGCCAAATCCAGGCTGAGAGTAGCCAACTCCCATTTCTGACCTTTTAAGCAGGGACCCTTGCTGTCTCCCAAAATAGTGTCCAAGCACCGTCAGCTGCTCCAGCCCATTCAGAAAATGACCCAGAAGAAAGTGAGAAGACAGCCTTAAGCTTCCTCTGAAATGTACCTCCTGCCCCTGTCACCCCTAACTTGTGCAGAGTTCCACGTCTCTTTTCTTGGCCCAAGGAATTGGAGTAGGTAAAAGCATATTTTTTAAAAGGTCTTTTTTTTTTTTTTTTGGTCGAAAACCTCACAGCCTGGCAATGCATGTATCTTTCTGAATGTGTTTGTAACTCAGATAAATACAAAACACCCCTTGAAATCCTTGAGCAAAACAAATCTCTGAGGACATAACTGCAATGACACAAAGGCATGTATGAACACTTGCCCTCTGACAGTGTCCTTCTGTGGCATTCTTTTGTCTCTGAGGCATCCTGAGCTCTGTGTCCACATGTGCTTGCTGACATGTGGCTGGGAAGGGTCCTCTCCAAAGGCATAGTGACATAGGAACGAAACCAAGCACCTTAATTATTGCAAAGATCCTTCATTTTGCCCTTCTGTAGCACATCTACTGCCTTCATGCTCCCATTGCCCATACTCGGCCCCTCAAAACTATTCATCTGTTCTTCATTTCTCTAACAGTATCATTTCAAGAATGTTATAGAAACATATCTTTGTCTGTTTTGTGCTGCTATAACAAAACTACCTGACACTAAATAATTTACAAGGAACAGAAATTTATTTTCTCACAGTGCTGGAGGCTGGGAAGTCCTGAGATCCAGGTGCTCACAGATCCAGTTTTCTGGTGAGGGCCGTTCTCTGCTTCCAAGATGGTTCCTTTAGAAGGAGACACAAGATAAGAAGGAATGACCTTCCTCCCTCAAGCTCTTTATAAGAACACCTGATTCCGTTCACCAGGGAGGCTTTCTCCTGGCCTAATCATCTATTAAAGACCCTACCTCTTAATTCTATCACATTGACAACACCTGAAATACGGATGCGCTTCACTAAGAGCTTTACCTTAGCAGAACAGATTCATGCAGCATGTGATGTTTTGGAATTGGAGTTTTTTGGGGAGGATGGGGTTGTTTGGGTTTTTTTCCTCCATATAATTTTCTAGAGAGCCATTCATGGTTTTTCATGTAACAGTATTTCATTCATTTTTATTGCTAAATTAGGATTTCATTGACTATACAACAATTAATTTACTTATTCCTTAATTGAGGAACATCTGAGCGGTTTATAATTTTGACTGTTACAAACAAAGCTGCTGTATAAGTTTTTACACAGGTTTCAGAATGAACATAAATATTCAAGTACCCAGAAATGCATTGGTTGGGTCATATAATACTTACATGTTTAGATTGTTTGTTTTAGAAAGCACCGGTTTTCTAGAGTGGCTGTACCATTTACATATCCACCAGCAAGGTAAGAATGACAGACTTTCTTTGATTTCTCACAAGCATTAGATGTCATTTTTTAAAATTTAGCTATTCTTAGTGATAATGATAAAATAGTGATAGCATGTGATCTTAATTTTGTTGGTGGATAATGACTTGGGTATCTTTTTTATATGCGTATTCAACATATATATATCCTCTTCAGTCAAATGTCTCTTCTAGCCTTTTGCCCATTTTATAATTGGACTACATTTTATCCAGTTGGGTTATGTATTTTGAGTCATATGTATATCTTTATATACATATACTAGTTCTGGATCAAATATATGGTGTGCAAATGCATTCTTAGTTTATAGAAAATGAAAAGACAAGTCTGTAGATTTTTTCATTGTCGAATGGGATCTTTTACAAAGCAAAAGTAGTTAGCTTTCATGAAGTTCAGTTTATTAACCTTTCTTTTTTATGGATCATGATATGGTGTTAAGTCTAAGAACCGTTTTATTATATCTAAAGATTTTCTTTTATGTTTTTGTCTAAAGTTTTATAATATTATGTTTTAAATGTAAGTCAATGATATATTTTGAGTAAACTTTTACATAAAAGTGAGACTTCAGTTGAAGTTTTTCCCCCTATGGATGTCTAAATGTTTCAATACCACTATTTAAATTTTGGTTACTGTTTCTTTGTAGAATTACTTTGTTCCGTTGTCAAAATTTTGTCAAACATGCTTTTGTGAGTCTATTTCTAGGTTCATATTCTATTCCATTAACCTATGTGCCTATCTCACCACCAGTACCAGTGTTAATATTATAGTCATATAAGTTCTGAAATTAGAGAATGATTCTTTCTACTTTCTTCTTCTTTTTTGAAAGGTTTTAACTCTCTTAGTTCTGTGTTTGCATGTAAATTTTAAAATCATCTTGTCATGTCTATTAACCATCTTGCTGAAATTTTATAGGAATTGCTTTAAATCTATACACATATCAGTTTTAGGAGACTTGTCACCTTTTTTATGTTTACTCTTCCAACCATGAACGTGGTGTGTCTGTTCATTTATTTAAATCTTCCTTGATTGTTTTCACCAGCATTTTGTGATTTTTATGCATAATTCTTGTGAATCTTTTGTCAGATTTATACCTAAGTAGTTATCTCTTTTTGGAGCAATTATATAAGGTGTTACATATTTAATTTTGATGTCCATGTGTTCATTACTAATTTATAGAAATACAATTTATTTCCACATATTTATTTTGTATACTGCAGCCTCGATAAACTCACTTAACAATTTTCAGCATTTTTTGTAAATTTACTGTAATTTTCTTTCTTGAAAATTATATCTTTCTGCAAATAGGCACAGTTGTATTTCTGCCTTATTGATCTGTAGTCCCTTTATTTTCTTTTCTTGTCTTACTGGCAAGAACTTCCAGCACTGAGTTAGAGTGGTGGCAGTGGACATCCTTGACTTGCTCATAATCTTAAAAAGCAAGCATTGAGTCTTTCACCATTAAGTATAACATTAGCTGTAATATTTGTGTCAATGCTTTTTGTATGAGTGAGCTTAGGCAGTCATAACGAAATGCCACCTCTATGATGTCCTCTAACCTTAACTACCACCTAAAAGGCTCACCTTCAGATAGAATCTTACTGGGGATAAAGGATTCAGTATGAGTTGTGGGAAGGTGTAATTTACTTTATAGCACTCCTTATTATGTTGAGGAAGACTCCCTCTATAGTTTGCCAAGAATTGTTATCATAAGTGGCTGTTGAATTTTTTCAAATGCTTTTTCTGCATTGATTGATATCATTGTTTGAATTTTCTTCTTTAGCCTGTTAATAAATTGGATGACATTGATTGACTTTTAAAGTCAGAATCAGCCACACATCCCTGGAATAAACCACACTTGGCCATTGTGCATTATTCTTTTCCATATATTGTTAAAGTTTATTTATTAATATTTAATGAACCACAGTTGAGTCTATAGTCATAAGAGACATTGGTCTGTAACTTTCTTTTTTTCTTCTCCTTTTTTTTTTTTTTTTTTTTTTTTTTTGCTTTTTTCCTCTGGTTTTGAATCAAGGTAATACTAGCTTCATAAAACAAATTGAGATGTACCTCATACTATTCCATTTCATGGAAGAGGTTGTGTCAAGTGGTGTTGATTATTTTTTAAACATTTCATACAATTCTTCAGTAAAACAATATAGGCCTATAGATTTCTTTATTAAGAGTTTCTTTTTCCTTTTCAAATTCAATTTTAATAGTTGTAAGAATGTTCAAAATATCTATTTCAATTGAATAAACTGTAGTTGTTGATGTTTGTCAAGGAATTGGTCCATTTTATCTAAGTTATCAAACTTAAGTGTATAAAGTTTATTGTAGTATCTCATTATTATAATATTCATGTCTCCATAGTCTGTAGTGGTTTCCCATTTCATTTTTGGTATTGGTAATTTGTATCTTTCCTTTCTTTTCTTTGTCAGTTCTGCTACAGGTTTGATAATTTTGTTGATCTTTTCAAACAACCAGCTCCTTGTTTTATTGATTTTTATTGTCTGTTCTTCTGTTTTCAGTTTCACTGATTTCTGCCCTTATATTTATTATTTCCTTTCATCTGCTTGCATTGGATTTATTTTGCTCTTTTTTTCCCAGGTTCTTGGGGTGAAAGCTTAGATTATTCATTTGAGAGTTTTCTTCTTTTCTTATGTATACGTTTAGTGCCATAAATTTCCATCTCAGCATTGCTTTAGTTACATTCCACAAATTTTGATATGTCAGATTTTCATTTCCATTCAATTTAATGAATTATTAAAATTTTTCTGGTGACTTTCCTTTTCACTATGGATTACTTAGAGTGTTTTACTGAAATTTTCTAGTGTATTAGTTTCCTTGTGTTGCTGTAAAAGAAAATTACCAAAAACTTAGTGGCTTACAATAGAAATTTGTTGTAGGGTCAAAAGTCCAATCTGAGTTTTGGGGCTAAAGTTAAACTGTTAGTAAACCTGGGTATCTCTGGAAGCTCCAGAGTAGACTTTGGTTTTTCCTCTTATAATTTCTGGTGTTGCTGATTGAATTATTATTGTTATTATTTTGATTGTGGCCACATAACTTCAGATTCTGCTCCTGACCTCATATTGTTCTTTTCTTTTCTGTGGCTAGCTCTACCTCTCTCTCCTTTTATGAGGACATCTATGATCACACTTATGGTCCAACTGTATAATCCAGAAAAAAAACGCCTTCATCTGAAGATCACTAAACTAATCACATCCAAAAGTTCCCTCTTGCAATAGAAGGTAATATCCACACTATGTGTTTAGAAATTCTTATCTCATTTTTCTATTATTTTCTAGTTTGATTCTATAGTGGTAGAGAATGTACTCTATGATTTTATTTTTTTAAATCTTTGGGAGGTTTTCTGTATGGCCCCAGATGTTGTCTATCTTATTCTATTTTTGTGAATTCAGCTATTATAAGTTGGAATGTTCTATATATATATTGATTAAATACTGTTGGTGGATGGGGTTGTTGAGTTCTTTATATCCTTGCTGATTTTCTGTCTCTTCATTCTTTCAGCTGTTGAGAGGGAGTGTTGAAGTCTCCAGTTTGTGGCTTTGACTATTTTTTTCTCAATTTTATTATTTTTTCCTTTACATTTATGGTAGCTCTGCTGTTTAGTGCATACAGAATTGTGATAACTATACATTTTAGTGAAATAATCTTTTCATCACTACCTATTGTTCTTCTCTGTCTACAACTTTCATTGGTCAGATGTCTTTGTCTGACATTTCTATAGTTACTCCTGGTTTCTATTTATTAATGTTTCTATGATATATCTTTTTTCCATTCTTTAACCTTTAGGCTACCTGAGTTACTATTTTGGAAGCAATTTTCCATTGAAAACTCAATGATTGAGTTTCATATCATTAGATTGTTTTAAAATTCACTTGTAAATCATTGTCTTGATGTTAGGACGTAAGTGTGCTGTTTTTGTCTCCTTTTGTTTCTTGTTTGTCCTTTCTGGTATTTTTCCTTCCGTTTCATTTTTATTACCATCTGTGGGTGACTTTAAGGTATTTTAAAATTATCTTGTGATTTATTTATAGTGCTGTAGAGTGTATATTTTAGTACAGACTTTTATTTTGGCGACAGATGTACAATTCCGTGGCATTAAGTACGTTCACATTGTAGGTCACATGATAACAATACAATGAGACAATTACAGGGTCACTTCTGTACAGGACACACCTGGCCAAAAATGTAAAATCTCTTTGTATCCCAGACCTCAGCATGACACAATACACCCATGTAACAAAGCTGCACGTGTACTCCCTGGAAGTAAAAGTTGAATTTTTAAAAAACTATCATCTAAACCTAATCACAATGAAACATCAGGAAAAAACCCAGTTGACAAACATTCTACATTACTGGACTTTACTCTTTGAAAGATTCAAGGTCATAAGGTCAAGGGAAACCTGAGAAACTTCTCCAGATAAAGTCTAAGAGACACAATAACTAAATGCAATCCATGGATCTGAATGGATTATAGAATTTTTCTTAAAATCAGCACATTTTCTCATGATGATTTTTAAATAGCTCTTTATTTAGGTGTAACTCATCAGTAGATCCCACAGAAAGGGACAGATTCCATATAGAGGACTCAGATTCAAATTCAGCAGCACCTGGAAAGAAAATGGATGATGCTCTTTACCTAAAATATTTCATAGTTAAGTGTAAGGCAGTAAAAAAAGAGTTGAGAACTTCATGTTAATAAGAAGGAAAAATATGTATGTATGACCACAGTACAAAATTACTTTTTTTCCATAAAAAATGATGTCATCACTTTATAGAATACAATTATCTATACACATTAAAAGCTTCCAGTTGAGTTCACAAAATTACTATTTAATTTTAAATATGATCTGCCCATAGTCGTGCATTGAATTAATTCATTAATTAATTGTGGTTAAGTATCAGAGCTTCTGGTTTTCTCCCTCTTCATTCCTGCATTCAGCAACCACATGACAATAAGCACTAGAATTACAAGACAAAGATGATCAGTTCATTCCTCAAAACTCATATGCTGCCACCTGAAAAAACAAACAGGCAATTTCTTTACAGAATCATAAGATATCATGACAAGCATATAAGAGGACACTGTTGGAACACACAGAAGGGAAACCTCTCCCAGTTTGGTGTCAATATTGCAGGCTTTTCGGTGGAGGCAATATATAGGTTGATACCTAAAGGACAAGGAAAAGGTATGGCACATAGAGGGAAGAATAAAGTGCAAAGAGGTGAGAAAGAGCACTGTGGAATTCTATGTAGTCTGGTTTGGCTGGATGCTAGAGCAAAGGGGTAGAGTAGGTTATGTAGCAAGAGACAAGGCTAAATAACTTGATAAGAAACAAATTGATGTACGTGTTTTCATTGCATGCCAAGCAACTTAGAACATTTCCTAAGTTCAAAAGTAAATCAATGACAAAGTAAATAATTGGAGATCTAAAATGTCACTTGCCAAGTTCTGTCTTTAAACTCTAATTGCTTGGCTAAGTATTAGTGGATGACCCTGGTCTTTTGACCTTAAATTACTACCAGGACTTTGAGAAGTCCATGATGACTTCATTTCTTGAGTGCAGTTTCAGTGTGCTAGCTGACAGTTCCATAGGGAGGGCAGAGATGAAGACAGTGTAGAGTCAGAACAGAGGAGATACTTAAACTTCATGAGATTTTTTTAAAGCTATGGAACATGAATTAATGAAGCATAAGTATACTCTTCATTATGAGTATTTATGTGTTCCTATGTTTTATTAAATGTGTATAAGAAAAAATACCTACTGTAGTATCTATAAACCAAACAGTGGAGAAGAAAGCTACTTGCTATTTATAGTTTATTTCAGGAATCAACTAATTAATTTAAGTTTAATTAATAAATTTTGGCAATATACCTTCTCTAGTTATATTTTCTATCAACTCTTGCTGCATCTGAATTAAGCCAAATATTCATAATGTTTAAACAAGAGAAATTACCGTGGAAATGATATATCACTCATAAAATGTGATCTTTCATACTTCTAGAGACAAAGCCTAACTTGAGGATTGCCTAAATAGAAAAATTAACTCCATAAATAAAATAAAATTCCTACTTATTTTAAGTTTAGATAAAAGAGAATATATATGTATAATGCTCTTGACATTAGTCTGATAAAAAGTACAATTAATATTGGGCTATGGAATATATACTTTCAAAAGGGTAATGTTTACTTTTACTAGTTACAAATGTTACACAATTCAAGTCATATTTTGCAACAAATGCATTATTTTCTAATTCTTAGCAAAATTCTACCCTTTGTAAGAGTTCAGTTTTTTCACTTTAGTAGATTTCTCCTTAAAATAAGCTTTCATTTTCCTCTTTTAGAAAATTAAAATTTTAAATACATTCCATGTTATTAACTTTTCAGGACAGAATCTTAAATATACACCCGAAGAAAGTGGTACTGTCACATAATATGTGAAAATTCTACTGGCAAAATATTAAGTAAAAATAGTATTCTATCTGCCTTACAATCAATTTTTTTACATAGAAATAAAAAATCTTTGTTTCCATGAAAGATTTCAGAAAATTTACTTGAAAAAAGGAATATAGATTAGAACCAGTTTATAAACTTGGTTTCTTTGTTTCGTGACCTTCTAGAATTAGAAACAAGGAAAACAATACATAGCTCTTGAATTGTAACTTTTATGCTTTTCAGAAAGTAGTACCAATTTTTGAAACATCTGTCGTTATCTACGTAATTATGAAATTGTGTGGGGATATTTCAAACTATATTGCAAATGTTCCCATCTAGAGTGTTCTTATTTAAATCTTTTGTGCAAAAGGTATTCTCTCATTAAATGCCCAGAAAAGGTTCTGAAATTTTTTACTAAAGATAATACATTTTGGTGATAATCACAATATGATATACAATGTCTTTACAAATTTTTTGACTAATAGCTTTCCCAATATTTTGAGAGACAGTTTTCTATAATCTTTCTGTGATCATAACATTATAGACAGGCCTTATAAAATTAGTGCCATGACAATAGCATTACAATAAAAGTAATAACTCAAGACCAGATAAAGGGAGAAGGCTTTATTGAAAGAATTTTACATTACTATTAATGAACACTGTGTGAAATGTACATTTTTACATGACTTGAATTTAAAAACTATTAATGTAATGTTATCTTTTTGCCAAAAGCTCTTCTTATACTTTCTTCCTATCTGTAATAGATTATATTAACTTCTTTATACCCCATTCCCAAATACTTTCATAGTATAGAAATTTTACTAGATAAAAATGAAACACCTTTCTCATCAGATTGCTTGTTTTTATACTAAAGAAATCTTAACTCTCTAGATAAAGAATACTTTTTGTATAACAAATTTAAGTAGAGGACTTTTTTCTCGATTTTGGTGGACGTATTTGCCCCCTCGGGTGGCCTCCTCTTACACACATTGTCTCTTAGCCTTTCACTGACCCTTGAACACTTTGCCAGTTGCTGAGGGCAACTGCCTTTGGGTAAGAGACACCAGTTCCGATATAAAGGCACAGAGGATAAAGAAACAGACTCAGATCATGGGAGGTGCTCTGAGAGGGGCACCTGAAAACTCTGGAAAAAGAGTCTTGAGTGCTGATGACTCCGCTTTTGTCCTGGCTGTTGGCTGGCTGGGGTGGTTTTACCCTTATTCACAAGAGGGAAATGAAAAATATTAAACGACTTTTAAAAATTCCCTTTTATTTTATTCTTACTTTCTCATTAAATCACACATTTTCCTCACATTTCTCTTAATAGAAATTCAGAACGTTTATCCCTAGAATTTTTATTGAGTGACTTAATACAGTACCTGGCACAGATTACGGAAAGGAAAAGGAGAGAAAAATGTCTTGGTGACATTAATCATCGTCCTGTTTGGTTAGAAAAGGAAGCCATTAATGGCTTTTGAAGTGTGTAGAACAATAGCCTAGCAGAAATTGATTACTGCCAGAGGAAATAGAAAAGCTTAATAAACTGCTAATTTTTATTTTATGCACCATACTAAATCAAAAGTTCTGTCAGCTCTGTACGAAGTAAAATACTTAAACATTTAAAATAAAAATGCTCCTGCTTTCTCTATGGCCTGTTTATTTCCAGCCTGAGATTCTGTTTCAGATGGTGGAGGAAGCCTGAAGTCCAACATTGATAAAGAAAGTACATCCGCAACTTAGTTTATACTTTTTCGTTTTAAAAAATTTAAATAGGCTGCGGTAGCTCATGCCTGCAATCTCAGCACTTAGGGAGGACGGGATGGGCGGATCATCTGAGGTTGGGAGTTCAAGAGCAGCATGGCCAACACGGAGAAACCCCGTCTCTACTAAAAATACAAAAATTAGCCAGGCATGGTGACCCGTGCCTGTAATCCCAGCTACTCAGGAGGCTGAGGCAGGAGAATCGCTTAAACCGGGGAGGCGGAGGTTGTGGTGAGCCGAGATTGGGCCATTTCACTCCATCCAGGGCAATAAGAGCAACAAAAACTCCGTTTAAAGAAAAAAAAAGAAAGAAAGAAAGAAAGAAAAATTAAATATAACAAAACCAGGGAATTATGTTGCCAGAGGGCTCAGGAGGGTGTCCCGATACCTGTGAGACGCCAGCCTCAGCTGGCGTCCAGATTCTGGATACCATCACTAAAAAGAATTCAGGGATGAATCAGAATGAAGTGAAAGGCCCGAGCAGCTTTTATTGCAACATGAAAGTAGACACGGGAGAGAAGAACAGGTGTGACCATGAGAATGAGTCACACACAACAGAATTTGGGGTTTCTAATTTTAGAGGTGTTCAATTAAAGGGTTGAACCATCATTAGGTATTCTGAGAGAGGACGGGATTTCAGGGACCACTGCCTACCGCCCCCTTTCTCCTTTATTTGGGTTTCCCCAGAAGAGTCACGGACCTGCCACCTTGACTGGGATTTTGGCCATTTTCTCTCTCTCAGTTTTATTGCCCTAACTTCTAGCCATTCCAATGGCTTTCAGTGCTCCGAATGCTTCCTTCTATGCCTGGGTACTTGAGCCACGCTTTCCCCAGTCAGTCATGGTGGGCTGGGCACCTTCCAAGGCGAACACCCACATACTCTCAGGCCCCACGTCTAACACTTCCACGGCCATGACAGCGGCTGCTCCAGAGGCCACGCAGATGACTCCCAGGTCCCCTGACTCCAGGCGCCTCCCACATCTCTATTCGATGCAACACCATCCCGAATTAGATTGCCTATTTTAAGACGGTTTCACAGGCGCTCTTGTAGATGCATTTCAACACTCCGGAAAGCGAATGACACAGAGCAGGTCTTCACTGAATAAGTCCCTCAATCTTTTCTCCCCGCCCGTCACCTTGCCTACATTTTTCTCTTGCCTGAGTCTTAACCGGTAACACTTACTGCCTTCGGGAATGGCTCTGCTTATAAGATTCTTGAGGATGCCATTTAGAAATCCTTGTATTTAAAGAGTATGTGAGGTGATGAATTTGCTTAACTATAATAACCATGTATAAATATGTCAATATGTCATGTGGTACTCCTTAAATAGATAAAATTAATAAACAAACTATTTTAAAAGGCCAAAGATAATTGTGTTTAGGAAACCAATTTCGAGATTTTAAAAACTAGCCCTCAAAGGCATTTTCAGGTGTTTTCTTTCACCACCCTTGTACAATTCACTCATTACCTGGGAAAAATTAAGTATTTGCCGTTGAGGAATAATTCAGAGCATTCAGAGCAACAATTCTGGGGAAGAATGAACGTGCTGAGTTGATCAAAAAGAGCTCAAGCCAACTTCAAAGGCAATTAGCTCCTAGCATTGTAACCACAGCACCAGAGGTGGGGTCTGCCCTCTGTCTTGCACGCATCCCCTTCAGGCTGAGCAAGGTGTTATTTTTAACTAGTTTGTGAATTTTAATTCCCTCATCCCTATGTTAATCATTCCCTATTTCACATGGTTGCCCTTCTGTAATGGAAAAACTATGCAGTATAGTTTGTCTCATGGCGCCCTCTAGTGATAATACCAAAGATCACAATCAAAGAAAGTTAATTTACCCAGAGCCAGAATGTGCCAATTAGGTTCCACTTGTCAATTTTTGTTCCTGTTGCAAGTGCTTTTGAGGACTTCACATTGTTTCCCAGGGCCAATATATAGAATGGTATTTCCTAGGTTTTCTTCTAAGACTCTTATAGTTTGAAGTCTTGCATTTAAATCATTAATCCATCTTGAGTTAATTTTTGTATATGATAAAAAATAGAAGGGGTCCAGGTTCGATCTCCTGCATATGGCTAGCCAGTTATCCCAGCACCATTTACTGAATAGCAAGTCCTTTCTCCATTATTTATTTTGTCTAATATGTTGTAGATCAGATGGGTAGGTGCACAGATTTATTTCTGAGGTCGCTATTCTGTTCCATTGGTCTGAGTGTCTATTCTTGTGCCGGTTTCATATTGTTTTGGTTACTGTAGCCTGATCATATAAAGTTTAGTATAAAGTCAAGTCAGCGATGCCTTAAGCATTGTTCTTCTTGCTTAGAACTTCTTTTGCTATTTGGGCTGTTTCTTGGTTCCATGTGAGAATTAGAATCGTTTTTTCTAATTCTGTAAAAAATGACATTGGTAGTTTGATAGCAATAGCATTGAATCTGTAAATTGCTTTGGCAGTGTGGCCATTTTAACAATAGTGATTCTTCCAATTCATGAGTATGGAATGTTTTTTCATTTATTTTTGCCATCTCTGATTTTCTTTTAGCAGTGTTTTGTAGTTCTCTTCGTAGAGATTATTCGCTTCCTTAGTTAGATATATTTCTAAATATTTTTATGGCTATTGTAAATGAGATTGCATTCTTGATTTGGATCTGAGCTTGAATGTTACCGGTATACATAAATGTTACTGATTTTTATACTTTGATTCTGTATCCTGACACTCTGCTGAAATTGAAATTGTTTATCATAACAGCTTTTTGGTAGAGTCTTCAGGGTTCTTTAGGTACAGAATCATTATTATCAGTGAAGAGAGGGAGTTTGACTTCCTCTTCCTATTTGGATGCTTTTTCTTTCTTTCTCTTGCCTGATTGCTCCAACTGGAACTTACCGTACTATGTCGAACAGGAGTGATGGGAGAGGGCATCCTTGTATTACTCTCAGGGGGAACGCTTCCAGCTTTTTCCCTTTCAGCATGATGTGGGCTATAAATTTGTCATAGATTGCTCTTATTAATTTGAGATTTGCTCCTTTGATGTCTAGATTGTTGAAGGTTTTTATCAAGAAGGGGTGCTGGATTTTATCAAAAGCTTTGTTCACGTCTATGGAAGATAATCATATGGTTTATGGTTTTAATTCTGTTTATATGGTGAATCACATTTATTGATTTGCATTTGTTGAATCAACCTTGCATCTCAGGAATAAAGTCTACTTAATCATGGTGAATTAACTTTTTGATGTGCTGCTGGATTCAGTAGTATTTGGTTGAGAATGTTTGCATCTATGTTCATCAGGGATGTTGACCTGTCATTTTCTTTTATCATTATGTCTTTGCAAGGTTTTGGTATCATGATGATACTGTCATTGCAGAATGAGTTAGGGAGGAGTCCCACCTACGTGACTTTTTTGGATTAGGTTCAGCCGTATTGGCACCAGCTCTTCTTTATACATCTGGTAGAATTCAGCTGTGAATCCAGCAGGTGTGAGGCTTTTTTTGGTTGGGGATTTTAAAGATTTTTTTAATTATTATTCAATTTTGGAACTCAATATTGGTCTGTTCAGGGTTTCAGCTTCTTCCTGATTCAATCTTGGGAGGTTGTAGATTCCCAGGAATTTACCCATTTCCTCCAGATATTTTTGTTTGTGTGCATAGAGGTGTTCCTGATAGCTTCTGAGGATCTTTTGTGTTTCTGTGGGACTGGTTGTAATGTCATCTTTGTCATTTCTGATTGTGCAGATTTAGATCTTCTTTTATCTTTGTTCATCTAGCTGGTTGTCTATTGATTTTGTATCCTTTCAAAGACTCGACTGTTACTTTCATTAATTATTTGTGTACATTTTTGGGTCTCCATTTTCATTCAGTTCTGCTCTAATTTTATTTCTTTTCTTCTCTTAGCTTTGGGGTTAGTTTGTTCATATTTCCTAGTTCCTCTAGGCTTGATGTTATATTGTCAATTTGAGATCTTCCAACTTTTTGATGTAGATATTTAGTGCTAGGAACTTTCCTCTTAATACTGCTTTTGCTGCATCCCAGTGATTTTGGTATGTTGTGACTTTGTTATAGTTTATTTCACAGAATATTTTATTTGTGCTTAATTTTATTGTTTACCCAAAAGCCATTTGGGAGCAAGTTTTTTTTATTTCCATATAATTTTGTAGTTTTGAGAGATCATCTTGGTACTAATTTCTATTTATTCCATTGTGATCTGAGAGTACGGTTTGTTTAATAGGGATTTTTTTCTACTTTCTTGAGACTCGCATTATGGCTAAACATCTGGTTGATCTTAGAGAATGTTCTATGTGCAGAAACAAAAGTATATATATTCTGGGGTCGATGAATTGAGTATTCTGTAGATGTCTATTAAGTTCAGTTGATCAGGTATCCAATTTTGGTCCAGAATTTCTTTGTTAGTTTCCTGCCTTGATGATCCAATGCTATCTTTCAGTGGGTGAAGTCCTCCACTATTTATTGTGTGGCTGTACACATCTTTTTGTAGGTGTAGAAGTTCTCATTTGATGAATGTGGGTGCTCCAGTGTTGGGTGCACGTATATTCAGAATAGTTAAGTCTTCTTGTTGAATTAAACCCTTTATCATTACGCAATGTCCTTCTTTATCTTTTCCTACTGTTGTTGGTTTAAAGTCTGTTTTATCTGAGAATCACAACCCTGCTCTTTTTGGTGCTCTGTTTGCATAATAGCTCTTTCACCAACCCTTTACTTCAAGCTCATGGGTGTCATTATGTGTGAGATGGGTCTCTTGCAGACAACAAACAGGTGGGTCTTGATTTTTTAATCCAATTTGCTACTCTGTACCTTTTAAGTAGGGGCAGACTGTTGATATTAAAGGTTGACACTGATTTCCGAGGTTTTGATCCTATGATGAAGTTGATAGTTCATTGCTCTATAGTTTCTATTGCGTGGTTACTTTATAAGGTCTGTGAGCTATGTAACGTGTGTTTTTGTGGTAACACGCAAAACGCATGCTCCACCACAGTCTCTGTACAGGACGAGTGTGACAATTCAGGCTGCTGATACAGGTGAGTGGGTCCTCTGAGTGGCTGGAGATATGCCTGGGCTTGAAGCAGAGAGGACTCCCCTAGCACCAGGATCTCTGCACAGAAAGTATGGGGTGGCTTAGGCTGTTGCTCCAGGAAAGTGGGTGCTCTAAATGCCTAGAGTTCAGCCTGGGGATAGAGCAAAGAGGGCCCCGCTTTACCACATCTCAGGGAAGCAGGTTGGGGCACCCAGCAATGGCACATGCAGACCAGTTGCAGGTCACCAAGCTGGCCCTGGCTGCAAGTCTCATTGAATGGAAAAAACTGCAGAGTCCTCTTCATCCCAAACCCAGGCAATATCACCAAACAGTTTTCCTATCGGAGATCTGTGATGGAGAAAAGCACAATTCCAGTGCCTACTACTGAGGTGCTTTCCACAATTGCCCCAGTGTGGAAACCCCTACCCTGCTCCAGAACAAGCATGTCAATCTCTGGCCCAAGAATAAAATGCCTGAACAGCCCCCAAAGAATGTCTGACATTGTACACGTCCGGATTAAAAATGGTGCCCTGCTCTTTGTCCTGGGTCTGGAAAAATGTCTGCAGTTTTTCTTATGCTTCCCTCCCAGCATCTGCAAGCCTCTCTCCAAGTTAGCTGCAGGGTTTGGGAGAAACAAAATGCTCTCCCTTGGCCTGGGTTGCTCAGATCCCCAGTGGAAAGATGAGTCACAGACGGAGGCTCTTTGCCTCTCTCAAATGCTGGCACTTCACTCACTTTTATCAGCTGGATACCATCACGGGTGCTGTTTGCCTGCTTTCTTCTCCCTGAGATCTGGGGTGTCCTTCGCAATTCCAGTGGATTCCCCTTTCCCTAAGTGAATTAAAGCTCATGGAGTTGATCTTCATATACCATTTTGCTATTTCCAAGTAACTGAGACAAGCTAAAAATTTCTAATCTGCCATCTTGGGGAAAAAAAAAGAAAATAAAAACAACTTGATTCTTTTGGTTTATGTTGTAGTCTTCCAAATAATAGTTAAACTCAATATCATTATTTAGAGAAACACTGACAAGCAATTTTATAACAACATCACTGTCTAAATCAGGCATCCCCAAACTTTTTACACAGGGGGCCAGTTCACTGTCCCTCAGACCGTTGGAGGGCCGCCACATACTGTGCTCCTCTCACTGACCACCAATGAAAGAGGTGCCCCTTCCTGAAGTGCGGCGGGGGGCCGGATAAATGGCCTCAGGGGGCCGCATGCAGCCCGCGGGCCGTAGTTTGGGGATGCCTGGTCTAAATTATAAAACTTCAAAATTACTTAGCTTAAAAACTGATAGATCAGATTAACTACATGAGAAAATTAAGGGGGAAAAAAGCCTTACAAAATAACAACAACAAAAAAGAAAACATGGGAGAGCGACATGAAGTGTCCCAGACTAACATTTTAAAGGCAAGTTCATTTACTAACATCATTTTCCAAAATTATATTATCAGTTACCTTTCAATTCTCACTAATATCTTAACCCTATCTCACTAATAGTTATGCTTTTGAGGCAAATTAATGAACTTAATTTATATTATTCTGTGTTTTGACTTACTTGTTGAGTTCACTTGATGAGGATTCTCTTTTAATTCTTCTAGATATAGTTGCTTCTATTTTTCTAATTCGCTGTCACTAAAGTATTCTTGAGCAGTTTTCATTTTGGACAGCTCAGCTTCCAGAGCTTTAATTTTGAGTTCCATCTTATTTATTGAAGTAATATCATGCTGTCTTAACTGCTCTAAATGTTCCTTAGATGCTGCTTGTGTCTAAAGCAAATTAAACAGCTACATTTTAAAAATAATGACCTAAATAACTATTGTATATTTGCTTTATTTTGTTCTGAGCCAATTATACAGAGCAGTTTCAAATATGTAAAAATGAAGCTAAAATTTAAAATATTTATCAGCAATATCAACTAAATTGAATTTTTAAAAAGTAAATCATTCTTATATTAGTACTCATGTAATCTAATAATCCAAATAATGAAATCCATTTAAATTTTTTAAAATTGAGTAATGTAATTCCATAACAATTCAAGAGTCTGGCATAATTTCTAAATCACAATTATTTCTTTTCCTGATAGTCATGTCTTATGCCTGCTTGTCTTAATAATAAAATATTTCTATAGGGGAAATTATTATTCTGAAAGATTGATTTAGTTATAGCAGTGATGAAAATGGAAGTATTTAAAAGGATAAATAGATGCCACCTTCCTTCTAGAAATTTATAAAATATGTAAGATTAGTACAGGAAACACATACAACATACATGTTGAAAATATAATTTAGAGTGAAATGAAAGTACATCACAGATGAATAACTAACCTGATTATAAAACTAACTTGTAGATTGACTTTTTGTAATTGTCCTATATGATGTCTTGCCTTTTCTCCAATCCTTTGTGTGTGTTGTTTGACTTGATCACATTCTACCATACTTAGTCCATATGACTTCTGAGGTCTATTACTTCTTGTTCCAACACGTTCTTTTTCTTCTGTAGTTTTTCACATTTTTTTTGTTTTGTTGTATTGTTTTCATAGATAGTAACTCCTGTTGAAAAACTTTATATCCAGATTTAGACACACTGAAGACATAGCTTTCATGGCTGTAACATCATCAATCTTTGTAAATAAAGTAAAATCTAGTGGTAACAAAGGAAATCAGCTTAGAATAATTCTAACACAAAACGAGTAATAAATTCTGAAATAAATTTAGCTATTAAAAGTGTTATCTGTTCTGTAGTAGAGTCTTCAAATGTGGACCCTTAAATTACTCCAAGAATCAAGAACAAAGTTAAAGCCATCAGAAGTCACGAAGCATATTTTTTACCCTCATCAGCTCTGCCATACAATATTTGCACTTGATCTTAGACGTGTGTTTTTCTGTAATTATTTCTTTGTCTTTCCTCTTTAAAATGACTCTAAGTCACCTCTTGAGAAGGCCTCTTATTCATTTCCCCTATCACCACTCACCATAATTTCTAAAGAAGTTTTAGGGACTTTATATTGAGTTATTTAGGCCTTAATAAATGGCTCTGAGAATAAAACTTTGAAAATAAGAATCGAATTAATGAATCCTATAATTATGGATTCAGTGCCATAAGCCTTTTTCTAAACTGCAAATGTTATATGCTAATTTGGACTGCACTCCAAGGAGAATGACTCTTGGAGTTAAGGACACAGAAAACAGGACACAGAAATGAATCCACGTATTTACAGCCAACTGATGTTCAACAAAGATGCCAAGAATGTACACAGGGGAAACGATACTCTCTTCAATAAACGGTGCTGAGAAAACTGGATATTCATAAGAAGAAGAATGAAACTAGACCCCTATCTAATACCATATGCAAAAGTCAACTCAAAATTAAAGATTTAAATGTAAGAACCCCAAGCTATCAAACGACCAAAAGAAAATATAGAAATTCTTCAGAACATTGGTCTAGGCAAATATTTTATGAGAAAGACTTCAAAAGCACAGGTGAAAAACAAAAAATAGACAGAGGGACTATATTAAACTAAAAAGCTTCTGCACAGCAAAGGAAACAATCAACAGTGAAGACAGAACCTGTAGAATAGGAGAAAATATTTGCAAACTATTCATCTGACAAGGACTGATATCCAGAACATACAAGGAGCTCAAACAACTTGACAGCAAAAACTTGAATAATCCAATTCAAATGTGGGCAAAAAAAAATCTGAATAGACACTTCTCAAAAGAAGACATATAATGGCCAAAATATTAAAAATGCTCCACATCACTAATCATCAGGGAAATGCAAATAAAAGCCACAATACGATAGCTTACTTCAGTTCAGATGACTGCTGTCAAGAAGACAAACAGCAGCGAATGCTGTGGAAATGCAGAGAACAGGAAGCTCACACATTGTTGGTGGGTATGTAGATTTATACATCCATTATAGAAAACAATGTAGAGTTTTCTCAAAAACTAAAACAGCAAATAAATTAATCATCTATTTTTACATTCAACTAGATTAAACATTTAGCCACCAGCAAATATGACCTTAAATTTTGGTCAGGAAGTTTGAGAAATACTTATCTTTCTTAATACTTACTTCTCTTTCTGCTTTCTCTTCTTCATATTGATATAGTCTTTCTTTTAAATGATCACATTCATTTAATAACTCCTTATATTAATCTTCTAGCAAACAACATTGCTTTTCACTCAAGAAATTGGTCTTGAGTATAAATTAACGTTTCTTTCTCATCTGCATCCTTGTGAGTCTCATGAAGCTGCTGTCAAAGAAACGTATTTTCATTTTGTAGCTGGGATAATCTCCCCTCCATGGCTTCCTGCTTTACAGTGTATTTACTCACTTTATCTTGTTAATTTTCATACATTTGTTCAATGTCCCTCATCTGACACTGTGTTTGGCGTAGATCTCTTTGTAGATATTTGGAAACCAAAGCCATTTCTCTGAGAGCATCTCTTGTGTTATGGAGCTCAATTGTTAGGTTATTGACTTTACTTTGAGCTTCAGAATGTTGTTGAGAAAGAATTTCATTGTTACTTTTTAGGTTAGACATGTCAAAAGTTATTTTTTCTTGTAAACAAGCATCTCTTGCTCTAGGTCTTTTCTTCATTTCTTGCCTTGATCAAGATCACGGATGGCAGCAGCCAGTGTAGAATGATAGGATTCAACCTCTGTTTCCAGTCTTTCCTTGTTTTCTTTTTCTTCTTCCAGTTCAGAACTGGGCAATATACTCTCATCTGTCAAAACATTCAGCTCTCCATTATACTCAGATATTGTTTTTGTTAATATTTCCTGTTTTTTTATTGTGTCTGTTTCCACTCTTAGAGAAGCAATTTCTGTCTTCAACATGCAATTTTCACGCAACATATCTTCATGCTTATGAGAAATCTAAGTAAAGCAAAGGAAACTTAGCTTGCACTCAATAAAATAGCATATCACAATTTCCTCTAAAATTAAAAAAAAAAACCTGTACATTTATACAATGAAAGGGTTTCCATAATTGGATATCCAACTGGAGAAAAAATTGGGTCAAAACCTCAAACCTAATAGACCATCAACTACCAAAAGTTCAAAAATGTATTTGAAGACAAAGAATCCATAAAAGTTTTTACTTCCAACAGAGAAGTTTTAAGAATCTCAAAATTGGATAAGCCCCTCCCCGAATTACAACAAACCCCAAATCGTAAAATAAAAAACTGAAATCTTTGGCTATGTTAAACATTTGGGTTTACAGTGGCAGGGCGCAGTGGCTCACGCCTGTAATCCCAGCACTTTATCTTGCTAATCGGAGGCAGAGGTGGGCGCATCATCTGAGGCTAGGAGTTCAAGACCAGCTTGGCCAACATGGCAAAACCCCATCTCTACTAAAAATACAAAAATTAGCTGGGCAGGGTGATACATGCCTGTAATCCCAGCTACTAAGGAGGCTGAGGCAGGAGAATTGCTTGAACCCTGGACGTGGAGGTTGCAGTGAGCCGAGATCACACCACTTGCATTCCAGCCTGGGAGACAGAGTGAGACTTTGTTTAAAAATAAATAAATAAATAAATAATTGGGTTTACACCCTGATGGCTAACTTATACAAGTCCCCATAATAAGAGCCTTTCACGCTGCATGTATTTGGAGAGATCAAATTTCCCAAAGTTATATAAGTTTCTTTTTCCTGAGAAGCTCCTATAGATATTCTACTTTTCGAATGTTTTTATAGTCAGTTATGAAATTTACGCTCATTAATGAATGACAGATCTAGGCATTATAGCAAGTACTTCTAATACACACATCACATTAGTTATCACAGTTCTGAAAAGGGAAGGTTACAGATGTAAGCAAGCCACAGGATTTCCCCCAAGTGTCCTGCCTCTACTTCAGTGTTCCTCCACCTAATCAGTTACTTCCGTGGAATAAATACACAAATAACGAAAGTAACCTTTTGTTTCAAAGCACCAGTAGTGGTAAATAAGATGACATTTGTAAGGCTCCTCTTAGAAAATCATCCAATTATTTTCTGTTGCAATAACTTTTGTTTCCTCTTCATGTTTCAAAGAGTAACAGAGGAAAATACACTGAACTATTTCACTAGGAACCAAATACTTATCAATAAGTTATCACTAAGTACATATTATGACATTTCATTATATTCAAAAGCTCTTTGTACTGAAATAAGACACTACTTGGATGCCAACATTTTTAACAAATAATTATAGCTATAAATATCATAGTTCATTTTTAAGATGAGATAACATTTCTGGCTTGTTTTAGACCTAAACAATATATATTAAATCAAAAAGATATTATAAGTAATACTGATAAAGTTAGAAATATCAAATTTTTAACCAATATTAACTTACCTGATTTGAATTATTTCTTGCAGTCTTCAATTCCATGTCTAGTGTTTTGAGACTGAGTTCAAGTTGTTTCATTTCAACCTCCTTCCAGTATTTCTCTTTTCTCCCTAAATCTTCCCTAGGTTTTTTCATGTAACAGATCAGCATTTCTTCTCTTCTCTTCCTCTTGTTTGAAAGCAAATCTGCAGTTAAATATGCTTATTTTAAAATTCATTTTGTTAGAAAATAAAAAGTTCATTTTGTAATCTGCCACTTCATAAGTTAATTCATTATCCTAATAAAATCTCTATGTTCTTAAATATTTTTCCTTTCTAGTTCTCAGATATCTAATTTTTCACTTCAATCTCTTCCAACGGATGTCTGAAAGGGAGTGAGGAAAGAATATTCTGACCATTGGGGAGTTTCTGTTACTAGTAACTTCAGTACATATCATTGAAAAGGATGTTGGAAGTTATTCAGTCAATTTATTTTTAAAATTTCCTTTTTTATCACACATTCATAATTACTCATTGATTAGTACAGATCATTTAAAGTCAACTAATTAAAAAGAAGTTACTGTTTATATGCAACTTTATAAATTTGCATCTTTATGAAATATTGCAGGCACTCTTGAAAATGATTTACAGTATCACATAAATAGCACTTTCAGATGTCTTTCACACATCATATATCTGTAGATTATTATAAACAAAGATTTGGCCAAAGAGTCTAATACCTCGTTACCCCACACATTTTATGTTTCTTTTTTGACTATCACTTTCAACTTGTCTTGTGGATTATTATGTGTTTAACAAACAAGTTTTAAATCATTTCTGGTACAAGACAGTATCTAATATATAATTAAAACAATAATTTTTAAAAAGAACTGATTATATTTTTTGAAAAGTTTCACACTCCGCAAGACCAAGAGATATTCTCCACTATTACACCCCAAAAGATAAGTCAGTAATTATGAAAACTTCCCTATATATGTTATTATAAAGTAAGTAGTTCAAAAATTTCTTTTAAACTAGAATGTCGTACCTCAAACTGCTGAGTTTTTGTTCCCATCCACCTTGTTGGCTCTCTAACTATGATTTAATTTATTTTGTTTCAGATCATTCCTTTCATTTCTCATTTTTTTCAATTTCTATTGTAAGTTAGTCACTGTGATGATTTTTCAAGTTCTACTGATCTTTCACATGGGTGAACTGCATCCAGGCTAGCAGAACCTGTATCAGGGAGAAAATAGGCAGAAATAAAATTCGTAAGTGCTTTTTAAATATGAAGAACTGCATATTTTAACATTCACTCATTCACACACTGAACAAATATTTATTGCGTGCCCACAGTGTAAAAGACACTATACTAAACTCTGCAGATCGAACAGACAAAACCTCTGTTCTTGGTTAGCTTATAGTGTAGCGAAGAACAAAGACAGAAAAAGATAACAGGGTTCTGTGATGACATAAGAGAATTTAATCAATACTGGGCCCAGGGAAGATTTCCCTGAGGAAGAGATGGTTACACTGAGAAATGAAGAATAAGATGAAAGCAGTTAAGCAAAGGGGGATGGGGGGGGAACTTTCTAGGCAGTCTATGGCATGTGCCGAAGATCTTTTACAATCTGCCTCTAGACAAGATGGAGCAACAGGTACTTACTTTCCTTCTTAGCTAAAATAACGAAAAACAAAACAGACAAAAAATATTTTAAAATCATTTTCAAGACAGTGGACTTCAGGCAAAGAAGACAATAATCCCTAGAAGACAGGGGAAAAAATATAAAGTAAGCCTTATGAATGCTCTGGCTCTCTGCCTCAACAGTGTTTCCAGGCCATGGCACAGAAATTAACAAACAGAGGTGGAGTCTCCCTGAGTTGGAGTGATGAAGCTGAGAGTCTGGTCACACCAAAGCAGATAGAAACCACAGGACAGAACACTGGAGAGAAAACAGATGTCCAGAGAACGAACCCTGGAGATGCAGAGATACCCTCCCCGGTATTCAGCAGTATGTTGAATGCGGCATGTGCACTAAGAAACTATCCAACGCCAAGGGAAAAAGTATCTAAAAATATTAAAGGAAACTGTGCCTGGTGCTCATATAATATGAGGAAGGGTGTCCATTCACTAGAATCAGGCTGGAAAAACTCTTAATTCACAGGACAATAAATAATCACAAAGATCTTGCCTCAGGAAAGGGCAATTAGCCCAAAGAATAAAAGCAAGGATAGACAGGCTCAAGCTGTTGTAACTAACTCAACTGTCTCCCTAAGTAAATCTCAACAACGTAAGTTGAGCCATAAAGATACTTTTAGAAATCAAACTGCAAAGTACAATGTCAGAGATGAAAATTATACTGGATAAATATAAGCACAGATTAGACACAACAAAAGAAAAAATTCATAAAGTTGAGACATTAGTGAACTCAGAAAACTTCAAGCAGCTAATACATAAGCCCCCAAAGAGGAAGAGGCAGAAAAAACATTTGAGAAAAAAACGACCAAAAGCTTTCTAACCTTTACAGATCCAGAAAGAACCTGACTGGGAGAGAAGAAATACAAGTATTTTACTGTAATTTTCTTCTACTATATAGGATGTGATCTAATATTACTTGAAGGTGAACTATGATAAGTTAAAATCATATACTTTAAATCCTGAAGCAACCACTAAGACAGCCAAACTAAGTAACACACATCCAGATAACCCTAGGACAAAGAGTTAATAAAAATAACAATTAGAAAGTATTTTGAAGATTCAATGTGCTGAAAACACAACATATTAGAAGTTATGGAATGCAACTACAACAGTACTCAAATTAAAAACACCAAACACTTTGAGGAGATTAAAAAAAAATGACTAACTTCTATCTAGCCCTTCTGCTCATAAGAAAGAGAAGATATAAGTTAAAAACTTTGAATTCTGACAATTTTTTACAAAATATAACCCTTGGGATATACCTGCAGATTATATTAAGATTACTATTAATTATACTATTGGTAGGCATAGGCAATTAATGCATTAAGAAACCTTACTGCCCCTTCTTTGTATTTATCAAATGTATTTATTTACTTGATAAATACCATTTATCAAAATGTGATACCTACAAGTGAACTGTGGTATGCAATAGTCATAATCCTAACAAAATGATATCAGACTGACAGAAATGTTATCATTAGGAGAATCAGTATCAAAAGTAGGCTATAGGTAGTTAAATTTGAAGGGAGTCAAAAGTTATGTGGAGATTTTTGACTGCACAGAGAGTTGGTGCCCCAACTTCAATTTTGTTAAAGGATCCACTGTAATTAATACTTACTTACTAAATGCAAATAATTCATTATGAAAAGTAGAGGATCCATTTCTATAACAAGCCCAATTTTTTATTATGTGACTACAGTAAAACACATACGACATACTAATCTTAAAAAGTCTTTCTTATTTATACAAAAAAATACTACATAAGATATAAAGGACCATAATTCTTAAATAATTCTGAATTATAAACTTTAAAAAATTAATTAAACCAAATTAAAGAAAGAAATTTAAATATATATAGACATGCAATTATATGTTGATTTTTTAAAAAACTGCTCTCTTCAAGATTCCTTAATCTTACTTTTTTAAATCTATGGAAGGATAGACACCAAGAGTAATTCACTATCAGAAGTCTTAACTGCATGACCATTTTGAGACAGGTTTGCAGATAGCTTTTTAAAAATATTTGAAAATTTGTTGGTGAATGCTATATATGAAAAATTAATAGTTACTATTTTAAAACTGATATGAAAAACATTTTTCAATTAAATTCTTATAGTATTTCAGACAATATCAGAGCTAATATTAGAACAGACTCCTAATCTGTAAGCTCCATGAACTTATTAAGCTCCTAACTTAAAAAAAAAAAAAAGTAAGGTAAAGTACTTAGGAATCAAGAGCAGTATAACTCAGTAAATTAACTAGAGTTAGCACAAAATAACGGAAAATGTCCTGAACTCAGAATTAAGTCCTAGCTTTGTAACCAACAGCTTTTTGCTTTTGGACAAGTCGCCTCACTTAAGCTTAATGTCTTCTGAAAAATAAAGATTGTATTCCTTTATTTCACTAGATTGTTATGAAGATTTAACAAGATCGCATTTTTAAAAGCACAAAGAAATAGTGAAGCAATAGAATAATTTGTTTATGAACTTAACTGCTGAAACTATTGTGGAATCGCAGATAAGACCGAATACGTGTGTTTTTTCATAAGTTCTAATATCCAAATATTGCAGTTTTCAGAAAACGTTAATAAGCCCTGATTTTGTTATTAGTTGTTCTGAAGCAGGATCAGCTGTGAGAAACAGACCTCTCGAATCCCAAACTGGGAATGAAGAGGTGTTTATTAGTAGTAGTATTATGGCTCGGAGCCAGGTGACAATTTGTCTAAATGACCAAGCTCTCCTAACAAAGAGAAGCTCTGCCTTTATATAGGCTTACACTCTAGATATTACACATGAAAGAATCTTAGGTTTACATCCTGAGAAATTACAAGTGAAAGAGTCTTGGGTTTACAGTTTTAGAAACCACATATGAAAGAGTCTTGGGTTTACAGTTTCAGAAATCACATATGAAAGGATCTTGGTCGATGGAGGAGTGGGGTGGGGGGTTGATCTTTTTAAGAAAAAACAATGTCTTCTGGAGAGACTCCCCCACACCATGCTTGCTATTTACAGGAAGGTGATTCAGGAGGCGCCAGTCAGCCAGCCTTTTCTTCTATTGAAATGCAGTGTGGAAGTCAAGGAGGAGGTGATCCTAGACGCCCGGGTCTCCTTCCTCACCCCCTCCTTTGAGACCCTCACCACTCTATAATATTAGTGAGAGGTCTCACTCTCATTCTCATTTTCCAGATCCTCTGAAGAAACTGACAGACAATGATTCATATAATATGCTGGTGGGTGATTTTTTGGCTAACTACGGTAGCGATGAATCCCCTAATCATCTGAAGGAGCAGGGGGAGTAAACAAGGGAGTAACAAAAAAACACCTATTATTATTATGACACTTATGATGAGAGTCTTGAATCCTCCTAAGGATGAGAACCAACCTCCAAACAAGGGCTCAGGGTTAAATCCGTGCCATTTCTGCACAGGCACGTGTGCCAGTTTGGTCGTGTCTCACACAATATCCTCCACTGCTTGCTCCTGGTCGTCTATGTGCAGGCAGCAGTTGGTTAGATTGAACTTTTCACAGACTCCTCCTTCAGGTGCCAGCAAAGAATCTAGGGCCAGCCTGTTCTGATAAATTGCATTTCTCATTTGAGTTTCTTGTTGAGCCAAAAGGGACAGAGCTTTGCCCATTTCATTAGTGAATATTTCCAAAACGGCCTTTGATTGGATGATCAGGCTGAGCATGTAAATAGGAGTCCAGTATCCCCATGAGCCATCCTTCACCCATGTGACTGACCCATAGTACTCAATAATTCTCTCCAGTGGCCACTGATCATCGGTGCATTCACCTATCTTTAGGTTTCTTTTCTCCCGAGTGGAGTAGATAGGAGAAACTAACAGCTCGCCTGTCTTAACAGATCATAGGAAAAAGAAGGCTTAATGATGCCTATGACACACCTACCTGTCCGTCTTTCAGGCAGCTGTATGTATGCCCTATGTCCGCATATCCAGTACAATCCAGGCGGGGCCGTCCAATCTCACGGGTACCCAGGATGATCTCAAGCATCCTGTAATTTTGGAAATTTTGGATGCCCTTTGGTATCAATTAGAGTCACTACTGCGTGAGGTGCCTTGATATTTAAGTTCTGCCCCAGAGTTAGCTTATCTGCTTCTTTTGCAAGCACAGCAGTTGCTGCCAGGGCCCTTAAGCATGGGGGCCGGCCCTTGGAAACTCCATCCAGCTTCTTGGAGAGGTAAGCTACAGGCCTGGGCCAAGGTCTCGCTGTTTGGGTTAGGACCCCAACTGCCATTTGTTCTCTTTCTGCCACATATAACATGAAGGGCTTTGTCAAATCAGGCAGTCCCAAAGCCAGAGCTGACGTGTTTTGTTTTCAGTTCCTGATAGGCCTGACGCTGCTGGGATCCCCATTCAAAGGGCTCCTTGTCTCCCCTCTTTGTCACATCATATAGGGGTTTGGCCAGTACTGCAAAGCTTGGAATCCACAATCTACAGAAACACATAGCTCCCAGGAACTCCCTCACCTGCCTTCTAGTCTCAGGTGCTGGCAGGTTTCAAATGACTTGCTTTCTCTCTACTCCTAGGCTGTGTTCCCCCTTCTGGATGGTGAACCCCAGATACTGCATGTGCTGTCGACAAATCTGGGCTTCCTTTTTAGACACTTTATACCAACAGTCTTCCAGGTGCTGAAGTAAGACATCTGTTCCTTTTACGCACCAGACTGCTGTGGGGCGTCCCAATAAAAGGTCATCAGCATATCGGAGCAGGACACAGCCTAAATGTTTAGCCAGAAACTTTTGGAGGTCATGGGCTAATGCCTCCCCAAAGATGGTGGAAGAGTTATTGAACCCCTGGGGGAGCCAGGTCCAGGTGTACTGGGTGGTTACACCTGTTTCTGGATTTTCCCATTGAAAAGCAAATAATTTCTGACTTTCAAAAGCCAGCCTGATGCTAAAGAAAGCGTCCTTTAAGTCCAAGCAGGTGAACCAGCCATCCTCTGCTGGCAATAACCCCACCAGTGTGTATGGATTAGGCACAGTTGGAGGCAAAGTCACTGTGGCCTGACTAACCAGGCACGAGTCCTGCACTGGCCTGTAGTCTTTGGTCCCTGGTTTAAGCCCAGGCAAGAGACAGGTGTCCCATGGAAACTGGCAAGGAACTATAATTCCATAGTCCTTCAAGCGCTTTAGATGGACCCGAATGCCTTCTAGCATCTCTCAGGGAACTGGCTATTGCTTTTGTCTAACCCGCTGAGCCCCAGGCTTGACTTCAATGAGCACAGGTGCCTGGTTGATTGCCAGTCTAGGACTGTCCTCTGCCCAGACCTCAGGCCATTGTTTTGTTAACCCAGGCACTGTCTCCTGGTCTGGTTCAGTTAAGAAGAGTCTCCACTCTTCCTCACGAGGCACCCTGAGGGCCATTATAACCCCAGTTTTGGGCAATGCCAGCTGTAAGATGCCATTTTTGGTGAAGGTTAGGGTTGCCCATAGCTTACTGAGCAGATCCCTTCCTAGCAGGGGCAAAGAGCAATCAGACATGTATAAGAACTGGTAAATTGGCCGGGCGCGGTGGCTCAAACCTGTAATCCCAGCACTTTGGGAGGCCGAGGTGGGTGGATCACGAGGTCGAGAGATCGAGACCATCCTGGTCAACATGGTGAAACCCCGTCTCTACTAAAAATACAAAAAAAAAAAATGAGCTGGGCATGGTGGCGTGTGCCTGTAATCCCAGCTACTCGGGAGGCTGAGGCAGGAGAATTGCCTGAACCCAGGAGGCGGAGGTTGTGGTGAGCTGAGATCGCGCCATTGCACTCCAGCCTGGGTAACAAGAGTGAAACTCTGTCTCAAAAAAAAAAAAAAAAAAAAAGAACTGGTGAATTATTACCCCGTGCTCCCCCACCTCACAAGTCCAAGGAAAATAGAAAGACTGTTTCTCTGACACCCTAGTAGCTCAATAGTATCAGTTGTCGTCTTTGACGGGGGGCCACAGGGGTGGTTACCACTGAATATTCAGCACCTGTGTCGATGAGGAAGTCAATGGCCTTGCTCCCCACTGTCATTCTGACCATGAGTTCCTTGGGGGCAATGGAGCCCGGTCCCCTTCAGTCCAGCGGTCCTTCCATTAAATTGAACAGAGCCCCTTCACTTTTGTCTGAAGCCTCAAGGTCTCCCTGTTTTCCTGTTAGCTGGGGACACCTGTCCTTCCAGTTCCCCACTTCTCTACAGTAAGTGCACCGATTGCATTGCAGGCTCAGGCGGGCAGATTGGGAGGCTTTCCAGGAACCTCCCTTTGCCCGCCCTCTTGCGGGTACTCTTTTGATAGCAGCAGCTATCAAGTCGGCATTTCGTCGAGCCTGGCTCTCAGTTTCTCTGCGATTCTCTACGGCTCACCACTTCTTGGTTTACAAACACCTGCATAGCTATTTCCAACAACTGTGAAGTATTCATGCCCACACATCCTGCCTATTTCTGCAATTTTTGTCTAATGTCTTCTGCACACTGACTGACTAATGTCATATTTATCGTGGGTTGCTTTTCGGAGCTCTCAGGATCAACACCATGACGTTGAGGACCAAGCCTCAAAATGAGTTTTGATAGAGACAAACCACAGTAAGTACAAAACTGGTCACTATCCACTGGGTAACAGTCAGTTGTACTCACTGTATTTCTATGGGCAAAAATCATTTACATTGCTATCTGTTTTCTACAACTTACAGAGTTGTAAAATAACTCAAGGACAATGAAAGCTGGAGCTCACCTAGATAGATGAGGTAAGTGACACCTCCATGAATCTGTTGGTGCCCATTTCAAACTCAGTCACAGTTTCTCCTGATGTTCTCAACCAACAAAGAATAGATCTTGGGGGCCATATATTACCACTTCCTTGTCCCTTAATGAGATAATTCTGAGATGTGCTCCACACAGCTTCTCAGACAATCCTCAATGGCATTGAGCTCATCAGCTCATAGCAGTAAATTCAACAACAAAAATCTTTGGCTTTCTTCCCTTTCCCAGTTCATTTGCCCATTCCCTCAGAGTACTTCCTGATACAGCCTTTCAAAGAGACTTGTGTTTAGCTGATGCCTATGTGTTGAAAAGATGTGTGTGATGAGGACAGGGAGGTGATGAGAGCAGAGGTGGAGGATGTGAAGGTGGTGAGGTGATACGGAGGGTATGTGTGGCATGTGAAAGGAGCAGGAAGCATGTGGGAATGGTGTGCTCACACATACACAGATGTGTGCCTGCATGGATAGTCCTGGACACTAGAGTAGGTGCCTGGACCTCCAGAACCTGAAAGTTTGGTGTTGAAAGCAAAAAGGAACCAGGGTGCTCTGTCCCGTTGGCTCGCACTGCCACAGGTTCCTAAGAGAAAGGACTTTGGACTGAGACGTGGTTTTAAATCCAAACCCAACACTCACTAGCTGAGGAAGCTTGGCCAAATTATTTAGCCTCACAACATTATTTCCTTATCTACAAAATAAGGATATTTCTTGGCATCCATGAAGGGCTGAGCACAGTAAAACACAAAGAGGATCAATAAATAATAACTTTTAAACATTCTAGTCCATTTCTCAAAACTGATTCCCAAAAGAAAGTGCACCATGGCAGCAAAATAACCTGCAAAAAAGTGACTTTTAAAATTCATTTACATTCTATGCCTTCTTTATTTTTAACAGGTTATTTGGTAGGTGGGGAGGGGATGAGGGTAGAGTCCACAAACAATTCTCTCGATTACCTGCGGCTCCTGGGACCAAGAACAGAGTGAAAACATGAAATCCCCAGGGTGATGCTCCTCAGTGGTTTCAACCAACGCAACCTTTCCAAGCATTCTTCCAAGCAAATAAATTGACAGGAGCTGGTCACTGTCGTGGGCCTTGTCCCACTCTCTGACCATGGTGCTGGGAGGCGGAGAGTTGGCCACTCCCGGCAGGACATGCAGCAAAAGACCTGGACTGTGAGCTGAGTGCAGTCTGTCTTGTGGCCTAGGGACGTGTTTGAGCCTGGAAGTTTCCATACTTCTTTTGTTCTTAACATCAAAATCAGTCTCTGTTTTCAGCACTGTGGGGTTTGATTGCAATGACTGGAGATTTAGCCAATAACTACTTTGGAATTATAAAGCAAATATGTAGTGTAAATAGGAGGCCTATGCTACTTTATAAATGATCTGGAGTGCTCTTAAAAACAATTAAAAAGTAATTCTGAAACATCAGTCACAGTCACCCAATGATTTCTTCTCATACTACCAGAAAGTTCCTACTATAAAGTCAGAGACCATCACTAATTAATTACATAAGAATATTACAAAGTTGATTATGGTCCTAAAAATAAAAGTAATATACAGCTCTCATTTTTGCTTTATTTTTTCTCTATATAGCCTCACGAGCTTTTTCCTGCCAATGCTCTTCCATCTGTGGAGTTACTGTTACATGAATAGTATTGGAATTCTCACTATTTCTAACTGCTGGCTTCTCCATAGGCATAGATACCACTTTCGAAGCAATAACTGGCTACTGCAAGAGGACCTCAGGCTTTATTTGGAAGCTTCTTGTGGTTATCATAGCTGACACCACCAATGCCCTCTAGTATATTCATGGGCAGAGGAAACACAATTGTAGAATTCTTCTCGGTGGCTACTGCACTCAAGGTCTGCAGGTAACGCAGCTGGAGAGCTATGGGAGTCTCAGCCAGCACCATAGAGGCTGACTTCAGGGATTTGGAAGCATTCATTTCTCCTTCAGCTGCAAGGACCTGAAATGACAGAAATAAAACCATTCAGAAATAAGAGTTTACACTGTAACTAGTGCTTCCTTTTTCTGGGTTTGTTTTGATGCCTCTCTCCCCAGCCCCATGTTGCCACATGTGTTTGTTTCATCTATTTCTTTGGCAAGGATAAGAGTTTCACTTTCACTTCCTAACGTAATTAGGGAAATTCAAGGAGATTGCAGGAAGCTGCGAGGGATATTTGACAAATCATAGGTCCCTAGATTTCATTGTCAGACAAAAGTAAAAGTACTCTTTTAAACACAAATGAATACTTGGCGTCTGCCCTACTAATTCGTTGAAGCACTTTGGAGCCTCACTAAGTGCATTCATTTCCAGAGCAGTCTGAAATGTAAGATCTCTAATTGATGCTTTTATCATTTTTACTTATCTTAGATGTTTTTAGTTCATTCTGTTGCCACCTTGGTGTCATTCTTACAAACCGAGAATGGTTTCTAGTTCTCTTGGCTCTTGATTACAACTAGCAGTAAGTGCCAGCCTTATTAACACTGGCAATCTCTTAAGGACATCCCTCTTTCTAGTTCTCAGACTGTCCAAGAATGACTCGGCTGCCCCATCTGTGGCCATCTGCCTGTGTGCAAAAGTGATCTCTCTTCTCTCATTGCCGAGTCCCTTCTTGGAAGCTGCTGGAGCTTAGCAGATAAACCAGATATGAGTCAGAAATGAGTCAAAGAAACACGTTCATCAACTAACAAGTGAGTTTCCAAAAAGGATATATACCAAAGCTTCAGATCCCAGTTGGTTTCTGATTCTTCAGGAAACGTATCCACACAGGCATGAAAGCCAGGACCTCAACAGATTCAAGGCATTCAGGGCCAGGGTGCGCTTACATGTTGTAATTCTTACCTGGGTGTGCTTACATGTTGTAATTCCTACCTGGATGGTATTTAATTTCCCCCTTTTATTCCAGCAGCATTTAAATAGACTCAAACAATAATGTGCAAAAAACAGGCTCCATGTTGGCTACATCTAAGTCACCAGCTTTATGAAAATATAGATTTCTTAGTCCACTCGAGACTGCTTCAAGCCTGGGTTTGAAGTAAGGCTTGGAAATTGGTATTTTGTTTTGTTTTGTTAAATTCTTCCCAGGGAACACTGATACGTGGTTAGAATTGGGACCTGCTTGGCTAAGTTGCTCAGTATGTTACTGAGCAGCCTCTTAACCCAAGACCTGCTACCAAACTTCCTCAAGGTACAGTAAGCTGCTTGTTACCTTTTAATTCAGGTAAATATCTCAGTCAGACTGTGAAAAGAAACCTCTTTCTTATGGAAATAATTGAAAAACACAATCTTATGTTCAAGTCCTATCCTTGTTGACCCCAACACGAGGCAGCTTTCCCTCCATGTGTGACTGCACAGCCCTTACCTTGGCTCTGGCCTCCCGGGTGGCCTCAGCCTCAGCAGCCATGGATCTCTGCAACTGCACAGGAATCCGAACATCTTTGATTTCCACTCGGGCCACCCGGATCCCCCACAGCTCAGTGGCATCATCAAGTAAAGTCTGTTTCCAAAGAAGGCAGGTGATATGATGTACATTTCTAATATGTTTCATACTTGCAAGGTAAATTTTTCTTTTTTTCTTTTTTTTTTTTTTTTTTTTTTTGCATTTACAGCATTTGGAGTGAGACAATTTCGGAAGAGAATAAGAGTTTACGTTCCTATTGATCATTTTCTGGACTGTAAAGTGAATATCAAGAAGAATTCAGGAATTTAACCTGGCAGATCTTTTAGTGGGTGTCTGTCAGCAGGATCTACCCCAAAACCATTCCCCAGGAAGTATATGAGATCCATCTGGTTTGAGTAAATATCCCAGATTTCCTTGTCACTGGTCTCAAGCAGGCAGCAGTGCATGGGTTTCTCTGACAGACCTGGATTTTGCACTGGCTCTGCCATGTGCATTTGCGAATCACTGGGACAGTTTCTTAGCTTATCTGGCTCTCAGTTTTCTTACCTATAAAATGTTTTCTTTCAGGACTGTTATTAGATTTGGAGACAATACATATAAGATATCTCTCAGTACCTAGCAGTGACTCAATGCATATTATGATTGGGTCCTTTTCAAGATACTATTTACCTCGCTCTGTTTAACTTCTGCCCTATGGCCAGCTTTAAAGAAGCAAAGCATGTTTTTCAAAGCAGAAGCAGCTTAAAGTCAAAGATACTCTTGTCTTTTGTAAAAGCTTTAAAACCATTGAAGATATTTTGCTGGTCGTCCTGGAGAAGATGAATGTCTTGAGAAATGATAGGACAGGAGGATAGCTCCCCTAAAAGGGTGGGGGTAGAGATCTCTGCTACCGAATAGCAAGTGATCCTTCCCTTGCCTTTCTGTGATCCCTGCAGGACACTTAGAGGTAATGAGACCTCACAAGAAGTCAGTGACCTGGCTGTAGATGGGATGCCTTTGAGTTGTTAAATTCATGAGGCACATACAAACATTATGGACAATTATCATGCAGGACTCATACTGCCTCATAAAAGCTTGGGACCTTTCCTCTTATCTTAGGGACTAGAGGAGAGGCCAAGAAGAACTAAGCTGAATTTCCTTACATAATTAACTTACAGAAATGAAGCTCAGAATCCAAATGCAATTGATCTAAGAAAATATAGAAGTATTCTTGTCCGGAAACTAGCATGTGTAAGAGATGAGATCGATAGCCTACATTTTCATTTGATATTATAATTATCATTTTTATTAATGTTATTAGTGATATTGGTGGCATAGTGTAAGAATTTCTAGAGATGATAGGTCTATGCTGTTTCAAATGAATTTAACTTTCATACTTTATTTAAATATATAGGCAACCAGAGAAATGGCTGCATTTCTGGAGTCATCTAAACTAAAAAGAAATCTGATCTCTAACTTCTTCAGAAAAGATTATAGTTGTACAAAGTTAATTGATAATTTCAAATTCCAAAGAAAATGTATAAACTGCCTTCTTGCACTCAGATATTTAAATACATTTCTTGTGGTAACAAGTAAGTGAAATCATGACTGAAGCCCACCTCTCGAGCACCTGTCTATGTTTGAGTGTGTATAAGCATGCATGTGGGAGGGCGTTGCTTTGAACTGCTGATATTTAATGATCACTAATAATTAAAATCAATGAGTTAAAGATACAGGCTCTTAGTTTTCAGCGTTTTTACCTGAATGCTATGGGCAATCTCTTCTCGTCCAGCCAAGATCTGGGACAAGGTCTGTGTCCCTAAGACGTTTCTCAGAGTGGTTTGAGCCAGCAGAAATGTGGCCTGATGGACATCATTGACATTGGCCACTGCCGAGACAGCACTGTAGATTCTGTAATAGACAACTCCATCCACCTTAGTAGTCACGGAGTCTCTGGTGAGGATCTGGAGAGCAAGAACAGGGCAACGTCACTTATTTATGACTTTCACCACTACCAACAAAGTGACAGCCGGCCCAAGAGCCGTCCTCCACAAAAGGAGAGCGGTAACGACAACTCATGCTACAATCACCTAAAACCTGTCCTTCCATGTGAAATGTAACGGTACAGCCTTTCTGCCATTCCGTTGTCTTCAGTCTTCTGAGCAGAGGTAGAACACTTGTTTCCCTGATACCTGCACTCTTTTTGGTTTCCTGTTTTTATGATGAAGACTTGATGACTTGATGAAGCAGTGCTTCTTAGAAAACATAGATGGCACCAGAGACCATGTAAAGAAAAATCAATTTCACTCTGTGGAGAGGCTCAGCATTATTCTGAATCATGTAACAAGGTTTTGGAGCAAATGAGAGATCTCTGGGTATACTATGGGAGCAGAACCTAGAACTGTTCATAGTAGAGCCAGAAAAGTCCCTACTGTAGGTCACTAAGCATCCCAGCCTCTCCTGATGGGGGCTGAATTCTTTTTTTTTTTTTTTTTTTTTTTTTTGAGACAGAATCTTGCTCTTTCACCCAGGCTGGATTGCAATGGCTCAATATCTGCTCACTGCAACCTCCACCTGCCTCAGCCTCCTGAGTGGCTGAGATTACAGGTGCCTGCCACTATATCTGGTTGATTTTTGTATTTTTAGTAGAGATGAGGGTTCACCATGTTGGCCAGGCTGGTCTTGAACTCCTGACCTCAAGTGATCTTCCCACCACGGCCTCCCAAAGTGCTGGGATTACAGGCATGAGCCACCACACCCGGCCTGGGGCTGAATTCAAAAGCAAGTATTCTGCAATTCCTAGGTGACAGGAAGACATCATCTTTGGGTCCTGGTTGAGTTTCTTCAACCAGAGAGAAGAAAATTAACATATATGTATAATTGTTGATTTTCTGTCTTCTTATCACCGTTGGCCTCCCATATCCTAGGCCCTCCATTTCTTTTCCTCCAACCTGAATCACTTTGGTTATGAATAGGTGACATAATAATTAGTAACTCTTCCTCTTCCCTATTGCTGAGTTACTGTTTTGGTCATTTACTTGTAGTACTTCAGGAATGAGAAGACTTACGTGGGCTGGGCGTGGTGGCTCACACCTGTAATCTCTGCACTTTGAGAGGCCGAAGTGGGCAGATCACCTGAGGTCAGGAGTTCGAGACCAGCTTGGCCAACATGATGAAACCCTGCCTCCACTGAAAATACAAAAATTAGCTGGGCGTGGTGGCAGGCACCTATAATCCCAGCAACCTGGGAGGCTGATGCAGGAGAATTGCTTGAACCCAGGAGGAAGAGGTTGCAGTGAGCCAAGATGGCACCACTGCCCTCCAGTCTGGGAAACAAGAGTAAAACTCCATCTCAAAAAAAAAAAAAAAAAAAAAAAAACTTATGTAAAATACAAACACAAGCAGGCCCTGTGCAGCCTCTCCTCTATCCTCCTGCTCCCTCGATTGCATCCAAACACAGAAACTATTTAAAGTCAAAAGCAAATGTGACTTATGTAGATATTACTAAACACTCTTCTGAGAAGGTGATAGAGAGGGTGGTATCAAAACCAGCCACTGCCCTTCATCTGCCCTCTGTCAGACTCGGTTCAGCTCCTTCATGCGGTGACTGTCTATCTCTTCCAAGCTTCGGCCCTGTCGTTCTCCATCCCAGCTGCCCTGCTGATCAGATCTCTGCTGTCAGGCTTTCTCACACTCCAAGTCTTCTAACCATTCACCCCTTGCTCCTGGCTTCACTCTCATTTGGCAAAACAAATTCTTTGTAGTTTCAGGAGCCACCACGGGTAATTCAAGCAGGTCTCTGGGGGTACTCAGCTCATCCTCCCTCCTGCAGTTTAAAAGTGTACTATAAAATTGTAATTGTCCATGCAATAGGGAAAATACAAGTTTAATTTCGAGTGACGTATCTTTAATCAGCACTACCTCTTGTGGAGGAATGTTGCAAGTCACTGTTTGGAGGTCAACTTTGACGAACACATCTATGCATGGCAGAACCAGGATCAAACCTATGAGCAAAAAAAAATCCGTTTAAAATGTTGCTCTGTAGACAATAACTTCAAGTAGTCTCACAGCAATATGGTGCATCGTTTACATGGGGCTATATATGTTTCTCAGGTGATCTTCAGTATGCACACATGTCACTCTGAGGAAATTGATTTCTTCCTCTAAGTCAGTGACTAAAAAGAAGTAATTGCCTAGGAAGTAGTCTTTTGGTAAGAAGCTAAAGATCCCTGACATTTATTTTTTCATTTTCATTTTTTAAACAATCAACTTCTATCCAAGTGTTTAATTGGACATTAATTAAAAATAAGATTCTGAGCACCTTTGGGACAAGTGAGAAAATTGAACACAGAATGCATATAAAAAGATGTTAAGGCAGGGCGTGGTGGCTCAAACCTGTAATCCCAGCATTTTGGGAAGCCACTGCTGGTGGATCACCTGAGGTGAGGAGTTCAAGACCAACCTGGCCAACACAGTGAAACCCCACCTCTACTAAATACACACACACACACACACACACACACACACACACAAATTAGCTGGTCATGATCGCACACACCTGTAATCCCAGTTGCTTGGGAGGCTGAGGCAGGAGAATCGCTTGAACCCAGAAGGTGGAGGTTGCAATGAGCTGAGACTGCACCACTGCACTCTAGCCTGGGTGACAAGAGCAAAACTCCATCTCAAAAAAACCAAAAAACAAAAACAGGTATTAAGGTATTCTTGTTTATTGTACTGGTTGTGATAATGGCATGTGTCTTAGTCTGTTCAGGCTGCTATAACAAAATACCATAAACAGGCTGGCTTACAAACAAGTGTATTTCATATAGTTCTGGAGCCTGGGAAGTCCAAGATCAAGGTGCTCACTGATGCGGTGTCTTGTAAGGGCTTATTTCCAGGTTTGTAGGTGGTCATGTGGTGTCCTGGGAGGGACAAGGCAGCTCTCTGAGACTTCCTTTGCAAGGGCACTAATTCCACTCGTGAGGATGACTCCCTTACACTCTAATTACCTCTCAGGGGCCCCACCTCCTAATATCATTACATTGGTGATTAGGTTCAACTTATCAATTTCGGGGGACACGAATACTCAGACCACAGCAGCATGGTGTTAATAAAGTCCTTATTAGCTAGATATACAGACTAAAGTGTTTACAAGTAAAATGACATGATATGATATTTTGTATTTGCTCTAAAATACTCCATCAAAAAAAATAAAATATTTTGGAAAGTAATATCCTTATAATAGATACTTACACAACGGATTCAAGTAATAGACTCTTGGCTTTGAATATCAGTGACTGCCAACATTCTCAGTCAATTTAAAAAATAATGAAGGATAATTGAACTAAAATCTTCCCAAGGTCTCACGTTCCCTAACTCAGTGTATTCCATAATTAATAGCTTCTCCGCAGCCATATTCTAATTCATGTACAGTGGCATTTCCCAATTGTAAACACATCTACTCCTTTCTTATTTGTAAGGCATTAAGTTGGGGCTAAGTCAGGGAAGGATGGGCGTTAAGAAGGCTCATTTGAGGACCCTTGGAACTCTTGACATTACCCTGGTGAATGTTGTTTCTTTACTCTGAGAGTAAAGAAACTGAGAAACTTGTCATCAAGTTGGGGGCACTAATCTATTTCCATTCATCAAGAAGGCTTTACATTATTTGTTTTCATAGTAGAAACCAGTTTTAAGGCCGAACATCACATAAAGGGGAGGCAGTATCAGCAAAACACGCCGCTAAGGTGCTTTCTTTCTTTTGATGCCAGGTCACGGTGGTTAAGATCATGGACCGGAGAACTAGATAGAGTCAAGTCCCAGCCCTAAAACTTAGTAGCCTTGTGACCGGAAAAAATTCACCTAATGGTTTGATTACCTGATACATACCAGCTGGTAGTGAAGCTTAAGCACGGTTCAACACGATGATGAAATAATGTACTAAACAGTGCCAGCTATGTATTAAATGCTCCTGAAGTGGCAGCTATTATTCAAGAATAATTTATGGTTTATAAAAGCGGAGAGGCTTTCCATGAGCAATTTGGCTTGTTTCCCTCTTGTCCTTGTGACATTCTGAGGTAACTCACTAACCCCAGAGACATGTATGACGAGAGTTGTTATCCTGAGGCATGTAATAGTAAAATCTTTGGGGAAAATTCATTTAAAAGTGATATATTTTTCTCTAGAGGTTTCAAAGTTCTGGCTGTCCTGCTTCTCTCAGATCCAATTTTACTGTAATCTTATAATCTTAGCCCCACCAGGTGGAACACGGCCGGGAAGAAGTTAGCCTTGTGCTGTGATACCTCAGCTGGATGACTCTCGCTTTGCCAAACTCATGAGAACATCTATAAGTAGTTCTGGCCTTCTTTTTCTTAGGTCCTTTATAAAATTAGACAAGTAAGATTATACTTAAAATGGCTGCTCACGCCTGTAATCTCAGCACTTTGGGAGGCTGAGGCAGACAGATCACCTGAGGTCAGGAGTTCAAGACCAGCTTGGCCAACATGGTGACATACCATCTCTACAAAAATACAAAAATTAGCCAGGCATGATGGTGAGTGCCTGTAATACCAGCTACTCAGGAGGCTGAGGTGGGAGAATCACCTGAATCCGGGAGGCAGAGGTTGCAGTGAGCCGAGATTGTGCCACTGCACTCCAGCTTCAGTGGCACAGCAAAACTCTGTCTCAAAAAAAAAAAAAAAAAAAAAAAAAAGAAAGGCCAAGCCTGCTTCACAAGCTTCTCCTCTTGAAGTTTCCCATACTTTTTTTTTTATTAACAGATCCATGGCTTATGGCCAAGGGCAAAGCACATAGAGCATCATGGTGCTTAGGAAAGTTTCTGCCCCTGAGACCTTCCAGTTTCAGAGAGAACAATTTATCCAAATAAGCCATTATAGGGGCAGAAAGCAAATGTTATCACAGAAATATAGCTAGCAATGATTGCTTTTCATGTGCCTTCTAAGACACTGTTTTGGATAACCCCCCATTTCCAGAGTATTAGGATTAATCCTATGAGATTACTGTGTCTAGGATTCAAAACAAATTTAGCAATTTCATATGGTTCAACTAGATATATACCCAGAGAAGTTATGAATATTAAATCAATATCTTACTTCTAGGGAGTTTTAATACCTTATAGTTTTGGTGTCCACCCCAACCCCTGGCATAAAACAAACAAAAAAACCCACATTCTTTTATAACATGACCATTTGGAACATTTTCTTTTCCAAGGTTGTAAAGAAAGGATGGAAGTAAACACTATACTATTCTAGATGTTAGAAGGCCTGAACACTCATCTTTATTTCTAACTATAAGGATAATCTCAGATAACTCATCAAACTTATGTTGGCCTCACGTTTTTTATTTTCAAAACTAAGGGATTTGGCAAAAGGCATACAGTGGCTTCCAGTTCTGTCTTTCTATGAGTCTACTTGCCAGGAGAGAAAATTACCTTTTGCTATGACATTAGCCCTTTTCAAAGAGTGAGCATCAAGCACCAGCTCTCAATACACTCTCCTTGCGTGACTTCATGGTCTACGTTCGCCATTGACTTTCTCCCTTTATTCTTCCCACATTCTCCTGGTGGCCCCGGTAATAAGTGACATGCAGCCAATGTAACCAGAGCCACCCTTTGCTCACATTCACTGAATCTCTTAGAGGGAGAATTAGGAGGCAGGGCCAGATTTCCAAACTCTCAAACTGGTGGTCATTCCCACTGACTTGCATAAAAAGGGGGCATTCTTCTGTTGCACAGAAGGGCAAGAGCACCAGCTTCCAGCAAGTTTTCTTTGACTCTCAACAGGCACCACCAGGAAAAATAGTGAAGGTGGCAGCAGTAGTATTACGTGTCCTTGATCTTTGTCAGGCACAGCCACGGCATCGTTCATACCTGGTCCCTTGGCTTTGTCAGCTTGGATACGTCCCAGACGAAATACAACAGCACGTTCATACTCCTTAATGATCTAGGAGATTAAAGGTGAACATTTAGTCCTAATGATTTGTCAGTTCATATAGAGAACTCAGTTTATTTCCCAGGGTGTTACCTTCAAGCATACCCATATAGAGATGGGGAAGGTAATGATCACCAACAGGAAAGAGAGGGAAAACAGGATGCAGCCACAGACACCAAGTCGCTTATTGTTGACACCTAGGAAATGAAAAGAAAGCAAATCTGTGATCAGTGTGGTTCTTAAGAAAGCCAACCCGCTGCATGGGTGTGGAAACTATCCAGACAGCCGGCCAAGCCTGATGCGGCTGAATAGGAAACCTAAATCCATTTATACCCATGGATGTAGTTTTACACACACACACACACACACACACACACACACACACACACACACTCAAATGTTTACTTATTCAGGTTTAAAAAAATTAAAATGCTTGTAATCCCAGCACTTTGGGAGGCTGAGGCAGGGAGATCATGAGGTCAAGAGATCGAGACCATCCCGGCCAACATGGTGAAACCCCATCTCTACTAAAAATACAAAAAAATTAGCTGGGCGTGGTGGCACACGCCTGTAGTCCCAGCTACTCGGGAGGTTGAGGCAGGAGAATTGCTTGAACCCGGGAGGCAGAGGTTGCAGTGAGCCGAGATCACACCACTGTACTCCAGCCTGGCGCCTGGTGATGGAGTGAGACTCTGTCTCAAAAAAATAAAAAGTTAAAATGGACTTATTCCTTCCAAGAAAAATCTCATAACGATAAACAGAAACAATTATTATTACATTTTTATAGGGCTGCTATGATTTATTATTCTCAAAACACAATGGTTCCCAAATGTAATCTCTGGAACATCCACACCAGAATCATCGGATGTCTGGGTCCTGTAAATTTTTGAGGTGAAATTCAAAGCACCTTCTATGACAGGCAGGTAGGTACTCTCATCCCCAAAGGGAGAGAGTGTGGCACACGGAAAAATATCCTGAAGAATCCTGAGGCATAAGTTTTTATGTGAGCTCTGTCACTTACCAATTCTAAGGCATTAGTATAGAAGGCCACTCAGTCTTTGGGTTTCCATTTCTTCATCTGTAGAATGGGGTTAGAAGTTACCCATCTCACAGAACTGGACGAGGATTAAGTAAGATTATTTTTATATGGCTCCTGGGCATACACTAACATCTGCAGTTTTAAACATGTAATACTACTATTATTCCCATTTTCAGATGCATACATATTCTAAGGACTTGTTGTCAGATGTTGGTATTTGTCATTTATAACTTTTCATAAATGTTTTGTTATATTGGCTCAACACATAAGATCTCTTCCTGCTAATCACACATTATGATAGCGGGTGCATTTTGGCTTAATGAATATTGCTTTGCAATAAGATGAGACTGAATTAAAATCCTGCTTCGACCACCTAAAACTCTGTAGCTTTAATCACATCAATTACGTAACTTCTGAAGTCTTGGGATTCTTGTTTGTAACATAAGCAGGTCTGGCTGACCCTTTTAATTTAGGATTCTTTATAGTCACCATTTTACTTCCTTTTATTATTTATTTATTTATTTATTATTTTTGGGACAGAGTCTCGTTCTGTCTCCCAGATTGGAGTGCAGTGGCACAATCTTGGCTCACTGCAACCTCCGCCTCCCAGGTTCAAGCGATTCTCCTGCCTCAGCCTCCTGAGTAGTTGGGATTACAGGCATGCACAACTGCACCCAGCTAATTTTTAGCAGAGATGGAGTTTCACCATGTCGGCCAGGCTGGTGTCAAACTCCTTACCTCAGGTGATCCACCCACCTCGGCCTCCCAAAGTGCTGGGCATAGAGGCACAAGCCACCGCACCTAGCCCATTTTTACCTCCTTTTAGATCCTTGTTCTTCCTTATTCCCTTCTCCTTGACAACCATGCCCATTTTCATCCCCGGGATCTCCCCCAGCTAGTTTATGCTCTCCATATATAAGCACTAGACTAGATATCCCAGCCAGCTCATCCTAGAAACACCATACACTGTCTATGTCAGTTAACGCCTTCACCATCCACCCCACTGCCCAGGTTAGACAGGTCATCCTTACCTCTTCCCTATCAAGCTGCAGAAAGTCACTAAACCTACGTAATACTACCTCAAATCCATCCTGTTACCCACGCTACTAATTTTTTGAGACCTGAGCCAAATTCGTGAACATTTAGAATTCTGAGCTTTTGCTCTTATAAATGACGCTTTGATGAATGTTTTTAAATGTATGTTTTTGTGCACTTGCGTAGGATAAATCCCTGGTAGTAGAAGCATTAGGTCAAAGGGACCGGTATTTGCAATTTCGATAGATGACAAACGCCCTTCAATATGTTGGTAGCAACCTCTACTTTCGCCGACATCATATATGTGTCTATTCCGACATGTGCTGCTCTCCTTGGATCACTTTAACCTTCTCAATTGTTATTCTGATAGGTGAAAATAACAAAATTTTAGATACATATTTCATATGAAAACTTTTGAGTACAAATGGCCTTTTATAGGCTCCAAATACATATAAATATATATTCTAAACAATAAGGACTTGCCTGAATACTCTGATGTTTAAATTTCTAAAATATCACCTTCCAAAGCTTTGGATCCACACGGAGGTGAATCAGACTCTCATTACACAAGATGGAAAGATGTTATGTGCATTCTCATGGAACCTTTGCCGTATTTTATTAGTGCTTTTTTAGTATTAATAACACAGCCTATAGATACACATTCTCACTGAAAAAAAATTCAAGCAATACCACTAAAGTTCCCTGAACCACCCTCTCCTGAGTCCCACTTTTATCTAGAGAACTTCTGTAGTTACCCGTTCGGTGTACATTCTTTACAGACCTACTCCTATGTATTTACATACATATGTCTGCATTTAGAAAATATTGGCTTTGATGTGAAAATTTAATTTTGAGATAAATAGCACTACACTGTACCCACATTTCTACTTTAATATATCATGTGTATCTTTCCATCTACCTCAGTCTTCTTTATTGTTGCATACTGTTCCTTCTTACACCTGTGTCTCAGTTTACTTACCATTCTCCTATTGATTATTAAGGTCATTTGCAATTTGCCTATCCAGACAAGGCTGTAGTAACTGTGCTTATACATGTCTCACTGGGCTAACAGGCACTTTTATTTTTTCTTTTTTTGAGATGGAGTCTGTCTCTGTCACCCAGGCTGGAGTGCAGTGACACTGTCTTAGTTCACCGTAACCTCTGTCTCCTGGGTTCAGACAATTCTCTGACTCAGCCTCTCAAGTAGCTGGAATTATAGGTGCCTGCCACCACACATGGCGAATTTTTGTATTTTTAGTAGAGACAGGGTTTCACTATCTTGGCCAGGCTGGTCTTGAACTCCTGACCTTGTGATCCACCCACCCTGGCCTCCCAAAGTGCTGGGATTACAGGCATGGGCCACCGTGCCTGGTCTAGTATGGACTTTTATGAAATCTTGGTAAACGTATTGTGAAGACAGCACAGTTCGTGCCAGGTTTGGTGTGTTTCCTCCCTCCTGGCAGTGCAATATTTGGTATTCGGAAACCTTGGGGTGTTCTGGGGATAGGACGTTAGCAGCATAGCACACACAGGACACCAGCTGTACATAATGCCCCGAGCCGAGACCTGGGCATTTCCAAAGTAGACACAGCTTTAACACCAGCTGCACAAGCGAGTGTTTGTCACAGAGAAAACCGAATGACCTACAAGCTCGCCTCTGGAGTTCAATCAAGCCCTTGCATCCTTTCATGTGTGCCTGAGGCTCAGCTCCATTAGGTTACAGACATGCTGAGAGAGTCGAGAGAAGAGAATGTGACTACTCTTCCAAGATGGACGCGGGAGCCTTAGAATCACCCAGGCCATGGCTTCTGGGGGAATTGGTGGAGCCTGGGAGTCTCATTTGCTGCCAGTCAAGTGGGGCTGTGAATGCTGCTGTCACCTTCCCTGCAGGCTCCCAGCTCAGCCTTGTGAGCACGCACAGCTGGGAATGAGACCACATGGAGCAACTTTTCCTGAAAATCTGTCTCTCTCCCCACTCACTCCCATAGTTGAAACTAGGGTGCGATGCTGAGAACAGTTTTTGAAGATTACAATTCTGACTGAAAGGACATGCTGGGATGATGTTATTAAATACAAATATCTTTAGAAATTGCCCTACTTCAAGCTATACAAGGCTCTGAGGGGATGATGGAAGAAAAAAGGGGCTTCGCAACACCTCTGATGGTCACAGTGATGACCACATTTGATCATCACTTTGAACCAAATCCACAAAAGCGGGTACTGTCTGGACAATTGTCACATAACCATAAAGCCATCATCACATGCTTACTTCCCAGTAGAGAATTGGATTTTGTTGCCCACAACAAATTGCCCCTGATCACTTCTATGCCAAATGCTGTGTGGGAGAATAAAATCGGAAACATGCCTCCAAGAGTTCCAATCTATTAAACTCTTTTTCTACTATAACAGGGAAGTCTTTCTTTATGCAGTGGGCAGAAAGAAGCCCTCAGGTGGTTACAAAAACAATAGAAACAGGTGCGCTAATAGGTTAATTACTCTGCTGCACTTACTTCTAGGAAATCTGCAGCTGGTGAAATAGCGGAGCCTTCCCTGTGTGCGGCTGTGACAACAGCAAATATTTAATCAATACCTTCCTTTCTTTTTTATTTATTTTTCTTATTATACTTTAAATTCTGGGGTACACGTGCAGATTGTGCAGGTTTGTTACATAGGTATTCACATGTCATGGTGGTTTGCTGCATCCATCACCCCATCATCTACATGAGGTATTTCTCCTAATGCTATCCCTCCCCAATCCCTCCCCAATCCCTCCACCCCCTGCTATTCCTCCTCAAGCCCAGGCCTCGGTGTGTGATGCTCCCCTCCCTATGTCCATGTGTTCTCATTGTTAAACACCCGCTTACGAGTGAGAACATGCAGTGTTTGGTTTTCTGTTCTTGTGTCAGTCTGCTGAGAATGATGGTTTCCAGTTTCATCCATGTTCCTGCAAAGGACATGCACAGTATCGTGTACATATACAATACAGTGTACAAGTATATACACAGTATAGTGTACAAGTCTTAAATGTTTGGTTGAGCATCCCTAATGTGAAAGATTAAAATCTGAAATGCTCTAAAATGTGAAACTTTTAAAGCAGTGACATGATGCTCAAAGGTCATGCTCAAAGGCAACGCTCATTGGAGTATTTCAGATTTTGGATTATCAAATTAGGGATGTTCAACTGGTAAGTATAAGGCAAATAATTCAAAATCTGAAAAAAGTCTGGAAGATGAAACACTTCTGGTCGCCAGTGTTTTAGATAAGGGATACTCAACTGTACCTCCATAAAATAATTTATATAAAGACCAGAGTATGTAAGATCAGGCTAGCTTGGAGAACAGAAATTTCACTGTTTGCCCTGTATTCTCAGAAAGAAGAAAAGGGAACGAAAAACCCTCAGTAAAACTGGACTGTAGGCAGACAGGGGACAATGCAGAGCATGGGCGACAAGGCAGGCCCTGCCTCAGTCAGCCACACGTCCACTTCACAGCTAGATGATACCTCACAAGTCGCTCAGCCTGCTCAAGTCCTGGTTCCCTTCTCTGTTGCATGATAGTAATGACAATAACAGCTAGCTGTGAGGCTTAGATAAAATTACCCTTTTAAAGAAATTATTAGCCACATCTATTCATCTAGACAATTGCCTAGAGTTTTCCTAGAAGTGTACTGATGATAGTGAAAACCATGTTTGAGGATGTTCATTGCCATTTTATTCACAGAAGCCAAGATACGAAGTTCACCTAAATCCATTAACAGCAGAATGGATAAATGAAGTCGTGGTATATTTATATTCAAAGGAATATTACTCAGTAAGAAAAAAGACAAAACTACTGCTGTAGGTAAAATATGGATGAATTTCAGAGATATAATAGTGGGCAAAAAAAATAAAAATAAAAAAACCTTAAAGCTAACCTTGGCTTGAGTGAACTTTAGACGGGCTTCTTCCTGACTCTAAGCCCCTGATTTCTTAGTGCATTTTCTTTAAACACACACACACACACACACACACACACACACACACCACAAAAAGGACAAAAAGCAAAACTGTCCTTATAAATTCTCTTTTTCTTTGTTTTTTTAAAATACGGTTTTTTTTTAATTTGTTTCATTAATGGGCTGTATCAGCTTATATAAATTCTTTCTCTGCCTCTTTGAGATTTAAATCTTTTGAAAGCCTCTTGCCAGTTCTACAACCCAGGACTAAATTTCTGAAGATCTTGGGAGCTATCCTCTGGAATATAAACATCAAAGAAAATAGCAGCCCTATCAGTTTCTGTGGGAAGTAGAAGCCTAACTTCAGCAGGTGCCTTTCTCCTAGCTGAGAAACGACCTTATGAAAGGAAAGTAAATCTTGGGACCACGAACTCATTAAGCCAAAGGGAAAAGTCAATCTGGGAACACTTTTCAGGAAAGCACAGAATTGCTGAAAAGGAATATAGTCCTACTCAAAATGCTGTCTTAGTCTGGCAACTAAACCAGCTCACAGGAGCTGCTTTGGATGCAAAATCTTAAACCCAGCACAGACACAGACCAAGTACCAGAACTCCTGGGGGTAGGGACTAGGAATCTGTATTTTAAGGAGCTCCCCAGGAAGATTCTTTTGCATTTTCATTTTGATAAGAGAATCTAAGATTTCTGTGATCTAGATTCCAATTCACTCAAATTCTTAGAAAATAAAACAAAAATAATAAAGCAGGGGCAGAAGAGAATGTCAAAAGGTAGTAAGTAGTGGTGTGATAGTAAATGTCTACGAATTGGGCTCTGGGGAAAGGGAGAAAGTCTTAATTTATAGCGTTTCCACAGTGCGAATATCACCCACCCCTTCAGGTGATTCTAATCTGCCCTTGTGATGTCATGAGCTTGGAGTTAGAATAAGATGCTCACAAGTGGCTTTCGAAAGCTGGTCCAGGTCTGGCACAGTGGCTCATGCCTGTAATCCCAGCACTTTGGGAGGCTGAAGCCGGAGGATCGCTTGAGCCCAAAAGTTCAAGGCCAGCCTGGGCAACATGGCAAAACCCAATTTCTACAAAAAAAAAAAAATAAATAATAATAATACAAAAAGTAGCCAGGCATGGTGGCATGTGTCTGTAGTCCCAACTATTCAGGAGGGTGAGGTTGCAGTGAGCTGAGATCACACCACTGCACTGTAGCTTGGGTGAGAGAGCAAGATTCCACCTCTAAAAATAAAATAAAGTGTGCCAGCAGCACACTCCCACATAACTTTCCTGTTGGAAAGGATAACAAGGGCTCAGTCCTTTATATATTAAATAATTTCCTCACCATTTGTGAAGGAATATGTCTATAATGCTTACAGGACTGAATAACATTGCCTTTATATATATATTAAGATTACAGATAGAAACACATATTTATGTACATATATATATATATATATATATATATCTGAGCTGCAAGGGCAAACAGCCCACAGATCTCAGAGAATGGTCCACACTGCATCTCTTCTAAGAAACTATGAAAGCACAGGAAATCAGATGTTGCAAAATATAAGACCCCCACTTCTGTTCGTTCTATGATAGTGCTAGTTTTTCACATTAAAAAATCAAAACCAAGAAAACTCATGAATACTTTCAAGCATCTCACTGATGATACACCTTCAGTCACGCCACCTACCCAGTTGATGTTTTGACCTATTAAAATGGAAACTGAGTGTCTCATGAAAGATAAATAGGGGCCTCTTGAGATCTCCCGCTTGCATTTCCAGATGATATTGACTGCCTTCAAGCTTATCGGGGTTTCCATGCCTATTTCAAGGGAAAAGTTTATTTTCCAATTCAGGTAAATGACTCTAAATATATATATTTTTCCTTTTCCTTTCTTTACTTATTTTCCTTCTTCTTTTTTTTTTTTTCTTTTTTTTTTTTTTTTTTTTCTTTTTGAGGCAGGGTTTTGCTCTGTCACCCAGGCTGGAATGCAGTGATACAATCTCAGCTCACTAAAGCCTAAACCTCCTGGACTCAAGTGATCCTCCCACCTCAGCCTCCCACTTATCCACAGGCATGCACAATCACGCCTGACAAAATTTTGTGATTTTTGTAGAGATGGGGTTCTGTTATGTTGCCCAGGCTGGTCTCGAACTCCTGAGCTCAAGTGACCTGCCTGCCTTGGCCTCCCAAAGTGCTGGGATTACAGGCTTGCACCAGTGAACCAGCCTCATTTATTCTTTTATATATTAATAATGTCAAATGTGTTCTCTATTTCTAACATGTAGTATGGCTTTTTTGGCAACATGAGGTATAGAGCACAGGTTAGATCATACACACACACACACACCATCACCATCATCATCACTTTCTGGACAAGTTTTTAAACTTTCCAAAGCTCAGTTTTCTTATTTACAAAATGAGATTCTAAGAGGATCTACTTCAGAATTATTGTAAAAATTTTAAAAGATAATGCAAGCAAAACACTTTGTAACATAATAGTGATTAGTAGTAAGGGTAGTAGTTGGTACTTATAGGCTTTCATGTTTCTCAACTTCTCTCGGTTTATCAAACATGATGCAGCCCAAACCAACTTTTCCTTTTAGTCTCAGCACCATCAGAAGATATTTGAAGTTGGAGAAAAGTCAACCTCTTCAACATATCTTTGTTATTTAATACAAAAAGAAGAAATGCAAAGATCATCACCAATTCTATCTAAAATTGAAGGAAAAATAAAGCAAGTTATAGACTGCTATTCAAGAAGGAAATGAAATCAGCATAAGCAATGAATTCAAAATCCTGAGCTATAAATGAAGCCAATTTCTGCAAATATATCTCATGCTTACTCTATACCTCCCAATAATGCTATAACTCCTGCTTTGCCATATATATATAAAAAACAAGCCTAAGACAGGAAAAGGAACTTACCCACGAAATTCTCTTTTTCCTGCTTCTCAGGTGAAGACACCCCAGAATCCATCTCATTCTTGAGAAGCTGTTATACTTGGCAATTTTTCATGGGTTTGGGGCTGAGCGTGAAGTCCAGGCAGCAACTCAGATGTTCTTGGGAGAGGGGAGAGGAGAAAGCATGAGAGAGGGAGAGACGTTCCTTCTCTTTAGTGAACCCCCCAAGGAGTAGTTCCCCTGGTGAGGGAAGCCTGGTAACACAAACGAGAAGATTTATTTTATGAGTTCAGAATGCCTTTGTTCACAGAGAAAACTTGAAAGAATATGACCATCTAGGAGGATTGAATCCTGTAAAATATCACTGTGTAATTTTTCTATAGCTCTTATATGTCTTAAAACACTTCTATGCACCTTCTATAATCTTGTGTGATCACTGATTACACAATGACCTGTTTCAAACACAGGGCAAGTGAATCCATCCTCAGGTTTCAGATGAGAACATTTAACCCAACTCATTCCACACATTTCAGTGAGTGATCTTTTGAAACTCAAATCTGATCACATCACCATCCTGCTTAAAATAAGTCCAATACTGCCAACTGTCAGTATTGTAAAGACCAAACTCCTAAGTGTCCTACATGACCCTGCTGGTCTGCCCTTCCCTCCCTTGCCAGCCTCACTTATGTGCCACTCCCTGAAGCAGTTTCTCTGGTCTCCTATCAGTCCTTCCAAAGCTTGACGTGTCTTCTTGCCATAGATCTTTGCATGTGTTATCATACTCATAATTATTTGACTTTGTTTCTTTTTCTAGACCAAGAATTGACAAACCGTAGCTTGCCAGCTAAATTTGATCGATCACTTGTTTTTAAAACATAAAGTGTTATTGGAACACAGCATGTCCTTTTATTTATTTTTGGATAGGATTTCACTCTGTTGCTCAGGCTGGAGTGCAGTGGCACCATCACAGCTCACTGCAACCTCGACCTGCAGGGTTCAAGCAATCTTCTGGCCCAGCCTCCCCAATAGCAGGGACTACAGGTGCACACCATCACACTTGGCTAATTTTTAAATTTTTTTTTGTAGAAATGAGGTCTCACTATGTTGCCCAGACTGGCCTCAAACTGCTGGGCTCAAGTGATCCTTCAGCCTCGGCCTCCCAAACTGTCAGGATTGCAGACACGAGCCACCATGCCCAGCTCTTTCGTTTTTGAATTGTCTATGGTCACTTTTGCACTAAACCTGTGGATGAGTAGTTGTGACACAGATCATACAAGCTGTAAGGCCTAAAATATTTACTGTTTGTCCCTTCACAAACATTTCCATGAGGAGAGTGACTTGGTCTAACATTTCCCATTGCATCTGCAATAATTAGAACATATGGGCACATGGCTGATACTGAACAATACTTGCTGAATGAATGAATAAATAATTCACAAATGAAAATAGCTCTCAAATGGCAAAGCCCTTTCTCAAATCTAGATCCTTGGGATCCTGTATTAGGATTCCTTCTTTCATTACACCACCTAGAACCAAGGACAATTTTTTCGGTATTCCAATACTGAGAACACCAACTCTCTAACTTTCTGATATTCATTTCTCTCATATCAATATTCCAAATACATCTTGTTTTTCTTTTGTATGCTATTATATTTATTGCATGGCATTTACTATATTATATTGTGAAAACAAAACAATGGAAAAAAACTCAGATCTCCCCCTGGCCATCTTGTCTTTTCTAGTTTTCCTTCTTCCAACCACCTGGTTATTTTCTTCTCAGTAACTTCATCTTTAAAACGTTCTCAAGAGGCTCAAGCCTGTAATCTCAGCACTTTGGGAGGCTGAGACGGGTGGATCACGAGGTCAAGAGATCGAGACCATCCTGGCCAACATGGTGAAACCCCATCGCTACTAAAAATACAAAAAAAAAAAAAAAAAAAAAATTGGCTAGGCATGGTGGTATGTGCCTGTAGTCCCAGCTACTCGGGAGGCTGAGGCAGGAGAGTTGCTTGAACCTGGGAGGTGGAGGTTGCAGTGAGTCGAGATTGTGCCACTGCACTCCAGCCTGGCACCTGGTGACAGAGTGAGACTCTGTCTCAAAAAAAAAAAAAAAAAAAAAAAAATGTTCTCAAGAATGAGAATAAAATAAAAAAAAAAGCTTCTCAAGAATGAGACGGATTCTGGGGTATCTTCACCTGAAAAGCAGGATAAAGAGAACTTTGTGGGTAAGTTCATTTTTCCTGTCTTAGATTCCAGCCTGGGCAACATGATAAAAGCCCATCTCTACAAAAATTAGCCAGGCATGGTGGCGTGCACCTATAGTCCTAGCTCTACTGGAGGCTGAAGTGGGAAGATTGATTGAGCCTTGGAGGCAGAGGTTGCATTGAGCCAAGATGGCACCACTGCACTCCATCCTGGGTGACACCACATGACCCCAACTCAAAAAATAAAAATAAATAAAGTAACACATTTTCCAGATTGGGGGTTACTTATACCAACTACTTGATAATCTTAATTGCCTTCTCCACAAACTCAAATTGCGGGAATAACCACTGTGGCTGTCATCCACAGCTTGTAATTGCAATAATTAATACAGACTATTAGAAATTTAGGAACACCAGAACACAGATGAAACAGACACGCATGATGTGTACACAGTCAGGAACTGTCTGCTCTCTGTATCTCCCTTAAACAGCCGCACTACAGTTCCAAGCAGAAATGTTGCCGGAGGCACAGCTGGCAGGAAAGAAGGCTCTGGGCTCATACCGTCTGGATATACAGAAAACCTTGCTCTGTCATAAACCAGTGTGTGACATTGGGTGAGCTACTTAACCTCTCTGTTTTGTTTTTCTCCTCTGTAAAATAGGGATGGTAAAATAGTATTTACCAAACAGAGTTGCCTATATGAGAATCTTACGAAAATTACAAGTAAAATATTCAGAATAATGACTAACATTAATAAATGGTAACTATTATTGCCATGAATGGAAGCTGAGCTGTGTTTCTCAGGACTCAGTTAACTTTTCTCTACAATGGCAATATTGGGTTATTTTTTACAATGTCTCCCTTATCTCCTAATTTCAAATGAAAGCAAGACAGATATAGATTGATTTGGTATGTCAATACACTTATCAACTCTCCTCTCTCCCTGATCTAGTGCTACCTTAATTTGCTATAAACTTGAAAACTCAAAGCCCATTTCCTGGTCTGTATTGTTAATTGTAATTTCCATCCTGTTTCTTCCTGGCCTTTATTTTATCACCACGTCATTGTCACTTCGTAACTAAAATTGTTGCTCTTTCCGTGAGAATGCTCTCTCATGGAAAGAGCAACAGAAAAACTTCCTGTTTCCATCATTTCTCCAGACCTAAGCCAAAGACAATCTTTGCCTAAGACAAAGAAAAGTCCCCTTCCCTTTGAATCGGATGCTTTGCCATTGTCATGCGGCAAAGTGTTCTGGAGGTGCTGGTTTAGCTTATTTCTAAATACACTTTCTCTTAATATTAGCCAAGTACCACTTACGCAGGACTGCCAGTCACTGAGAAGCAAGGTTCAAAACAACAGAAACAATAATTATTCCCTGGGAGCCACTACAAAGAGCCTCAAGAGTGCTTGCTGCGGTCCATCCCTTTGGAATATGACTAAGCAAGTGTTTTTCTTCCTACAGAAAGTTTCAAATGTCTCAGCCTAAAGCAAGAAGGGTTTCAGCAAGCAATGAGCACCTATGACAAACTGAATCCCCACAGCAGGGTTTCAGGAACTGAAACACAAGCTCATTTTCAAGTTTCCTCCTGTCTTGTCTGTAAAATATAAAGTAGTAAGCCCAGAGGATGAAAGGGCGATAGGGGAATTTCTGGAAGATGCTCCGGATGAAGATTTTTTTCAGTGTTTCTACACTTTTACTCTATCCATTTCTGCACTAGTGAAAGTACTGAGATGACGAGAACTTATGTTTTTTTTTGAGCTAGAGTCTCGCTCTGTCACACAGGCAATCTCGACTCACTGCAACTTCTGCCCCCGGCCTTCAAGCAGTTCTCTCATGCCTCAGCCTCCCAAGCAGCTGGGATTACAGGCGTGCACCACCATGCCCAGCTAAGTTTTGTGTCTTTAGTAGAGACGAAGTTTTGCATGTTGCCCAGGCTCCTCTCAAACTCCAGGCCTCAAGTGATCCGTACAACTCAGCCTCCCAAAGCTCTGGGATTACAGCAGGGTGCCAATGCCGCTATAGACAGCTATGTTTTCAAAAGGTCTAATTCTGTTCCCACTCTTGCCATACAGGACGTCTGTCCTTAAGTATGTATATTTGTTTTTCCCTGAATGTTCATCTTACAGCACAAGCCCTCTCTTGAGACAGGCCTTTCTGGGCGTCTGCCTGTTTCCTTCCCTAAGCTTCTGGTTTCAGACATCTCTCACCATCCTTTCTTGTTAAGAGATGCCCAGGTGTTCCAGGACAGTGGCTGCTCTCTTAAAAAAACATGCCCGTTCCTTTAAATTGAAGTTCTCTGATCTCATTGACTATTTTTTTCTTTTTCTTTACGGATATACGTCATACATTTTAGCTTATCCATTTTCATTTATTCAATTCTTGGATTTGCTTTTTTTTTTTTTTTTTTTTTTTTTTGAGATGAGCCTTGCTCTGTCAATCAGGCTGGAGTGCAGTGGTGTGATCCTGGCTCACTGCAACCTCCACCCTCCCTGGTTCAAACAATTCCCCTCCCTCAGCCTCCTGAGTAGCTGGGATTACAGGCTCATGCCACCACACTTGGCTAATTTTTTTGGTACTTTTAGTAGAGACGGGGTTTCGCGATGTTGGCCAGGCTGGTCTTGAACTCCTGACCTCAGGCAATCCACCCGCCTCAGCCTCCCAAAGTGCTGGGATTACAAAGGCATGAGCCACTGCGCCCGGCTGAATTCCCACATTTTTAAATGAGAAATTTGGTCTCCAAATCTGTAAAGATATTTATAATGATAACTCCCCAAGCTACAGCTCTGGCTTAGACCTCTTTTCAGAATAATAGATATTTTTAACTATCAGCTTATAAAACATCTCTACTTGGGTGTCCCCCCAATTAAATATTCTATACGTTAGAATGCAACCTATTGAATTAAGGCATCAGTATCATGGAATTCTGTTGATACATTTAAAGTGTATGTATTTATTGAATAAAGTAAACAACCATCAGTATACCACACAACAGCAGCACTAGAACATTGCCAATACCATTGAAGCTGCTTGAGAATTCCTCCCGGGTCTCATCCTCACCTCACTAAAACCACAATTTAGAATTTTGTTGATTATTCTCTTGCTTTAAAAAAACAACTTTTTAAATTATATATATACATTTCTAAAACACATATGATTTAGTTTTGCTTTTGCCTTGTTTAAAAATACTCACGTAGTGCTCTGCAATTTCTTTTGACATTCCATATTAGGTATCTAAGGTTCATCCACATTGTTGAAGGAAGCTATTGCTTTTTAATTTTTAGTGCTATTTGATACATCGAAGGGTAAATAGGCCACAGTTCACTTATTAATTTGGATACTTCTAGGTTTTCATTATTACAAATCATGCTATCATGAACATCCTGTATATGTCTTCTGGTGTGTATATGTGCGAGAGTTTCTCTAAGGCCCTACAATCCAGATACATACATCCAGAAATGAGCTGTTATATTTTATGTTCAACTTTATGAGATTATTGTAAATAACTTGGTAAAACTGTTTTCCAAAGTGGTTTATGTCAATTTAATCTTATCAGTAGTGTACAGGTATTCCCTTTGTTCAAATCACTGATGGCACTTGTGAATACTTGACGATCTAGTCAGAGTAAAATAGTATTTCATTATAAATCTGACTTTAGATTTCCCTGAGTTTTAATAAGGCAGAACAAGTTTCACATGATCATTCGCAATTTGTGTTTTCACAATTTGTGTGCATATGTGCGATACATGTCCTTTCCTCTTATTTTGGACTTCTTTTTGCTAATTTAATATGTAGTCCTTATGTAGACTTGCTATATACATGTCAAGCACTTCTTATCCAAAATGCTTGGGACTTAGAAGTGTTTCAGATTTTGGATTTGAGAATATTTGCATACACATAAGATACTTTGGGGTTGGCACCCAAATCTAAGCATTGAATCCATTTACATTTTATATATGCCTTATACACATAACCTGAAGATAACTTTATACAAGACAATAATTTTATATGGAACAAAGTTTGTGTACATTGAACCCATGTGGACAGCCTGAGGTTGTTTCACTCCCGACCGAATTTCTGTGCTACCAATAAACAATTGTTTTCTTATTTACACAAAATTACATAACAATAAAACATATTGTTAAGACACACCATTAACACAGTGAAAAAATAATGTGTTCAGGGTAACTCAGCCACACAGTAGCATCACCAGAATACCCGGGATAGCTGTTAAACAGTAGCAACGACAAGCAACAGCAGGCTTTCGGCCTCTGCCTATGATGTTGTGTTTTGTGTTTTGATTAAAAAGCTATGATATACTGTATTTTATTTTTTTAGGTGAGAAGAAACATCAGAAGCAGTTGAAGGACAAGGAAGTGTGTGTGCTCTAGGGATGAGGAGCCCCTCTGCTGGAAGGCCTTTTAAACTGTTTCCTCCAGAGTCATCTGCCTCGTTAACAGTGGTTCCTGTCTTAGTCACCGCTCTCGGATTTCATAAGCTTACATTATTTCCTGGTCTGTTATAAATGAATACTGCTCTATCCCTTCAATAGGCCCATCACACATTTTCATCATGTTGCCTAGAGGCACTTTTTTGCAGCATTAACAGCATCATCTTCGTCATCACTATTATCACGATCACCCTGACTCAAAACCATTTTGGCTACTTCACAGTCTGTCAATGAATGAACAAGTGGAACCTCATTCTTGAAGGTACAAACTTCTGTAATATCAATTTCATCCAGCTTATTGACAGACTCCGAAAGAATTTTTTTGCATATATAAGGAAGTCAGACTTTTTTTTCTCATCTGACATATGGAATCCTTTGAAGTTTCCATCTTGTTCGTCACCTTCACTGAACATAGTCACAGGCCAGAGGTCGTACCAGGCACACATCACTGTGGCCTTAGTGCTGTGTTTCAAGAGAATGCAAGAGGCATATATGGCATCTGCCATGACACAACCATTCTGAAAACTTTCCACACTCATGCGTCCTTTCACCGCTGTTGGCATACTGGTCAAGAAAGTGTTTTAATTTTTACTCTTCGTTGATCTAAGGATACTCTGGTCACATGGCTAATGAATTAATAAAGTCACATTTAGGGGAAAGTACATGACACAAACATTTTTGATGAGAATTTCAGCTGCAGAATGAGCAGAATCATTATCACGGAATAACAAAATCCTGTGGTCATCATCCAGTCTAGCTTCCTTGTAGTGAGCAAGAGCTGCTGATATAAAATAACTGTGAAGCCAATCAGAAAAGATGTTCCTGACTGTCATGCCTTTTGTGTGTGTGTCAGAATAATGGACTGGTAAGAAATTCACTTCTTGGAAACAGCCAGGGATGCAAGCCTTTGCCTATCACAGCAAGCGTACCCTTACGTGTGCCTGCTGCATTAGCACATCCTGGCACACTTATGCTGTCCTTGGCATCCTTGATCCCTGCAGGGGCTGTCTCATCAGCTGTAGTCATGGGCCTTCCAGGGCATTAAGGACAAAACAGTGATGTTCATCAGCAGTATCGGCTTGTTTTGGCATCAGATTTTCATCAGTGATGACCCTGACAAACTCATTAATGAATTTCTTCACTGACCTGTGACCAGCAGATGCTTTATTGCCACAAAGGTTTAAAAATGGAATGCCACGTCTTCTCTTGAGGAGAGAGGATCACGAGGTCGAGAGATCGAGACCATCCTGGTCAACATGGTGAAACCCCGTCTCTACTAAAAATACAAAAAATTAGCTGGGCATGGTGGCACGTGCCTGTAATCCCAGCTACTCAGGAGGCTGAGGCAGGAGAATTGCCTGAACCCAGGAGGCGGAGGTTGCGGTGAGCCGAGATTGCACCATTGCACTCCAGCCTGGGTAACAAGAGCGAAACTCCGTCTCAAAAAAAAAAAAAAAAAAAAAAAAATTTCTGCAACCAGCCTGTTGCACATTCATGGTCCCCATCAGTTTTCAGTTTCTTTGCTTGTTTCATGATCAACATACCATTAAGCAGCATATGTTCACTATAACGCTGATAAATCAACTCTTCCAATAAACAATCCAGTCTTCGCTTTGAGCTTTATGCAGTGTTTTTCTATTTCTCATTAGTTTCTTTTCATCACCTTTAGCATAGAACTTCAACAGTTTATCCTTCTGTTTCTTCAGGTCTCATATGGTGGTCATTCCAATGACATACTCTTCTGAAAGATGTCCCACACTTACGCCACAGTCCGGTTCCTCCAACAGCTTGGCTTTCTGTCAAGCTATAGATAAACATAAGTGCTTCCTTATTTTCTTATTGCTCATGGGGTGTCTGCAGGCCTATTTGACATCTTCAATGATATCCTTACACCACAGAGCAGAGAATAAGTGAGTCAGGCACGTAGCACTTGGCCTCATGTGGGGCATCATGGAGACTCTGCCTTTGGTGGTCTGGCCTGTACATGTGCTATTTTTATTCCTTTTGGTGGTATGTTTGAGTGGGGACTCAGGATGCCTGGAAAAGATATATTGTATCTCAAAAAAGCTGAGGAGGTCTTTTTCTCCTTGGGGATGCTGAGGAAGCTGTATTGTGTACCTGGATTTTGACTGTGACCTGTCCATGAGATCAGGTGTGAAACGTTCCACTTGCAGTGTCATGTTGGTGCCCAAAGTTTCAGATTTTGAAGCGTGTCAGATTTTGGATTTTCTGATTTTTGAATTAGGGATATTCAACATGTATATAAATACATGCACACCTACACAATGTGTGGGTGTATATATATACTTTCTACATTGTATATACTTAAGTACACTTGATACTTGACAGCACATAAATAACAAATATAGTTTTCCAGTTGTCACCTGTTTTGTCACCTTTTTGATGATGTGTTTGATATCAAATAAATAAATTTTCAATATATTTAGTGCTTGGTGTGCCTTGTTTAAAAATCCTTCCCTTCCTAAGGTCTTAAAGACTGAAATACCAAGTTTTGATATTTAGTAGAGAAGGTCTCTCTGCTTTATTCATTCTCTTCAGAAGAATTTAGACTATTCTTCATCCTCTGGTCACCCATATATTTTAGAATAAGTTTGTAAACCTTATTTAAAACTTGTTTGCAATTCTGATTGGAATTGTGTGGAATTTGGAGATTGAGATATTCTACATTCTAAGGCTATGATTCATAAGCATGATCATTGTGTATTCTCCATTTAAGTAGGTTTTCTTTAATGATGCTTATGACGTTTAAAAACAAATTCACCATAAAATTCTTACTCATCTTTTGTTGGATTTATTCCTAGGTGACATATCACTGTTTTCTTTTTCTGAAAAGAACATACTGGCCAGGCAGGCATGGTGGTTCATGTCTGTAATCCCAGCACTTTGTGAGGACAAGGTGGGTGGATTGCCTGAGCCCAGGAGTTCAAGATTAGCCCCGGCAATATGGCAAAACCCCTTGTCTACATAAAAATACAAAAAAAAAAAAAAATGGCCATGCATGGTGCCATGCACCTGTAGTCCCAGCTCAAGAAGCTGGAAGATTCCCTGACCCAGGGAGGTGCAGGCTGCGGTGACCCATGATTGCTTAAGTACACTTCAGCCTGGGTGACAGAGTGAGACTGTGCCAGAAAGAGAGAAAGAGAGGGAGGGAGGAAGGGAGGGAGGGAGGGAGGGAGAAAGAGAGAGAGAGAGAGAGAGAGAGAGAGAGAGAGAGAGAGAGAGAGAGGAGAAAGAAAAAAAGGAAAGAATACGTTATTGAGCTCATCATGTTTTAAATGCAACTGACCTTTGAATACAATGTATCTGAGTCTCACTAAGCTTTATTAATTCTAATAATTTGTCATCTCTGAATATTGTCAGCTTTATATCTTCCTTTCCAATCCTTATACTTTTTACTTTTTTTGTACCTTACTGCACTAGCTAGGATGTCTAATATAATGCTAAATTACTTTCCTTGATTGATAATCTGATTTTAAAGGGGTATTTCTAGCAATTCATAATTAAAAATAAAGTGTTCCATAAATACTTTCACAGATTTCTTTTACCTGGTAGTTTTTTTTTTTTTTTTAACCTAGTTTGCTAAGGTATTTAAAAAAAATTTTTTTTAGCCATTATGGTGGTTGAATTTTATGAAATGTTTAATGTTTTTGATGCATAGACTGAGAATGTTTTTTGTCTATGTGGCAAATTTCACTTTGAGTTTTCTTCATGTTATTTTACCCTTGCACTCCAGATGTAAACACAACTGGATCATGCCGTGTCATCTTTTTTTAAAAAAATGCTCCACTTGTATTGCTAACAATTTATGATTTTGTGCTATTCTCTTGAGTAAGCTGACACATATTTTTTATTTTTCATACTAGTCTTGTCTGAGTTTTGGTATCACGGTTAAGCTGGTCTTTAAGAATGACTTGAGGAGTGCTCTCTCTTTCTATTGGAAGAGTTTGTATGTTGAAACGATCCATCCCTCAAAGTCCAGGACTCAGAAAAGCCTTCCGACAGTTTCCTTTCCATTTACAAGTGTTGAGATTACGAACATAGGAGGTCCTCACATAACATTCTTTCATTCAACATTGTTTCATTATAACCTGCTGGCTGGGGCCTCTCTCTGCGTGGTTTGCATTCTCCCTCTATCTCTTGTCTCCACGTATTCCAGTTTCTTCCACATCTCAAAGTGCCTGTTAGGTTCACTCGCGTGTCTAGATTGTCCCAGTCTGAGTGAGCATGGGTGTGTGAGTGTACCCTGGGATGGGATGCTCTCCAGTACAGGGCGGGTTCCTGCCTTGCATCTTGAGCTGCAAGGATCAGCTCCAGCCACCAGTGATTCTGAACTGGAATAAGTGGGTTAGAAAATGAATACAAATTGTAAAATAAAGGTTTGTAAAGTCCACGATAATCATACAAATGCATGACAGTAAATGATGCGGTGCCTAAGCGCTCAGCGAGCCTGCCACGTTTGTGATTGTTTTTGAACTTTGTGGTGGTAGGAGGTGCTCCTGACAATTTTCATTTTGTAAAGGATACGTACATGTATCGCTTGACTTAGCTCACCACCATGACCACCACCCCTCACTGACTGACAGTTGGGTAATTATCTAGTTTTTATTAATCTTTCTTAAATGTTTGTTTAGCTCCCATTTCTTTCAATGTTTAATTAGAAGTGTTTGGATCTTTGTTTAGACATCTGGTAGTTTCTGTGGCCAGAAACATGTCATAGGAACTTAATTTTGCTTACATCAATTAGCCTATAGTAAAATGGTTTCCGTATAGTTACTCTTAAAGTCGCAGTTTCCAAAAACCTATTGATGACCCGAATGAAGACATACTGTACAGGAAAGCATAACTAACGTCTTACCGTGTACTTATTTCTTACACGTCTCTGTGCCTTTCTTCTTGTCTATGTTTTTGCTTATTCCAATGATGCAGTCTACAAATTAGGAGTTATAAACACCACTGACTTTTAGCTCTTACCATAAAATTGTCAGAGACACTTCAAGAATGAGTATCATGCCTCATCTGACTACAGGTCTTTGGGGATGTTAAAGCAAACAAAATACGGCCTGAGAAGAACTCTGGACTTCCATATTTGAGTCCTTCTGGATGAACTGTAACCGAGCTTAAGAGTCAGCCAAAATCGAAAACCTAATTTAGGAGTATGTGCCTGTAACAGTAACTAAGTCTCCGCCAATCCCAGCAGCCATACTTCAAGCACTCATACACTGCCAAATGTTCAAACTGTGTTCAAATAAGGCAAACGCCAGCCTGTAAGCAATCCAGCTTTTTCTGCACCTCACTGCCGGTTTCTGTACATTGTTTCCTTTTTTTGGTCTATAAATCTTCCACCATGTGGCTGCACTTGAGTCTGTGAAACTGCTGTGATTCTGGAGGCTGCCCAATTTGCACATTGTTCATTCTCAATTAAACTCCTTTAAATTTATTTTGGCTTAAGTTTTTATCCGGGGCAATTTGGATTACCCTTCCCAACTTACTTGCTAATGTTCAGTATTTAGCCTTTTAAGTGACCGAATTATATACTGTTTGCCAATATGCTGTCCCCTCTAAAAACACAAAAACTTGGAGTCCTCATTAAATTTGGAGTCTTTTCTGCAATTCTGAAACCAACTATATTTTATAAATATACAAACTAAGTTTATCTGGCAAATCAAATGGTGAGGCTTAAAGTTAATCAATTATATGAATTAACTAACAGCTTTCGCAAATCTTATATACATTACTAGCCTTTACATAAAGGGGATAGAGAGGAACACAACCTTCATTTTTGTGTTTCTCCAATAACCTCTAATCCAACCTCCATGCTGCAGCCTAAGTGATTTTTCTAAAGCACTATAATACATTTCCAAACTTAACCACAGAACAAATCCCCAGTTCCCCGGTATGATGGTATGGTTTAAAGGTCTTTCATGATCAGGTACCTCTCTTGCTTTTCATCCTCATTCAAACTACTATGCTCCATCCAGTTGTATTGTATTGTTATGCTATTGTCGTATTTTGTGCCTTTAATCATGTAATTCTTAGTCATTCTTTAAGACTTTCATGTCACTTGAGAAATCTTTCTAGATTCCCTCAGGTAGTAAGGTATTTCCCTCACTTCTCATGTTTTAACACTTGGTAGTGGTATTCATAGTAGATGCTTGATTCAGATTTACGACTTACCATATGACTTATATCTTGGATTCTTTAGTGAATTAGGTTACTTATCCTATACAGTTGGGAAACATCTACATAAAACTAGCCTCCAGGAATTAGTGTAAAGATTCTAAAAACATTCACTTTTTTTTTTTTTTTTTGAGATGCAGTTTCCCTCTGGAGTGCAATGGTGCAATCTCGGCTCACCGCAGCCTCTGCCTCCTGGGTTCAAGCAATTCTCCTGCCTCAGCCTGAGTAGCTGGGATTACAGGCACGTGCCACCATGCCCAGCTAATTTTTTGTATTTTTAGTAGAGACGGGGTTTCACCATGTTGACCAGGATGGTCTCGATCTCTCGACCTCGTGATCCACCCGCCTCGGCCTCCCAAAGTGCTGGGATTACAGGCTTGAGCCACCGCGCCCGGCAACATTCACTTTTATATATACCTTTGAGTGCCCAATTATGTGTGAGGACAGGGATCTACAAGATGAACAGGATATAGCTCCTCTCAAGGGGCTGATCAAAAAGCAGAAAGACACTTTGTAGCGGCATCACATTGTATCAAGATGACTCATTCAATAATTACTTTCTGAATGGTCAACATATATTAAAAACACAGTATCATTTTTTAAAAAGTTTTATGAGTATACATTTAAAAAAAACAAATGACAACTTTTAGCAACCAGAATCAGATTCAACTACAGCTTACATTCTGTTTAAAGATAAAAGACATGCGCTGGGTGCGGTGGCTCACACCTGTAATCCCAGCACTTTGGGAGGCTGAGGAGTGCAGATCACGAGGTCAGGAGATCGAGATCATCAGGGCTAACCTGGTGACTCTACTAAAAATACAAAAATCAGCCGGGTGTGGTGGCACGTGCCTGTAATCCCAGCTACTCAGGAGGCTGAGGCAGGAGAATCGCTTGAACCCAGGAGGCAGAAGCTGCAGTGAGCCAAGATCATGCCACTGTACTCCAGCCTGGGTGATACTCTTCTCAAAAAAAAAAAAAAAAAAAAAAAAAAAGATAAAGACATAAATCAGTCTGTTCATATGTTGGTTATGACTTTCACAAGATATCATTTAAATGAATGAGAAATCTGTAGTATAAACTGAGTTACAACTAAATTTGGATTAAAATGTTCAATATATTAACTCTTAGCACATGCACAAAATTAGAAAGCCTATTCAAGCACTTAGCAACACACATAGAATATTTGTCATGTCCATAAAGTTTATTTTAAAAAACTGTTAAAAACTAACCATACAGGTTTATTAATATACTTAAAAAGTTTGTTCCCTATGTTGAAGTAAAATACATTAGCAACATCTTCCAGACACCATCTTTATAAAAGTAAAAACTTCTAGATCCTGAAATGTACTACAGTAGAGTCTATAGTGTACACTTTCCATCACAGGATTGGAATTCATTCTTCTTACTCCCCTACGCCCCACATGTGGCAGTTATTACTCCTAAATTAATGACACTCTCATGTTATACTACCACAGATCCTTAAGTAGAGTACATACTGCGTAATTACTAACAGAGCCAGTCTTCTCTATTTGTTGTCACATATTTCATATAAGCATTTGACTTAAAGTACAAATAGAAATACTACATCCCATAATTGTAAACATTCACCAAGAGCTTCCAGAGTACATTAAGTAATAGAGGTGGCCCAAGAGTCAGTCAAGTGTTCTTTACTCATTGGATACTGCTGAGATTAGAAAACCTGTTTTGAAGGCAAATTTTCGTTAAGTCTTACTTGTATTTCTATAAGGACGCAGTTCTGGATATATATTTTTAGTTGAAAACACCTGAAAGTCATTCTGAAGACTACATTAAGCACCATTTTCACTTACCTGAAATATATTGAGTTAAATTCAGCAGTATGTTTAACATCACAAATTAAAAACAACTGTGGGTCTCAAGTTCCCTTTTGTGGATACATAGAGTACTGAGTTCCCATTGATGCTAACAGAAACCGCTCATGCATATCAAGGGTAGTAACTCCCCCAGGGCCACATGCAACCCCTAAGTCTGAGGCACAACTATTACTTCTGTCAGTGGATGCTATGCAAGCATACTTAAGGCTGTATTCGGCTATAAAGAGTTCAATCTACTCTTCAATATTCTTCTATGTAGATCACATACACAATTCAAAATTTTATAGGACAGGAGGTGAAAAGTCTCCAAACACTTTTTAAAAACCATTCTCCATACAATTTATTGTCAGCATATTTACATAGGGGAGTGTTCATACTTAAAACCATTTTTAAAAATGCAATCACAATTTTCAAATTGTTGTCACAATTTCTCCAGGATTATCCTCATTCTCATTTTCTGACTTTCGGCCACCTTCACATTTGTCAGATTGTTCACTGCAGTTCTTAGGCAATTCTGATGTTGCTCCGAAGGAGAATAAAAGTTAAAAGTATTCACTGCCACCCGCTTTGGGACAGGCTTGGTTGCAAAGAAAATGGTGTTCCTGGCGCTGAAGGATAACTAGGAAACCCATCAGGCTGAGCTGGATAGCTTTCCAGAGCCGAAGCTGAATGGACCTGATGGAAAGAAGAGAGTGTGATTTAGCAGAGTGCCAAGTTCAATCAAGCCTGCACTTGCTTGCTGATGCCACACAAAGATATCCAGAATAGGAAAGAAAGACAAAACTCGGAGGCACAATAAAGTCTGCTCAGTCACCTAAAATTTTTAAGAAAATGCTCAAATTTTTTCAGGTGAAGGAGATGCATAGAACTGTCATTAAAACATTTAATATTCTCTCAAAAGTCAATAGGTTTTCTACAGATAATCTGCTTTAACAGTCGATCATTTTAGCTTAAATTATAGAAAACAAGTTAGCAGTTAACTGTCATGAATAGATTCTTAAACTTTATTAAGTAAAGTCTATAAGCAGGAAAAACAATTTGTACAGATGACTATATCCTACCACGCCTGTTACTCTCCTGAAAGGCAAGCATAATTTGCCAATTTGGGGAGAACTAATCATCAAATCTCTATCCATTCTGCTAAGAGCCATTTTTTGCCAGTGTTGGGTAGTGCAAATAATACTGGCAACATTAGCGGTACAGAAGTTAGTTATATATGTTACCATGTTATTTATGACAGCCACTGCTTGCTTACCTGCTGCAACAATGCTGACTGTGCAGCTGCATTATGCTGTAATTCTTGCAAGGATGATTGTGAAGGATTCTGGGAAAACCCCGGGATACCCGGGAGAGACAAAAGGCCTGGAAAAACAGAACTGCCTGCAGCTTGAAGTCCAGATGATAAACTAAAACAATTGACAGAAAAAAAAGTTAACTGCAGATAAGACATAAAAGCCACTGCTTCCATATTTGCCAAATACAATCTTAAGATATTAAAGACAAAAAAATCCCTTAGAATTTATTCCTCTTTTGGAAGGGCCATAAAAGTCAGCCATTCACTGATATGAAACTGACGTTCTACTGTAAAGTGTATTATTTGAAATTAGTAAGCCTGTTTTGCATATAATCCTTTCTGCTTATAAATATATCCTTTCTGTCCTATAAATAACTACCAAATACAAATCCAAAATTTACGTCAACAGGCATTAATATTTTATACATTTACCTTAACATGGTTCATAAAAGATGTCTGGAGTACTAAAGTTTCAGCCCAGAAAAACATCATTTAGATTTTGACATTCATTTGGATGACTGAAAATAAGACTGTGAACTACAAGTTAGGTGAAAAATAATTTTACCCCATTTCCAAAGTAGCCACATACCCGGCTTGTGCAACAAGAGCAGAGTTGAAATTGGAACTGAATGCTGAGGCGAATCCTGGGAGGACCGGAGCCGGGGATGGGGCTGTGGCAGCCACAGGCAGTGGTGTGACAGCTGCGACTGTAGAGGGCGCCTGCAGCCCCGGGAATGAGGGAAGAGCAGGGGTAACGCTCGGGGTATTAGAGACAGAAAAGCCTGGGAAGGAGGGATTTGAGGATGATAGAGGTCCTTGAGTAGCCGAGAAAAGGGAGGGAACAGCGGTAGACAGGTTGAGGGGGAAAGGTGCTGCTGAGGCTGGCGCTGAAGCAGAAAGCCCTGAGAGAACAGCCGCCGTAGAGCTGGGATGAGGGATGGACGTGGAGGTGGCAGTGGTAGACGAGGTGGCTATTAGTGACCCTGGGAGAGATACTGATGGATTAAGAGATGGGTTGCCAGTTAAAGGAAAACTGTTGGTCAATGAAGTAAAAGGAGGAAGGGCAGTGAATACTGGTGCGATAGGAGTGGAGGAACCATGTGGGGGAAGGGAAATAGAGGAAAGGGGATTTGAACCATTTAAGGGAGTACTCAAGCTGGAGAGACCTGACAATGCAGGATTAAGGCAAGTAGATAAACTGATGGGCACGGATGTTGAAGTATATGCGCGGCCCAATGTCCCTGACAAACCTAAAGTGCCATGAGAGGAATTCCCGGAATGAGACGGACCTTTGAAGGCCGAGGGAGTAGGACTCGTGGGCTCAGTTTTGATCATAACAGGAAGAGTTGTTACAGCAGCGGTAGATGAAATATGCAGATCTGAGGTACCTGGGTGGGGGCCATGCAAAAGGGGGGCTGAGGAGCCACAGCTAACTGGTGCTGACGTGGCAGCCGATACAGCAGTGGCTAAAGGAGACTGTACAGGCAAAGTCGGGGGAGTGGAAGTTGAGTTAGCCACAGGAGATGGCAGGCCTGGGAAAAGGGCCAACCCTGGAGTGGAAGTCCTCTGTGGGGCGGGGATGGCCGATGGAGCAAAGCACTTGTTAGGGGCTGAAGCAGAAGAGTCAGAGTTCTGAAGAGTAAGAGAAGACATGGAAGCCAGCCCACTTGTGACAGCAGGGGACAAAACAGAGGAGTTGATTAAATTGGTGTCGTTGGATGTCAGAAAGCCTTTTAAAGCAGACAGAAGGGGACTGTTCACACCAAGTGAACCGGCAACGCTGGGAGTGGAACCACCAGCAATCACAGGAGTCAGGTTGGATAAGCCTTGGGATGTTGGTGGTAAGGGCAGAGGGAGCCCTGCAAAAACTGATGACAATGGAGCAGAAATGGGGTTGCTGGTGGCAGCAGCAGCAGAGTTGGTGGAAAAGGGGAGGCCAGTGAAAGGGGCAGAAGTAGAAGCAAATGTTTCACTGGAAGCAAGAGTGGACCTTGGTGTAGATGTGGCCTGAGGGGCGGGGGTAGGAGTAGCAGAAGGACCTGGCAGTGACACTAGGCCAGAAAAAATGGAAGGAACAGGAGTGGTGGTTGTACTGTGCATGGATGTAACAGGTGCAGAGGCCAACGAAGGGGTTCTGATAACTGTTGGGTTTGGCGTTGATGGCTGAGGTGTGTGAATGGCTGAGGAGACCTGCCCTGGGAACACAGGAAGGACAGTATTCGGCAGGTTCATTCCAGAAATGGTGGCAGCTGCTGATGCTGATGGATGACTGATTGCCTTGACTGGGGAGGCAGTAGGAACAGGCGTTGCAGCAGGTGTTGAAGGATTAGAACCATGAGGAGAAAAGAGTTGACTTGCTGGGGTGGAAAATGCTATACAGAAAAGGGAAAAAGGCAAGAAGGCATCATTATGCTGAAAAGTCAAATTTTAAGTAAAAAAAAAAAAGCATAATCATTTTTTCTAATATGTAACAAATACCAAAGAAAAAATGACAGGAATAATAGGCTCTTATAATATCTACACTGCTGGGTTCAATTCTTGGAGCTTTACTCTGGAGCCAGTCAGATCCAGCTGTTGTCTACATTCTGCTCTTGAGAAGCTTGCAAAGTGTCCTTTCATCTTTCCACTTTTTAAAAATTCAAAGCATTTATTTTAATTGTGATTAGTGCTACTTCACTGACTTTTCCTCCAATTCTTTCAATCTGTTTATCTAGAGTAATAAACAAACACAAGTCAGCCCCTCTCATAGGAGCTTTCACAACATGGCTTCCCTTGCAGGGCCAAACAAGGGTTCCAAGGATTCATGCCCATCTCTCAAGTATAGTTTGTTGCCACTCTGTGAGTTGAATCTAATATTCCAGATCGTTAACCCGTACAGTTGCCTCACCCCACCCCCATACATTTGCTCATACTGACCACTCTACACAACATTAACCCCCAACTTTCACCGGGCAACTCGTTGGGGCACAAGCTGTGTCTAATTCATCTTTATAGTCTTAGTACCTAGCGCAGAACACAGCACCTGCATACTTAATGAGTGTCTGCTATGCTGGATATATCATGATTACCTCAAACTGCAGTTCCCAAACCCACTCAAGGACTATTCTCAACACTATTTCTAGAGTTTACTACAGTATTTTTATGCTGACAAACTCTACAAATAATAAGCATTTTGGGGGATGATGTGGGTTCCTCTGTGAATGTTCTCCCACCTGTGATCATCTTGGCGTCAAGGGAAACTATGACTTAGGTAGCTAACGTCATAAACACAACTATCATCTGATACTGTACTCATATCGAATTGTTTCAGTTATAAACAGAGAATGTTCCTGTTGCAGTGATAATCAACTGAGAAATATTTTCATGGACTAAGACATTTAAAAATTATGTCTAATTGACTCTTTCGATATAAGAAAGCTGACATGGTCAATGAATACACTATGCTACTCATAGATGGGAAGGGACGATATGAAGAAAATGGAGGTAAACAACGCATACACAGCTCATCTGCACTAAGTGCAGGCCAAAGGGTGTCACACTGGGCTGAACAAATTTTGTAGTTGTTTTAGAAAAAAAATATGATTCGAAAATTGACAAGCAGTAATATTAGAGTACATAAACTGCAAACTCAAAAGTCCTTAAGCCTGGATGAATTTTTTTTTTCTGAGACAGAGTCTGACTCTGTCGCCCAGGCTGGGGTGCAGCGGTGCAATCTCGGCTCACTGCAACCTCCGCCTCCTGGTTCAAGCGATTCTCCTGCCTCAGTCTCCTTTATGGCTGGGATTACAGGTGCACACCACCAAGCCCAGCTAATTTTTGTATTTTTAGTAGAGACAGAGTTTCACCGTGCTGGTCGGGCTGGTCTCGAACTCCTGACCACATGATCTGCCTGCCCCGGCCTCCCAAAGTGCTGGGATTACAGGCGTGAAGCACTGTGTCCGGCCATCTGAAACCTATTAATGGTTGTAAGCAGTGATTTGGTTTCAGCAAAATAAGACTATCATGACTATCATTTAACACTTAGAATACTTACAAAAATGGATTTGTACTTTTTTGTATTTAATTTCTTTTAGAAGAACTAGAAGCATAAGGAATATATACCTAATCTTTTGTTTGTAAATAATGTACCAAAAAGGTATTAAGTCCATAGATGTTGGCTACCATCTGAGAATTCACTATCTTATTAAACTACATGTTGAAGACCATGCAGCTAATGACAAATCTAAGGCAAAACCAAGTAGTCCTAGAGCCTAGAGTGTTCTTTATAGGAGCCTCTGTTGGATATCTTTTTATTTAATATAGCAAAAGCTATGCATTATTAATCATAGCACTTGCAGGTAAAAATGAAACAAAAATAAAAAAATCCCAACCACATACCATAATAAACAGCACTTTTCTGTCGTCTAATGTGGTTTTTAGCCATAAAACATGATCTGTCTGTCAAACCCTGTGCTAAGTCAGACCCATGATTTCACTTGTCCTCACAATAACCCTCTGAGATAGAAACTAACCCTCATTTTATAGACGGGCAATCTGAGGCTTGCTGCGACTAAGCAACTAGGTAAAATATCATGCTGCTACTACATGGTGGAGCCAAGACTTGAACCTGGATCTTTCAGACTGACATCTTTAACTGCTATACTAGTTTATCTTAATTTCTGTTCTTAATAGTTAGTTCCAAAAGGAAAAAATAAAATCTTAATCATGCTAACATCACACAACATAGGAAAACGAAATACGCTATTCCTGCCAATGGTACTTAACAACTAACCTGATTACCACCCTTCAAAAACATTTGAACATAAAATAATGAAGTTGAACATACAAGCTGAAGTTTCCTTAATCTCCTTTACACAGGAGTTAAATTACCTGTATAAGGTCACAAAACTAGGTGGTGCCAGAGGCAGGATAAGAAACTGAGTGTCCTGACACCTCACTTAGCGTTCTTCATATCCGCTATGCTACCTCCTTTAGAAACTACCAGCTCAAAAGCACCTGCTAAGCACTGTTCTCAGGGAATGGAATTCTCCCACTGAGACTCCTAACCATGTACAATGGTTAGACTCATGTGCTACTTTGCTACACAAGAATTGATGTCAGTTTTTGTCTCATACAAGGAAGCCTCTCCTTCCTGACCACACAGATCTTTATCTAGGGAAAAAACAGAACAAACGTTGCAGCACTGCTGCCATCTGGAGGCACTATGTAGGACACACTTCATTTTTATTTCTCAATTCCATTTTCTGCTTTGGTGCTCTGTTCTTTTCTACATTAAGATATGCTTAATAATACTTATTGAAATAATTAAATCAAAAAATAGAATCTGACTAGCATTTGCCAAAAAGGATTTTTATCACCCCATGTGTTTATATCAAAAAAAGAAATGAGGTTTCCAGTATCACAGAATGTAAAGTGAATGTGGACGTAATGCTACATAGCATTTAAATTAGACTGCAAGTTTTGCAAATTGCATACAAGGTCCTAAGATTAATCTTAAATCCAGTTACTATGTGCATTTCATGTTAGGCATATAAAATATAGCACTAGCAAACCACTTTTAACAAGCGTTAATGATATTCTTTAACTAGAAACTTTTCCTAAAACATAACAATGCCAAATACACTCAACTCAAATTATTCTCAGTGAATAACAGAGCAGACAACCATGACAGATATCCATCACCTTTGAATCAAATTTGGTACTTACTTTGATTCTGCATAGGTTTTGACTGATTGGAAAGGTCTTCACTCTCTATATAAAAATGAATAAAAGTTCATTTTAAAATTTAATAAAAAATCTGCCAACACAATAAACAGATTTGGATAAAAGGAAAAACGCAAGATATAAATACATATGTATATTGTGTTAGGAAACAAAATGTACACATATGGAAAAAGAAAACAAAAGAAAAATGGTAGTAACTCTACTATTACTACTACTACTTTACTACTCTATCTGAAGATCAAGAGGAGTATAAGCAACTGAGCAAGTACTCTTTTCTCCCCTAGCATCTCCATCTCAGCTTGTCAAGTTTTAAATACACATTGTGAATTTTATTTATACACTGTATTAAAGAACACTTTCTGGAAAGATGCTGGCCCAAGGGTGTCATCCAGAAGAAAGTGCACTCTGCAGCTGTAGTGCAGAGGACCACTGTCACTGGCTGAGCTGACGGCTCCTCTGAGCATCAGCATCTACAGGAGTGGGAAGACTGGGAAGTGAAAGGTGGCAGCTGGATAGAATTCACTGCCATTCACTGTGAATTGCCCAAGCCAACAGAAAGAAATTGCTCTGCCCATTTGCTGTACTCAGCTCTGGGAAAGGCCCTATATTAGGTAGTGGAGGCTGAATTGAAGTCTCTGAGACTGACAACCTAAAGCACACCCCTCGAGGGAAAGGATCTATCCAACCAACTCATTAGCAAAGGATATAAAGGGGGAAAAATTTACCCTCTTAAGAGTTTGACAATAACTGCCCAAGAAACCAATACTGTGACAGGCATATAGTGTAAAAGAAACCTCCATGCCTTGGTATAATGAGCAAAGACAAAGTACAGCTAGTTTAAGGAATTCACAAGTTTGACCAAGGTGACAACAAATAACCACAAAAACAATGGAGATTACATTAAAGAACTTTTAAAACCTGTAATTCTCTCTCTCTCTCTCTCTCTCTCTCTCTCTCTCTCTCTCTCACACACACACACACACACACACACACCCCTCTATACTAGGAAATAAGCAGAGAAGAATTCTACATATAAAAATCTGATTCCAAATTAACAAATGAAAAGAATAAAAATTAGAAATAAAATGCCTAAAAGCTATGGTTAGAAATGAAACAAATACCACTTAGAATGTCAAAAAATAAAAACAAAAAATTTAAGGGAAAAGATGTCATAAATGAATAAGTATCAGGCTTAGAAGGCAAATTTAATACATGTAAAATAAGAGTAGAGGAAGGAGGGGAAAAAAAGCAGATGAAAATGCAACAATTAAAAGAATAAAAATAAAATTTTCCTAAGCTTCAAAGACTTAAGTTTTTACATCCAAACAACTTACAGAGTGACAGAAAAGATTAACAACAAGCTGTACACCTGAACATCCTGGTAAAATTTCTGAAATCCAAAGATAAGAAACATTCTTTGTAAGCTTAAAGAAAGAGACTAAGTTCCCAATAAAGAAAAATTATCTGGAACTGGGTTTCCCATCTACAACTCTATACAAGTGTCCTTTCTGAATAAATTTCTTAAAGACATTTTCTACTAAAAAAAATTGGCATATCCAAAGAATAAAACAACAGAAGAAACAAGAAGTCATGATCAAAGGCAATTTTAAAGAAATTAAATATCAGAAGCAAAAATGTGTAGTATCCCAACCAAACACACAAACTGATTTTAAAAAGGAGAGAACATGGAAGTAAAATGATGAATAGAACAGTCTTAAGTTTGGTATACTGACAACCATTAAGAACAGGAAGGTAATCATTGGTGAAAATTTCTAAGATTGGGTAGGGTCAAGAAGAGAACAGTTGTTAAAAAAATAAAATGGCAATTTGACCTATGCAATTTAGCAAAGGTAAGAAAAAAAACTAATAAAAGAATAAAAATAAAATGGAAGGACTAAGAACAAATGTGTAATATTTATTATTTAAAATTCCTATTAAAAGTCTAACAGGTTTAAAAATAAAAATTCAGTCATATATAATTTACAAACCAAGACAATCCACCAAATAAAATCATAGGGGAAAAAAGTTGAAATAAAGATACAGGCAAAATAATTTTTATAAAATAAGTCAGAATAATATTATTACTCAATAAGGCCTATGAAACAAAGAAATGTTTTATAGTTAGACTATAACTCAGTTGATATTTTATATCTAGAAAACTTAAGAGACTTTTAAAAAAGGAAAAAAAACTAGAGAGAGTAATTAGTAATAAGCACCTAGAACTGAAATAACCTATTTATAATTGTAACCAAAAAAATCTCCAAATTCCATAGATACAGATTTAAGGCATAGAATCTACGGGTAGACAACTACAGTATCTTCTTGAAAGGAATAAAATAAACCCTGGAGAAGAAAACACTACCAGCTTGACATGATATAAAGATATACACACATGACTGAATGGTAAGACTATCATAAAAAGGTCAGTTCTCCTGAAATTACTACACAGAGCTCTTCTCTCTCTCTCCGTTCCCCCCACACTTGTTATTTTAAGTTGCATAAAATGATCTTAAGATTCAGATACAAGATTTCTAATAAGAAAAATATAAAAACATTTTAGGTGGGAGTTTGTCTTATGAAATACTAGGACACACTACAAATCTGCTAGTAAAATTAATATGAATATAATCATAAAATAAAGTAATGACAGTGGAATTTTAATAAAGAACTCATACCTGTGTGTGTGTGTATGAGACTTAAGATAAATGTAGTATTTCAAACTAGTGGGGAAGACAGATTAGTTAATATGTGGGGCTAGCACAACTGGCCACCATTTGGGGAAAAATTAAGATGAACCTCTATTTCATCCCCTTCATGAAATGAAATTCCAGATGGAGTTAACTTGTAAGACCTAGAATATCTAAACCACCCCAGGATAAGAAGATCTTAACCAAGGCAACTTGGTTCCAGGTCTGCCTTCATAGCCTGTTTTTGTCTAGGCAAAAGCATAAAACTCAAAATTCTAAGGGCTATAAAAAAGGGCAGGAAATAAAATGATAATTTTGGAAAAAATCTTTTGCAACTTTAATCAGTCAGTGTACTCAACTCCTGCCTAGTAAAACAACAACAACAACAGAATTATATATTATTAACCAACTTAAAAAGTCTCTAGGAAGGGCAAGAAAATAATTAAGCTTTATTCCTACTGCACACATATACAAAAATATGAAGGCTGGTCGAACTAAAAGCTATACATTTAAAAGAACCACTTTAAAACTAATTAGAGAATATACATAGTATTTTCATACTGCTGTGGTGAGGAAGAATTTCCTAAGCAAGATAAAAACTCATGAGTCAAACAAACAACAACTGACACAAATAAAAGTTAAATTTCTGTTACAAAAAAAAAAAAAAAAACACATACAAAAATGTAAGCTAAATTAGTCTACCAGACTGGCAAAGTTAAAAACAGAAAATCTTCCATGTTGAAAGGGTGTGAAGAAACCATTCTCACATATTGTTATGGACAGGTATAAACTGGTAAAGGGTTTTTGGAGAATAGCTTGACAATATACGGGGAACCACTTACTCTTCATATCCCATGTTACCAAAGACCGAACGAAAAAGGTCGGCCTGGTAAGTGTTGGGGAGTTTTAGTCCTTCTCACTGCTTTTTAATAAGCCCTTCCTCTCCATGATAGGAGTAATTTACCCAAATGATGGCATTTATTAAGTAATGACATTTCTCCATAGCATGTCAAAGTTTTACTACTCATGAGAAACGGTTCTTTTTCCCATAACTAGCCTGTGTTCACATATGTGGCCCAAGGCCACTCGAATGGAGTCTTCATGCCATTAGCAAAGTGAATGGGGAGACAACCATGCCAACTGGCAGCGGAACTGAGGCGACAGTGGGCTGAATTCCAGCTCCCTTCCTACCTCCGCCAGGCCCCCTCCCCAAGTAATTACTCTTCTCATCTCCATGTGATAAACTGCCTTTGGACAGAGTATTCTTTGCTACTCTGCTGTCAACTCCATACATATTCATCCATCAATTTCAGTTTCTGACAGCTCAATTTCAGTTTCTCAGCTTGCTGAGTCAGAAAGATGCCTAGCCTAGTGTCCAAAGATTCTTAACAAAAGTTCGGAGGCAGGAAGTCCCCCATATCTCTTCAATCTGACACTTAATAAAGATCCTTGAAAAAAGGTTGATCCTTTGATCTCTCTTGGGTTCTCTGTGCACAAATTCTAGTATTCCCCGAACTTGCTTGAAGAACCACCAGTAGATCATTAAAAAAATAAAAATACCAGGCACCCCCCACAATACACTGAATAGACTCTCTACAAGTGGGGAACTAAGGATATTTTTTTAAAAGTGCCCTGGGTAGTTCTAGGCTACAGAGAAACCACCACATTGTTACCATGTCATTCCTCGTATTTCATTATCAGTCTGTTTTTACCGGCTTTTTCCTCAACTTAATTAAATGGCAACTTCATTATTGGGGCAACAACCTTTAGCAGTATATCATGCAAGCAGCTCATATTTACTTGAGTGAGGCTGGTTTACATGCCCCTTCTATAAGGTTCCAATAGCACCCTGAAACACTGATCATTCCAACTTCTCTCTTTGAATCTACAATGCCACTTGATGTAAACCACATTCCGATTTCAGAGAAATTAAACTAAAAAATGTGCAATTCAGAACTAATGATGTAGAATATGTAGAAATGGGCTTCTCTTTCCCCATCTGGATTTTTTCACTAAACTCTCTGCAAACATGACTTTGTGTAGCTTTGTACCCACAGCATACAGCAGGTGACAGGATCGTCTAATATTCATTAAATGTTACTGAACAAATAATATTAAAATGTTATCCTCTATTACAAATAGGGAAAGTGAAGTCCATCAAGACTACAAAAACTGTCCAATTGTTACCAAGGATTCACTTCCAGATCCTTCAGGCTCTTGAGCTTGTTCTCCGTCTATTAGAGTATGTCATGTTGAACAACTGTCCCTTTCAAGTGTACATTTGTGTAAGAATAAGTTACTTAAACGCCTGCAAATAACATGACTTTACCTGTTCCTACAGGATTAGGAGTATATGGAGGTGGAGGGGGCACACCTGGAGCTATGACATTGGCTAATGGTACCAGACCTGCATTGTTATAAGCACCTAAAATAAAAATAGAAAAAAATATAATTTAGTATTGTTCTGTGATTAATACTGTCCTAGGAGTTCAAACTGTATTAATGCAGTTATTCATTTTTATTTTAAAAACTCCTACTTAATAGAGTTGAATTTTAGATGGAGGTTCAGGTCTAGAGTTAAGTGAAAACTGAGACCAAAGGGAATAGGTCTCAGTTCCTAAAACAGGAATCAACCAGAGATTCCTATTTCCACTGCATGCTCATTGCAGGGATAAGCTCAGTGAATGGTACAGTAGGCAGAACCTGCTATACTTAAACATTGTTTGTCTTTTCTGCCAAACACCCATATTTGACCTTTTTTAGTGAAATGCATTAATGATGCCTCTGAATACCAACTACCAAAAAAGGAATTCAAGATGATTTACCAAAGTAAAACCCCATAAATTATAACAAATGACTAAAAATAATCTATAATTAATTTATCATAAAGAAAGCATCCTAAATAAACTTGGTCTGCTGCAGTGTTGCAGACCAGGATGCCAATAGCTAACTATGTGCGTAATTAAGCTCACTGTAGCATTTCGTAAGTGCTACAGCTCTCCCAAGCACTTACTTTCGATCTAATAAATAAACAGTAAAAAAGAAAAACAAGCAAAAAATAAGGGAACTCCTTACTTGGTGCAATAGTTGCATGTGGCCGGCATGGAGGTATCGGATAAGGAACAGGTTTATGTGGATTATAAGTTGAAGGAGGCTAAATGATGGGGGAAAATATAGTAGTTAGAAGAGAAACAAGTAAGCTGTCTCCTGGCAACCTGTCTTTCAAAATATTTAGTCCTAATAGGCTAAAAATGTCCCAGCGTATCAAATACTACTGGACTACATGCCACAAATGAGGTAAATTTTTTGCTTTAATAAATGTGGTTGCTATTAAATTCCAAAGGTAGATCTTGCCAAAGACAGCCATGGAGGTATTTATTTTTTAAATAATCTCCAATAAGGGGTCAGACCTCATCCTAAACAGCAAACTCCTCTCAGGTCCAGCCTAAACGAATCCAAGAACTCCTGTTTCCTCCTATGTAACAAAGACAAGAAACGTTCTAGGTTTTACAATCTCAAATTACACAAGACCTCCCAATGGTGACATCGTCCTAAACTGACAGGAATTCATTCTCTCAATCCCATCCTCTTTTCTCCTTTTGGAAGAAAAAAGCACTGTTTGCATTAGCATTAGGCTTTCTGACACTTCTAGTAGAATGTAGACTGGAATTGGGAATTCAGTATTTTAGTTGTTCTGTCTTTTGAAATCCATAAATCCACAAATATTTATTTTACAGTTGATGGAGCTTATCTAACACAAAGCATTCAAAGAACTGGTCTTTAGAAAACTAGAAGTACCAGAAGTTAAGCAAAATACTGTACTTGTTACCTAGAGAGCCTGTGCATGCTTGTGAGGCAGGGGAAAGGATCCACTGGTGGTAAGGGAGGCAGATTCTTTTCAGCTCCCATAATTGGGGCCCTATCTGAAGTCTTGTGCAAGGACTATCATCTGTGACTATTCTGTGATAAACAACTCCCCTGGAGTTCTTGCCATGTGGACGGGCAGGTTTTGCAAAGTGGTTGTATGCAGGTCTGTAGTATGTCAACTCCAAAGATCCTTCAACCTACGGGCTTGTCTTCTGTCTAGTTTACATTGTAATCATTATAATCAGTATCTTGTAAATACTTTCAACTTCCTGGCTTCACTGTGGTTTCACTAACACTAATTCAGTTAAACTACAAACTTAGTTAAAACAAAGTCTCCACACTCCGTATCTGCAGCTGAGCAGCTAAATGTGTCCAGAGAAAAAAAATTAAAGCAATTTGACTGATTTTACTTAAAAATAAAAATCATTTGACTGATTTTACTTTAACCTCAAAAGGGCTCTTACTAATGTTAAATATTTATATTTCCCTCAACCACTCCACTCCCCACTCTCCTACAATTTCTAGAATACTTCAAACGTATTTACAACACAGAAATAAAATGTATGCTTTGAGTAAAAGGAAAACTTTATGTAGGAAGGAGTTTGGGCTTGCTTCCTCATTTTCTAAACATACTGGTTTGGATGGTCCAAGAATTCGTGCAGCTATTCCCTTGCCTTCATTGGTACATTCTTCACCATCTTTTTTCAAAGGAGTTCCCTATTAAAAAAGAGAGAGAGAAAGGTAATTGAAACTTAAAAAAAAACCCTGAAGTGAGTAATAACCAACTTCTCTGTATTACACTGAAGAAAAGGACTTGGTAAGAATGTAAAGACTTGCATTCCCTTTTTAATTCTGCACTGCCTGGCAGTGTGACCTTGATAAGGTCCTCAACCCTCCTATGCTATGGAACTCTCATATCACACGCAAAGGTATTCAGAAGTGAACATGCAAAATACAGAGAGGATGACAGGAAAAGATAAAGTATCTACCTCCTCCGTAGATACCAAAATACATGGATGCTCAAGTCTCTTATATAAAATGGCATAGAACTGACATATAACCTAAACATATCCATCCCTATACTTTAAATAATCTCTAGACTACTTATAATACCAAATACAATGTGGATGCTATGTAAATAGTTGTTATGCTGCATTGTTTTATTATATTGCATTTTTTGAATACAGTATGTTCTAATTTCTTTTCTCCATAAAAAGGAGCAATCAGAAATGAACTTCCAATACCACAATATGTATACTCCTCAAAAAATAAGAGTACCTGTGTTACAGTTGAAAACAGATAAGAAAAATGCCATTCTCTATAAAGGGTGATTATTTATATTGTCAAGGGTAAATGAGATCTTATTCAAGACTGCTAAAATTAACAGATCAGAATAAGTTGATAGATAATTACAGTGTGTCATCACCCTAATATGAGTGTTGCTAAATGGTATATACTAGCATGGACACCAACTCTCCCAAGATGTCCCCCACTGATCCTCATCTCCTATGTGGTCTTCCATCACTCCCTCCCAGAATGAATGGGGCTGACCTGTATAACACATGACACATTACAGAAATGATGGCATCTGACTTCGAGGCAGCTTCTACTTGTCCTCTCTTGCTTGGATTACTTGCTCTGGTAGAAGTCTACTGCCACATCATGAGGAAACTCAAGCAACATTACAGAAAAGTCTTTGTGGTGGGCAACAAAGGTCTCCTGCCAGCCACCAACACTAACTTGCTAAGTATATAAACGAGTCACCTTGAGGCCCTATTCCTGGGCTCCAGTCAAACTTTCAGATGAATGTAACCTCATGAGAAGACACAGAACTACCCAGCTAAGTGCTCCAATATTCCTGACCCATAAAAACTATGTGAGGTAATAAACGTTTATTGCTTTAAACCACTAAGCTGTGGGGTTGTTACAGAGCAATAGAATATGACATTCTTTGTTGTTTTACAAAGAGGTTCAAGGAACATTAGATGATATAAAAACAAGTTTATTTTTTATAGTACTTCCCAGAGCCTTTATATGCAATGTGATTCTCCAGGAAGGAAACACTGCAGGCAAAGTTTCCCAGACACACTTCTCTGAATGAAACTGAGACTGTAAGAATACTGAGAATTTGAGAACTATTCCTTCATTAAATGTAAATCAGTGCTTTTAAAGTACTTTGAAAAATAAAACAAAACAAAATCATCCTCTCTTCTATTTGTCTTGTTCTATAGATTTTATATAAATACCCTCAATACTTTAATGAAGTTTAGACGAACTTTAAATCAGTGGTGAGCCTATGAATTACGCTGCTGACATAAATTCCTTTCCTTTAAATATCATTAACTTATTCTACATTTCATACTTAACCGTGAGAAGTTTTATACAAAGCCACAGAAGTATGCTTACTGGGAAAATTCCATTTATGCGGCTAGGTTTTCCTTTGGGATATGGATTTCCTGGGATCGTTCCACAAGAAGATATCATAGCATGAGGAGCTTTGCAGCCCCCCTTGAATGCCTGTAACATAAAAAAAGAAGATGGTAGTTAAAAAAAAAATTCTTAGAGTCAAGTATTCTGGACATTGGGAAGCTCAGCAAAGAAAAAACATGAATTAAGGAACAGGATTATTCTCAATCTGCTCATACATCATTCAGCACTTAACAGTGGTGAATGGGACCAACAGTAATAAGTAAAATTACTTGACTTAAATGGAATAATTAAAATGGTAACATAATGTTAATGTTGCAACTAACAGACTCATACAAAGATGTCTTCACAGTAGATTTTGTAAACTGTGTAAAAAAGCATTATCTAATCTTTCCCATTTCTTCAACTACCAAGAAATTACAGTTCCAATCTACAAACGCCAAGGTCATGTTACATTTCAGGAAAGGAGGACACAAAGAAAGAAACATGGTCTCTGCTCTTTATAACCCAGTGGAGACTGACATAAATAACATGACATGGGGTGGTCCGAAGAGCTATATACCATTGAAAAACCAAGTTACAATGTTCAACATAATACTACATATTTATGAGAAACAGTGAGGGAAGGGATTTAGGTCTAGGCTGTTTATTTCTGCATCCTGAACTTCTAAATGACGCCTCACACATACTGAGTTAGTGCTCAATACATATTAATACATGAAAAAACATTGTATTAGGCAATGTATATTCCAATGCATCTATACTATATTATAGAAATATACAGCATATATATATATATATATATATATAGCTGTATTTACAAGTATGTACAATGTTATATTTTGTAATATATTGGTCTTATAAATCCATTCTCAACACATATAAGTATATTAGCTATATAATCCAGCCCCTACTAAATACCCTAACCTTGAAAATCATAATTTTTAGCTATCATAAAGAGTACTGGGGTGAATGCCCTTATATATAAATTTGTATATTTCAACATTTCCTTTGAATAAATTCCTAAAAGTATAACTTTGGGGCCAAAAGGTATAAAGATTTTAAAAGGTCTTCAAGTTTGCCTTCTACAAAAGTTGTACTAATTTACAATGACCAGAGGACCTACTCTACAGAACACTCAGGCCCAGGATATTTCTGAGAAGGAAAGTGACATAATCAAAACACTTCATTAGAAAGGAAACTACAGCAGTAATGTTGCCTTAAACATTTTAGTCAAGAAAACTGATAAGGAAGTTATTGAAGTAAAGAAACATGGCTCAAATCTTAACTCTTCTACAACCATGTATGACTATGACGAATATGCCTACCATCTCTGGGCTTAAAGGAGTTTGTGAGATTAAATACAACTGAGCTGCCAAGCTCATAATAATTAACCTAATTATTAATTCAGCTTCCAGCCATCACAAGCCTACATTAGAAGTAACTACCGTAGATGACAAATCAGGTGTTCTAGGGTTGACAGGTACTATTTCTCCCATTCTTACAGATTTTTAACTAATAAACTAGAATTTTAATAAACTGGCTTTAATATTCATCTCTTATGAATCAGATTCAAAATAAACTGGATAACAAAGCAAATTTGAAAACAAGTTCCTAAATACATAAAGTTTAAGGCAAAACTTGAAGCCATGGCAAAGGTACCTAGGGACCAAGACAAACATTTCCACGAGGCTCAAGCTGAGTGGCCAACTGACTTCTCACTCTCAAGCCAGCCATCTCTTCCCCTGAGTGTCCTCATCAACCAACTCCATTCCACACCATAGACTAGGGATGTTCATTTTTAACCCACTGTACAACAGCATTCAAGTTATTCACCAAAGTTAGTAAGAAAGGTACTTATTTCGCCTTCAAAATTCAGAAAAACCAGCATACCGAGTACATGGCAATCTTTAGAAAACTACCTGTTCAAGTATTCTCTTGCACCGTTTCTTCTCAGACATATTTATCCTGAATAAATCTTCAATAGGACGAGAATTCTGTGCATCAATAATATTCCTACCAAGAAAACACAATTTGGCTTTTTGTTGAAAAATCTGAACATACATTGAGGCAAGCAATCTTTGTTTACCACAAAAACATATCTGCGTAAGCTTTTTCCATGACACAGGGAGAAAAGTGTGACTATTTACTTTTAATAGCTCAATTTAAATAACATGTTAACATAAATACAATAACTGAGGTTTATCTGATTACTGAAAAGTAAAAAAATACTGTAAATAAAAATGACTACATTGAGATTTTTCAAAATACACTCTCTTAGATGATAGAAGGGCTATGGTAATAGAACGAACTCCTGCTAAATGCATAAAAATCATTTTATGCTAAATGCATAAAGTTTTACCTTGTGCTTTATTTTAATTTTCTGCTTTTATGGACACCTATGAATATAAAAAAGACTTAAAAATGTATGTGTTACATATAAATAACTTATACACTCTTCAATTATGCAATAATTAGGTCTTTTTCTCTTTGAGCTTACATTCATTAGGGTCATCTGTCAAATGCTGTGGTAGGCACTTTCACAGATTTTCTGGTATTTAAAGTTCATCACCCTATTAAGTGGTTAGGAGACTTATTTTTACAATTGAGTAAAATAAGGCTCAGAAAAAATAAGCATATTGCCAAAGTGGAAGAATCTCTAATTCTTAAATTCCTGTCTTTTCAGGGTAGGAAGGCAAAGCAAATGACCAAAATAATTCAAAAAAAAAAAAAAAAAAATCAATCTTGGTAAGCCCCTTCATTTTATAAGTTACAACGTGTGTAATAAGCACACTGGATACTAATTCACATGAAGAAATCAGAACGTATCACTATGCTTTTGACTGTATTTTGTTAGAGTTCCATTTGACTATTAGAATTTTGACACATTAACACACTAATTAGACACTTAAAAGGCTTCCATGTTTTTTCCCAATAAAGTAAAAAGAAATACTTACGAGGCTAACAGTTCAAGAGCAACTAGTTTGTCTTTACTGAAAGTGAAACAGTTGAGTATATTGACCACTTCTGTTGGCTGGACGGCCACCATTTTCTGTTAATATAAAAAATAACTTTATTAACGTTAAATTTTCATGCCAGAAATTGCCTTTTTCTGGAAGTATAGTTAAATGCTCTAATGTAAACATTTCAGATAAAAGATTTCACATTTTCTGTGAAAACCACTTGCTCAAAAGGAAGTTAAAAAATAAATGAATTATACTTAATGCTCTTTCAATGTAATCATTTTAGTTGAAGATCTAATAAAGATCTAAGTTCTCCTGCAAGCTCTTTTTTTAATCCACATTTCTCAATGTGTTCACTTACAGAATTTAAAAAATTAGAAGTATCACTTTCCTCAGAAAGGTTATATAAAAAGGTGATACTCACACATATGGGAGATTAATTGGTTCAAAGGTTAGAAAAATATTATTGTCCTCCTCAGTTAGGGGCTAAGGATGCTACAGATCGGTGTTTCCATGATGTTAAACATATTACACAAAAAAGGTTACACTAGCTCTATAAGGTAAGGAAAAGCCGGATAAAACAGGTTTCTCTACTGCAGAACTTTAAGTTTTAGCTTAACGTGCACTGTGATGCACCAAGACGGTGTGAAATGTTACATAATTATTTGACCAGGGTACCTTTATTTTTGAAGAACATCCAGAAGATGTGGCCAATTTGGAGATTTATGTTAGCAGTGAAGCAAAATTAAAAGCAATGTCAATATAAGAATATTGGTTAGAAGCAATATTCAAGAGTTCTTAAAATTTGGAGTAGTGGTTTTCACATACTATTATTTATGTACTACCACACTTGATAAAACTGGATGACCCTTTGCATATTTTCAAATTGACATCTAATGATTTTATCAGAAGTTTAAATACTCAGAAAAGGTCAATTTTCTTAAATACATTTATGTAACTGCAAGAACTTTGAAACTACTAGTTTAACTCATTTAATTTAAGGAAATATTCATTATGTAACCTAATTGGCAAAATCAGTTTTCACTGTGAAAACAAATCAAATCAAACTGACTTTGTTAGAAAAGGTAGACTTAATTTAATTCAAGTAAGTATATTGAGTTGTCCCTGTGATACCTTTCTCACCTCTGAATTTTAACTCTAAGATAGGGAGACAGGCAAGCAGGCCTCAGAGCTGTCATGAGTTTGCTGTCCTGATAAAATAAAGCAAAACCTTCATCAGTATTCCCCTGCCTCAGTCTCCTGAGTAGCTAGGACTGACTACTGGAACACATCACCATGCCCCACTGATTTATTTATTTTTCTTTTTTTTAGAGACAGGGTCTTGCTATGTTGCCCACGCTAATCCAGAACTCCTGGTCTCAAGCAATCCTCCTACCTCAGCCTACCAAAATGCTGGGATTATAGGCTTAGCTGCCGTCCCAAGCCTGTTATCAATATTTCTTATAGAGCCTCTCTTTGCTTTGCTTTACCTCTTAAGAGCAAAACACTGTCCTTTTGGAACATGGAGAAACATTTTCACCCCCAGAGAACAGGCGTGATAACTCTTGCAAAGCAGTAAAAAAGCAAGTATAAGCAGCACTAAACAGACCCAGATACTTTCTTCAGCTCATCAGTTTAGAAAGTCAAGGATCTGTAAATTGATTCCACTGAAGATATCCACACCTGACATTGCTCCAAAAACTTCCTACACAGCCAGACACTCCTGTGTGATCTAGATGCCCCTGCTGACCTGGGCTCTAGAGCTGTGCCATCCAATATAGCAGCCACTAAGCACATGTACCTATTGGAGCTAATTACAATAAAATTAAATAGATCGTTCCTCAGACAAGGCACATTCAAGTGGCTACCACAATGACACAAAAATTTCCATCATCACTGAAAATTTATTTGGACAGTGCTAACTCTTCTAAGGCAAAGATGGTGAAGATGGATATTAAAAAACAGAAGTACAAAAACCCATTAAGAGTCCAAATCCTGTATTTACAAAAACTCATTAAGAGTTCAAATCCTGTATTTTGCTTGCCAGTAAAGTGTTTCTCTAACTTGCCAATCAGGACACTGTGGCATACAATTTAAATTTACATTTGGAAAATTTTAATTTTTTAACATAACTATTTTGAATCAAAGTACAATAACACTTAAGAGTCAGCTTTTCTGATGCAAATAAATTATAAGTGAAATAAATTACAGACAACTAGGAGAATTAAAAATCCTTAAATTCTACAATCTAAAGGAAAAAAATAAATACTTACATGCTGTAATGCTTTCATTGCCTTCAACTGGGGCTCAGCCCAGGAAAAATATCTCAGCAAATCAACCACCTGAAAACAAACAACTAACTTAGCTCTAATATCAGCATGTTTGCAAACATTTCTGTAAGATTTATTTCAGTACCTGAAATTATTATTCAACATGTGCAGCCCAGGCCCAGATGATATATGTGGCATCAATGTCTAAACTGTGCTAACAGAATAGTGACATGTGGTTATGTAAATTTAAATCACTTAAAATCAAATAAAAAAATTCAGTTCCTTAGTGACACAAGCCACATTTCAAGTGTTCAAGAGCTATGTGAGGCTGCTAACTACAATATTCACACTGCAAATAAAGAGCATTTCTACCATCACAAAAAGTTCTACTAGACAGCACTGGTCTGGAAAGAAAAAATATATATATAATATAGGAAAAAGAAACTATCCTAATAAGAAAAGGGTGGTTGAAAAGTACTAGATGGGGATAAAATGTTGGCTTAGGAACATGAAGATGTACTGTGAATGGAAAACGTTTCAATTTCAGGGGAGAACAGCACGCGCAAGGGCAACAGTGGTATGTTTTAGTGTAGGTCTACTAACTTCAGTCCTAGTAGGCCCTTCAACTTGAATCTGGAGGGCATAAACTCAAGTCATAAACCTAGTCCCTTAAAAATGTTAAGAATCAACATGAATTACTCCAGCAGCCCCTAAATGATAACATCATATGAGCGCTCGGAGCGTACAGCTCAGACCAGCTCCCATCACCACCTCCAAACTTCAAACAGCATTGTGGGCCAGCCAGTATGAGGTGAGCACAGGATATAAACATCAGGACACTGAAGTCTCAGCATGATCACCACCACTGTTTCACTGCCTCCAAAGATGTTCCAAAGGGAGAAAAAAGTGATACAAGAAGACAGTTCCTGAAAATATGCTAAGGTTTCAATTATTCTACAAAGCAAGGTCAATGGTGCAAACTAGAGTGGTATGTGAAGAGAGTAAAATAATTTTTACTTCTTACAAAGCGATACATATATAGCAAATAAATATCATGTATACTTTCCAGTTAATTTGGTAAGCGTGTATGTTCTTACTTTTATGAAAATGTTTTTAATATCTAATAAATGCTATATTTTACCAACCATAAAAATTTACAAGCCCCTATATCTAACATAGGAAAATCTTTAATAAGCTCATTTAGAAAGTGGCTTAATAAACTTTTTAATGACTTCAGCAAAGTGGAAGATTTCTATTAATATTTATGTCTGATTTCTGTATCAAGAATTTTCCAACTATCCCTCAGAAACATGCTCCCTTGTATATGTGTGTGTGTATATACACACATATATATTTTAATTAGAATATTTCCCTTAAGGTGGAATGAGTTTTCACTATCATGCTTAAAATGTTAGTATTCTGGCAGTTACAGAAATAAACATTGTATTTTTTTCTTACTGTTAAAATTTTTATGTGGTGGCTTCATATAAAAACCTATTTCATTATTTGTTCACGTTTTCTATTACATGATGATTTTGTAATTATTGTCTTACATGTAACTATACAAATTTGGGCAAATTTACCATTACAAGTTTCTAAATCTTTGATATCATCCCCAGAATCATAAACACCACTTTGAATTGCTTTAAGAGACTGTATTTAAAATTACTTTTGCATATGAATTGGGGTAAAAGGCAAGAGGTGATTGTCCCTGAATTACAAATTCTGTCAAGTTTTCTGTCAAAACTGAGAGGTTCTTGAGTTCCCGAATAAATAGAGCAAAAAGGTAAAAGCAATTTTGCATTTGGCCAGCAGATAAATAGACATTAACCAGAATACTGGTGTAAAAAGAAGGCTTTGTTTAAACAAATAATGAGGAATACCTACCTGTTCACTAGAAAAGTATCCATGCACATATTCAATTGCTTTTAATTTGTATTCTGTCAAAACAGCCTAAAAAAGAACACACACACACACACACACACACACACACACACACACAGAGTAAAACATCATTAATATATGTAAGCAGCACAGTAATATGCATTTATCAAAACTGCCTAAGCAACTCAACAGTGGCAGGTCTACTTCAGCCCTGTCATGCAGAGGAACCAAGGTCACCGAGGTGAAAAGACATTCCTTCCACATTTCCAGGTTCCACACTGTGAGGGAAACACTGAGCAAGCAGGAAGATCTGGGCTTCCCTACCAACTTCTACAAAAAGAGGGAATAAAACTGTAATAGATATAATTCAACATTAGTAGACATTACATATAGAATTCCTAAATATGTAATTAAAGAGTTTCAAAACATCCCAAATCCAATCAAATTCTCATTTTTAAGATTTTAAGATTAAACCTAACAGATGTTGTTACTCATCTGAGTAACAATGTTACTCATCAATGTCTGTGTCTGCCACTAACTGGCACTGTAGACTTCCAGAGGCATTTTAATTCTCTTAGAGTTTCCTCGCTCACAGAGGAAACACTATTTACCGCCAACCTCAAAGAGTTACTATGAGAACTATAACAGTGGACATTAGATCAGACACATAATAGGTCTTCAGTAAATGCTGGTTCCTTTCCTTTATGGGACCTGTCAGTGAGTGAGAAGTTGGTGGCTTTGATGCAGCACTATCTAGAGTCCACTAAATCACATGTGCTCCCCTTGCAGCTATTTGCCCAGCTTAGAGATGGAAACAGCTATCCCAAATTGGTAGACACAAATCATTAAAAATGAACTAATTCCTTTGCTTGTACTACAAAATAATTATAATAATTGTGCTTCTCACATATATCATTCTGCTAGGAGAAAAGTATTATGACCAGTCAACTGACATACGCTGGGTGCTCAGTAGTTCAATTTTCACTGAAATGGGAAAAAATGGCATTCTAAATAATGTTCACTTAGGAGTTTGGTTATCAATATAATAATCGGACACAGTCAAATACAAGTTTCTGAATAAAATCTTGGATTGTACTGATGCCAAGTCATATCCTGAGAGGCTCAGCTGTAACCCCAGGCAGGACAGCACAGTGTTCTGCAGGCAGAGTTTGAATACTAGACCTCCTCACTTACCAGCTGGGGAGACTTGAGCTGACTAGTTAACCTCACAGAAAGCAGGCTACCATCTGTAAATGATGCCTACCTCAGGGGTTGTAAGGAGAATCAAAAGAAATAACGACTGGAGAAAGTGCTTAAAAACAGGTTCACAAAGTAAGTGCTCAGCAATTAATAGCTATCATTCCCTCCTTATTGAAGAACTAATTAAGCATTGTTTTTCCCCCTTTCTACTCCCCTTCCTAGTTCTTCTCCAAGTGGCTTCCTACAAGCCTCTGTTTTAAATGACAATAGTGACAATCAGTATTATCTATTATATAAACTCACTGTGATACACAAGAGATGACCTGGTTTAAACTGACTTACATTTAAAAGTCTCAGAGCAATTTTTTAAAAATCAGTAGTAATGCTCATATTTAGACATGCAAATATTTTATTCAATTTTAATAGACGATGACAATGTTGATTATGCAATCATTTGGCAAAGCCAGTAGAAGACATATTATATCTGCAGACCAGAAATGCAGACTTAAGCTGCCATCTCATGTGAACAGGACTTTCATATCTGAAAAATTTCCTATTCCCCGCTTGAGAATTTACCGTGACATTTTTAGACACTTGGAAGAGAATGTGCACACTGACAACCTTTATCTTCCAGAAGTAAAAATCTGCTGGTTTACTTGGGCTCACAAATTATTTTCTCATGAAAAGTAATTAAAAATCAGCTCGAGAACAAATTGTGACAAATTTCTAGGCATGTAATTAGTAAAGCAACATTTTAGTTCAAACATTAATTGGACACATTGGGTTTGCAAAAGCAGAATTTGTTCACAAAAACGTTCAGTATTTTCAAATATGAAAAATTAAACACGTCAATTTGAAAAAAGAAAAAAGCTGTATAAATACAAAGTAAGACAGCAAGCCCAGAGACAATTTTAATAACCGCTTTGTAAACTGAAATAAATAAGCACCAGGGCACACGGGAACAATTCCTTCCGTTTCAGTCCAGGGTCGTAAAGGTATGCAAATGACGAAAGAATAATTGCCCGGAAGGTCGAAGGAAAGCAGCGGGTGTTGATGTAAAAATGGTACATCAAGTCCCTACATTTTAAAATAAGTAACTTCTCGGTTCTCTTGTGCTTGAGATACTTATTAGGCTCGACTACCTTCTAGAATTGTTGCTGTCTGGTTCACTCTGGGAGGTGGGATCCGCACAGCAGCCTCAAAAAGCAGCAAAAACTTAGAAAGCAGGAGAGAAAAAGTTTTGAAACTCGTTATTGACGGCCAATTCCTAGGAACGTGACTTTAAACTTAATGCCTTTAAAGTTATCATCAGGACACGAATTTTGCATGGCCAACGCAACAAATATATTCTACCTAATGCTTAGATTTGAAAACTCCATCATAACTACCATAAAAGAAACTTCCTGCGTATTACCTCTCGTTTTCAGTCACTCCTGTGTTACTAAAAGACGATAAACTCAAAAATATTCAATTACTTACCCAAAAGTACAGCGCTATTAAGGATTTGTAAAGCCGGCTTCGGAACGGAGGGCCGTCGGAGTATAATTCCCACAAAACCATGCTGAGTCTCAAATTTAGCGTTAAAGTAACTTAATTTCTATTTATATTGGAAACGTATCAAGATACAAACTCCGCCATCACACGTGAGAATTCAAACCAATCGGGCAATCCTAAGGACCCTTATTCTGCACAAACTACACAGTACCTCAAAGAGAATCTAAACCATGAGAATTCATCTCTCATAAAATAATTCATGGAATCGAGTGTAATTACCTTTCTAATTTCATCCAGCACCATTTCAAAGGACTTTTTATCCATCTTGACTACTATCCCGACGTGGTTTTTAACAGTTATACTTGCAATTACAACACGTTCATCTCTGGTCTGCTCCGTCGATAGTAAAAATGTTTATAGCTGAGGAGGAAAAAGACTCCACGAGCAAGAGAGGATGCGAAGAGGTAGAAAGTATTGCAAACTTCGCAAAAAAAAAAAAAAAAAAAAAAAAAAAAAAAAAAAAAAAAAAGAATTTTTTTTTTTCAAAACTGAGACTCGGAAAAACTTTTTAAACATTAAAAGCAAAAATTACTCCAGTGAGGCGTCCCCAGCGTATTCACACAATGCTTCAGGGTACTTCGGGCAAGAGCCAGGTCCTCTGGACCTGCAGAGAAACCCGCGGCTCGGCGGCGGGGCTGAGCGCCGTTTCCCTGCAGCGGAGGGCAAGGTGCCGCGAGAGGAAGCTCTTGAAGCCGCCTTTCCAGGTGAATCGGCCGGCAAAGCAGAAGCACCTGCACTCGGAGTCCCACGGGCGGCTGGGAGGGAGGCGCCGGTCTGACGACTCGCACCTGCGCCTCGGCCGCCGGCCGCGCCCCTCACCGCCGCGAACCCGGACACCTGGCCCGGTTCGCACTCATCCCCAGCCGCTCCGCCCGACTCCTGGGTACCTCGGCCCCGGCAGCGGGCGGCCCGGCAGGCTCTTTGTTACCAGCTGCTGCGGCTTCCGGGAACGGGCCGGCGGCTGGAGAGCACCGGGAGCCGGGCGAAGAGGGGCACGGCCTCGCATAGGGGGACTCCGGAAAAACGCAGCCCCGACAGCGCCGGGCGCCCTGCCTGGTTACCCCTACAACCCCCACCAGCTCACGGGGACCTACGATAAAGCCAGTCGCGCTCAAGTCAACTCAACACTGCGCCGCCAGCTTGGGCCCCTCTTTCCTGAAAGCCAGAGGTGGGGTCCTGGTGTGGGAACATAGGCATCCATGGCGGATGCCTGGATGATAGGAAAAGGATGTGGCAAAAATCCTTCCCGAAGTCTAGCACTCATTATTTTGGATGTTATCCCCATTACACGTCGTGTTGGAGTGTGCGATGTTTGGATTTTGCGGTCTGAATTAAAAAGAATAAAAGGCGAGTGATTAAGGCATATCTACGGGCGCCCATACTTTGGTGGCCACTGGAAGTCAGCGGCGCAGACTCCCCGGAGGGCGGGAAAGGGTGCTCACTGGGTCAGTCCGAAGCATCTGACATGAGGGCGGGGACCCCGAAATGCACACGAAATCCGGAACTGGTCTTCTTTGATTTTCATTCGCCCTGGTCTCTGTTCCTTTTCGTACTCAGAGCTCGTGCCTCCGGGGAGGGGAAATTGGAGATGCGGCCCCGGGCCCGGGGGTGACCCTCTGAGCCGCAACGAACCGTTCGAGCCTGAGGCTGTGCAGCCTCCCCAAGACATCTGCGGACCCTTCTCCCTCGCCTGGCTTCCCGTCTGGTCATGGCGAGATTCTGGGTCTGCGTAGCCGGTGCTGGCTTCTTTCTTGCATTTCTGGTTTTGCATTCGCGTTTTTGTCGCTCTCCAGTGAGTTGGGCAGTGAGGAAATGACTGTCGGGTGTGCGGATGGCCCTGTTGGGAGGCGTCGCCCGGGTCGTGGGATGGAGGAGGCAGGCTCTGGTTCCCTCGGTAGCTTGTTTCAAAGCCTGCATCTGGGTCCGAACTGCTTGACTCTTTAAGTTTAAAAATTTGTATGTGTTACATCGCCATTTTCCTGTCTTTCACAACTCCTCCTACACCCTCAAATAATTTCTGACTTGTATGTGGCCGTGTTGGTCTTTAGGTATATAAGCCCATTTCTTTGGAATTCTTTCAGTCTAGCAAACTCCTAGTTGTCAAGGCATGCTTAACAATAAGCCTCGTTATCCCTCCCCCTCTTTTTTTCGTTACCTAGAGGGTAAACTAAATCTGAATTGTCCGGTTTTATTTAAGGTTTTGAGGACCTTTACTTTTGCAGTATCCTGGAGAACTGAGGAAGTTCTTTACCGGCTGGATGTGGGTTGGCCTAAGCACCCAGAGTATTTTACTGGAGCAACATTTTGTGCAGCAGTTGACTCCCTCAACGGATTGGTTTACGTAGCTCAAGTAAGTAAAATTGGGATTAACAAAAAATTATGAGCACAAAGAACACAACAGCCTTCCAGTCTTGCTGTAGTAACTGACCATATGCGTTTATATCATGCTAATTGTGCGATTTATTTTTGAGTTGGTTTCAAGTATTTTGGTTTCGAATGTGAAAGATATGTTAGATTTTGAACATTAGTAAAATTCTCAGTTAATTTTTTTCTTCGCCAAGTTACAGATGACCTTTCCTTAAAACTAATCTTAAGAAGTTATTTTTTGTATACCTTCAGAGAGGGGATAACATCCCAAAGATATTAGTGTTCACAGAGGATGGATATTTTCTACGAGCCTGGAATTATACAGTTGACACACCTCATGGTATATTTGCAGCAAGTACACAATATGAACAATCCGTCTGGATCACAGATGTAGGAAGTGGTATGTATGGTAATATCTATTAAATTATCTTGCTGGAAATCGCATCTTTGCACATGCCATTGGTTGTATTGTTTAAAATCAGAGTTGCCGAATGTAATTGTAATTTCTTTAACGATTCAGGAAATCATGTTTTTAACTTTATCTTGTACTTCTGTGGAATTAAGATATTTGACAAGGAGCCTGTTAGTATGATCTTTCCTTGAACTTGTCTAGGGACTTTTTAAAGCATCAGTTGCTTTTCTCAGATTAAATAACTCTAAACCATCTTCACTAAAGCCAAGTAAAGTGGCAGTCTCTAAAAGCAATGCCTGGAGTCCTTGAGTCTTCTTTTTCTTTTCCAGTTATCTTTCATAAAAGATTGTGAAATCTTAACTGCTTTGTTGCTCAGAGTGCAAAGATTGCAGAAACTGGGTGTTAATGTTTTTGAAATTCTACTGACCAAAGCGTATCTGAAATCTTCTGCCATCAAATATTTTTAATAGAAAAAGCTGAAAAATGAAGTGAGCACAATTGAATGTGCAGCTATGGAGAAAGTTTTCAGAGAAACAATTCACCTGTGGCTGTAGCTTAAGACAAGGCAATAGCTCAGCTATCCTGGCATTACCCCAGGAATTCAGGAAGAAATGGGATTATAAAGACTATTTCTAGTATTCCTTGGCCCAGTTATGGTCTTGAATTGAAGGACATCCTGTTTCTACAATTCTGGCTAATTCAGATACGTTTTTTATTTTTTATTTTTTGAGACGGAGTCTTGCTTTTTCGCCAGGATGGAGTGCACTGGCACGATCTTAGTTCGCTGCAACCTCCCACTCTCGGATTCAAGCGATTCCCCTGCCTCAGCCTCCTGAGTAGCTGGGACTACAGTCGCACGCCACCACGCCCAACTAACTTTTTGTATTTTAGTAAGAGATGGGGTTTCGCCATGGCCAGGATGGTCTCGATATCCTAATTTCATGATCGGCCCACCTTGGCCTCCCAAAGTGCTGGGATTACAGGCGTGAGCCACCACGCCCGGCCTCAGATGCCATTTTTTTTAGAGATAATGAGGTCTCAGTTTCTATAAGTAGTGCCATTATCACAGCTGTTCTCAGAACCCATAAAATTTCTGGGCCTCAGCTGATGACCCATTTATTTCATGCTGTGTTTTAGATGGTAAGGTTTTTGGTTAAACCAAAAAAATCTATACATTATCACTGAGTGAATTGTAACACTGTAATGAGAGTTTACTATTTTTACTTTTTTCCTGAAGATCCACTGTTAAAGACCTTTTAGTTCATTTTATTCATGTAATTTTTAAAAATAAGACTTAATTGATTTCCAGAAATAGAGCACAGACAATCCATTCTTTCCATTACAGCTAATTTTCTACCCAGAGATCTGAAGAGTTTTATGTTCCTATTTCCCAAAGGAATAGATTTCCTGTAATGAAAAATATGGCTACAAATTAGCCCTTTTTTAAATTAAAAAAAATTGTTTGTTTGTAGTCTTTCTTGCTAGTTTTTAGAAACTTTGAGGGTTCTGTGTTTTTTATTGCTATGAACTTTAGCTCAACTGTCCAAAAGTATAATAATAAATAAATTATTTAAGATAGAATTATAATGCAAGCTGATTCACTTTCTGGTAAACTCAGTGTATCTAGTTTGTCTAGTTTATCAGTTAATTTGGTATATGTATCTTCAAGTTGATTTCTGTTAACTGCTTTATGATATTCACTTACTAATATTCTGCTTTATTTTCTTGCTTGTAAGATATTTTAACTTGAAGAAATTTTAACATGAGAAAATAAGACACTCAAGATTTAGAAATATTATTTTCTTCTTAGCAAAGAAATGTTGAGGGGTTGAATTTTGAATTCCTCCACAAGGTGAAAATGCAGTTTAAAAAAAATCTGTACCATAGAGAAAGTTTTTGTTGACTTACTGAAGTTTAAGATCTGTATACGTATGATTGAAATAACAGTTTCAAATATAAGTTGTTGCATTTTCTTCTTGATTTCCTTTTATAAGCAATGCTTATTCAAGGTCATAAGATTAAAAAAGAAAATGGTGCACCAATAATTTGTTAACATCCTCAGTTTTCTGTGTAATGAGTCAATTATATGAATGTTATTTAATTTAGAACCTGCTTATTTTGGACTAATGGAGATTTTAATTCATTAGGTTGTAATTTACGAAGAAGCTATAGTGCTTGTCATTTATAATATGTAATTTCCTAAGCCTATTACGCTTTAGTTCTATCAAATTTTTCGACGATGTATTACTGTTTAATTCTATCACATTTTTGCTCTTAGCTTACTTGAAAATCTGAATGTTTGTATGGTGATATTATTTGTGAGGTATACATATCTATCTTTATAGGATTCTATGGTCATACTGTTAAAAAATATAGTTCCTTTGGTGATCTTGTTCAAGTCTTGGGTACTCCAGGCAAAAAAGGCACTGGTTTGAATCCCCTGCAGTTTGATAACCCGGCAGAATTATATGTAGAGGACACAGGAGATATTTACATTGTGGATGGAGATGGAGGATTGAATAACAGATTGATCAAACTGTCCCAAGGTACATGACTTGTTTATGGTATTATAAAAATAAATTGGATTTAATTTGTTTGATACTTGGTATAATGTTTTAAGTGTTGTGTATGAAGCAGTATGTAAAGAGCTAAGTGTATTACTATGAGACAACTGAAAAACAGATAGGTATAATTGACCACAATAAATGATTCTGATAACAGGCCAACTTATTCTTCACCAAAGGCCAGGAAATTCCTCCTAAAGTAACTGGCAATGGCATGAGAATTTACGGTGGACTCAGGAGATAAGTGTGTATCCTATTCAATTAAGAATGTAGAAATTAGAATCCTAGAATCCCAGAGTCAGGTGTCCTACAGGCTGGTTAATCAGCAAACATTTTATTGAGTGCCCTCTCTGTGTCCTCTCTAGTGTCAGGAGGTACAGATCTATTATATATGAAACAATGAAATGTAGTCTGTGTTATTGATTCTTAAAGCAAAATGGACTTAGGAGGAGAAACTAAATTGCCTGAAGAAATAGAACAAAATGTCATGAAGGAAGTAGTTATTGAACTAAACTGGTTTTGGTGGGAAGAGAAGGAAGGAAGGATGGATGGAACATTCATGGAGAGTTTATCATGCATGGTCTATGGGCAGTTATTAGCAGGAAAGAAGGCAAAGATGCACTTTTTCAGCAGCAGAAAATATGATTTGGGATTTTTTGAAAGCTTATTTGAGGATTTTTAAAGCCATGTTTTTGCCTATAAAGAGTTTTTGAGGTTTTCTTAGTAGGAAAGTGATGTTACAGTAGCAGTTTTTATAAGACGCTCTATCAGGATCTATTGGGCTCTGTCATTTGGAGGCTGTGTAGTCAATTTATCATTTAGTAACTGAATTTGGTTGGTAAAAGTTAAAAGGGAGGTAGGGTAAGGATAAAGCAAGAATCCAAAAATTTCAGCGAAAGTCATTACCAAATCTAGGAGACAGATTGAATATGGGTGTATTAGTTTCCTGTGGTTGCCATAACAAATTGCCACAAACTGTGTGGCTTTAAACAACCGAAATGTATTCTCACAGTTTTGGAATCCAAAAGTCAGAAATCTGGTAATGCCATGCTCACTCTAAAGGCCCTGCCTTGCCACTTCTAGTTTCTGGCAGCTCAGGCACTCCTTGGCTTGTGGCAACATAACTCTGGTCTCCATATTTACATCATGGCCCCTTCTCTGTGTGTTTTTGTACTTCAGTCTTTTCCTTCTTTCTCTCAACAAGGATTTAGGGCCCATCCTAAATCCAGGATGATCTCATGAGCTCTGTAATTTAATTTTATCTGCAAAAAGGATTTCCAAATACCATCACTTTCCCAGGTATTCAGGAGTTAGGACCTGGACATCTCTTTAAAGGACCACAGTTGAACCCACCATAGTGGGTAATGAAGGAGACAGATGGTAAAATCATAATGTGAATTTTTAAGGTCTGTGGAATACTAATATCAAAGAACACCAGGTAAGTTGGGAAGGGGAACCAGTTTTAGGGAGAGGATGGGATAAACCTTAAACAATGATTTTGAAGCAGTCATGAAAAATACAAGTGGAGATCATAATTAAAGAGGTAGATTAATTGCCTAAAGCAGAGAAGGAACTTGTAAAAAAATAAATTGTAAGAAATGGGCATGTGGACAGGAGGCCGAGAAAGCATAGTCAAGCGAACCAGTCATGTAATTAAATCGTTATTTGTAACCTGTTTCATAAAATATGCAAATACATGAGACATTCTACATGTGCTCTGACTATATATTTTTACAATTTATAGATTTCATGATCCTTTGGCTGCATGGAGAAAATGGGACAGGGCCTGCTAAGTTCAACATCCCTCACAGTGTTACACTTGATTCAGCTGGTCGGGTAAAAATACAGTGTCACTGTGTCTGGTACTATGTGTCTGAATATGTTTGTGCATGTGTGTGTGTATACGTGTCTGTCTGGGCATGTATGTATAGATTGTGGTATACATGTGTGTTAGTGGGTATGTTTGAGTAATTACTCTGGGGCTGGGTGTGCACACATATTTCTTACAAATGTTTGAGTCCTATAGTGAGGGGTTCCCCAAATATTTAGAAATGAGCAAAATGGGTTTCCTATGTCACTTAAAGGATAGAAGGAACAAATAATGGATCTGAAAATAAATAAAGTTACCTGGAAGAAAAAGTTCCCCTCTTACTAGAAAAACTCCACTGAAAGTGTTTGAATGTCTTTTCAGTTCTCAAGGGAAAAGTATGTGCTGATCTAACGTGGAGTGGAAGAAGTTAACCTTGGAAGTTTAAAAAAGAGTTACCTAGGCAAACTCTTGTTCTCACTAGCTCCACTCTGCTTAGGGAACAGAAAGCTTTAGCTAACAAATTTCAATCAGTTTCTCTCTTTTCTGCCCCACTCACTACTATCTCTTTTGCCTTTATTCAACTTCTAAGCATAGATCTCACTTTTTTGAGGTTACCTTTTCACAACGAAACCCCCTACCAAAAAAATTTGTATATTAGTTTCTCCTCCTCTTTCCCTATAGCAGCCTGTACTTGCTATCATAGTAACTATCATGCTATGTTATAATCATTTGTCTGTCTCCCCTAATAGATTGTAGGCTGTTTGAAAGCATTTACTGAATCTCTTTTGCTTTATATCTTAATGCCTAGTACATAATAGTCATACGTATTTATTAAATGACTAAATGTCTTGACACACAATGGAAACATTAGGCTACTTGCCTTCATACCATTAGGCATTTAATCCATTTCTACTTCTGATTCAGTGCTCAGCAAACAAACTTCTAATTATGATTTGGCTTCCTAATCATAATTGATTGACAAGAATGAAAATGTTTTGATCATTAAATCTTCTGATCTGCCATAAGATGTTAACCAACCATGTGAACTTTGTATGTAAATTGGGAACTGGAAAGTTGGAATTATGCTTTTACACATTATCCTCCTGATCATGGGTAACTCATTGTGTGCTAAGAAAAAAAATCAAATTTCAGAGCATGCAAGACCTCGACCCAGGTAAATTAATCACGGTGAGGAACACCCTTCTAAAAGGCCTTGGAAATCATTTGATGGGGGTACTTTGGCATTCCTGAGTAACAAAGACTGTCAGTTTTACACAAGTGTGTTTCATAACAATAACAATTCTGTTCTGAGCATTTTACATCATTGACTCATTTAATCATCAGCACAATCCTGTATGAAAGGCTAATCAATTCCAAAGTTAAAGACTTGTTGTGTGTTAAACAAAATTTCCCATAATCAAAATTCACTGAGTGTTGAGCAGGAAAGATGATGCTAACAATCTGAAGTATCATTCCATCCTAGGGTGTAAACCATATTTCCTCCTTGGTCATTTGAGCTACTAATCTAAAAATCTTTAAGAAAACCCATCCTTAGTAAAGAATCATAGATCAGGAAAAGACCTTGAGAAATTGCTTCATTTAGGCATCAACAACCTTTCTAAAATGTTATATAGTAAGTCTTCATTTGTTTCTGATTGGAGACGAATTCAGTGGCTATCAAAATTTACACACATTGATGAAGATGTGGTCAGGGTTAGCTGTGAAGAAATAATCTCTCAATCCATAAACCCGAGAAATCCAAAGGACCAAAAGCAGGGAGGTAGAAGTAAAGAGAACCGACCCAACCCCAGTCCATTCTTTCATACCTTTCTACAGTCCTGGCCACAAGTCACCAAAAACTATTTCCCCTTATGTATGCCTTAAGTTGCTTGTGTGTAGCCATGAAATGTCATTTAGGATGCATCTCACTTAATGTCATGTAACAATTTCCTTAATAACCCATTACAGCCTACAACAAACCTAAATTAAACCTATTACCATTCGTTATGTGTTGCTAAAATATCTCAAGCTTCCTCTTTAATTGGTTCAGCACTCTGAACATATCTTGGTAATAGCAGGTATGGGTTTAATGATACTGCAGTATGAATGAATACCTCACATTCTGCTATCTTGAGCTCTTGAGAAGGAAGGCTGCTTTTCTTTGTCATGTTGTCTGGCCCAGGAGCTGACAAGCCAGTAGTAGTCATTGAAAAATGAATGCTTGTTAGGGAAATGAATGAATATTGTTACTTTTTAGTATCTACTGATCCTCTGCATTATGATAGAGTACTTCAGCTTTTTAGTTATTCATACATTTAGAACAGTAGACAGTAATATAAGCTTTGGGTTAAGACAGCTTCGGGTTGTGCCTCTCCCACTTGTAAGCTCACTTCAGAGAAGGCAGTCAACCTTTCTGAACTTTAGTTTTCCTTCATCTGAAAATGGGACTTATAATACCTTCTTTGGAATCCTCTTGAGTATTAAGTGAGATAATGTATGTGAAACTAACGAAAATAAACATTCTTTTCCCTTTTTTCTTCTCATGTTATGGATATTTTTCAATTGACTTTTTTTGTGTGTTTCTCAGGTGTGGGTTGCTGACCGAGGAAATAAAAGAATCCAAGTATTTGATAAAGACACTGGGGAGTGGTTAGGAGCATGGAATAATTGTTTCACGGAAGAGGGACCTTCTGCAGTCAGGTAATTGTTTCTTTTTATTGCAAAATGCTTGTTTTAATTAGTGTATGGAATTCACTTCCTCTGAATAGCTAGCTGAAAGTTTACAATATTTATTGTTAATTTTGAATTAGGGGAAAATAGAATTATACAGAGAAATTTGATATCTGATATTTTCAGATGTCAGATCAAGTGAAAACAAGAAATAACGTAGGCTAGACCTCTCCTCTAGCCTTTACTTGGTAAATTTTTAAACACAGGACAAAATTCAAACCTAGCCTAACATCAATTCTTCATTAGTTTCATTTTGTGTAAGACTACGATATCGATACTTTTAAAAAATTTAAGCTAATCTTTGGCTTTGCCTACCATCATGCACATCTTACTCCCTCACATACAGAATTAGATCAAATTAAAATTATCCTTAAAAGAATCATTCAGCAAGGAGTTGCCTACTGTTGTTTGGCACCATAGGGGATTTAAAATGTTGAAAAAAAAAATACGCTTATGTCTATTTCACAGACATTTAACGTGTCTTTCTCCTTAGATTTACTCCTGATGGGAAGTACTTGATTGTGGCCCAGCTGAATCTTAGCAGGCTCTCAGTTGTAGCAGCACCCCCTGTGGGAAGCATTGGCGAGTGTTCTGTGATCAGCACAATCCAACTAGCAGATCAAGTTTTGCCGCATCTCCTAGAAGTTGACGGAAAGACTGGAGCAGTCTATGTAGCAGAAATTGGAGCAAAACAAGTACAAAAATATGTCCCTTTGAATAGTTATGTTCCTTCATTTGGTTCATAATGTTTCTTTCCTGGAAATATTTCAAGTGGCAATTCAGATTCTGAAATTCACTAAGTGCTTTCAGCACATCGTTAAAAATGATGTTCAAGCACAAGAATTGATTTTTACCTGATCTAGTATCAGAACGGTTTGTTTTTATATCATTAAGAATCATACGTTTTGTTGCCCTCTTGAGACTTAGTTTTACTTGAAGTGCATAAGGATATTTTAATGAAAAGAATGTAACTAAAAATGGGATTGGAAAGAGGGACTAAGGTTGTAACCTCATTATTTGCCCTGGTAGACTAATTCTCCCTGGGTAAAAAAAAAAAACGGGAATAAAAGTGAGCTTGCAGAATAATTTATTAAATTTCATGTGAAGAACTCCAGACCTCCAGATTGTGCAACTAACATAAAATGAACTGTCTGAGAGACTGTAAATAGGATAAACTATTGATTAATTTGAGTACCCACAGAGTGCTGTGTCTTGACAACTTAAAACTGAGAAGCAGGATTGCCTTTTGAGTAGCTTACAGTCCAGTGGGGAGACAAGCAGGCAAACAGTCACAACACAGCAAAAGCAAGCTTGGAGCATAGTGGGACTTTCAGAAGTAGGAGCACTTTTGACTGAGGCAATCACGGATACTTCACAGGAGAAGTGACTTTGAGCTCAGACTTGAAAACTCAGGAGGAGCTTAGCAAGGGACAAGGAGGAGAAAATAATTTCCAAGTAAAGAAGGTATAAAAAGTTAGAAACGTACTGTAAACTTTGGTAGGCTTTTTTTTTAAAGCCCAACTTGGCCTTTGTTCATTACCTGTAAGATACTTAACATCAGTCAGCCTTTAAATGTAGGAATAAAATGGCCAGCATCTAAGCACTTTTCTAAAAGGTTTTTACAAATAACTAAGGAATGTAGCGATTCCTTCTCATTGTTTTCTTTTTGTTTCATTCTTTTTTTGTTTTACATGAACTCAGCTTATTCCTAACATTTGTCTACCTCAAAGAAATTTCAGGTATATTTAGATAACATAGATATGTGCCAAATAATTTTAGCTGTTAAGATGGATAATTTCGGCCCAGCATGGTGTCTCATGCCTGTAATCCCAGCACTTCAGGAGGCCGAGGCAGGTGGATTATGAGGTCAAGAGATCGAAGCCATCCTGGCCAACATGGTGAAACCCCATCTCTACTAAAAATATAAAAATTAGCTGGATATGGGGTGGTATGCGCTTGTAGTCCCAGCTACTCGGGAGACTGAGGCAGGAGAATCTCTGGAACCCAGGAGGCAGAGGTTGCAGTGAGCCAAGATCGTGTCACTGCACTCCAGACTGGCAACAGAGCAAGACTCTGTCTCAAAAAAAAAAAAAAAAAAAAAAAAAGACGGATAATTTCCTGCCTTCCTCCTTCTACATCTTCTCCTCCCAAACCTCCTTTGATCTGAATATTGGCTTCCCAATTAAGACCTTTTTTGCAGTTTGTTTTAGCTTATTACAGGTTCTGGAGGAACTTTGCCGTTTTATAATCTTTCAAATCATTCTTCCCCCCTTCCTCACATCAGCTTCCTGCTTTCCCCAGTGTTTTACTGTAAATTATGTAGCATATGACAAATCTTGAGCTGACTTTGCTCATTACCTGTGCTGGAGTATTTTCCAGACCTAAAGGGACTCACACTTGTTTTGACACTTGGATCATATCTCTTACCTGTGGTTAGGAAGGTAAATCTACCAACAGGAAGCCCTGTACTCTGTTCCAAGGCCATTGATAAATGTGTTTGTGCCACTGATTTGACTATATGACCTTGAACAGGTCACCTTCATTTTCTTTTTAGTGAAATGGGAACTTCATTGTCTCCTCTTTCATGAATGCTGTGAGAATCAGATGTGCACAGGTATAGACTTGCCCTTTGATATCTATACTTCTGGATTCATTGGAAGCATTTTATTAATAAAGGCCTTTCTAAATGTGCTATTTATTTTATAATATCTACCAGATTTGCCTTAATTTTGTGTTTATAGCATTTATCAAAATGTATCCTCAGAGTCTTTATGCAAATTAGCTAATATTGTCAATTGATTTGGATAAAAGAAAGTAATTTCAGGGTTTGTTTTTACGCCAGGACAAGAAGTGCTAACATTTTGTCATTTTGTTATTTTGTCATTTCAAAATGTTTTGTTTTACTTTGTTTTATATCAGAGTCATATAAAACTTGCTGAAAATATTTCTGAATATCTTTGTAAGACCCGTAAGGTTGGATCTTTCAAGTAGAATATTTATTGATCAGAGAAAACTTGGATGAAATCTGATGGCAAACAAAGATTTGCCACAAATTATTAAACAGTTTTTTCTTAGGTCACTTAACAGATTGAAAGACTGCTTCAAGCAATGCAGTGTAAGGCTAAGGCAGTAAAGTCCAACTTTGGTTTGGCCTTTGCTGGTATTAAGCACTTTTGGATTTCAAAACTGAACAGATTGGATAGCCAACATTAAAACTGGAAACTCAAATTTTTGCTTTTTAGGCTCACCAAAATAAATGAGAATTTTAAAAAGTCCTACATTTAATTTGTTGTAGTCTCTTCTATATATTTTCAGCAACAGTAAAAAAGTCAAAATAATTAGCTTTATTGATTCAGTAAAAAGTTGTGAGGTAGCAAACATATAAAGGCACTCAGGCAGGTGTGCTGTGCTCTAGTAGATCCCTACCCAGTTGGGTAAACAAGCTGCCTAAACCTTGTGTTTCAGTAGTTTTAGGAGGTCCTATTTTTGGCACTCGCGTTATGTTACATTCTTGATACACAAGAGGTCAGTAGCGTTCTGCTTATGATAAGCATTCTTGAAATCAAACATGGGCTAATCTTCATAATTTGATTTATTTTTAAATTGAAGCTACAGTGTTCACTATACTTTTATTGTGTTTCTTTTTCTGCAACTTGCTTATATCTTGAAGAAATTGGTTTATGGGTGAAACATTTTCCAAGCATTGTTGGAAATTTTTTACTGGTTCGCTGGACTTGTCCACAATTAAAAAGAAAAGTTTAAACTTTTTCAGTAATTCAAACTAACAGCCAGAAGTGAATTAATTTATTTTAAACGAAGGTGAAACTAATCTGAATGTGTGAGTTTAGTACTATAGGGAATGAATTTGTATTAGTGGGGAATTATTTTTTTTATCCCTTCTAGGTGTTTGTTGTTGTTTAAAAAAAAACAAACCAATTTCACCTTGTGGTTGCTATTTTACAAATAAGAAAAATGAGGGTTTTTTTTTAACAAAGATTCTAAGTAATTTCTTCATCAGATACTTTATGGAATCCATGAGTTTATAAATTAATCCTCTAAACACTAAATGACATGTAGATGCTCCTTTTGTGTATGAGAATTGAATAGAATTTGAGCAATGAAAAATAACACTACTTAAAACTTATTTTTTTACTGTAAACAATGAAGTAATATGATTTAATTCTGCTTCTATGTAATTCATAAATTTAAAAACTCATTGTAACACATGAAAGAAGCATGTCCTACATGAGTTATCCTTTAAATAGATTAATTTGCATGAGTTACAACAAATTGACATTATAAACTTGCTCTTCAGTTTTCAGCTGCTTTACCAAAGGAAGCAAATTTTAATAGCATGGTCCAGATTCTCAGATTTGTTTCTAACTAGAATTGGTTACTATAATATGTGTTAGAAATTTTTTTTTTTACTATAGGACATTTATATACAAATTGTCACAATCACCAAAGTTAAATGTTTTTATAGCTTTTTTTCTTCACAGTGTGTATAAAGAAGTATTTAAGTATTTTGATGCTTCCTATGTTGAACTGAAATACTAATTTTTACTTAACTAAAGGGATTAAGGAACTAACTATATTTGTTTTTAATCAACATTAATTTAGGTAAATGTATTCAGTTTTTTGTGGCGTGTATGGGGGTGATGTGTATGCAGTCTGTGTGCATATGTGTAAATATAAATGTGCATCTAAAGGGCATTGTGCCTAACTAGGTCGAAGAACTGAATCAAAGCAGTTGAATTTTACATGGCTAACTGTAAGTCCTCATGGGAGGAAACCTGGTTTGGCAACAAATTATTTGAAAAAGTTTCAGAAAGTTTGTTGTCCAAAAATATTACAAGCCTTGTTAAGAAAAATGTTGCAGTCTTAGATAACATTGAAGTGTAGATTAATGGCAATTTAATTGACAAGATCAGGCGTCCCCAGACTTTTTACACAGGAGCCTGTTCACTGTCCCTCAGACTGTTGGAGGGCTGCCACATACTGTGCTCCTCTCACTGACCACCAATGAAAGAGGTGCCCCTTCCTGAAGTGCGGCGGGGGGCCGGATAAATGGCCTCAGGGGGCCGCATGTGGCCCGCGGGGCGGGGCCATAGTTTGGGGATGCCTGGACAAGATAGTCTATATACCTAGTAAGCAGCTCTGTGGTGTTTTGGATACTACATTTTAAAAGGGAGTCCTATAAACTGACCGTCTAACCCAAAAGCAGTGTGATGGTTAATATTGAGTGTCTACTTGATTGCATTGAAGGATGCAAAGTATTGTTCCTGTGTTTGTGAAGGTGTTGTCAAAGGAGATTTACATTTGAATCAAGGGACTGTGAGAGGTAGACCCACCCTCAATCTGGGTGGGTACCATCTAATCAGCTGCCAGTGTGGCTAGGATAAAAGCAGACAGAAGAACGTGGAAGGATTAGACTGGCTGAGTCTTCTGGCCTCCATCTTTCTCCCAGGCTGGATGCTTCCTGCCCTTGAACATAGGACTGCAAGTTCGGACTTACACCAGCGTTGGCCAGGGGCTCTCAGACCTTCTGCCACAGCCTGAAGGCTGCACTGTCAGCTTCCCTATTTTTGAGGTTTTGGGACTCCGACTGGCTTCACTGCAGATGACCTATTGTGAGACTTTACCTTGTGATCGTGTGAGTGAGTACTCTTTAATAAACTCCTGTCTATATATATATTCTATTAGTCCTGTCTCTCTAGACAACCCTAATAATAAGCAGGTAACCAAAATAGCAGTGCTTGGAAATAATTCTGAAGTCTCAGAGGGTGATCCTGTAGTACAGTGAATAGAATTCTGCACTTTCCTCCAGAACTAAGGCAATGAGTACAAATAGAGTGGCCCATTGGGTCAGCCCAATAAGAGAACCCTCCTATAGCAGTGGAATGGACTAAAGTAGTGGATGTGGTAAAGCTTGGTGTTTTACAGCTTGGAATCCAGAGTTAGGTTGACCTATGTTCTAATCCACACCCTGCCACTAAATTGTATTGTTTTGAGCTGCTATGCCTCATTTTTTTCTCATTTGTGAAATGGGAATATTGATATTTTCTTTTGGGATTATTGTGAATACAAATAAGATCATGCATGTAAAGCATTAAGCCCAGTCTCTGACACTCACTAAGCACTCAGCAAACCTTAAGAGATTCACCTGTGGTATTTCAGCCAGACAATGGCAGTCACATCACCACCTTTGGGAAGGGTCTGGGAGAATGGTGAGGCCACATGACCTTCCCTATTCTATAATTCTGTTTAGTCACAGTATTGAAAACTAAAAGTAAGGCTGTAATACACTAAAGCAGCTGTCATTTAGAAATGCCATTTTAAAAAGCATGGCTATTTTTCATTGGCATTAATGCTATTTATCCAATAGATAATTTATGAGCAAGGTAAAGACTCCCACCTTTTTTAAAGAATAATATTCACTATTCAATAGTTTCATGTACACAGCAGTGCAGGAACCACAGAAAGCAGTGTTTCCCAAACGAGTGAATCTGGGTAAGTTCTGTGGCTAAATAACCATCCCCTCAAAAAAGCAATACATCTGGAGGAAAAAAGTATACAAAACCAAATCTACTCATTTTAAACCATTGGTGGGGGGACGCATTTCCATGTATTTCTTTAAAATCTTTATATATATATATATATATATATATATATATATAAATTTAGTATGCTTTTACAGTTTTATGAGATATATGACTGCCTAGGGAATGCTACAGCGTCAGACACAATTTGAAACTCTTCTATGAGTTCTGCTAGAACTGAGATGTATGGCAGATTATAGAGGCAATCTTTAACTAATATCATTAAGATATGGAGAACCCTAGGGCTGTAAGTATTCTGTGAAGGTAAATATGAGATAATTATATTCCCCATATTAGATTGGTTCTCCTCAGACACATAACACTGAGCTTATTTTGACACTGTTTTTAAAAAGATCCAGTATTAATAAACTTCCTCAGGGTAGGAAAAAATAGTAATTTTCATCTATTAAAGGTGATACATATTGATAAAATACAGTCTTCTTCCTGAATAAGCAATAAACTATTACTTTAATGTGTGAACACTAATGAAATAATTATATAGCTATTATAATTGTGTACATATTGAAATTTTCAGTTCAACTCTTTTGATATAAGGGAAAATAAAATGATTGGCTTCAAATCCATTTTTAGCAATGTAAAATATGTGAGCTTTATTACATGTTAAAGAAAATAAAAATATGACCCCAAATTTATTTACTTACCAAAATTACAACAAAATATTTTTAAACATATGTAAAATTACAAATAACAGATTTTTTTTAAATAAAGTTACCTGATAATACTGTTGAAAGGCAGGATCAAACAAAAATACGTTTAATGATTTTCAGCTCATTTTAAAGTCACCTGTCACCTTATTGAAAGATACATCATGAAATCTATAGCTGTACATCTAGGAAATTTACCAATGGAGCTCTCTTCTACCAGTGTGTATATTTTAATTTGTCTCATATGGGTGTCTCCTCCATTTTGATGATTGGCTAGAACAGCAATCTGTAACATGAGTGTGTGAGTTGGCTTCTTAGGATTATCAGTTAAGGGAACATGAAACCAGCCACTTGGTTCCACCAATTCAAGTTGCTGCTTCCCTTTTGTCTTCTGCCATGATTCAAAGTTTCCTGAGGCTTCCCCAGCCATGCTTCCTGTACAGCCTTTGGAACCGATTTCTGGAAGGTTGTGAGAATTATTTCCTACTCTGAGATCTTGCTTGGAGTATAGCTTTCATCAGATTTGTAGTCTGCATAAATACATAATGTCTTCACTGTTGTTTTTCTTCTGAATTGGATGTTCACTAAATGAAGGGAATCATCTCATTGCTAATAAGTTTATAGATTGTCATCTTATAACTGATCCACTCCAAATCCTGGTTTGCAAGATGAGAGTGATCAAACAGCTTGTGACCCAATTTCCTGTACTGCTCCAGTAGGATCAGCACCAGGAGGTGTCTTGTTTGGTGTGGTCATTTTTTAAATATTAGTTTCCAAATTGGCTGCTTGCCAAAACTCAGATTCTCAGGACCTCTAGCAGCTCTGTGCCACTCCCACTCGGTTCCTAGACTCCCACCTTCTATAATTTACATCCTAGTTGGAGAGACAGAGCAAATTGAGAGGAAAAATGGGATTTCGGTTATCATTTATGGCATACTCAGGCATCCCCAAACTTTTTACATGGGGCCAGTTCACTGTCCCTCAGACCATTGGAGGGCCGCCACATACTGTGCTCCTCTCACTGACCACCAATGAAAGATGTGCCCCTTCCTGAAGTGTGGCAGGGGGCCAGATAAATGGCCTCAGGGGGCTGCATGCAGCCCGCTGGCCGTAGTTTGGGGACGCCTGGCATACATTAACACTTAGTTGGTTAAGCAAATACTCATTCTCAGTGTTCTTCTTGCCCTTCCACTCCTGTACCAACTGGAAGAGCTGGGTGCTCGCTTCCTCGACCTGCTAGCATCTATAGGTAGTTCTGTGACGTGGCTCTGATCAATGCAGCGTAATTGGAATTCTGCTGGTAGACTTCTAGAAAAGCATTTGCTTTGTTGATTAAAAAATAATAATAATAACAGCATCACTTCTTTATCCCCTTCTTCCCTGCCTCGAACTTGGAAGTGATGCCTGAAGTTGCAGTAGCCATCTCAGAACTATGAAGCCACAAATTAGCAATTCTAAGGCAGAAAGATTTTAGCCTGGGTTTTTAGCATGTTGGGGAACCACTGCATTGTCCTTGTATTTCCCCTCTGCAGACTTCTTTTGATGTGAGAGAATTAAATGTGACTTAAGCCACTGCTAGTTGAATGTTTTCTTGCAGATGAAAACACTGTAAGAAATACAATATTGAGTTAAACTGCATTAATTTGAGAAGGATGGATATTTTTATGGTTTTAGGATTCTGTATCCAGGAATATGTCATTCTAATGTCTTATGTCCTTTAAGATTTTACAGATTTAAAAAAAATTTAGATCCTGTGCCTTTCTCTCATGACAAATTTAGATTTTGTGTCATATTTATTCTATGCATTTATTACTGATACTAGAATAGGATTTCCCCCCATTTCCATTTAGTTATTGGAGATATGGAGAAAAGGAATCCATTTGTTTTATATATATTATATATTAACCTTTCTCATTTTAATTAGCTATTATAGACATTTGGATTTTATGGGTAGAACACTGAAAAAATATACACCTTTTAATATTTGTATTGCTTTGTTTGATTTTCAAAATGTTATTACATTAGCTACACTATTTAAAACAATGTTGAATGATGGGGGATATCCTTGCCTTATTTCTGATATTAATGGAAATGTTAGCACTACACCAACTATTAATGATATGATATTTGCTATTAAGTTTCGGTAATTTTCAAATTCAAGTTTTTTATCTCAGAGTTTTATTAAGAATACTTAATTTGATTAAATGGCTTTTGACATTGATGTAGACAGTATGTTGATGTAATGAATATTAAAGATTATTTTTCTTACTATTTGTACCATTTACTAATTATGTTTCTCCCATCTCCAAAAGGAAATTGACTTTTCTTACAATAAAATAATTAGAATACATTAAAATAGAAAAAGTAATGTCAAACAAACATTTTGTAGGAAAGTACATTTATTGGAAACCTGGATTAATAATAGTTACAACAATAAAACATTAAATTAATTCTGAGTTTTCTGTAGCTATGGCAAAGAATCAAATATAAGTATTTCTCATCTAATGAAATCTCATTGACTCTTTGGAAAAAAACAAAAGCTTTTATTTATTTATTTACTTTTGGTTCAGCTTGAAATTTTATAATGTTTCCATAGTTGTCTTCAAATTATGGATATCAGAAGAAACTTTGGTTATCAACAATAGCAATAAAAGTGATTATTAATGGACTGTATTATTAAGTAGATTAGTGCAGTTATGTACCAAAATCATGCCTTTTACTTACATGTTTTCAACTTTTAGATTCAGGAGTGGGGCTGCATGTACAGATTTGTTAAAAGGTATACTGCATGATGCTGATATTTGGAGTATAATTGAACCTATCATCCAGGAAGTACGGATAATATGTAATAGGTACTTTTTAAGCCCTCCCCTTCTCCCAATCTCCTCCTTCTTACATTCCCTAGTATCTTTTGTTCCCATCTTTATGTCCATATGTACCTGATGTTCAGCTCCCACTCATAAGTGAGAACATGTGGTATTTGGTTTCCTCCTTCTGTATTATCTCATTTAGGATAGTGGCCTTCAGCTGCATCCATACTGCTGCAAAGGGCTGGATTTCACTCTTTTTTATGGATGCATAGTATTCCTTGGTGTATATGTACCACATTTTCTTTATCCAGTCCAACATTGATGGGCATCTAGGTTGATTCCATGTCTTTGCTATTGTGAATGAATAGTGCTGTAGTGAACATGGGTGCATGTGCCTTTTTGGTAGAATGATTTATTTTTCTTAGGTTATATACCTAGTAATAGGATTGCTGGGTCGAATGGTAGTTCAGCTCTTAGTTCTGTAAGAAGTCTTCCAACTGCTCTCCACAGTGGATGCTCTCATATACCTTCCCACCAACAGTGTGTTAGTGTTCCCCTTTCTCTGCAACCCCACCAGCATCTGTTATTTTTGATGGTTTAACAAAAGCTATTCTGACTAGTGTGAGATGGTATTTCATTGTGGTTTTGATTCACATTTACCTAATTATTAGTGATGATGAGCATTTTCCTATTCATTGGCCATTTGTATGTCTTCTTTTGAGAAATGTCTGTTCATATCCTTTGCCCACATTTTTAATGGGATATTTGTTTTTTGATTATTGATTTAAATTCCTTATAGATTGTGGACATTAGACTATTTTCAGATGCATAGTCTACGAGTGTTTATTCCCATTCTGTAGGTTGTCTCTTTACTCTGTTGACAGTTTATTTTGCTTTGCAAAAGCTCTTTAGTTTAATTAGGTCCTACTTGTCAATTTTTGTTTTTGTTGCAATTGTTTATGAAGACAACCATAAATGTTTTGTCAAGGCCAGTGTTGAGAAGGGTATTTCCTAGGTTTTCCTCAAGAAATGTTATGGTTTGAGGTCTTATATTTAAGTCTTTAATTCATCTTGAGTTAATTTTTATATATGGTGATAGAGAGGAGTCATTCTTCTGTATATGGATAGCCAGTTACACCAGCATCATTTACTGAGTAGAGAGTCCTTTCCTCATTGCTTATTTTGTTGACTTTGTCAAAGATCATATTGTTATGGATGTGCAGCTTTATTTCTGGTTTTTCTACTCTGTTTCATTGGTCTATGTGTCTGTTTTTATAATAGTACCATGCTGTTTTGTTTATTGTAGCCTTATAATATTGTATGAAGTCAGGTAATATGATGCCCCCCACTTTGTACTTTTTGCTTAGGATTGTGTTGGCTATTCTGGCTCTTTTTTGGTTCCATGTGAATTTTAGAGTAGGTTTTTTCCAATTCTGTGAAAAACAATCTTGGGATATTGATAGGAATGGTATTGACTCTATACATTGCTTTGGGCAATATGGCCATCTTAATGATACTGATTCTTCGAGTCCTTGAGTATGGAATGTTTTTCCATTTGTTTGTGTCATCACTGATTTATTTCAATAGAATTTGTTGTTCTTGTGTGGTCTCTCACCTCCTTGGTTAGGTGTATTCCTAGGTATTGTATTCTTTTTGTGGCTATTGTAAATAGGATTGTTTTCTTGATTTGGCTCTTAGCTTGAACATTATTGGTTTATAGAAATGCTACACATTATATCATGAAAATTCACTGAAATTGTTTATCAGCTCTAAGAAGCGTCGGTGGAGGCTTTGGCATTTTTCTCAATATAGAATCATATCATCAGGAAAGAGAGATAGTTTGGCTTCTTTTTTCCCCTATGTGTATGACTTGTATATCTTTCTTTTGCCTGATTTCTCTGGCTAGAACTTCCAGTACTCTGTTGAATAGGAGTGGTGAGAGTGGACATTCTTGTCTGATTCCAATTCTTCAGCAAAATGCTTCCAGCATTTGCTCTTAAGTATGATGTTGGCCATGAGTTTGTCATAGATGGCTCTTATTATTTTGAGGTATGTTCCTACAGTGCCTAGTTTGTTGAAGGCTTTTATTGTGAAGGAATGTTGGATACTATTGAAGATTTTTCTGTGTCTATGGAGATGATCATATAGTTTTTGTTTTTAATCATGTTTTTGTGGTGAATCACATTTATTGACTTGTGTATGTTGAACTGTCCTTGCATCCCATGAATAAAGTCTGCTTGATCATGGTGAGTTAACTTTTTGATATGCTGCCTGATTCAGTTTGTTAGTATTTTGTTGAGAATTGTTGCATCTGTGTTCCTCAGGGATGTCGGCCTGTAGTTTTCTTTTTTCATTGTGTCTTTGCCAGATTTTTGGCATCAAGATGATGCTGGTCTTGTAAAATGAATTAGTTGGGGAGGAGTCCTTCTTCCTTAATTTTTGGGCATAGTTTCAGGAGGATAGGTACCAGCTCATTTTTGTATGTCTGATATTATTCAACTGTGAATCCATCTGGTCCAGGACTTTTTTTGGTTGGTAGGATTTTTATTACTAATTCAATTTTAGAACTTATTATTGGTCTGCTGAAGATTTTAATTTATTCCTGGTTCAATCCTGGGAAGTTGTGTGTAGTAGTAGAGATGGGGTTTCAGCATGTTTGCCAGGCTGGTCTTGAACTGGTTGGTCTCAAACTCCTGACCTCATAATCTGCCCGCCTCAGCCTCCCAAAATGCTGGGATTACAGGCATGAGCCGCTGTGCCTGGCCCTATTCTGTTCTTTTTCTAACTTAAGTACATGCTTAGCTCACTATTTTTTTTTAATTCTTTTTTTTGTTGTTGTTGTTATTTTATGAATTTTTCTCTAGTACTACTTTAGTTAGGCCATCAGATTTTGAGTGTAGTATCTTAATTGTAATACAGCTCCAAATATATTCTTATTTCCATAATAATTCATCTTTGGAAGTCTTACTAAATTTACAAATTATAATGAATTATACTTATCTTTGCATTACTGATTTCTAACTTAATTGCATAGTGGACAGAGAAGGTAGTATGTTTGATACAGATCATTTGGTATGTTGAAACTTGCCTTGTAACCAAGTGTATGGTCAATTTCGAAATGCTTCATTTATGCATGAAAAGAATGAGTCTTCTCTAATTGTTGTCACTAGATAAAACTACCTAACTTAATTATTTGATTTTCTATACTCAAAAAATTTTGCTGCCCATGAGTTATTAATTAATGGGAGAAATGTGAATTTGTTGATTTTCTGTGGAGTGTTATCAATTTCTGTTTTATATATTTTGAGGCTATGAAACCATGTACATAGAAGTTTAGGATTGTTATTTTTATGGTTAGTGAATTCTTTTTCTGGCAACATGGTAAAGTTCTTATTCTTAATGATTTTTGCTTTAAAGTTTCTGGTTTCTGAAAGAAGACTTACTCTGCCAGCTTTTTTCTTTTTTCTTTTTTTTTGAAAAGCATTCTTTGGTGTATTTTATTCTATCTTTGTATTTTTCAGCCTGGGTTCTTGTATGTTAGCTATTTTTTAATCTCTCTGTCTTTCTGTCTCTGTCTCTCTTTCTTTCTCTCTCTGTCTCTCTCTATCTGATTTACCAACATACTTGTATTAGTCCATTCTTATGCTGCTAATAAAGACGTACTCAAGAGTGGGTAATTTATAAAGGAAAGAGGTTTAATTTACTCACAGTTCAACATGGCTGGGGAGGCCTCAGGAAACTTAAGACAATCATGGCGGAAGGGGAAAAAAACACGTCCTTCTTCACATGGTGGGAGCAAGGAGAAGTGCCTAACAAAAGAGGGAAAAACCCCTTATAAACCATCAGCTCTTGTAAGAACTCACTCACTATCATGAGAACAGCAGCATGTGGGTAACTGCCCCCATGATTCAATTACCTCCCACCTGTTCACTCTCATGACAAGTGGAGATTATAGGAACTACAATTTAAGGTTAGATTTGGGTGGGGACACAGCCAAACCATATCAATACTTTGTTGTCATTCTGTTACACCTTTTCTATGACTGTTTTGTAGAATATAAAGTCTAATTCCTGTCAGAATATCACATCTTATATACAGCTTATTTTAAAGCTTAATGCATCACAAAAAAGCCATAGCTTATTTACATAAACAGCATAAAATTAAGATAAGAAACTCATATACATTAAAGTGTGGACATCAGTGCTTCTTTACAGTTAGCATGAAAATACCAAAGGCCATGCAAGGAATTCCCATTTGCCTTCGTCCCAAGATCATATTTCTTTTCATTACTAGTGTCTCTTATGTGGTTCTTGGTGAATCAGGTCATCTTCTGTGTCTTCTTAGAAGTTAACTTAAAAGTCTTCAAAAGGAAATTGAGTTTTCCTCTGTGAACATGATGGGTTTTCTTTGTAATTAAGGATTAACAAAGTGAAGTCACTACTGGTATTTTGACTTATGTCTTAAAGCCTGTGTCAGATTTGGTGTCCACACATTATTCTCACCTGGCAACTTGTATCTTTGCTTTTAAGAAGTACCGCAGGGGCTGGGCGCAGTGGCTCACAATTGTAATCCTAGCACTTTGGGAGGCTAAGGCGGGTGAATCACCTGAGATCAGGAGTTTGAGACCAGCCTGGCCAATATGGTGAAACCCCATCTCTACTAAAAATACAAACGATTAGCTGGGCGTGATGGCGCACACCTGGGCGTGATGGCCACTCGGGAGGCTGAGGCAGGGGAATCATTTGAACCAGGAAGGCAGAGGTTGCAGTGAGCTGAGATGCACCATTGCACTCCAGTCTGGACAACAAGAGTGAAACTCAGTCTCAAAAAAAAAGAAAAAAAAAGTGCAGCAGGTGACAGGACTTTTCAGCTGTGACCTGCTAGGCCATTGTGTTGCCATAAACAAGTCCATTCATCCTTCTGAGCCTCAGTTTTCTCACATCAAAAGTGAGGAGATGGAACAGATAACCTCCAAAGTTCTGTCCAGCTCTAAATGGTATGTTCTATGATTATTTTTCCCATTTAAAAATATCCAGTCCTTGCATCTGTATCCATTATGTTAAATACTATTGCACAAAATTGTGAAGAGCTTATTTATATTTGTAATGAGAAGTCAGATTGTTCCCAAATTCCATCCCTAACACTCATTTTTCACCCATAAATTGCAAGGAAAGTATTAGCACTTTCTAGAATAATCACAATTTTATTCACCATTTCTCAAACTTCTTTATTTTATTTTAGATTCAGGGCCTTGCTCTGTTGTCCAGGCTAGAGTGCAATGGCATCATCATAGCTGACTGCAGCCCTAAACTCCAGGGCCCAAGGGTTCAAGCAATCCTCCTACCTCAACAGGCACATGTCACTGCACCAGGGTAATTAAAAAAACATTTTTTTTTTTTCTCATGGATGATGTCTTGCTTTGTTCCTGGCTTTCAGCAACCCTTTCACTTCGGCCTCCCAAAGTGCTGGGATTATAGGCATGATCTACTACACCCAGCTTCAAACGTCTTTTTAGAATGTAGGAAAAAGTCTTAGGGACATGAAAGAACATACAACCCGGAGTAACTGATTTACAGTGATTGTAGGTATCAATTGTCGGATTTGATTCATTCACATCAAATATTCCCACACTCTCACTTTTCCCGTCTTTTCATTCTCAGGCTTGTTGAATGCCTTGTTACTTTTACAGTTTCATTAAAGTCACAATGCTCAGCCCACCGTTTTGTTGAAAGAGGTAGGAGGTGCCTCCAGGAAGTTTCAAGCCACCTGGGACATTAAAGCCACCTGCTTCTCTGACAGCTTCTTTTTGGGGTTTACATTGCCTTGAGCAGTGACTTGTCACTTCCCACCTTCAGTAGGTGGGAAGGAGTGAATAGGCACGGTGCCCACACATCCTCTTACACAGTTTATAATAGTTAAAGAAGAAAAAGAGGCCCTGCTAACTCATTATGTTTGAATTTAATAAATTGTCTAGCCATGATTAAATGACCTTTTTTTTTCTGACTTTATTCTTTCTCTTGATTCCCTTTATAGCCACAATGAGGTCACTAGTACCTGTTTTTTTGAACAGTTAATTTTTTTTGACATAAATGTACTCTTCAGTGCAAAAACTATAGATTTCCTATACATCCTTCCATTATATTAATATCTTCCACAACTGTTTACAGCATTGCATTAACATCTCTAGCCACATACCTTGATCAAAACAAAGAAGTGCATCTTGTTATAACACTATTAGCTTTTTAAAGTTAATAAACTACAATCACTTAGATTTCACCTAATGCTGTTTTTTCTGTTCTGTGACCCAGTCTGAGATCTCACATTAGGTTCAGCTATCACATCTCCTTAGTCTCCTCTAATTTGGAACAGGTCCTCATTCTCTCCTTGTCTTTCATAACCTTGACACTTGCCAAGAGTACTGCTCAGTTATCAGAAAACAATAAACAACCTCAATTTGGGTTTGTTTATTGTTTTCTCATGATTATGCTGAAGGTACGCACCAATGGGAAGGATACTGGAAAAGTGATGGGTCCTTCTTAATGCGTCCTATCAGGGGTGCGTGTCAATGTGTATGTATGACTTACAATGTTAGTCACGATACGTTGGCTTAGATGATGTCTAATGTAAACTATTCTTCCATTTGTAATTACCACATATTTCAAGGGAGATACATTGAGACTACACAAATGCCCTATTTGGACTTAAACTTTTACGTCAGGCTACCCAAGGCCTAGTCTTCCATGAATATAAAACTGATGTTCTTAGGTTACCTAAACTATCAAGCACCCTCCCCCTTTATCTAAAACAAACGTCTTTCACAAGGTCAGCTTAGAGTGTTGCTGGCAAGGTTCCAGTTTCCTTTCCGTTTCAGATCCATATGAATTACTTCTTACTGTCTTATAAACTCAGTTAAAACACTGAATGGAGTGCTTGTTATATTTTATCCAGCATTTCTCTCCGTTTTGTAATGGGGATTATCTTTTCAGATTAACTCTTCTAACAACGTGCTGAAAATGATTATTGCTTTACCCACCTGTGTACATTGACACCAACATTATTTATTTTCTCAAGGCCATCATTGTGATATTTATGTTTTCTAAACTTTTCTTGATTTGTCAGCTTTTTCATGCGAAAAGACAATGGTGTAAAAATTAAATTCTTGTTACACCTTTAGTCAATCACTGTCATTTTTTTTTAAAGAATAAAATTAAGACAATCACAGAAAGTCCTGGGCATATGTTGTTTGCATCTACAGCACATGAATCACATAGCTCAACTTCTCCATTTCTGTTCAGGGCACATATTTTCTGCAGTGCAGCTACATTTATAGACACTGAGTTCTACTCTTTTATTTGATGAAGATGATGATGATGATGAAGACAATATTAGGAAATAACTACTATTTCTAAATGATGAATAGAGAACAGATGTACAGGTATACTTAACAAAACAGTTCTTGTGAACATTTCTTTAATAATGGTTCTGTCATCCCTTATTGCTATTTTATTACATTGTCCATATTTGACTTATACCCTGGTACCCTGTCAGCATGCTTTTTCCATAGAGCTATTTTTTTTGACCAGTACCATCTGTCATTATAGCTCATCTTCCATACTGAATAGCTTTGCATCTGATGATTACCGGTTTCCTTGTCACTTGAACCTCACAGTTCTCCATGAAAGAGTAGGATCTCACCATGGCCATACTCTGATACTTGACTCATCTGAATTTCCTGCTGAGATTAAAGCTTAAAATGGAGAGTTGATCAAGTATTCTGTTTAGGCTGGGGTGGGAGTCGGGGCTATGCGTGTGTGTGTGTGTGTGTGTGTGTGTGCACTCGCACATGTGCTCATTTGGAGAGGGCAGGCTAATTCCCATTGCTCAATAAAGCAAGGGACAGATGGCGCTGTCAGTTCTAGGCACGGCACAATCACACACCATATGAGCATTCCCAAACAGTGCTGCATATGCAAACCCAAGCTGCCAGCAATGCCTCTGATATTTAAATCCCCAGAGCTCCAAGAGAGCATATTGCATTGCATTCCTTTGAACAATAAAAATTGCTTGACTTTCTGCCTCCTCTCCAAATTCCTTCCTACTCCCTGCTCCCCAGCGTAAGTTAGAGATGAGCTTCAAAGTTTAATTTTCTAAAATCAAGTCTTTCTTTAGTCATTTGTTACCTAAAGCCAAAGGATACTAACACATTGTGGTACTGGAAATAGAGCGGGAGTCTTCACAATAAATGTGAAAATTATTTATTCTATGAAGAACTATATGAAAAACTTTCTATGGGTAAATGGAAAAAGCCTAGATGGAATAGATAATGACATGCATATATACAGTCCTTAACCCTCAAGCCACTAATAAGTCAGAAGAGGTAAGATACACAATGTGGCCAAGATACAAATTGGGACATTAATAGTGTAAAGTGGAAAAACGTTTTAATCAATGACATTACTGCTAGTTGAGAGGAAAAGGAAAACTGTATGGACAGTGGCTGCATTTGAGTTTGGCTTTGAGAAAGCCTGCTTTAAGGTGAGAGGCAAGGGGAGTGTGGCTTACTAGTGTCTAAGTAAAATGCATATATGTAGTACTAGAGAAATTCTATTTCCATCACTAGTCTTTTCCACCATATAAAATTAAAATGAGAAAAAAATATAATATTAACCAGTTATAAGATTTGGGCATTTTCCTCTCATCGAAGAGCTCCTTTGCAACAGTTTTCCCTCTGTTTGAAAACTTTCAGTCCAACTGGAACTCACACACTTCTGCTTAAGTGTAAACTGGGACTGCCACTTTGAAAAAGTAAAGCTAAACATAGGCTATTCTGTGATCCAACTAGTCCACTTCTATATATATTTACCAAACGCTAGGTTCTAGGATCTTTCTAGCAGTCCTTTGTAGTCTCACACTAGAAGCTACCCAAATGTCCCTGACATTAAAATTGATAAATGCATCATCTGAGGTGTTGGTGATATACTATTTCTTCTTGTTGGTTCTGATTAATGACTGTGTTCATTCTATGAAAAATAATCTAATTGTACTTCTATGATATGTGCACTTTTCTGTAGGCATACTATAGGTTAAAATTTTTTTAAAATATTTTCTCCAATTATGATAGCCTAGATTTCTTGAGTATAATAATTTATTTCATTGGTCTTGCTTGTGATCTTTGAAACACAGTTCTTTATCTTACCATGATTATGAAAATCTGACTTAGTCTGTAAGGCTCTAATGGCTTTTCTGTACAGATCACATATATTTTTCTTTTTTCTTTTTTTTTTTTTTTTTGAGACGGAGTTTCGCTCTTGTTACCCAGGCTGGAGTGCAATGGCTCGATCTCGGCTCACCGCAACCTCTGCCTCCTGGGTTCAGGCAATTCTCCTGCCTCAGCCTCCTGAGTAGCTGGGATTACAGGCACGCACCACCATGCCCAGCTAATTTTTTGTATTTTTAGTAGAGACGGGGTTTCACCATGTTGACCAGGATGGTCTCGATCTCTTGACCTCGTGATCCACCCACCTCGGCCTCCCAAAATGCTGGGATTACAGGCTTGAGCCACCGCGCCTGGCATGTATTTTTCTTAATAGGAAAGTTGGAACTAAGTCAGGATTGATGTTCTTTGGGCTCTTCTCCTTAAATATCATTCAATAAATTTGTCTTTATATTGCTTCTCTTTGCATTGTACCTCATCTTTATATGCTTTCTCATTCACCCTATAGCTTCAATTTCTGCCGCTAAAGGGTGATACATTTCTAGCACTTTTCCCTCCCTAGCTCCAGAGACCCTGGTGGCATTTCCCCTTGATGTATCAGAGGACTTTAAATGAAATGTGAAAAATTGGAGTTTGTTATCACCCTACGGTAACTGCCCTTTCCTGCCTGTACTGCCTGTCACAGTGAATGACCCACTGTCTACCTCGTGATCCATTGACAGTCATCTAAGACTCCACTCTGTTCCTTTTTTTTCCCCTGCCTACATCTAATTAGTCCACACATTCTGTCAGTTCTACCTCTCATAGCACTCTTAAGCTTTTATTCTCTTTCACTTGGAAGCCCACTTAAAACAAAACAAAACTTGTGAAGCAAATGAATCTCCACAGTCACCAAGCTCCTGATTCTGAATCAGCCTCTTCCCACACGTCCATTCCTTCCACCAGTCTTTATGTTTGTAAATGATACATCTATGCTTCCAGTTTCTCCAATTGGTATCTTTGAGTCAGCTTGACTCTTTTCTCTGACATACCGTAATGGATAGCTCTAGCTTCAGAACATACACAGAATCTGGCCATTTCTTATCTCACTCCCATCCCCACCTCCCTGATCCAGGCCAGTCTCACACGTTTTTATGTTCCACACCACACTGCCTATTTCTCTGCCAGTACTTCATACCACTGTGTGTTTGCACACTTGCCTCTCATTGCTAGGGATGCCCATTCACCTCTTACCAACCTGGCTAAGTTTTCCCCATCATTTCAGGTGAGCACATGCCACCATTTTCTTTAGAAAATCTTTCCTGGATGCTTTGGGCTGAGCTAGTACTCTATGTTTCTATTTTTCTTTATATTCTGAGTGCCAAGCACATTACCTGGTATGTAGTTGGTACTCAATAAATTCAGAGAGACTGCTGATGAACTACTGAACTGTAATAAAGCCTTGACACATTTCCTCTTACAAATCTTTATTATAATAATCAAACCTTATTTCAATTTTCGATTTCTCTAACTTCCTCACTGAGTTATGAGCTACCTAAGGTTAGGAAATGTGTGTCTTAATCATTTTTGCATTTTTGTATGTCCATAGCAGTGTTCAAAAATAATTGCTAAATGAAGAAGAATGTAAGTAACTAGGAGTGCACTTATATATTTCTTGCTCTCTGCTATGGACTAATTTGTGTGCCCTATAATTCACATGTTGAAGTCTTAACCCCAATTTGATAGTATTCTAAGATGGAACCAACTGGGACTAGATGAGATCGTGAGAGTCAATTTGCTTATGAATCCCATCTGAATTAGCTATTTCTGGCTATTATTCAGAGCTATAATTGAGAGCCTCCTCCATGAAAATACACATAATATTTTCTCTAGAAATTATTGCCTTGTCTTTACTGTACACTTCAACTGATTGGCAGATAACACCAAAAAGGCCAATTAAACAGCCTGTCATACTACAAAGTCACAAATCACATCCTTAGCCACAACTAGTCATCTCAGAAAAGTGGAATGGAATAACCCTACCACTGGTAAATCCACCTAAAGTTCATTTCTTCTTGAGCAGAGATCTAAAAATCCCATACTTATAAATGAGATTTTTTTTTTTTTTTTTTTTGAGACGGAGTTTCGCTTTTGTTACCCAGGCTGGAGTGCAATGGCGCGATCTCGGCTCACCGCAACCTCCGCCTCCTGGGTTCAGGCAATTCTCCTGCCTCAGCCTCCTGAGTAGCTGGGATTATAGGCACGCACCACCATGCCCAGCTAATTTTTTGTATTTTTAGTAGAGACGGGGTTTCACCATGTTGACCAGGTTGGTCTCGATCTCTCGACCTCGTGATCCACCCACCTCGGCCTCCCAAAGTGCTGGGATTACAGGTTTGAGCCACCGCGCCCGGCCGAGATTACTTTCTTCTAACCAACTATTAACACTGATGGCTAATTATTTCCCTCTTTACTGACTCTCAGGATCAGGCGTCCCCAAACTACAGCCTGGCCCGCGGGCCGTATGCGGCCCCCTGAGGCCATTTATCCGGCCCCCCACCGCACTTCAGAAAGGGGCACCTCTTTCACTGGTGGTCAGTGAGAGGAGCACAGTATGTGGTGGCCCTCCAATGGTCTGAGGGACAGTGAACTGGCCCCCTGTGTAAAAAGTTTGGGGACGCCTGCCAGGATTATAAATGACTCTTCATTTATGTTACCCCAGATATTTAATTGTTACAATGATTATGTTTTCAGAATCCAAAACTATTTACTTTGTGTAATTTCATAAAAAAGTAGGAAATTCCTGTTAAGAATATTTATTTCCTCCACTTTTCAATTTCTCCTGAGAGAATTTACCTGGATCAGTTGATCCTGATGGAAAGGCAACAGGTGGCATACTTCCTTGTATTTAGAGCTTGTGGTTTAATATCTTTAAGTCTAGCACACGTCTGTGGCAGGGCACATTGGGCAGCTGCATTCACAACACATGTTTCCTTGGACTGTCGCCAATGGGGAGATGGCAGACCACTCTAAGTCTGAAATCAGAAAGGCCTGACTCAAGTTGCAACCTCCTGATTTTCCCACTTTTTTAAATTTGGAGAGTCAACATTTAGAAATGAGGACACTCAGAGGACTAATTTAAAACAGACAAAGTAGGAAGTGATTGTCTAACACTTCCCCATCGAGTTGCTTCTGAGGAATCCCACTCCATTCAGTGTGTCTTGCTTCCTTAGTCTCTGTACTGTTTATTCCTAAATAAAGAATCAGAAAGAGGACAGAATGTTAGTGGCTGTGTCCCATGCTGTCAAAACATAGCTGTGGTGTGATTACAGGATGGTGACTGGGAAAACACTGGGGAAATGCCTGATATAGGCGACAGGGGGTACAGAGACTTCAAACCACCATGGCATGTGTGTACCGATGCACAACCCTGTGGGATATGCATGTGTACCCCAGAGCTTAAAGTACAATAAAAAATATGAAATTAGAGACAATGACAGCAAACCCAGAAAAGAAAAGTTCTAATTTGGATTTTACAACTTCATAATGAAATATATCGAAACTCACACCAGAGGTGCAGACTCATGAAACAGTGCTCTGCTCTTAGGCACTCACTCTGTCTTACTTCCTCTGTGTCCCTCCTCTGCTATTTTCCTGGGCAACTACAACTACTGAATTGAGAAGCTCTTTGTTACTAAGGGAAGGGGGAAGACATTATTCTTGTGGTAGTTGGCAAAGTAGCCAACGATCCCATTACCAAAGTGATAAAATATTTACTGCATGTAACTGAAAATATCACCAAGTTTTCCCCAAGACAGTGTCCCTCTTTCTCATCAGCAAGAAAGCAAGCCACAAAGTCCAACCTGTTGTCCCTACGGCTCTGCATCATAAAGCTGACCCCACATATGTTGACTGTGACATCCCTCCCCAGCTCTTCTGGGAAGATGTCAAGCCAAGTGTCAGGTTCCAGCTCATGCTGTGGTCTGAGGGGAGTGGGTAGATGGGTGGAAAATAGCTGAAAGAACACACATAGGGGAATACACAGGGGAAACATGTTTTTTTTCCAGCAGCTCTCAGCCCCCATCTTTGTTTTGGCTGCCTGCTCTGGCTCTGCGGCTCCAGCCCCTCCCACACTTACAAGCTGCCCTCGCTGGCATGCAGGACTTCCTGGCTCCCCTCTGTCCCTTTGCAAGAACTGTGCATACAGCGTCAGCAGGGCAGTTATACTTTTTACAGACAATAGTGGCTTAGAGCCAAGTATGAGCTTACACGAACAGGTTATATAACAGGTGGAGTTGTGCGTCTGCGCTCTAAACTTCCTGAGTCGTGCTGGCCTGGATGTCTGCCTCAGCCTATTCTTGACCAAAACACACCCATTTACCTAACAGAAGGAGACATCATTGGTGCTGGAAAGTCTGGAGAAACTACTGGCTAAGTTGTGCTTGACAAGGAGTCACTAGTGCACCAAGCATGCCGGGAAGCGGGAGGCAGTAGAATCCCAAACGCCTTGGGTTAAATTTGCGGCACAGTCCAGGTAGGTGGTGCTTCTCTCATGTGTACTGCTACCTTCTGCCCCTGATCCTTTAGGCAAACTGTCTCAGCAGCTTTGCTGTCACCACATTCTAGGGGCCAGCCAAGCAGGAAAGTGAAGCTGGCTGCCTCCAGGGAGGCTTTTTTTTTTTTTTTTTTTTTTTTTTTTTTCCTGAGGAACAGAAGAGAAATCTGCAGCTGAGTCTCATCTCTCAGCTGATGTAGGGCTTTTAAATGTTATTTTTTCCCCTTTGCACTGCATCTGATGCTTAAGACATTAGCCTAAAAACCCATTAATGGGCCGGGCACAGTGGCTCACGCCTGTAATCCCAGCACTTTGGGAGGCCGTGGCGGATGGATGACGAGGTCATGAGATCGAGACCATCCTGGTCAACACGGTGAAACCCCATCTCTAGTAAAAATACAAAAAAATTAGCTGGGCATGGTGGTGCATGCCTGTAATCCCAGCTACTCAGGAGGCTGAGGCAGGAGAATTGCCTGAACCCAGAAGGTGGAGGTTGTGGTGAGCTGAGATCGCGCCCTTGCACTCCAGCCTGGGTAACAAGAGTGAAACTCCGTCACAAAAAAAACCCCATCAATGGAGACTATATATATCCAGTCTTCAGGATCCTCAATTAAGATAACTGTCTCAGTTATCTTATAAGATGATCAGATAAGATAATCTGAAGCTAGCATCTGTTAATAGTTATGTTTTGTTTTTGAATTTGGAGATGTACAGCATATTTTCCAGTTAAAACCCACTGCTGATCAAAACACTGTTCTATCTTAAAAGGAGAAGAATGTGCATATGTCCAAAATTAAAAACAAAACAAAACAAAACAAAAAAAAACTCTGTTACAAAAGAAAATGGCTGTTTTCCTAAAGAAAGCAATCAGCACAGGTCCACAGTACTGGTGGTGATTATGGTGATCATTAGCAGAGTTTCAAGACAAGCAGAACTTGATGCTGCATTTCATTTTCATCTCCTCTAGATCTTGTCTAATTTTCTTCAAAAAGAGGCCTTTCAAATGCACTCAAACCCATGCCTGAGTGAAATGTAATAGAAACAGGCTAAGCACCTACACTTAGACCCTCTGTAATCCTACTCCAGTGTCTCCAATGAGGAGACATTTGATTAGTTATCAGGAGACACAACAAGAACCCCAAGGAAAGTCAGGTTCAAGTTGCCCTGATGTAATCACTGATGCATATAATTAAATCATGTACAAAGACATTAAATATTTCAGCAAAGTCTGTTTTAAGTTGTTTTACCTCTGAAAGACACTAATGCGAAATGATTTTCTCAGGTAAATGAGAGTTAGCTGTGTTGGTGGTTAGACCAGACACAGCAGCTGCAGGTTTAATTAAACGTTTGCCTAACCATATAAAAAGACAGTGATGTATCTTCATAGCATCTGGCAGCTCCGCTATCCTCCAGTCATTCTTTAATTAGCATGCTGGTGAATTTAATAGAAAATGGCTTTAACTCAGAAGCAGATGGTTCTTCTGAGTGACAAGGGGAATGACAATTTCCGTCATGTTTACTTCCTATGTAGCTTTCTAGTTCAAAATACTCCTTCAGAGCACAGTTCGGGTGAAATCAGGGGTCCTGTTTAATATCTTCAAAAAGCAACCAATTCTGAATCTCGTTCTCCTGGAAAAGTCTGCTTCATGAGCTTCAAGAGATGGTTTTCTCTTTCTAGCCTTTTTCATTTCTCATAGTTTATGATGATATTCGCCTTTCTGTTAAGTTAAAAGAATGGCTTTATGTAAATTGATAGTATCTCTGAGGTAGATAAAAATATATCTGTCGGACACAATCCAGTCTCTGAAGTGATACTGATTATCAGAATTTTAAAATCTAGAAAACTTGAACCCATCTCCCTCTTAGAGTAACGGCCAGCCACTGGCTTGAGAGAAGAGAGGGAAAAAAATGATTGCTTTTCATAGTTGTTTTAGGTAAGAGAAAATTCCAAGGAATAGGAAAAACGAGGACTCCTGTGATTGTTGGTGAGCTGTCGTTCTTCTGGGCCTATGATTTTTCTCTGCATGGAGAGTGAAAGCTCTTCCGACTGGCGTCTGCTTACTACGCACCCTCTTGGGCTGCGGCTCTGTTGCACCTAGGAAATTATACATTATAATTTAGTTCACTTTATGTGGTTAAGATGGACTGAGTGAAAAATGGACAATTTTTCTCTTTGAAATAAGTGTTATTTCTCCACTTATGCCCTTATTTTCATATTTTCAAATTCGGCAGACAACTAATCCAAACCAATCACGTGCAATGCGCATGTGCTGAGAGCTTCCGGCTGTGATGATAGACACTTTATTTAAATTATCTCATTGAATTCTCACAATAACTCTGTAAGGTAGGTTTTGCTCATCCTTATTACAAATGAAGATATAGGCTAAAAAGGTTATGTGACTGGGAGGGCCCAGTTTTGGACGCAGTTTTCAAACAGCATTATTGTTCTCTCTACTTGGTGCTACATTGTTTTAAGATCCAGAAGCTATTTTTCGCCCATTCACAGAACAAGCATGTACCACATCTAACCATGTGCCAGACAGGTGATGGGCATCCAAAGTCATATAGATCTTCACTACTGCACTTGAGGACCTCTCAGTAAAAGGGGTAGATATGCATAGTCATAATCATAATATAGAATGGGGAGAACTGTGGTGAAGATGCTTTCAACTACATTGTGAGCTCTGAGGAGGGAGCAGGCAATTTTGCCACATATCACAAACAAATTGACGTTAGATTACAGAAGGAGAAGGAATCCTCCTGGGGGAAAGCTGGGTGGGAGCTTATTCCAAGCAGAGAGAACACAATTAATAAAGGCTTAGAGTACTGGAAGAACTTGGAATATTTTGAGCACAGAGGGATGTTTCCATGAATGGAGATAAGAAGCATGGACATAGCAGAGGGTACCTAGTTCTTTGCAGCAATGTCAATAAACTCAAATGTCTACTGATGCCAGGTGAGTAATACTAATGACAGAAGTGAACCGTCTTTGCTGATAGGGTGTGGTGGTGACTTTGGATAGTATTTTTTATGCTTCATTTTCTCAAAATGATATTTTGATTTTTAAAAAAGGTTAAATTCTTATTGGTCCAGAAGTCCACCTTTTGGGAATTTATGTTGAAATTACACCTTCCTTATGCAAAACAACATTTGCATTCATCTCATGCATCCACTATAACATGTTTGAAAGAAAATATTGGCAAAAAACCAGGACCTTTTCAAAAAGAACTGGTTCAGTAAACTTCTTAGGTTTCAAAATAAATACAACTTTTTCAAACCTAAAGAAAATTGAACGTGTCTGCAAGGTGTATTCATCTCACAAGCTGCCAGTTTGCAACTGTTGGGTGTGGGGAACCTGCTAGCTCCCTACTTACTGATCACTTCAACCTCTATTTGCATTAAACACATTTCCTGCTGGCAAGTTTGGGAAAAACGGAATATCATTTGGGGTGGGAAGTACACACAGGATATTAAAGTTCCTGTAACAGTTTTCTTGGGAGTTAGCACTTTGAAGGAAGATTTAACTTGAAATGCGTTCACTTTGCACCTTTTCAGCAGTTATTTACACTTGCTTGTGTTAAAATGAAAATATTTAGCTACAGGGAAGGAAAAGGCACAGGCTTGTTTAATCAGCCAACACAAAGAAAACTTTGGAGAATCTGGGGGATAGGGAGTAAGTAAGAAGAGAGAGAGGAAGAAAGTGAGGACTATCCTTGTTAATAAAAATATCAGGTCAGGAATCCACGTGCCCTGACAAAGTATCCCTTCTCCCCTTGGTTTTTTACAGTTCCATTGTAAAATCTAGAATCTCATCAGGAAACATTTTATCAAAGAGAATTTCCCAGTATACATTATGTTGCTAATCAAATTTTGCTTAATAAAAATAAAATATGTATATAAAAATAAGGAGTATGTACACCCTGCATTCCATAAAGGAATGGGTATTCTTATTTGAAAAAATATATTTATCTTGGGAACCCAGTCTATCTTTCTAAGTGTGCTTTAGCCTGGTCCATAGGAAGAAGTGTATATTTTTCATTATGAAAACCTTTTCAGAAGACATTTCACTGTAAGAGATATACATATGATCTTTAAGCATATGAAACGATGCTCTATTTCACTCATAAGAAATGCAAATTAAATGTAAATTAAGATACTATTTACTACCTATCAGTTTAGCAAAATTTCAACACCTTCTGATACTCTATCAACAGGGCTTTGGGAAAGCAGGCACTTTCATATGTGATTGTTGAGAAATGCCAAATAATATAGCCCTTGTATTAATCAGGGTTCTTCAGAGAAACAGAACCAATAGAGTGTGTGTGTAGAGAGAGAGGAAGAGGTTTATTTGAAGGAATTGGCTCCCACTGTGATGGAGGCTGGCAAGTCCAAAATCTGCAAGGTGGACCAGCAGCTGAGAATCCAGGAAAAGCTGATGCTGCAGTTCAACTTCACAGTCTGTCAGGCTGGAGAATTCTCTCTACTCCTGCTCAGAACAGGCCAGTCTTTTCTTGTATTTGGACTTTAGCTGATTGGATGAAGTCCACTCACATCGGGGAGAGTAATCTGTTTTACGCTGAATGTTAATCTCATACAAAAATATTTTCATAGAAACATCCAGAATAATGTTTGACCACATATCCGGGCATCCTGGCCCAGCCAAGTTGACACATAAAACTAGCAGTCAAAACATGTTGTAAGAGATTTTAGAAATATCTACTAATGCTACATATGCATTTAGCCCTTGACTCAAAAAACCTGCTAAAAATTTATTGTGAAGACACGTATATACAACATAAAACAACATTTGCACAAGGTTATACATTACAAAATTTTTGAAATAATAAAATATTAGAGAAAAACTAGGGCCTAATCAAAGAGAACTGGTTGAATAAACTAAGAAACGACTATTTGGTAGATTACTACTTAGCAAAAAAAAAATACTAAAATGGATCCTAGAAACTGATATACAACTATTTCCAAAAATACACTCAAAGTTTTTTTTAAAAAAAGTAAGATGCAAGTGAGTACATAGAATGCTACTTTGTATAAGAAATAAGAGGATATTTAACTCTCTCTAATAATGTGTAAATATACATGTGTATAGACACATATACATGTATATGTATGTGTATATATGTCCATGTGTACATACTTATACACACACAGTTTTGCAAAATACATATGGAAAGACAAACCAAAAATAAACAAATATGCTTACTTCTAGGGGGTGGATTAATAATCTCCAAGCTCCAAGTTCAAATACTATTCTTTTCTTGATCCCACCCAAGGCTGCCTACTTTGCAATTGTGAATCTATAGCTACTTTAATGCCTCCTTAAGATCCAGATGCCAGCAATTGCTTGCCTTTCCTTGGGAGAACCAAATGTATTTAAGGATTGTCATGTATTTAGTGCATTTAAGTAAGCCAGGAATTCATGGGACCATATTATTTTTCTCAAGTGTTTAATTAAGATCTCAAGTATTTTGAGTTCTCCTATCATTCTACTCTTATCCAAAATGTGGATGACCTTTTCCCGCTGCTAAGTTCCAATGATTAAAAAGATTCTATGTACCTTTTGATTTTTTTTTCTTTTTCTGCCCCAAAAGGATACAAAGTGTCAACAATGTGAAATTATCAGATACAGTTTCATATTTTGGGGTCATGATTTGTCTCTGCATCCAATCTCTTTCCTCTGTCTGATTACAACATATCCAAATCTTTCTTAGGTCAGTTACAAAAGAAAGCTCAGGAGGAGCTCTAGTCGCACTGGCTGTTTTAGGGGTTAGAGAGGAAAGAGATTAGAAGTGGAAATGCTCTTAGGAGACTAAATCTAGCAAATTGTTCCCAGGGTCTGAACTAAGGCAATGGCAGCAGCAAGAAAGGTAGAATAGACGGTTCTTGGAGATGCCCAGGTCTCTTGCTCAAGCTGTCGATGGTTGCATTATCCTCCAGTATCTCCTTCATAGAAAGTGACCATCTTGGCTTCTGTATAAAGCACTAATACCAAAAGAACCACAGAACAATAAAGTTTACATTTTCAAAAAAAAGAGAGAAAAAGAAAAATGATGCACTGCTTTGGTTCTTTAGATTTTAAAAATGGAAGAAAGAAATTATAGAGTTTTTCTTCCATACTAGGACGAAACATAAAACTCAGCTTTTGTGGCATGAGGTAGAGGTTGGGTGGAATTTAGGTCAAGCAGGATCAATTCTGACATCCAAGCATTTGGGACTCACTGTTCCAAAGCAACATGTGAAAATGAGGTGTCTATAACATCATGGCACCACTATACATTCATTTTGGTGTGGAAAATAAATGATTTCTAATTTCCATGTGACATACTGATGCTTAGAGAGCAGAACAGTGTTGATATTATTAATATGAGGGGAAAATTATGAGTTCTGTATTATTGCTTGTCTTTCCTGTGAAGAGTGATGGACACATCCCAGGAGGGAAGTGTGGGGTAATGTGCAGATTCACATGAAGGCACACATACACCCTTTGGTTTGAAGATTCGAGTTACAGCATAATTCAAGCCAATCGGGAAAAAAACTAAAAGACAGAAGCAGGGGATGGAGACAATTCACTACATAATATGTACTCATATGTTCAAGGTGTATTGTTAGGGTAGATTTTATTATTTTTCAAATTACTTGCTCCCTCTTTCTCTGTTACGTTGCTTCCCGCAGGAGGATTCTACATTCCCGACCTGCTCAGGTGGAGCTGTGTAACTGACTTAGGTCAATAAAATTTGAGTGGAGTCATGTACGTTATTTCTGAGCAGAAGTTTTAAGAACTAGTGAATAGTTCCCTATCTCTCTGTGTCCTCTGCTTAGAGACCATTAAATCCAGATAGGGACTTTTCCATCAGATAGGGTCCCTGTGTGAAAATATGGAGCAAAGTTTCAGCTGACCCACAATGGCTCACTACATGAGTGAGAAATACGGGAATCTCTTGTTACTACAGCATAACTTAGCCTAAGTTGACCAAATTGTCTTGCCTACACCATCATTTATGCTACATAGTTCACATAGTCCTGCTACAAAATCCCAGTTGGCATTAAAAAAATAAGCATTTATTTATCACTCTTGTTTGTGGGTTGGCTGAGGTTCGACTTATCTACACTAGGTTTGGTAGGCATTGGCTTCAGGCGTAGGCTGGGTTCAGGTACATTCCACGTGTTATTCATTCTGAGACTAGAAGGTTACCCTGGACATATTCTTCTCATGACGAAAGGACAAACTCAAGCCTATAGATGTGTTTTAAAGGGTCTGCTTTCATCCTATTCAGAACATTCAATTGGCCAAAGCAAGCTTCATAGCTAAATCCAATATCAGCTAGTCAAGAAAATATACTCTACCTCTTGCAGGGCAAACTGCAAGGTCTTATGACTAAAGCGGCAGATGAAAGGAGAAGGAAAGAGTAGAGAACAATAATGCAATCCACCATTTGCTGAATAACTATTTCTCAGCAGGTTCAAGTGGGAGTCCCTTGAATTGTGTGCTCCTGACACGAGCCACACTATCAGCTCTCTCCCTATGCAACATTTACAGCCAGAGATGATCCAAAATCTGTGGGACTGAGTTTTGTACAATTTTGGGTGCTCCTTTCAAGTAAAAGATCACAAAATACCAAGCAAATTTATTGCTAGCTTCTCCTGGGGTCCTTAGAAGGGCCCATGCAAATGAGGGTCTTTGAAACTGAAGCTTTTTTAGCTTCTCATTAAATCAGCCCCTGCTCACAGGCTCACCACTGTGATCTTTTTTGTGACCAGTAGCTTAATTCTCATTTTTATCTTTACTGATTGATCTCAGTCTTCAAGAAGCGGAGGATTTCTGGATCATCCCACAATGTCCATAGCTATACATATGGCTCAGATGTTACTTTCTCAAGGAGAACTACTTTAATAAGCCTATTAAAAATGGTTTCTACCCCATAGAGTCTCCATCCCTTTCCTGCTTTCCTTTTTTTGATAGAATTTGGCACTATCTTACATATTACATATTTTATGTATTGGTTAATTTATCTATTTTCTCCCACTAAAATATAGGCGTTATGGGGGTGGGGTATTTTATCAGCTTTGAACATTAATTTTTAGTGTTTAGTTAGAAAAGTGCCTGGGGCATAGTATGTTCTTAATAAAGATGTATTGAACACATAAAGAGTCATGTATTCTGATATTTTTATTCTAATGTATGTTGAGAAAGAAAATAGTTGGAATGAAATTAATATTAAACAGATTACCAAAATAGAGCTGGAAAGTACCTTAGAGATCATAGTTAAAATTCCTTACTTTATAAGTTGGAAAACCTTGCAAAGTACCTAATTCCTGGGATTTTGCAGATATGGACATTTAAATGTAGACCTGTTACATTAGCCTTTTTTATTTTATTTTATTTTATTTTTTAAGTTCTGAGGTACAAGTGTAGGATGTGCAGGTTTGTTACATGGGTAAACATATACTATGGTGGTTTGCAGCACCTATCAGCCTAGGTATTAAGCCCAGCATCCAGTAGCTCTTTTCCCTAATGCTCTCCCCTCCCCTTCCCTCCCCCAATAGGCCCCAGTGTGTGTTGTTCCCCTCTCTGTACCCATGTGTTCTTGTTGTTCAACTCCCACTTATAAGTGAGAACATGTGGTGTCTAGTTTTCTGTTCCTGTGTTAGTTTGCTGAGGATAACGGCTTCCAGCTTCATCCATGTCCCTGAAAAAGACATGACTTCATTCACTTTTTGGCTGCATAGTATTCCATGGTGTATATGTACCACATTTTCTTTATCCAGTCTATCATTGATGGGCATTTTGGTTAGTTCCATGTCTTTGCTGTTGTGAATAGTGCTATAATGAACATACTCATGCATGTATCTTTATAACAGAATGATTTATGTTCTTCTGGGTATATACTCAGTAATTGGATTGCTGGGTCAAATGTTATTTCTGGTTCTAAATCTTTGAGGCATCACCACACTGTCTTCCACAATGGTTGAACTAATTTACACTTCCAGCAACAGTGTAAAAGCATTCCTATTTCTCCATGATCTCACCAGCATCTGTGATTTCTCAGCTTTTTAAAAACCACCATTCTGACTGGTGTGAGATGGTATATCATTGTGGTTTTGATTTTCATTTCTCTAATGGTCAGCTATGCTGAGTTTTTTACATGTGTTTCTTGGCCACATGAATGTCTTATTTTGAGAAGTGTTTGTGTCTGTTCATATCCTTTGCCTACTTTTTAATGGGGTTGTTTTTTTTTTTTTTTCCAGTAAATTTGTTTAAGTTCCTTGTAGATTCTGGATATAGACCTTTGTCAGATGGATAGATTACAAAACTTTTCTCCCATTCTGTAGGTTGTCTATTCACTCTGATGATAGTTTCTTTTGCTGTGCAGAAGCTCTTTAGTTTAACTACATCCCATTTGTCAATTTTTGCTTTTGTTGTAATTGCTTTTAGTGATTTCATCATAAAATCTTTGCCCATGCGCATGTCCTGAATGGTATTACCTAGATTTTCTTCTAGGGTTTTTATAGTTTTGAGTTTTACATTTAAGTCTTTAAACTATCTTGAGTTAAGTTTTGTACAAGGTGTAAGGAAGGAATCCAGTTTCAATTTTCTGCATATGGCTGGCCAGTTCTCCTAGCACCATTTATTGAATATGGGGGATCCTTTCCCCATTACTTGTTTTTGTCAAGTTTATCAAAGATCAGATAGTTGTACATGTGTGGCCTTATTTTTGGGTTCTCTATTCTGTTCCACTGGTCTATGTATCTGTTTTTGTACCAGTACCTTGCCGTTTTGGATACTGTAACCTTGTAATATAGTTTGATGTTGGGTAGTGTGATGCCTCCAGCTTTGTTCTTTTCGCTTAGGTTTGTCCTGGTTATACGAGCCCTTTGTTGGTTCCCTGTGAATTTTAAAATAGTTTAAAAAAAAAAAATCTGTGGGCTGGGTGTAGTGGCTCACACCTGTAATCCCAGCAGTTTGGGAGGCTGAGGTGGGTGGATCATGAGGTTGAGAGATCGAGACCATTCTGGGCAAAATGGTGAAAACCTGTATCTACTAAAAATACAAAAATTAGCTGGGCATGGTGGTGCATGCCTGTAGTCTCAGCTACTCAGGAGGCTGAGGCAGGAGAATTGCTTGAACCCAGGAGGTGGAGGTTGCAGTGAGCCAAGATCGAAATCATGAGCCAAGATTGAGATCATGCCATTGCACTCTAGCCTGGGTAACAAGAGCGAAATTCCATCTCAAAGAAAAAAATCTGTGAAGTATGTCAATGGTAATTTAATGGGAATAGTGTTGAATTTATGAGTTGCTTAGGGAAACATGGCCATTTTCACAATATTGATTCTTCCTATTCATGAGCATGGAATGTTTTTCCATCTGCTTGTGTCCTCTCTTTGATTTCCTTGAATAGTTGTTTGTACTTCTCCTTGAAGAGATCCTTTGCTTCCTTTGTTAACTGGTTTCCTAGGTATTATATTCTCTTTGTGGCAATTGTAAATGGAAGTTCACTCATGATTTGGCTCTCTGTTTGTCTGTTGCTGGTTTATAGGAATGCTTGTGATTTGTGCACATTGATTTTGTATCCTGAGACTTTGCTGAAGTTGCTTATTAGCTTAAGAAGCTTTTGGGCTGAGACAGTGGAGTTTCCTAGATATAGTATTATGTCATCTACAAACAAAGACAATTTGAATGTAGGAATTTGAATGTAGGAATTTTGAATTTTATCAAAGGCCTTTTCTGCATCTTTTGAGGTAATCATGTAGTTTTTGTCTGTAGTTCTGTTTATGTGATGAATTACATTTATTGATTTGCATAGGATGAACCAGCCTTGCATCCTGGGGATAAAGCTGACTTGATCATGGTGGATAAGCTTTTTGAGGTGCTGCTGGATTCAGTTTGGCAATATTTTAGTGGGAATTTTTGCAAGAATGTTCATCAGGGATATTAGCCTAAAGGTTTCTTTTTGTTGTTTTGTTGTACCTCCACCAGGTTTTAGTATCAAGATAATGCTGGCTTCATACAATGAGTCAGGAAGGAGCCACTTCTTTTCAATTGTTTGGAATAGTTTCAAAAGACATGGTACCAGCTCCTCTTTGTGCCTCTAGTAGAAATCAGCCTTTTTTTTTTATTGCTTTTTGGTTGGCAGGCTATTTATTACTGCTTCAATTTCAGAACTTATTATTGTTCTATTCAGGATTCAACTTTCAAATTCAATTCAATTCAAATCCTTTTATTCAGGATTCAGTTCCACTCTGAGCTTGGTTATTTCTCCTTTTCTGCTACCTCTGGGGTTTGTTTGCTCCTTGTTCTCTAGTTCTTTTAATTGTGATGTTATAGTATTGATTTGAAATCTTTCGAGCTTTTCGATGTGGGCATTTAGTGCTATAAACTTCCCTCTTAACACTGCTTTAGCAGCATCCCAGAGGTTCTGGTACATTGTCTCTTTGTTCTCATCGATTTCAAACAACTTTTTAATTTCTGCCTTATTCTCATTATTTACCCAGAAGTCATTCAGGGGCAGGTTGTTCATGTAGTTGTGTGGTTTTTAGTGGACTTCTTAATCTTGAATTCTAATTTGATTTTGCTGTGGTCTGAGAGTCTGTTTGTTATGATTTTACTTCTTTGGCATTTGCTGAGGAGCATTTTACTTCCAATTATGTGATCAATTTTAGAGTAAGTGCCATGTGGCACTGAAAAAAAATTATATTCAGTTGTTTTGGTGTGGTAAGTGCTGTAGATATCTATCAGGTCCATAGCTGAGTTCAAGTCCTGAATATCTTTGTTAATTTTCTGTTTGATAATCTGTCTAATACTGACAGTGGGGTATTAAAGTCTTGAACTATTATTGTCTTGGGGTCTAAGTCTCTTTGCAGGTCTTTAAGAACTTGTTTTATGAATCTGGGTGCTCCTGTATTGGGTGCATATATATTTAGAATAGTTACTCTTCTTGCTGAATTGAATCTGTTACCATTATGTAAGGCCCTTCTTTGTCTTTTTTGACCTTTGTTGGTTTAAAGTCTATATGTCACAAAGTAGGATTGTAATGTCAGCTTTTTTTTTTTTCTTTCCATTTGCTTGGTAAATTTTCCTTCATCCCTTTATTTGGAACTTATGTGTGTTTCTGCAAGTGAGATGTGTCTCTTGAATACAGCACACCAATGGATCTTGTCTTTTTATCCAGCTTGCCATTCTGTGTATTTTAATTGGGGCATTTAGCCCACTTACATTTAAGGTTAATATTTAGTATAAAAAATGGATGTCTGAAATGAGCGGGTTACTCAGTAGAATTATTCATCGTTGCTTCCAGAGCCTCTAAGCTCTTCCAAAAAGCCACTGCTTAAAAATCAGAGGCATTCTCATGTGGCCTCTTTCTGCCATAGATTAAAATTTGCAAGGCTCTTTGAATTCAAATTCCTATTTTTTGGAGTTTGTGTCAAATCATAGTTCTGTGGGAGTTTTCCTGTTTGTTGTCAGAATAGCACTGTCTGGCTGCCAGTGAACCAGTGTAGGTCAGGCCAGTTGGAGTCACAGAGGACCTTCAGGTTCTCCAAATTAGGCAGCCCAGTTGTGCCATATTGGCAGCTGAAGGGGATGCAAGGGTGTTAAGTGGACATGCGTTTTGCCAATGGCAAAAAAATAGCGATACTCTGTTTTAGAGCTATGCCATATCCTCTAGTAAGCCCTAGAAATACCATATGGTCCATGGATAAGGCCTGCTTGCTGTGGAAGATGGCAGTGACAGAGAATTGCTTTGATTCAAGTGTGTTGAGATTTTCTCACTTTTGTCTTGGCCTGGGTTGGCCTAAAGCATGAATAGCTTACCCTCCTGTGTGATTTGAGTAGTATCAGGAAGTCTTATCTGCTTGTATTCACTCAACCAGTGCCTGGAAGTCCATCACTGGAGATTAGTTTATCCCTGATTAAGTACGAAGCATGCAGTACAGTGTTTAGTATCTAGCAGGTGCCCAGTGCTTCACTGCAATTGTTATTATAAACATGATCATCTCTGGTGGTAGATCTTAATCAAGAATATTTGGAGGTGCATGGGAGAACTTTTTGGTTATCGCAATGCAGAAGGTTGTGGTGTGGGAAACAGGGAGAAGAGAGGCAGGCAGCGTTACTAAATAGCCTGCAGAGGGAGGGATTGTCTTATATAAGGATGAATTTTTCTGCTGCAAGCTCCAAACTTTTCTTTTATAATGTTTATTACATGCAGAAAAAAATCAGATTTATCACCATCATCTTAGTGTACATTGATCTGATTTGTCTTCTTGACAATCTAAGAAACCTGTATACCATGCGAAACCTGTGTCTGTGTGAGTGGGGAAAATGTCAAAACCCAACCTAGCCTAATTTATGAACACAAACATATTAGGGGCAGGTGGGGAGCAGGTGAAAATTGAATTAAGTCAGCATGTCTTTGGCAAAATCAGATTTTCTGTTTTTTTTCTGAACCCGCAGTCCCTCACACATGTTTGTATGGAGATACAACTTCAGGATATTGAAAAATAAACAGAAACATAGAATCTGGCTGATGTTTAAAAGAAGGCAGGGTAACCTTGGGAGATCTTAGGTTGAATCTGACTTCAACATGAGAAGGGAAAAGGTGGCAGGTGGGCCACTTGATGAAATGGGCATTCCAGGATATAGAAACCAGATGGAAGTTTATCCTGCTCTGTTGCTGAACTCATTATAGCCGCTACAATGGCATTCATTCAGCCCATCCCCAGCAATCTCATTGATTTGCTCTGCCTAGTGGGCCGTGATGAAGCCCACGTGCCTCACAGACAATGCTTCCCTTCCTATGCGTGGCATTTCCTGAGGAGCGCAGAGAATGCTCCCTTTGTTCTTCTCCAGGATTTTTATTAGCACCTGCCCAGGTCGGTGCCTCTCACTGCACCTGGGAGTTAGTGATCTCGGTGTAAGTCATGTCCCCTGAGATTGCGATGACAGGAGAGTTCAGGTGAACCACAGCCTCTCCCTGGAGCACTGACAATAGCGGATCTTGAGAACTGACCTGTACTACTCTCCTCTCAAAGGCCCCTGGTGATCGCTTAAACATAAATATGTGGGAAAAAATATCCTAATAAGATATAACTGAGAAATAACATTAGCAGCTGTCTAGCATGAGCATGCTGTAATCAGCCATAAGCAGAGGAACTGGTGTGTTATCAGGAATTAGAAGATATTTAAAATAAGCTGCTGGGTCAAAGGCACTCAAGACTGGGGAATCAATAAGCATTTTCAAAACCAGTACAAGTCAAGGGCTTTTTCAGTGTGACATTTTCTGAGCTTAGATTCAGAATGTTCTATCATTAGAATAATGTCATAATTGCCTAATAATTTCTGTAAAAATAAGTGTATACTCTGATTATAATTGCTACAATGTGAGGGCTGAACTCTGCACTGATAACACTCTAAAATCTAACTCTAAATTACAGCTTCACTTAAAAGGTAAAAGACACACCAGTTCTCACTGTGGAGACGAAAACTCCCTCTGCAATCCGTGTCCCTCCCTGGCGATGTGGTTCCTAGGACTCACAGAAGCAAAGTCTACTTCCTCTTTCACGTCCTTACTCTTATCCTTGCTCCTACTCACTTCCTCCCCTGCACATATGGGATGGCATCCTGACGAAAAGGAAAATAGTCCCTTATCCAGTGACTATTCCAGTGACTATTCCAGGTGTGGACTCTGGTTGAAGGAAGAAAAGAGGTGGGTTTTATTTCTAAGGACAAGATCTTGGAGCAGTGAGGTCCTCCAGCAGAACAGTCAAAGGCTCCTGCCCTACTGCAACTGAGTCCTGAGCACGGTATTAGCCCCATGGCCACCGATGCAAAGACTGCTGAAAGAGTGGAATGGTTGTTCTATAGCAGAGAGGTAATGGCATAATAATCCAATAGCTAAATAATATGCATTCCTCCCTCCTTTCTGTTTCTTTTACTACGCATTTAAAGTGCTAAGCCCTGTATTAGATACTAGAAATGCAAGACTGAGAAAGTCACATTCTTTAGCTAGGGAGAGATTTCTGCCCATCAGAAACCATGTGTAAAAATTAACTGTACTGTGGTGAGATTTAGGTTAATACACAGCTAGGAGGTCATTTTTATCCATAATCATTAATATCAGGAAAGGACCACATAAAGAGAACTTAAAAGGTGATCAACATTTGGTGATAAATAGGAAGAAAGGTTGCATTAAAACTTTATTCTGAAAAATTACCCACAACAATGAAAAATAAATATGTATTTCTCTCTCTGTCCCTCTTTTTTTTTTTTTTTTTTTTTTTTTTTGAGACAGTTTCACTCTTGTCACCCAGACTGGAGTGTAATGGCACGATCTCAGCTCACTGAAACCTCTGCCTCCTGGGTTCAAGCAATTTTCCTGCCTCAGCCTCCCAAGTAGCTGGGATTACAGGTGCCCACCACCAGGCCTGGTTAATTTTTAAAAAAATTTTTAGTGGAGATGTGGTTTCACCATGTTCGGCAGGCTAGTCTTGAAGTTCTGACCTCAGGTGATCCACCTGCCTCCGCCTCCCAAAAAACTGGGATTACAGGCGTGAGCCACTGTGCCCAGCCGTATTTCTTATATTTAACAAAAATTTGGTAAAAATTGCATTTATACACAAATTCAAATAATGGACAGAGATAAAACAAGGGTTGATCTTGGAGGTGGTTTGAATATTTTCCTTCAAATTGTATGATGACCCTGCATATTGTCTTTCACTGTATCTTTGACTTTCTCATCTCATGATGCAAAATGGCTCAGTTTGCCGAAATAGTGGAAGTCCTAATCAATTTTTTCCAAATTTTTTGTTAATTTTGTGGTCCTGAAGGCATTTTCTTTTTCTCCCTGATCTGTTTATGCAAAAAACCAACTGCAACATATCTAGAAATCTAGCCACTGCATATGTAGCCTTTTAATCAATCCACATTTGTTCAGCTCGGTACCTTACTACCTCCTCTGCCTTATCTTAAGTTCCAGGAATCTCAGAGGTCCTATAAGAGCAAATCAGACAATTCTAGTCTCCTACAGCACTTGAGCTTTCTTCTCTCTAAGTCCTTGCCACTCCTACTTTGCCTTTCCTTCTTCCAAAATATTGTTGATAATTCTCATCCACTGTCTCTGATTATTTTGGTTTGTACTTAAGTTTTTTTCTCTACACTTACTTAAGTGAAATCTTGTGAGGGAAGGGAGACAATTACATGAGGTTGGTTTACCATGTTTAATCAGGAGCCTCTGCACATTTGGATGTGGACAAATCACACTTACAGCAATGTGGAGCAGAAACAGAGAAGGCAGAACCAGGGCAGAGGGAGCTCCCCCTGCTCCTGTTCAGTGATCTGCTGGAGTGCACAGGCTGCACTAAATGCCTCTGCATTTTCCCTTCTGGTCATTTTTCAACTCACTTCAGTCTGGCTTCTGTCTCCATCAGTCCAGTCAAATCTGCCATGGCTGAGGGTACCAGTAACTTCCTGGTTGCTCAACAGAGTAGACACCTATTAGTCTTCATCTCAATTGGCTCAATGTCCACCTTTTCTTTGAGCTCTCTCTCCTTTGGGTTTTTATGCGTTCTCTCCACTTTTCTTTTAGTTGTGGTTGTTGAATCTTCGACACCTCTGCCCTCTGTATCTTTTTCTATTGCTAAATGTTGAAGTGATCTAATGTTCTACCTTTTGCCACCTTATATTACACTCTTCATTCTCCTTTAATTTCAGCCCATATTCCTTTCCTGGCGTAGAGATTGATTTTGAATACACACACATGCACACATGGACACTTCTACTAAAACATCTTTTTGATTTTCCACAGGCAGATTAAACTCAATACGTTCAAAGCTAAAAACTAAGCTCATTTCCTCACCCAATTTGCTTCTCCTTTATTCTCTGTTATCATAAGTGACCTCCCCATCTTCTGCGCTTTCCATTCTCTCATCCCTCACAGATGATCATTCATTACATTTTGTTGCTTTTTCCTCCCTAAATCTCTCAAACATTTTTATCTCTTCTTTAATCCTAAGGGCGAGGCCCTTAGTTCAGGTCCCTTACCTAATTCATGTGACAGATCTAACTTACTTACCCCCTTCATTCTACCTCCACTCCAATAATTTCTCTATAGTTCATAATGCCACAAAAGTTTTATGAAAACACATCTAATCATATCACTCTTGCTTTGTCTTAGTTATCTAAGAAAACTTGTTACACATAAAAAATTCCCAAAACTTAGTCGATTAATACAATAAAAAGCGTTTACTAATCTCATTGTTTCTATGCCTCAGAACTTTGGGCATTGCTTAGCTGGTTATTTCTAGCTGAAGGTCCTTTATGAGATTTCAGTGAAGGTGTCACATGGGGCTGCAATCATCTAACGGCTTGAATGGAGCTGGAAGATCTGCTTCTAAGGTGGCTCATTCCTATAGTTGGCAACTTGATGCTGGCTATTGGCAGGAGGACTTTGTACCTTACCACACGGTCCTCTCTTAGGCTGCTTGAGTGTTGTCACAGCATGACACTGGCTTTCTCTGCAGTGAGTGCTCCAGGAGAGAGCCATGCCAAAGCCAATCTTTTGATGATGTAGCCTCAGAAGGAATACTATGCAACCATAAAAAACGATGAGTTTGTGTCCTTTGTAGGGACCTGGATGAACCTGGAAACCATCATTCTCAGTAAACTGACACAAGAACAGAAAAATCAAACACTGCATGTTCTCACTCCTAGGCGGGTGTTAAACAATGAGAACACCTGGACACAGGGAGGGGAGCATCACACACTGGGGTCTGTCGGGGGGAAATAGAGGAGGGACAGTGGGGGCTGGAGAGTTGGGGAGAGATAGCATGGGGAGAAATGTCAGATATAGGTGAAGGGAAGGAAGGCAGCAAATCACACTGCCACATGTGTACCTATGCAACAATCTTACATGTTCTTCACATGTACCCCAAAACCTAAAATGCAATAAAAATAGAAGTCACATAGTGTCACTTTGTGCCACCTTCTGTTCATTAGAAGCGAGTCATTAAGTTTGGCTCACATTCAAGGGTTGGGGAATTAGGAACCACCTTTGGGGGACTGTGAAAAAAAATCACGGACATATTTTAAGACCATCCCAGATTCTAAAACTCTCTCAATGCCCTTTGCAATATTCCTACCACTTTCTCTATATTCTTATCCTTCAGCTCTGCAAAACTACTCAGAGTTAAACAAACTCACTATGATTTTTTTCTGCACCTATGCTTTGTGCATACTATTCCCTTTGCTGGGAATATCTTTTTTACTTCTTTACCAAGCTAATTTCTATTTAACCTTCAAATTGTAACATAAACATAAACCCAGGCATAAATATTATCAAATATTTCCTGATTCTGTACCCCAACAACTTATCTTCTACCAATTAGATTTAATAGAGAGCACAATCTTTTTTTCCACTTGTTTATTTTTTTTAATCCAGATCTGTGATGTTGGGTTAGTATCTTTTATCTCTACATCCCCACTGCTTAGCACAGTTTCTGCTACATTTCTAGATGCTGAGGATTTATAAAACAAAGGTGTGAGTTCATTAATATTAGTGCCTTGGCTCCACAAAAGCTCAACAAATGAGCAAAATTAATTACTAAGGACTTTAACGAAGTCAGCAACAGTAGGTATGAGAGAGGAAGAATTTAAGAAAAATGCAGTGACTGGATCCAGGAAAGAGAGAGAGAAGAAGGAATCAAGATGACTCAGTGGTATCTAATTGAGCTATTAAATTAATTAAGAGAAAATAAGAGTCAATTACAGGGGAGAGAGTCATGAATTCAGTTCTGAAGATGCAGATTTTAGAACGCCTGTGATTCTTCTATAGAATTGTTTCAGAGACCTTAGAAAAAGGGTCTGAAAGTCAGGTAGAAGATTACACCTGAGATAAAGGTGAGAGATGATGTCTATACCTCGTTACTTTCATTGTCCTGTATATGGAAAGGACCATAAGAGGTGGGAAAATATTGTCAAGGAGAGAGAGAGAATAAATTTCCTTCCCTAAGGTTTTAAGGGTAGAGCAGAAGCTGATAGGGTGGGGTCACTCATGCCAGACATTCTGGCCAACTCCAGGCACTCTCCTCCCTAGCATTGTTCATAAACTACTGTGGCAAAGTGCCAGCCACTCCCTACTCTAATGTAGTGCATACTGCAGATGGTTACAATTTTCAACTGCTGGTGTCTATGTGCTGAAGCTCAATTCAATTTTATTCATAATTCGGCAACACTGTTTAGAATTGTTGTTTATAAACTAATCAGGATGTTGGCTTGCCTAGTATTCTTCATGCATCTTAAGTTATGTATTATTTATCTAAAAATTAAAATGTTAGTTTTGTGAACCTGAAAAATAAAACTATTCTCCAGATGTAATTGGAGTTACTTTATCTATAAGCAATAACCTCTTTAATTAGCATAAAGATAGGTAAGAGAGAGGAATGGGTTTCCAAGTTATGCATTTTTGAAAATTAGTCTTTTTCAGCTATCATCTCATGAATAATCTGGGTAATTTGCAAGCCAATTTTAGGAGAAAATAACTTTTTAATGCAATTCATTTTTTTCCACCAATATTTTTTTCCAAACCTTGTTTGTTTTTTAAATTTGGAATGCATTCGAGAAAGTTTTCAGATTCTATTTCCCTCTGAAGAGCCTCTCTGCAGAACCTCTAGCAGATCAGCCTTTGAGTCATCTCAGCAGTTGTAAAAGGAGTCAGTCGTGTAAGCCGGAATGAGTCATATCAAAGCATCTTTGATCATTTTATTAGCAATTCGCTCTTTCAAGAGCTAGGACAAAAGGTTAGAATAGATTATGTTGCTTTCAATGTATGCTTCTTCTGCCGTTACTTCTCAGCTGCCAGTAGAGATGGCTGAAAGCAGACGGCAGCTAGCAGAAGTTTGTCACCAGCTTCATGGGAAGCATTTCCGCTACACAGGGGCTTTAGGCAAACAGAAGTGTTTATGTCTAAGTCTCTGTCTGACCTCCTCAGTCCATGCTTCATGGAACAGCTTTGCAGTGTATATCCCAGTGAGTTATGTGTGCTCATAAAAACATACTGCAATTCACAAAGCTATCAACTCTTAGTCAGGAAACAAAGACACCTGCCAAAAGAGTTTTATTTTAACTTGTTAATGACACCACAAATAGACAGAGGACAATGCCATCATTTCAGGGGACAGTTTTACACAGCAGGCCTCTTCCAGAGCATTCAGGATACTGCAGGCTGCTTCTGGTCACTACTTAGAGAAGCTCCTTTGTGGGCACCATAAATCAGTTGTCACCAGAGTTCTCTGTGCAGGGAAGCTTTGCATCTGTTAACACAGAGGCCAAACTCTATGGCTATTACCACTGACCATTACCAGTTCCTGGGCATGGCTCATTGCTCGGCAGATAACTTTATATTTTCCTCATTGTCCTGAGATGATAGAATGGCTTATTAGGTACCATTTTGCCTATGGCATTCACAGACACACCCTCCAATATTCAAGGTCCTGGGATACGTTTGGAGAGCAATTCACACACAAAAAGATAATCTATTATTGCACCAAATCCCTGAGCTCCTTTTGAGAAGTATGGAGTGAGATTTGAGATTTTCAGGCAAATTCTACCTCATTTAGCAGGCCTCACCCAACATAACAACTCAGCAGAGTCTATTGAGCTCAATGTTGGGCCTCTTCTGCTGGGTGAAGACCTTCAGCCCTGTTTATAGCTTTCTCTCTCTCTCTCTTTCGCCCTCCACAACTGTTTTTTTTTTTGTTTTGTTTTGTTTTTTTGAGACAGAATCTTGCTCTGTTGCCTGAGTGCAGTGGCATGATCTCAGCTCACTGCAACCTCTGCCTCCTGGGTTCAAGCAATTCTTCTGCCTCAGGCTCCTGAGTAGCTGGGACTACAGGCACATGCTATACAAGCTAATTTTTGTATGCTTTAGGAGAGATGGAGTTTTGCTATGTTGGCCAGGCTGGTTTCAAACTTCTGACCTCAAGTGATCCACCCACCTCAGCCTCCAAAGTGCTGGGATTGCAGCATGAGCCACCACACCTGGCCACAGCTTCTCTTTTTTGGGGACCATTTCTCAGCAGGAATGTCAGCAATGGACATGGGATTGGGCACTGTTATGGGCTGAATTGTGTCCCCCCAAAATTCACATGCTTGAAGCCCACACTCTAAGTACCTCAGAATGTGACTACATTTGGAAATAGAATTTTTAAAGAGGTGATTAAGTTAAAGCCAGGTTATCAGAGTTCTAATCCTATACGACTCGTGTCCTTATAAATAAGAGGGGATTAAGGCACAGGATTTAAATATTTTCCATTCAAAGTTAACACATAGTAACAGCAATATGATTGGTTATAAGCAGTGTTTTTTGGGGGAGGAAAGGTGTATTTAACATTCCACATTAAGGATGTAATAGTCAAGGGGTCTTTTATCTCAGTCAAGAAGTCTTTTATCTCAGATACAATCTGATCTAGACAGAAACAAGAAAATAAGAAAGGAAGTTAATCTATAAAAAAAGGTCAGCAACTAAGAGGTTATGCGCCATGACTTGGTCTTCAAAATCAACCTCACTTAGGGCCTAACAACTTTTAGAAGCCCTAAGTAGACAAACAATCCACTTCCTTCACATTTCCTGCTTTTCTTCAAGATCTTTTGAAGGAACATTGCAGAAAAATCATTTTGTTAGAGAGCAGTGAAGTCCTGCATCCCTAGGAAGGCTTATTCCTACAGAGTCATGTCCGGTGAAGGACAGAAACGTTTAACTTGTAAGATGGAAATGTATAAGGTGGAATTACAAGGGAACAGAAGGAAAGGAACTCAATCTGGTTCAGGTCACATGACCATATTTTCAACTAAAGATAATCTTCTGAGCAATCAATATTCTAGTTTTAGTCATGGATCATATGCAATCTGAAATACAAATCATAAGTAATTTGATAACTAGAAAAATGACAATTGTGCTTATGATTATGATAATAACTACCTGAAGAATAGGATGAAATAGAGAACTTAGCCCCAAGGGTAACCAACTAAACAAACCACTTAGAGGATCAGTTTTTCTCAAGTAACCCTTTAGACGTTCATGTTTTTCTTTCTAATCGAATCTCCACTTCCCCAGAGGTGTTAATATAAGTTCAATAGGTGCTGTGTCCCACTCCACAGATTCCTCCTTTTTCAGCCAATAAATAGTCAGAAGCAATTCTGTCATTTAGCACCACCTGGACTAAGGAATCCAAAGGGTTTTGTTGAGTTGTGGTGCTTTATGCAGTGTCTTCAGCTATCTGACCAATAGCGGTTGATAGGTTTGGATTCAGATCTTTAATATAAACTCCAGCATTTGAGATTAGTCCCAAAATGCTTTTCTCTGAGCTATCATCATATCCTGCTAACATAGTCCTGTTAGCTCTAAATGGTGGGAGAAGGGAGTTCATCTACATTTCTATGTAAGGATACGGGAGTTACAAAATGACCTAACAAACATACACCCTCTATTTACCAACTATTCAAGCAATGATGTGCCCAACCTTGGGTAGGCAAATCAGTCCTGATGCCACATACAAACACATAACCTGGGGAAACACAAGTCATTCCTCTGGCAGTATGTTCATTAATGTCCTCATTAACAGGAAGGATCGAGAGCATCAGATCAAATAAAAAATTTCATTTTTTGCCTATTTGCCAGAAGCTACCTACATGATATGAAATGAAAGAGAGACGTTGGCAGAGCAGGGATTCATTTTTACAGCAGTGCATTTCTTTTCTTTCTTTTTTGAGATGGAGTCTTGCTCCATTGCCCAGGCTGGAGTGCAGTGGCATGATCTTGGCTCATTGCAACCTCCACCTCCCAGGTTCAAGCAATTCCCCAGCCTCAGCCTCCCAAGTAGCTGAGATTACAGGTGTGTGCCACCATGCCCAACTGATTTTTGTATTTTTTAGTAGAGATGGGGTTTCACCATGTTGGCCAGGCTGGTCTTGAACTCCTGGCCTCAGGTGATCCACCACTTGGGCCTCCCAAAGTGCTGGGATTACAGGTGTGAGCCATGCTGGGCCAGCAATGCATTTCTTAATCCAATATGTCATGGAACGGGGAGAAGCAGAGACAAATCCCTTCTGAGGAGGTTTCATAGATAGTTTTAGATAAGGTATAGAAGCATCAGTGTTTGTGGAAAATTGGGATTTGGAAAGTTAGTCCAGAAAGAGATGAATCTAAATATGTAATGGCATTAGCTGTATCTGAAAAATTAGTGACACATTTTTCTAATGACATATATTGGTAATGAATAGATCCAGGAATCATATGGCAGATCCAACAGTTTGGTTTCCTCCAGTAGCAACAATTTGGGAAAGTTTAATCAAAGTATTATCAGGCCATTCCATGCATTGAGACAAAGGAAAAACCACAAGGAAAAAAATAAAATCCATTCTTTTCTAGTTGAACTACACTGCTAAGTACTAAAACAATGATTATCTCAACAGATTAGAATGGACAACTTCCTATGTTACATAAAATAATAACAATTAACAAAATTTCTGAAGCAATGATAACATTGCTAGTAGATAAGTGTAAGTGTTCATTTAGATACAGGCCTGGTCTGGCATCTTTGGAGAGTTGTCTACCTCAGATGTCTTTTTTTTCTTAGCCTGGCTTCAGTGTTAGTCAAAGATCACCTTCCAGTCCACTCATGAGGCTCAGCTTTCTTTAAATGAGAAATGTGGATCCATCAATCTGTGCTTTCTAACTTTGCAGCAAAGGGTTAGTAAAAAGTGTATGATAGGAACCTTTCCACGTCTATTGAAGGGAATTCTTTAGAAGACGTCATTTCCAGTAGACAAAATATTTTGGCCGAAGTCCACGGGTTTAAGGTTCATTGATTTTTGGAGAGTTCACTATAAAATAATCTTTTGCTAAATTGTATTTTTTTACTTGCTTGTTTCATAAGACCATTATGGCATTATAATATATCTCCTTTTATTTATGAATTCATAGTTTACCAGGGATAGTTTCATAAATCTATCTGTTATCTCAATTGGAGAAAACTGATGTCTACTAAAAGGGATAGGTCTTAAGCAAAACCAATGAATGAAATTTTAGCTAAGGAATTTTAAAAGCCTTACTTAATTTTGCCAATTGAGTTTTGATTATTCTGTTTGTGTATTCCTCTAACCTGGATGACTGAGGGTGATTTGCACCATGCAAATGTTGAAAAATTGGCCAAATATTACATATTGATTGGACAATGCATCCAGTGAAATGAGTACCTCTGTCACTGTGAAGTTCTAGAAGGGCTCCCCAAGTCAGAATAATTTTTTTCCCAGGTGAATTTTACTTAGCACTGAGGCTGTTGCTCTTCTGCTTAGAAATGCTTCTACCCAATGAGAAAACTAGAACATATTTTTATCTTTGTGACGGGTATAGCTGAATAAAATCACTAGAACATATTTTTATTTTTGTGATGGGTATAGCTGAATAAAATACAATGACCACACTTCAAAGGGGACTTCAGGTAAAGGAAAATGTCCTTGATAACACTGTATAGATTGCCCCAGATTAATACTTTGGGCAGATATAGCAGTAGCTGTAGGTCTTATGAGCTACAGTCATTATCATTATTTCTTCAGAGCTTTTCCATTGCTTCAGAGGTTTCCAATAATACTGTTTTATCCAAGAAACCACTGTATAAAGGCTCCAGTGAGTTAAATCATGTACATACGTTAAAAATGATTACTGTAATTTAGTAAGAATTATAGGCAAGTCATTTGGCCAATAATATATTTCATCCATAGGGGGGGTATGTTTTTCTTTTGTTTTCTAATGTTCTTAGAGCTCTGGATTGTGGGGCTTCTTTAAAAGTTAATATAAATTGCTTTTCTTGCCTGGATATATTTAGAGCAGCCCTCTTTGCTCCCTAGCTGATGTCCTTCATTTTCTGGTATATCTGATTTGGAATTACATGGGATTTTAATAATTGCTGGTGATTTGGGTAATAATATGGCTTCTAATAATTACAAGATAAAGTGTCCATTTTTAATGGACTGACCAGAAGCAGTCAGGAATCCTGTTTCTTTCCATAGCATTCCAAAGTCACGAGCTACTTTCAAGGCATATTGACTGTCTGTGAAAATTAGCAGTTACTCCTTTTGCCAATTGACAAGCTCTAATTAATGCTATCAATCCTGCTTGTAGAACTGATGCTGCTTTTGGAAGATAAGCACTTTCTATTTCTTCAGCACTATAAGACACTGTAGCATAATTTGATGATACATTTCAGATTCATCTTAAAGTAAGATTCACCTGTAAACTACATAACTAGCAGGTGTTAGTCAGGGAAATTTCTTAGAGGTCCATCCTAGGAGAGAAAAGCTGACTAGGTAAGGTTACACAATCATGTGGCATTTCATCTGAAAGTACCAGCAGAAGAGTAACAGGATTTAGATTATGGTATTTAGAAACTGTAATATGATGTACAAATAGAAGTAGGACTTCAGAAGAGTCCAGCCTCGTAACTGAATAATACCAAGGATGGTGTAAATTTAGACGTGCTTCCAAAATATGTGGAACAGAGACAATGAGGGGAGATCCTATCGTTATTTATTCCATTGCTTTTACCAGCAGGGTGCTGGTCTCTGTTATCACTCTTACGGAGAGTAGTCCTCCAGCCACTGTATTCTGTTGCTGGCTACAGTATCCTACAGGTCGATTTTGACCCTCAGATCCCCATGTTTTAGGATCAGAATGCTTAGAGCAAGTCCTTAATTTTATATACAAAGAATGCAAACAGAATATTACAATTAGAATATCCTAAGGCCAGGACATCTGTAAGATCCCTTTTAATTGCTTCTAATGTTAACTGATTTTCTTCCGTTCATTCAAGAGAGTCTAGCTTGTCTGGTTTTAAAAGAGTGTATAAAGGCTGATATTTTAAAGAAAAGTTCAGAATTTAATTTCTCCTATTCCCTACCAACCCCAGAGATCTTCTTAGCTGTTGGTAGTTTTGAGGATGTGAAAGGCCAATATTCCTTTTACTCTACCCAGACTAAGGAAAAGGATTTTCTTTCATATCAGGTGACCTAAATATTTTACCTGATTTTTAACAAAACTAAAGTTTTTTTTTTTTTTTCGAATTTTTGTGTGTTTTCTTAAAAAGGAAATTGTTGTAACAAGTGAATCTCTTATAGAGGTTTGCTTACCTTCTGAACAGAAAAGTAGATCATCCACATATTATATTAAAGTGGATTTTTTTTTAGAAAACTCAATATTCAGGAGATCTACCTTTAATATTTATAAGAAATGAGGTAGACTCTCAGTATATCCCTGAAGCATATTCATCCATGAATATTGTCTGTCTTCTGAAGTGAAGGTGAAGTAGAACTGGCTATCCTTATAATCAGGAATGCTAAAAAGAGCATTGCACAAATCTATCACAGTAAAGAATTCACTGTCAGTTGGAACTGCAGTCAACAATGTATGAGGTTTTGGCACTACTGGATGTTAATGAATTACTATGGTATTAATTGCTCTTAGATCCTGTACAAATCTCCATCTTCCATACTCTGGCTTTTTCATGGAAAGAATTGGAGTGTTTCATGGACTTGTATAGGAAATAATTAAGCCTCTTTTTATATAATCTGAAATGGTAGTGTTATTCCTTCCAAGGCCTCAGATCCTAGGGGAAAGTGCTTAAGGTTCAGAAGAGTCTCTGATGGGTCTATTTAAATTTAATTTGGGGCAGCCAAGATAAGTTTTACAGTATCACTGGAGAACTTTGACCGTAATTGATCAGGCACTGCTTTGAGCAGTTTCTGTAATTCATTACTCAATAATTCAGTATTCTCCCTGACAATGTGAAGGGCACTTTATAAATTAGAAGGGTCAAGCTTTACATTTTCTTTATCTAATGTTTTAAAATTTTCTCTGGTGTTTTAAAATATTCTGTGTCTTCTAGTTCTAAATGTATGTATCTTTTTGGTAAAAGAAAATGTTATTGTATAATTCTAAACAGTCTCTCCCTATGAGATGGAGGATGCTTGATGGAACCAGGTAGAAAACATAAGCCTTTATAGGGGACCTAGTTAAAAAGCCACAGGCTGAGTCTTACGTGCTGATACAGGAGGATTAGTGACAACCGCCTTTCGAATTGCTTGTTTAATCTAAGGAATGGAATCCAGTAACGGGGTGGGATCTATTGCGATAACATATCAACAAGAGCTTGCCTGTGTTCTCCACTCAAAACAATTTCTATTTTCCATGTATTAGGAAGAAAGAAAAAAAGGTCTCTTTAAGTTCCTCAGAGCATCCCTATTCTTCTTATTTTTCCTTCATCTGTTGCTGTTTCTTCCATCTTAATTTTCTACAATCTTTCTTTAAATTATATTTTAAGTTCTGGGGTACATGTGCAGAACGTGCAGGTTTGTTATATAGCTATCCATGTGCCATGGTGGTTTGCTGTACCCATCAACCCATCATCTACATTAGGTATTTCTCCTAATGCTATCCCTCCTCTAGCCCTACACCCAGCAAAAGGCCCTGGTGTGTGATGTTCCCCTCCCTGTCTCCATATGTTCTCATTGTTTAACACCCACTTATGAACGAGAACATGCGGTATTTGGTTTTCTGTTTCTGTGTTACTTTGCTGAGAATCATGGTTTCCAGCTTAATCCATGTCTCTGCAAAGGACATGAACTCATCCTTTTTATGGCTGCAGAGTATCCCATAGTATCTATGTGCCACATTTTCTTTATCCAGTCTATTATTGTTGGGCATTTGGGTTGGGTCCAAGTCTTTGCTGTTGTGAATAGTACTGCAATAAGCATACATGTGCATGTGTCTTTATAGCAGAATTATATATAATCCTTTGGGTATATACCCAGTAATGGGGACTGCTGGGTCAAATGGGATTTCTAATTCTAGATCCTTGAGGATCTAGCTTTTGAATTTGTTTGCTCTTGCTTCTCTAGAAGAACTCCAGACTTTATAAAACATCTAAAAATATTTGTTATAAATACTATATCAATACTTGACAATAAAAGCTAGACACAAAATACAGTTTCTGATCCCTGTCTGAAATTCTTCTGAAGATCTGCTGATCCCCCTTTTCCATAGAAGCTAAGGGAATGGTTCTTGCTGGTTTAGTTTGTCTTCTCTGTGATCCACATGGCTTCATCCTGTGAGTTCTGATACACTTTAGAATGTCTTCTTCCAAAACACAGATCCCTAGTCCTAAGTCTTTATTAGTGTATTTCTCTGCAATGTTTTGCTTTCCTCCAGTGGCCCTGAAACATGCGCTCATGATTTTGCTGCTGCAGCTCACTGACATTTCAAGCTGAGCTTTCTGAACCTTTATCTATGTTCTCTCTGGCACCTGCCTCTTCCCTGTTCTTTTTGTGATGAGATTTAGTGTTTGTTTTTCTGTTCCTGTGTTAGTTTGCTGAGAATGATGGTTTCCAGTTTCATCCATGTCTCTGCAAAGGACCTGAACTCATCCTTTTCATGGCTGCAGAGTATTCTATAGTTTATATGTGCCACATTTTCTTTATCCAGTGTATCACTGATGGGCATTTGGGTTGGTTCCAAGTCTTTGCTGTTGTGAATAGTGCGGCAATAAACAAATGTATGTGTGTATGTGTCTTTATAGTAGAATGATATATAATCCTTTGGGTATATACCCAGTAATGGGATTGTAACTGGGGGACAGGGTGCAGGGGCTCAGCTCCCTCCTCCTTCTGATGTACCCATGTGCTTGGCCTCTCTTCCCCAGCAATGGGGGAAGGGGCCTTGGAGGCCCAGTGAGCTTACCATTGGAATAAATATCTTGGACCCAAAGAGTTTAGCAGAGAGCCATTTATTAGGAAGAAAGAGAGAGAGAAAGAGAGAAAGAGCAAGAGAACTCCCAGGCTGCCAAGAGAGGGGCTCCAAGGGAAGAATCTGCAAGGGGCCGGGGGATTTAACCCCGGAGTTATTCCTGCCCCATTCATGTTCTCATCCAATGAGAGGAGTTCATTCAAACTTCCTCTGGAGTGGCTGATCTTCAACTCTGATACTAGATTGGCTGCTAGGTCCACAACAGAGGCCCTTCCTCCCAGAGCTTTTCTGGGCTTTTTAAACAAAGGAGCACACCTCGAATTTTTACCTAGCCCCTGCGGAGAAAGTCACACAAAGAACTTTAGGTTCCTTGATGGGGACATGGTTGGAGGCATGGCGCTGGGAAGCTCTTGCCTTTGAAACCACACCCCTTGTGGACCTGGGAAAAAGATTTTTTTCCTTAACACAGCCCCTCAGGATTGCTGGGTCAAATGATGTTTCTAGTTCTAGATCCTTAAGAAATTAACACACTGTCTTCCACAATGGTTGAATTAACTTACATTCCCACCAACAGTGTAAAAGCACTCTTACTTCTTCACATCCTCTCCAGCATCTATTGTTTCCTGACTTTTTGATGATCGCCATTCTACCCTGTGTGAGATGGTATCTTATTGCGGTTTTGGTTTGCTCCCAATACAGGAGCACTCAGATTCATAAAGCAAGTTCTTAGAGACCTACAAAAATACTTAGACTCCCACACAGTAATAATGGGAGACTTCAACACCCTACTGTCAATATTAGACAGATCAATGGGACAGAAAATTAACAAGGATATTCAGGACTTGAACTCAGCTTTGGACCAAGTGGACCTAATAGACATCTACAGAACTCTTCATCCCAAATCAACAGAATATACATTCTTCTCAACACCACATCGCACTAAATTGACCACATAATTGGAAATAAAACACTCCTCAGCAAATGTAAAAGGATGGAAATGATAACAAACAGTCTCTCAGACCACAAAGCAATCAAGTTAGAACTCAGGATTAAGAAACTCACTCAAAACTGAACAACTACCTAGGAACTAAACAACCTGCTCCTGAATGACTACTGGGTAAATAACAAAATTAAGGCAGAAATAAATAAGCTATTTAAAACCAATGAGAATAAAGATGCAATGTACCAGAATCTCTGGGACACAGCAAAAGCAGGGTTTAGAGGGAAATTTATAGCACTAAATGCCTACAAGAGAAAACAAGAAAGACATAAAATTGACACCCTAACATCAAAATTAAAGGAACTAGAGAAGCGACAGCAAAAAATTCAAAAGCTACCAGAAGACAAGAAATGACTAAAATTAGAGGAGAACTGAAGAAGACAGGGACACAAAAAACCCTTCAAAAAATCAGTGAATCCAGGAGCTGTTTAAAATGTTATCAGAAATGTTGGCATACTGTATAAACTCTTCCACATCTTGCTTTTTTTTTTTTTTTTTTTAAAGACAGAGTCTCGCTTTGTCACCAGGCTCCAGGCTGGAGTGCAATGGTGCGATCTCGGTTCACTGCAACCTCCGCCTCGCAGGTTCAAGCAATTCTCCTGCCTCAGCTTCTCGAGCAGCTGGGACTACAGGCGCATGCCACAAGACCCAGCTAATTTTTTTTTTTTTTTGTATTTTTAGTAGAGACAGGGTTTCACCATGTTAGCCAGGATGGTCTCAATCTCTTGACCTTGTGATCCACCGCTTCAGCCTCCCAAAATGCTGGGATTACAGGTGTGAGCCACCGTGCCCGGCCGCTTTTGTGTTTTAATAGACATTGAAGAGCTTTCCATTCAGTATAGAAAAGATGCCTTTTAAATGACATCTTTTTTGCATATGGATGTATCATAATCTATTTAAGGAATTCCTAACTGATGGTCATTTAAGTTGCTTCCAGACTTTTGCTATTGTTGAAAATGCCTCAGTATAAAACTTGTGCATAATCATTTGGTGCATGTGCAAACCAAAATGATTCTCCTTGACAAAATAGTTTAAACTTCCCTTTCACACTATGGAAGATAGTCTGACAATTTCTCAAGGATCTAGAACTAGAAATACCATTTGACTCAGCAAATGGTATATGCCATTACTGGGTATATACCAAAAGGATTATAAATCATTCTACTATAAAGACACATGCACACGTATTTGTTTATTACAGCGCTATTCACAACAGCAAAGACTTGGAACCAACCCAAATACCTATCAATGATACACTGGATAAAGAAATTGTGGCACATATATATACTATGGGATACTCTGCAGCCGTAAAAACAATGAGTTCATGTCCTTTGCAGAGACATGGATGAAGCTGGAAACCATCATTCTCAGCAAACTAACACAGGAACAGAAAACCAAACACTACATCTCATCACAAAAAGAACAGGGAAGAGGCAGGTGCCAGAGAGAATGTAGATAAAGGTTCAGAAAGCTCAGCTTGAAATGTCAGTGAGCTGCAGCAGCAAAATCATGAGCGCATGTTTCAGGGCCACTGGAGGAAAGCAAAACATTGCAGAGAAATACACTAATAAAGACTTAGGACTAGGGATCTGTGTTTTGGAAGAAGACATTCTAAAGTGTATCAGAACTCACAGGACAAAGCTATGTGGATCACAGAGAAGACAAACTAAACCAGCAAGAACCATTCCCTTAGCTTCCGTGGAAAAGGGGGATCAGCGGATCTTCAGAAGAATTTCAGGCAGGGATCAGAAACTGTATTTTGTGTCTAGCTTTTATTGTCAAGTATTGATATAGTATTTATAACAAATATTTTTAGATGTTTTATAAAGTTTGGAGTTCTTCTGGAGAAGCAAGAGCAAACAAATTCAAAAGCTAGCAGAAGAAAAGAAATAACTAAGATCAGAGCAGACTGAAGGATATAGAGGCAGGAAAGCCTCTTCAAAAAATCAATGAATCCAGGTGTTGGTTTTTTGAAATGATTAACAAAATAAATAGACCAGTAGCCAGCCTAATAAAGAACAAAAGAGAGATGAATCTAATAGATGCAATAAAAAATGATAAAGGGATATCACCACTGATCCCACAGAAATACAAACTACCATTAGAGAATACTATAAACACCTCTATGCAAATGAACTAGAAAATCTGGAAGAAATGGATAAATTTCTGGACACATACACCCTCCCAAGACTAAACCAGGAAGAAGTCGAAAACCTGAATAGACCAATAGCAAGTTCTAAAACTGAGACAGTAATTAATAGCTTACCAACCAAAAAAAGCCCAGGACTAGGTGGATTCACAGCTGAATTCCACCAGAGGTACAAAGAGGAGCTGGTATCAATCCTTCTGAAACTATTTCAAGCAATAGAAAAAGAGGTACTTCTCCCTAACTCATTTTATGAGGCCCGCATCATCCTGATACCAAAAGCTGGCAGAAACACACACACACACACACAAAAGAAAATATCAGGCCAATATTCCTGATGAACATCGATGCAAAAATCTACAATTTTCTTTTTAAAGTGGTTGGACTTCTTGCAACAATCACAAAGCAGAGAGTTAGGTTCATTTTGAGATTTATAGGAACATTTTAGAGACCCAGACTGGATACATAGTTGTTTCAACTATAAACTCAGTAATTTATTAGCCCTACTCTTTTGTTTAGACGCTTTCTCTTTCTTCTTTAGTTAAGGTACAAGACAACTGATTGCCAAGATTAAACAAATTGTGGGTTTGAGAAGTAGCCCAACTAGGGTATTGTGTTGTTGCTATTAATGCTAATTCCTCATCTAACCCATTTATGAAATTGGAAGTGAGGAGAGTATCATTTTAATGATTAGCATAACTCACTTCAGATAATCCTGAATATTGTTTAAATGTTTTTTTAAATCTCTCAAAAATATGATGTCACTGACTCATTTGAATTTTGTTGACATTATTATGTTTTATTCTAGCAAACTCTATTTGAAAGACTAAAGAGATGTTATTAAGTAAAGATTTAGCGATATTGTGGGCATGTTCACAATTCATTTCTGAAAATTTCTGAAAGTCTCCCAAGGAGTTTCTTCGATTTTCCTTAGCTATCCTACATTTAGCTTTACTTTCTGATACTAACATGTGAATTGATTAATATAAATTTAAAAAACCAGGATCATGAGCTTGAATGTTCAGTTCAAATTAGCTGACAAAACTAATAGAGCCCTTGTGAGGGTCGGGAATTCTGTAATTATTCCTTTTAGTTGTACCTTTGACCATGATTAATAAACCAAAGCAGGTTATCCTCCACCAGACACCGGCTGTTCCCAAAATGGAGCCAAAACAGCAGGTGTTGGAGTAGGAGGAAAAGACAAGGTGGAAATGGAAAAGGGATTCCAGACCATGAAGGGTAAACAGAAGAAAGAGCTAAAGGAGGAGGCGAAATTTTTAGCAGTCTTTTTAAATACAGGAATTAAGAGAATCTTTTGTTTCTTTCCTGAAGAGAAAGAACGTTATCAGCATCCCTTTTGGAAGTTTCCAGATACCTTTGAAAACATTTTTCACAATTGTTCTATTTCAGAGACAGCTTTTTCTCATTGAGCATGCAGGTTAACTAATTTAGGCGTTTTAAAGGTACTGCATTTTGACCGCTGTAATTTGGGGTCATCAGGTGTTATGTGTGACCAATTTTCTAAATATTTGCATGAAAATGCACTATAGGGATTAAAGACAAATCAAGCTGAAGTTTCTAATGGTGGGTCCTCATTAAGAAGGAAGAGTTCATTTTAGATGCACGATTGCCCATAATTCAGTACTTTCCTTCCTGCATGACCAAAATGCTTGGAGAAGGTGCTTTGAGTCAAGCGTGCTGCTTGTGGGGATGGCACCTCAAGGTGTCACCCTTGAGTCACCTCTTCCCTCTAAAGTGTCTCAGCAATCCCAAGAAACTTTGGCACTTTCCACACTAGGTGATCAGTCCTTTATGTATGCTAGCTGAATTAAGTGAGGCTACCTTTATGTTCTTCTTAAGGGATTTCGTATGACATCATTACTCATCATGGCTGACTAACTCCGGCACTCGCACTTGGACCTAAACCACCTAAGGTACCATCCAGCAGTGAGGAATGGTGTCTCTTATCTTTGGGACTTATTTTGTCCCCTTACAGAAAGCCTATTATACTTTCGGTCATTCACAAATAAAGTTTGTTTGTCAATTGAACGAAGCTTCAGAACCTGGCCAGTTTTACAGACTATACGCTTTTCCCACAGGCCACAAAGATTCACTTCTTTTCACCACATCTTTTCAAAGGGAAACTGTCTCTGTACCAAAACTTTAAATGACAGAAGGATTGTAAAAACTCTAAGGTATAATTGAAGACAACTCTTCACAGAAAGTGAAAGTCAGAAATCTGCTATTAGAATCTCTAGACAATAGCAAATGAATCTCCTACCTTGCAACAGAACTTTAATTCCAGCCCCACTGAGTTAGGAACCTATAGCTTGAATGAAGTCTGAATCCTCAGTGAAGCTGGGAATATTGGAATCCAAGAGGCACCTTACCAGGGATTCCTGTTAACTCTGGTGAGGGTGGAAGATATATCAGTTGTGCTGGTATCAAGGATCTGGCTGCTGGTGAAACAACGGGGCAGGTCCCCTTCGGTTTCCTTCATAATTGCTAATTTGTCAACCTTAAATCAGGATTCAGGCAATATGATTAAATATTGAGTTTATTCAAGCACAAAGTTTGAGGATAGTCATTGGTAAGGACATATGGGGTCATGCACTGAAGAGGAGGTGCTTGAGGGCTGTTTGTATAGGCAAAAGCTGGGGAAACAGAATAGGGTCTCAACATTTTCCATGCAAGGTTAGTGCATAGTTACGGCAATTTGATTGATGATAGGCAGTGTTTCCTTTTGGGAAAAGAATATTAACATTCCGCATTAAGGATGTAATGGTCAAGGGGTCTTTTACCTTAGTCAAGAAGTCTCTTGTCTCAGGTACCATTTGGTCTGAGCTGGGACCAAAAAAACAAAAACAAAAACAAAAAAACTAAATGAATAAATAAGGAAGGACGTTAATCTAAAAAGGTCAGTAAATAAGAGATCATGCTTCATGACTTGGTCTCCAAAGTCAACCTTGCTCAAGGCCTAACAACTTTTAGAAGCCCCAAACAGACAGATTATCCATTTTCTTTTACAATAAAGAGAAATTTATCTTTCATAGAAATGTATTGTATGATTTATTTCAGTACAGTAGACAACAGTCTCCATTTGTTAATCTCACATTTCCCACAAGAAGGCAAAATTTCTTGCCAGTCTGGTGAATGTTAAGGGGTTTTAGGTCCACAAAGGGAAATTTAACTAAGGGTTTCCCAGAAGCCGTGAGTATCAAAAATGAGAAAAGTTTTACATAAAACCTTTCTGCAGGATGTTTCAAAACACCACCAAAGTAGTCATCATGGGAAAAAAAATGAGAATTTATTGGACTTCATTATACCAGTTGTATGGTGTAATATTCTTTTTATTTTGAATTATACCTTGTGGGTATTTGGATGGGTTAGAGGGGAGTCTCACAATCTAGCCCAGAGCTTGGTGAAGGTCTTCATGTGATCATATGTTGTTGAGTCATTATCATATAGCTAATTCCACATCACTTAACATTTTTTTTTTTTTTCAGACAGAGGCTTGCTCTGTCACCAGGCACCAGGTTGGAGTACAGTGGCACAATCTTGGCTCACTGCAATCTCTGCCTCTTGGGTTCAAGCAATTCTCCTGCCTCAGCCTCCCAAGTAGCTGGGACTACAGGTGCATGCCACCACGCCCAGCTAATTTTTGTGTTTTTTAGTAGAGACGGGGTTTCACCATGTTGCCCAAGATGGTCTCAATCTCTTGACCTCGTGATCTGCCCGCCTCGGCCTCCCAAAGTACTGGGACAACAGGCGTGAGCCACCATGCCTGGCCAACATTCTTAAAATAATAGTTTTCTTATAGAAGAAAAGGTATGATTAAAATGCACACGGACTATACGAAGAGCAAAGTGGGGCATTCAGACTGGCTGGCTGGGGTCAGGGCCTGCACGTGAGAAAGAAACAGAGACCCAAGGCAGTTGGGCACATTAGACCAGAGATTCTTCAGACTAAATGATGAGAATCTTGTTCTCAAGTACCATATGTTTTAGTAAGGACCTGCACTATCACCCTAATAAATAATTTTGATTATTATTAAGAACAGATTAAAGTAACACTGACTTATAAACGAATTTTCCAAAGAAACAGATAACATCATAAAAGAATAAAATTTTAAGAAGATCACCACAAGACCACAATTATTTCCAAAATACGGACTGTTAATGCAAAGTCCCATCACCAGGGTCTGCTTCTGTAGCTTCCTTTCCTGAAGTTTCTTCCACCAGCACATAGTAGTTGAATCCTTTAAAACTGAAAATGAGTCTCTCAGCTAATATCACTGTGAGAGTTTAAAATATAAGAACGCAGGCCAGGCGCGGTGGCTCACACCTGTAATTCCAGCACTTTGGGAGGCCGAGGCGGGTGGATCACAAGGTCAAGAGATCGAGACCATCCTGGTCAACATGGTGAAACCCTGTCTCTACTCAAAATACAAAAAAATTAGCTGGGCATGGTGGCACATGCCTGTAATCCCAGCTACTCAGGAGGCTGAGGCAGGAGAATTGCCTGAACCCAGGAGGCGGAGGTTGTGGTGAGCCGAGATCGCGGCATTGCACTCCAGCCTGGATAACAAGAGCGAAACTCCGCTTCAAAAAAAAAAAAAAAAAAAAAAGAACACTAAGGGTTTAAAATACAAGAACGCTAATATCCTCTAGTGCTTATTAAATATAGACAATTTCTAAATGCTTTATATTGATCTATTTAATATTGCCTGCTCAAGGTAGCTACCAACTATTATTATCCATTATACAAATGTGGATATAAAGCCACAGAAAGAAAAAGCAACATGTTGAAAGGCACACAGCTGGGAAGAGGCAGAATCGCTAACTGAACCCAAGCAGTCTGAATCCAGAGTCCACTCTCTTAACACTCAGCTTTCAGTAGGTGTAAGACCTGTATAGTCTTTAGCAATCATGATAATACACTTTAGATTTTCTGGGTCATCCTGTTTTCAACCATTCTGATCACTGAACCTAAATAAATTCTGATATTTTAGACTTTTTTGATCACATACAAATGTGTTTGTAAATGTATGTAGAAGTTCCAGTCACCAAATGCTCCAATTTTAGGTGTCCCATTAAAGCTAGCTCTATAGTTTGTATTATCTACCTTTATACAAATAAAATGTTTAGACTCAGCCCCTCTGGACCCTAGTCTTTTCATCTTTAAAGAGAGAGTGTTGCTTGCACTTGCATGTTCATCACAGCACTATCCACAACAGCAAAGTCATGGAACCAACTTAGGCTGGAACCATCAATAGTTGACTGGATAACCACCAGTTAGTCATGGAACCATCAGCAGTTGACTGAATAACTACCACTTGGTCACAGAATCATTAGCAGTTGACTGGACAACCACCACTTAGTCATGGAACTATCAACAGTTGACAGGATAAAGAAAATATGATACACACACACACACACACACACACACACACACACACCATGGAATACTACACAGCCATAAAAAGAATGAAATCATGTTCTTTGCAGCCACATGGATGGAGCTGGAGGTCATTATCCTAAGTCAACTAACTCAGAAACAGAAAGTCAAATACTACACCTTTTCACATATAAGTGGAAGATAAACAATGGGTAAAGATAAATAAAGATGGAAATAATAGCCATTGGGGATTCCAAAAGCAGGGAGGCTGGGAAGGGAATGAGGGTTGAAAAATAACCTCTCATGTATGATGTTCGCTATTTGGGTAACAGATACACTAGAAACTCAATCCCACCAGTACGAAACATACACATGTAACAAACATGCAAATCTCCCCCCTGTATTTACAATTAAATTACATTTAAATGAGGGCATTGGACTAGATGTACTTCCAATGTCACGATTATATTTAACATCTGTCAGTTGTATCCCGGTTTAGTCTCATTTTTGCTGAAATAGCATGTCATCAGCCTTCCAGGAAATGATTGTGAAAATCCATTCATATACTCCGAGGATCAGCATAGCACATTCCTAGAGGTAATTGCATCTGCTTAAATCAATGAGTCATTGGCCATTTGTAACTCTCCATGGGTTAATTACCAGCACCATTGTTGAGACTATAACATGTTTTGTTTGTGTTTAGAGAAATGTTTTTGTGGTTTCCATCGTAATTTGGCAGCAGCCGACATGAATTCAGACTATACATTATACTCATTGGTCTTTCACAACTGCCATTTCCCACAGGCAGCCTGATTATCCTACCCACGAAAACAGCAGAGTGCACCTAGCTTGTAAGATAGTAGATGAACAGTACTCAGTGAATAAGCTTTATGGACTAAATGGGGCATGAGATTCATTGTGCTCCCTATCACAGTCAAGAGGACTCGCAACAGGAAGAAATATGTCATTTAAATAAACTGGAAGAGATAAAAGAAGAGTTCAAAATCACTCAGCCAGTTAAAACCAATTTAACACCTTTGTTGAGTTTAGGAGCTTACTGCTTAAAGTATTCTGGCAGATTAAATATCCAGACGGTGGGCAAAAAGAAAGGAAGTGATACCTATGAATATTTAACATGTGCCAGACATTGTGCAGAGTCTCACTGTAATAATAAAATAACAACACACGTTTTTTGTATGCGCATGATTCTAACGGCTTTACATGTCTTAACTCATTGAATCCTCGTATCAACTCCAAGGGGTAAATATAATTTTAACCCTATTTTTTACTGCTTTTAATTTTATAAGAAACATAAACGGCAGCCAATACTGAACTTACTTTTCAGATAAGGACACTGTGTCTCAGAGTTTGTAATTTGGTCATGGTTTCATAGCTAATAAATAACTAATGCCAAACTCACACCCATCTCTGTTGGACCTCAAAGCTGTGTTTTCCCCTGACTTAGCAAGAAACCTGCCACATTTGAAAAGCTCAGCGTTTTGTCATGTATCTGAGAATTTCCACATTGGAAGGAACCTCAATGATCCCAATCCTATTGTTTTTACTTCGTAGGAAACCACTGGTGTCTTCAAATGATTAAGCTTAAGGTCAAATGGTTAGCTGGTCTGAAACCTAGGTCCTGGACTTCTTGGTCTAAATCACGTCCTTTACTTCTGTAATTCCTAGTAGAATAGAACAGAAGGCACACAGTTCTAAAACAGTGAGTTTCAAGTTGGGATGTGCATCAGAGAGTTTACCTGTGAGACATTTTAAAAACACAGATTCCCTAGCACTACCGTAGACCTACTGAATCCAAGTTACCTAGTAGTCAACAGATATGTGATTCTGATGTGACTATAACTTCACACACAGTTAATGTAATTACTTGCTCTAAGTTCCAATTTTAAGAAAACTTATTGCCATCAGAATTACTAGGGGCTGGGTTTCAAGTCATCCCAGGACTCCAATACAACAGGCAAGTGGAGAAGGAAAGAAGTCCGATCAAAAACTACAGGTTCTGACTCAGCAGCAGATTCAGATGCAGAGCTGTCCCCTGAGTGGAGTAGCCAGAAGCCCACGGGGGCAGGGTGAACAATGCAGGTGGGATTTGGCTGTCTCAGAGGTCTTTAGGCAGTAAGATGCTTGAAGTCAGGCAGGAGGCAAGATTGCAGTTCTGCATAGTTGGAGTTAAAACAGGTCCCTAACCAGACATCGTGATCATAGGAAGAGTGTCCATATTCTGAGAAATATGGGGCTGGCAGGGGGTACAGTAGTTAGCAGGACTTCAGTCATATAACCTAGGGTTTGGAAAAGGCTGTCAGCCCCATGGAAAGGTTTTAGTATTAATAAGGATCCAAGCCAAAGCTCATTTCTCTTTTCTTCACGTAAGCATCCATTTCTCCATTTAAGCATCTATTGATCACCTCTTAGTCCAGCCACTAGAGTCACTAGGCTTACATATTCTATCTCCGTAATGTTGATTCTTCATTCTTTCTTCACTATCCAGAAAATTCAAACATTCTTTCCATATTTTAAAGATCCCCCACGTTGTGATTTAAAAGACACACGGAAGCCAGATACTTCCCCTAGCAGAGGTTTTCAGGTCATAATCTAGACCCCTTCAATAAAGGACCAACCAGAGCTCCAGGCTTTCTGCTAGGCACTGGAGATTTAAAGGTCATCATAACTGTACCACAGGAAGAAAAAGGAAGACATCATATTTAGGACTTAGTCTGCACCAGAACTCAGTGGTATGGTGCCTTCAAATACACAGACCACTTTAATCAGAAGGAGCTGGGGACTATGCAGGGTTGAGTGTGTGTGCATCCAACATCAGTATCAGCTGACCAGGAAAGGGAGGCATTGACAATAATATAGGAGACCAATTATATGCTGTTGTAGGTATGTATTCTAGTGCAACGGTCACAATCAGTAAAATATGTCTACTGACTAGGATGTAAAAGGGAAAGGGGTTTTTTTCTGTTGTTGTTGTTTGTTTGTTTGTTTGTTTTGGCATGGAGTTTTGCTCTTGTTGCCCAGGCTGGAGTGCAATGGTAGGATGTCAGCTCACTGCAACCTCCACCTCCTCGGTTCAAGCAATTCTCCTGCCTCAGTGTCCTGAGTAGATTACAGGTGCCCACTGCGACCACGCTGGGCTAAGTTTTTGTATTTTTAGTAGAGATGGGGTTTTACCATGTTGGCCAGGCTGGTCTCAAACTCCTGACTTCAGGTGATCTGCCCACCTCGGCCTCACAGACTGCTGGGAATACAGCTGTGAGCTGCTGCACCCAGCTGGGATCTTACTTTTTAAGTGCACAAACTGAAAGTCACACACATCACTTCTAAGCACATTGCACTGACCAGAACTTAGTCACATCTCACTGCAAGGGAACCTGTGAGTCATAGGCTTTGGCTGGGCAGCACATACCAATGAACTCTTTGTTATATTATGTTACCTATTAAAAAGTAAAATTTTTAAAGGAAAAAATATGTCTATAAGCAACTTGGGTTTTAGAATCTCCATCCTGGCTTTTGAGAATTTGGGATCTTTTCTCTCTCCAGCTTAGTCAGACTCTCTAGTTCATGTAATAGGACTCTCCTATTCTGATCTTATTCCTTGCAAGCTGCATGTGATGTATCTTAATATATTGTATCACCGGTTATCTGGTTGGCTTATGGCCACTCTTTGATCTATACTTGTATTTATTCTACTTGGAGAAAGGTATACTCTTTATAGGACTGGAATGGTAGAACTTGTGATGATTTCTACAGGCTTTGCCTGTAGCCACTGAGGAAGCAGAAGATGAATCCAAATGGAACCTTTTTCAGCCAAGACCCACAGACCCTTGTGTGTCAAATGTGGTTAATAGAATATATTTCGGGAAAATGTACTGAGTCCCCTACTCAAGAAACCATTGTTAAATATTATATTGTAGTTAAACTTCTATGCTTTCTTTCATCTTTGAGAAGGCTATATTAGAAGTTATAAATTTCTCTTTATTTAAAGTCTTACATACCTTTACTGGAGTTCACCTACGTTTAAGCTTAGACTGGAAATATTAGGGAGATGAGAACAAGAGAAACTGAAGAGCTTGACTGCTCAGTTGGTGACCTTGTTATTTCCCAAGGACAATTTAGTTGCACAAATCTATGGTATACTTCTAACAAAAGTCTACAGGATCTTATATTATAAATCTTGTATACCAATTGTACTAGACGCTAACCATTCTTTTCGGTGGGCAACGTCTGAACCTCATTATAGTTTAGGAATTCTTTACCTGTTTTCTGATTGGACATAGTGAGCCAGAGGTAGCAACTTTTAAAGATGTATTTGTAAGACATTTGCATATCAAACCTGTAGGGAACAAACCTGACAAAAAATTCAGGGGCTTGCCACCTCAATGAAGTGGTACATCTAAATACTCCTTCTAACATAAAGGATAATTGTTGCATCTGAATCTCAAAGATATCAGGCCCTGTGAATGCTACCTTTAGGGGCATATTTTTGTAAACATAATTAAATTAAGGATCTTGAGATGAGGTAGTTAGCCTGAATTATTAAGGTGAGTTCTATCTGCCATCACATGTTATTACAGAAAGTCAGAGGGAGATTTGACAAATACACGTGGAAAAGGCAAGCTAAAGATGGAGGTGGATATTGGAGTGATGCGGCCACAAGCTAAGGAATGCCTGCAGCCACCAGGGTGGCATTCTCAAAACTAGAAAGTGGGGATTGTGGCCCTGCCGACACTGTGACTTTGGTCTTTTGGGCTCCAGAACTATGAGAGAATAAATTTCTGTTGCTTTATGCCACCAAGTTTGTGGTAGTTTTTTCCAGCAACCACAGGAAACGAAAGGAGATTTTATTGTAGTGGTCACTGAAATACCAGATACCAGCAGCTCACTTTCCCAGCCTCCCTCACAGTGAGAGCATAAACATGTGCTGGTCACATGCATACTAAAATTTGAATCAGGTATTTCTCATACAAAACTCTGGGGCTGTAGAAAATCCTCCCTATAGCAGCAATATAGATTACAATAAGATGGATGTTCTGGAAGAGCAGTGTCAGGCAGGTCAGTGCTGTGGATAGAACTTCTGGCTGCACAGCCTTCATCTAAGCCTCGTTCACCTGACCACCTGGTAATTCTGTAAGTTACTAATGTCCTTTCAATATGTCACCTTTCTGTTTATACTGAATTAACTTGGTTTCTGTTATTTAACTAAAACCCTGACTAATATATGGCCTCACCATTAATGTGATTAATTTCCTAAAACTTTGCCCCTTTCTCCCTTTCTCCCTTTCTTTCATTTTCTCAACATATAGATGTAGGTACAGATGTAAATATATAGGCATAGATATAGGACACTTACAAATTTGATATACTCACATACAAATTTGATTCTTCCTTCCTTGAAAAGAAGATCTGAAAGGCATGCCAAATATATTTTTTCGAGTAAGTGAATTAAAGTCTCCCCGCATCCCCCTTCATACCCATCTTTGCCTTCCTCTCTGTTTTTATTTTCACTTTTTTAAGGAAGAATTCATGCTGCCTTCACATCCTACTGGTAGCACATTTCAGTACGTATCTCACAGTATCGGTTCAATAGTTACTTGATTATATTAAGCAATATTCTGAATAGTAAAATTGATTAACTCAAGCCTTTTTGACAGTTGCTTTAAATCATGAACCAAAGTGATTTGATTTATCTTAAAACCACCTCAGTTTGGGGTGTATTTGTTGCATCTATTAAATTGATCATGAAAGGCTTTCAGTGAAAATCTTCATTTCATGCTATATTCTGTATGCCTGTTTCCTTTAAGGCTTATATTGAAGTAAAGCTGTATTGAAGTGCTTTAAAAATATCATTTTATGAGTAATATGTCTGAGATAGAATTTCTGAATCTATTTGCAAAGCTGCCATCAATCTGTCACCTCAAAATATTTTCCCTAGCTGTTCCCACATTTGCCAATGTTATTGCCATAGAACTCACAAAGTGATTTTGTTGAATGAATGAATGTTAAGCACATGATGATGATACTTATCAGAAGCCTGAAGATGTGCTGGGAAGAGAGGAAAGCTGAAAGTATCACTGTGAGGATGAGCAAGCCTCATGAGCAAGCCCTCCAAACTGAGTCCTGTTGAGAACACAATGCAAACAGAGGTAGGACAGAATTAAGGGGCTTGCAAGAAAATGGGAGAGAGAAAACATCGAGTGGTTCAGAAAGAAAGAAAGAAGCCAGGGCTTCTGCCCAAAATGGGTAGATAGCAAGAATGCCAATGGCAGTTTTTACTAGTAACTTTTCTGACTATTTCATTTCCCTCACTGAATTTGCTGTACTTGAGCTTTTTGCAAAGAATAGAACAAGGAATTACCAAACAGAAAAAAATGGCTTATGGTACAAAGTAGTTTTCTATTAGCCGGGTTAGAATTTTTTGTCACAGCAAAAAAGATCTCTTCTGGTCTATTCAAGCATAAGTGAAATTTGTTAAAAAGACACACTGGATAGTTCACAGAGTAACAAGGCTGAAGAATGATGCTTGGAGCCTACCCAGCCACACAAGAAATGTCCCCAGATCACACATCTGACCTTGTCACTCATTCATGTAGCTTTCATTACCAATGTGGTTGGTCCTGAAAATTAGCTAGCAGCGAGGGAACACCATTATGAGTACTTCTGCCACTTCTCTGCAAACTTTATTTACATCAACTGTCACCTCATTCAAAGAAAGAATTCTCCAGGAGCTTTGCCTCTTTGCATCCTCAGTGCCCAAAGTAAAGGGCAAGTAATGTTAGACACTGTTCAGCAAGAAATAATGACAAATGACGACCACAACCAAACATGTGAATTGACAGGATATATGAAAATTTATCTCAGCAATGTATATTGTTAAAAACTAACTGATTTGCGAAATACAAAGTGAGAATCAGCTCTTTTCTCCTCCCTCAGGTATTCTGTCTTTCTTTGAACACGGTCATTCTCTACAAGGGAGGCAACTGAAAGTCTCATTCAATTATGCCATCCATTTCAATGGCAATCCAGAACACTGGCTCATCTGTTGTCCTCTTCATAAGGTCCAGATGTGACTTCTCCAGGGCTCAATGCTCTGTATATTCAAAGCACTTTGCTCCCCATCCAGCACAAGTATGCAAACAGTATGCCATGTTGGAGCAGATAACGATAACCACTTAAAAACTCTAACTTAGAAAATGGAAGAATGAGAAACACACAGCATTCATTAGTCCATAGCAATGGCACATCCTGGAAAGCAAGAATCACAAGTGCTCCCTTCTCTGCCATAGGGTTGTCCCTACTCAGAGTTATTCCCTCATTTTTTTGTTCTACATGGTCTGTGGCTTTGCTGTCTGACAGGTTCATCTTGGTCATTATTCTTTAGCAATGATCTGAAATGGGTATTTAGAGGCCCTTCTTGGGGGAGGATTATTCTTGTTTGAATAATCAGGAACTTTGATAGGATAGGTCTGTAGTTTCTTTGGTAATATCATTCTCTTAGAGACTTAGGCTTCTGGGATAAGTTTGTTCCCAGTCAGTTTCATGTGCTGGCTCTTTTCTGGACATGATTCTTATACCTTTTATTTTTTTGATTCCTTGATTGATCTTGTACCTTGCTCCTTTTTTAATGGCAGCTATCTTGAGGCCATCTACAACAATGCAAGAGTCTTAGCTTAATGTTTTCCAAACACACTACCCTTTGTTTAAAAAGTCTCCAAACAACAGTTTATGTCTATAATAGATGTTTGCAGTGACTGCTGAGTCTCCATGTTTCTGGAAAGTCCTTATTTCATTCCCTCTTTGCTTATAAACTGCTGATTCTTCCAAAGCTTATAGCTTTCTTATCTATTATGCCATCTATTTCTGCTAAAGGCAATACATAACTACCAAATATACCTTAACATTCTTACTTTTTCTTCCTGCTTTTTAATAGACCTCTGTGCTTTTTGGTCCATGGTTTGCTCTTCATCTCGTTATAGGTCATATTTTTGCGAACTATTTTGATAGTATGTCACAGGATCACTACCTTTTCAGCTTGTATTCTTAGCATTTGTTGACTCTCCACCAAGCCAATGACATATATTTAGGCTTTTGTCAGGGTAACATCCCACTTCTGGTAGCAGTTCTTATGTTACAGCAAGGCTAGCCAGCAGTCACAAAGAGCTTCCACAATACTGTAATTTAAATAGAAAAGAAGTTTATTTTTCTCTTAATTAGCAGTCCCAGCATAAATGGCTCTGCTAACTTTTGCTTTTTCATTTATGAAATGCAAGTCCTTTTGAAATTATTTCTCCACCATCTGTTGAACATTACTGGTATCTGCATGGCCAAGTCTGGGTCATTGCCAGCATTCGAATTTCAATTGGCAGGCAAGGAAAAAAAAATATTGAGAAGATGCCACTGTCTTACAGCTTAAGTGTGAGAGTGGTACTTATCCTCTCTATTTACATTCAGTTGGCTACAATATAGTTACAGGATCAATTCAAGCTTCAAGAAAGGCTGAGAAAGGTAGTTGATTTGAGCATTCATGTGCATAGGCTGAAGAGAGGAACAGAATTTTGTGAATATGTAGTATTTATTGCTACAACAGGCTATTAAATAATTTGTACTGAATAATTGGTTTTCTGTTTAGAAAAAAATGGAACTGAATTATTACCAAACACAAAAATCAATCCCAGGTATATTAAATACTTAAATATGGAAAGTAAAACTGTAAAATTATTAGAAGATAATACATATTTTTCTAACTTTGGAGAAGGAAGAAATTTTAAAAGGCTTAAAATAAAAAGAAGGATAGGCCAGGCATGGTGGCTCACACCTGCAATCCCAACACTTTAAAAAGCCAAAGCTGGTGGATCACCTGAGGTCTGGAGTTCAAGACCAGCCTGGCCAACATGGTGAAACCCCGTCTCTACTAAAAATACAAAAAAATTTGCTGAGCATAGTGGCGGGTGCCTGTAATCCCAGCTACTCATGAGACTGAGGCAGGAGAATTGATTAAACCTGGGAGGCACAGGTTGCAATGAGCTGAGAACGTGCCATTGCACTCCAGCCTGGGAGACAAGAGCGAAACTCTGTCTCAAAAAATAAAAATAAAGAGAAGGATAAATTGAACTACATTAAAGTTAAGGATTGCTGTTTATCAAAAGACATTATCAAAACATTTTAAAACAAGCCACAAACTAAAAGAAGATATTTGCCTCATGTATAATCAACAAAGGATTATTGTTTAAAATACATAACAAATTCTTATGAATAAATAGGGAAATGAGTAAACATATTAGCAGAAATTTCACAGAAACACCAAAAGCGTTTACATATGAAAATATCCTCAGTGTTTTGTATAATCAGGAGAGTAGAGACTAAAAAAAAACCAATTAGATGCAAATTTGTATCCAACAGATTGGCAAAAATTAAAGTCTGACGAACATAAGTGTTTATAAGGATTTAAAGACAAAGGTTTCTCATATGCTGGTGGTAGTAATATCAATTGAAGTATTAGGAAACAGTTTGGTGTTGGCTATTATGTTTGAAAAATATGTGTGCTCTGGGTTAGACATTTCATTCCTAGGGCTATAAAATAAAGAAACTCCTGACTATGAGGACAAAACCTAGTAAGTAATTAATGTCATTGTTTGCGACAGCAAACTCGAAATATCCAAATATTCATTAATAGTAGAAGAAACACATTTTTATACTTACATAGTGGAAAATAATAAACTACTGCTATACATATTGTCATCCATGACCTTTGAAAACATAATATGAAACAAAATAAGTAATTTCAGAAGAAAACTACAGAATGTTCTATTTGTATAAAGTTTTAAAACTCAGCAATATATTGTCGAAGGATAATTAAAGTAATTTAACTACAGGAGAACAGCACGATGTTTAACTAAAATTTAAAATAGTAGTTGAATGGGGAGGGAGAGGGAAGGAATTCATGAACGCCACAAAAATAGCATCCAAGGTGCTAACTATTTTCTCTTTTTAAAGTTGGCTACAGATTATACAGATATTCATTTTACTGTTATTTTTAATATATACATCTGAGTTTATTCACTCTTTGGAATGTGTCTTTAAATTTTATAATTACAAAAATTAAATATTAATTAGCCAGCAGGTGTGGTGGTCTGGTATTGTCAGCCATGTGGAGCCCCTATGTGTTTGTATCCCATACTGTATATTTGTTGTTGCCCTCTTGGGGTTGAAGTGTTAAGGACAGCTTCTCACATGACTTTCCCTACGTTTGGGAAGGTTTAACAGCTCTTAACTTACCAGTGAGTGGTAAGTACTAGAAGAGAGGATATGGGTTTTGCACTCCTGGTCTAGTTACTAGTTTTCTTCCAGTACTGCTGCAGTATTACTGTCTAGGCTTTTCACCAAGAGTGCCATGTGGAGGATCTCCCTCTCTTTCCTGTCCTCTCCCCTGGACCTCGTTGCTTACTCGCTGCTTTCCTTATCTTGCCAAAGCACTCTAACCTTTTCTTCCCCCGTGTCCCTGATATTTCCATCTCTGCACTGCCCCCTAACCTTAACCAGTCTGATTCCAGCAATCTCTTCTGCATTTAACAAATTTGCCACCTAGTGTGTTAGATTTCAGTTATGTTTCCCCTCCATCCAATTACTGCCACTTCATACAGGGGTATGAGTGGTTTCTGGCTCTATGTACCTTTCTGCTTTTGGAAAAAAATGACAGAATATGTTTTAGTCCTGTGGAGGGTAACAAGACTATGGGGCCACAAGGGAAAGGCTTTCCCTCCGGGCTGCAGATTTTGGATACCTACAATATCCAAAGTCAAACATCTCTCACTACAGTGCAGGTTGATTTCCTTCTAAAAACTTCATCTAGTGTGCATGAAAAATTCACATCCAGCCTACAGTGTAACTTTGACCACTTTTTTCTACTAATGCAGGATACTCAGGACTAATTACACTAAGAGAGGTTTGCTCCATCCTTGCTCTGAGTTGCATCATGAAGCACTTTCCGTGAACTGACACTGGATGGTACAAAGGAGGACAGCTAAGGGGTAGCCGTGCAGCTTTTAGAATCAGGTTGTCTGGTCTGAATACCAGCTTCCCTCTTTCCCAGCTGGCTATCCCAGGCAGGTAATCTAACCGCCCTGCATCACCTTTCTCCATCACCTGGAAATAACAATACTTACCCCACCAATTAAATGAAATAGTCCATGTAAAGTACCTGGCACATGGCCGAGGTTCAACGTTGGTTATTACTATGTCATGTGCAGGCCACATCTATCTAATACAGGATTTTTCCTTGCGAACAATCAAGTGTGTGGGTAGGGGGAGGGCAGAGCCAGGCAAGGGAAAGAAAAATTGAGCACTCCCTTTAGCATGGGGTGTTTTTATCTCAATTGATATATGCTTTAGAAATACAGCACTCATTTATCTGGTGGGACAGGGTGTTAGGTGTAAAAACAGCAGAGGTAGATTAGTAGTTTGAAAGTGTAAGTTTCATGGATATAAGTACTTTCTTGGATAGAAATTGGACCATTTAAAAAGAAACAATCCAACCTTTTACTTGTTTTTTTTTAAAAAAAATTATGCCAGAAGCCATTCAAACATGCTTGCTTTTAGAAGCAGGCTTACAAATCTGCTTCATTCTAAATATTCCCCTGAAGAGCAAAGGGAAAATGTAAACAGTTAAGGGTTTCTTATTCCTTGTCATTTTTTTCCCCCATCAAGAAGACAAGGTCAACATTTGTTCAATTTCAAATTGGGTTTGGAACACAGATTTTGGAACCGTACCTTGGGTTCTGTCAACTCTCAAAAGTTCAAGAGACTACTGGGAGGTAAACATGAATTAGGTTGGGAGGACACACCGGTGCTGGCCAGACCTGCCCACACCAGCAGACTTGATTTTGCTCTGCTCTGCCAACACTGGAGAGAAGGAGCTGACTGCTACTCTAAACAGAAAGACAGCAACAGTTGACAGGAAGGCAAAAGCATGCATACATGAAGGTGTGGCAGAATACGATGCTCCATTCTAGAAGGTCCAGGAAGTACCTCTCAGGTTCTTGTAGAACCACAAATATTAAAGAAGATATTCTAATGCATTGTTTGGAAAACACTTCTCTAGCCGGTGCTTGTATTTGATACCTCTTTAGTGACTTTACCCATAGACAGCAGCTTGAGAATTATGAGGTAATGATCTTAAGCTGCTTTCTGGAAATGTATTTCCCCATCTCACTCTATGGACATTGAGAACTGAATGTGCATCCAAGGCTCTGGCACAAACTGTGAAAGGCATCCAGATAAAAGAAGAAAGAAAATAGAAGAAAGAAAGAAGGAAGGCAGGAAGGGAAAGGAAGGAAGGAAGGGAAAGGAAGGAAAGAAGGAAGGAAGGAAGAAAGGAAGGAAGGAATGATGGAAGAAGGAAGGAAGGAGAAGGAAGGGAAAGGAAGGAAGAAAGGAAGAAAGGAATGGCGGGCTCTCTCCTCTGCCCACTTGTGGAGGGCGTACTGGCGAGGAGCTCAGGGGAAGTTGCAGGATACTCCTAATTTGGGAATGCAAGATCAGCACTGGGAAAACAGACCTTTGAATACAGCATCACTGTTATCCTGAAAAGCTTTCTGGATGGAGTTGGATCCAGATTTCTAAACTTGAAGAGAAAAAAGTAAGTTTCTTGAAAGCCAAGAGATGAAATGGTTTTCTTGCATAATACTTGGGCCTCAGAGTCTCAGAGAAAAGAGACTGTGGCATATTCCTCAGCGTGAAGGTGAGGTGGCGGTATGTTAGCACAAACAGCCATTGGTGAACTTGTGCTGCGAGACCACCAATAACACAGGTTAGGAGCTCCAGCTAAACACTTATCTGAATATGACCCTGAGATCCTTCACTTCCATGACCAATGTGGTCTTGAAGACATGGAAATATATAGGAATATATTGATCAGCATAATGTATGGTCTCAGAGTCAACTCTGGGAATGCTTTAAGCCAGACATATCTTGGATTTGAAAAAATATAAAATGAACATTTGTTTTCTTAATATACCTGAGGTAAGATTGTTGAGATTTATTCCAGGCATATTAAGAATTAAATAACTGATTCCACAGATTCTCTTAGGCTCTTCTATAGATTTGCTGATATATATTGAAGTGGTTACTATGCAAATCTATTATTCATTTATTTCCCCAACTCTTATGGTGAGCATTGGTTCTCCTTTTCCTGGACATCCACATCAGTGAATAAAGTGGAACAAGTCCATTTCCACACCCTAAACCAAACTCACACACACATTTACACATGTAAACTTTTAAGCACACATGAACACGTATTCATTCCCATCCCAATAATTTGGATACATGGGCTGAGAGGGAGCAAACATGAAATCTAGATCTGGCTTTCTCACTAATATATTGGATGGCTTAACATTTTTTTTCATAGTGATTGTTTTTTCATAGTGGAATGAGTGGGCTTGGAGTACCCAAATAAAAACTATTTTTTAAGATAATGTAGCTAAAGTGGGTAGAGTGGGAGATGGGTAGGCATTTAAGATGTTCTAAGCAACAGAAAACAAATATAACCAACTCCCAGAAAAACATTCAAATCCTTACAGTAAGTACAAGTCAAATTATAAAATTTTGGGGCCCTACTATTGATAGACTCTTTTCTTAAAACTCTTTATTTTTATCATTTTTAATTAACACATAATAATTCTACATATTTTTGGGGTATCGTGTGATATTTCAACACATGTATACAATATATAATGATCAGATCAGGGTAATTAGTGTGTCTATCACACAAAATACTTATCTTTGTGTTGAGAATATTCAGAATCTACTTTTCTAGCCATTGGAAAACATACAATAAATTGCTGTTAATTATAAATCATCACCCTGTAATGTCATAGAACATATTCTTCTCATCTAGCTTTACTTTTGTATCCATGAACCAACCTTTGGCTATTCTCCCCACCCTTTCTCCTTGCCAGCCTCTAGTAACCACTATTCTACTCTCTACTTGTATGAGATCAATGATTTTGGTTTTCACATATGAGTGAGAATATGCAGTATTTATCTTTCTCTTCCTGGCTTATTTCACTTGACATTATGTCTTCCAAGCTTATTCATGTTCCAGCAAATAACAGGATTTTATTCTTTTTTATGGCTGAATAGTGTTCCATCGAGTATATATATTGCTTTTCTTTACCCATTCATCTGTTGATGGACACTGAGGTTGATTCCATCATCTTGGCTATTGTGAAATAGTACTGCAGTAAACATGGGAGTGCAGATATCTCTTTGATGTACTGAATGCCTTTCCTTTGGATAGATACCCAATAGTAGGATTGCCAGATCATATGGTAGTTCTATTTTCAGGTTTGCAAGGGACCTTCATACTGTTTTCCATAATGGCTATATTAATTCACATTCCAATGAATGGTATACAAGAGTTCCCCTTTCTCTGCATCCTTGTGAACATTTGTTATTTTTTTGTCTTTTTGATAATGGTCATTCTAACTGGGGAGAGATAATATCTTATTGTGGTTTTGATTTATATTGCATGCAAACATTGTCCCAATTTGCAAATGATATAATCTTATATATTAGAAAACCCTAAAAGCTTGATAATTAATAATGTTGAATATTTCTTATATACCTGTTGGCCATTGGTATGTCTTCTTTGAAAGATGTCTATTCAGCTTACTTGCCCATTTTAAAAATCAGATTATTTTTATTTATGCACTTATGCAGTTGAGTTCCTGTATATTCTAAGTATTAATCTCTTGTTAGGTGAATAGTCTGAAAGTATTTTCTCTGTTTCTGCAGGTTGTCTTTTCACTCTGTTGGTTGTTTCCTTTGCTGTACAGTTTTTAGTTTGATACAATCCTATTTGCCTATTTTTGCTTTTGTTTTTGGGACTTCTGATGATCTCTTCATAAAATCTTTGCCCAGAGAAACTTCCTGAAGCATCTCCCCTATTTTTTCTTCTAGCTTAGATTTAAGTGTTTAATCAATTTTGAGTTGAGTTTTAAATATGATGAGAGGCAGGGACCTAGTTTTGTTCTTCTGCATATGGATGATAATAAAATATCCATTTATTTTCCAACAGTGTTTATTGAAGAGGCTGTCCCTTCCCCAGTGAATGTTTTTGGCATCTTCTTTGTTAAAAATCAGTTGTCTGTAAATGTGTGAATTTATTTCTGGGTTCTTTATTTTGTTCCATTGCTTTATGTGTCTGTTTTTATGCCAGTACTATGTTGTTTAGGTTATTGTAGCTTTGTAGCGTATTTTGAAGTATGGTAGTGTGATGCCTCCAGCTTTGTGCCTTTTGCTCTGGATTACTTTAGCTCTTTGGGATCTTTTGTGCTTCCATATAAGTTTTAGTATTCTTTTCTATTTCTGTGAGGAGTGTCACTGGTATTTTGACAGGAGTTATATTGAATCTGTAGATAACTTTTGACGGTATTGCCACTTCAACAATTCTAGTCCATGTATATTAAAGGTTTTCCATTTTTTGGGGGTCCTCTTCAATTATTTAAATTATCTTTTATAGTTTTCCTAATGGAGATCTTTTACCTCCTTGGTTGGATTAGTTTTGGGTATTTTTTGCAACAATTGTAAATGGGATTGCTTTCCTGATTCCCTTTTCTGTTACTTCATTGTTGGTGTGTAGAAATCTTACTGATTTTTGCCTTTTGATTTTGTGTCCTGTAACTTTACTGAATTTGTTTCTTAGTTCTACAAGTTTTCTGGTGGAGCTTTTAGAGTTTTCTAATGTGTATGATTATGTTGTATGCAAACAGGGACAATTCGACTTTCTTCTTTCTAATTTGGATGCCCTTTACTTCTTTCTCTTGTTTAATAGCTTTGTCTAGGACTTTCAGTACTATATTGAACAAAAATGGTCAAAGTGAGCATCTTTACGTTGTTCCAAATATTAAAAGAAAACCTTACAACTTTTTATCATTTTGTATGACATTGGCAGTGAATTTGTTGTATATGGATTTATTATGCTGAAAGTACTTATCATGAAGGGATGATGAATTTACCAAGTGCTTTATCTGCATCTTTTGAGATAATCATATTGTTTTTGTCCTTCATTCTGTTGATGTGATGTTATCATGTTTATTGATTTGGGTATGTTGAACCATTCTTGCATGCCTGGCATAAATCCTTCTTGATCATGGTCAATGATTTTTTTAATGTGATTATGAATGCATTTGCCAGTATTTTGTTGAGGATTTTTGCATCTGTCATCATCAGGGATATTGGCCTGTAGTTTTCTTCTTTTGTGGTGTCCTTGTCTGGTTTTGGTATTGGGATAATGCTGGTCTCATAGAATGAGTTTAGAAAAATTTCCTTCTCATCAATTTTCTGAAATAGTTTGAGAAAAACTGTTATTATGTTTTCTTTAAATGTTTGGTAGAATTCAGCATTGAAGCTATTGGGTCCTGGCTTTTCATTTGTTTTCTATGTGAGACTTTTTATTGCATATTCCATCTCATTACTCATAATTAATTTGTTAAGGTTTTCTATTTCTTCTCGGTTTCATCTTTGTAGATTGTATGTGTCTAGAAATTTAGCAATTTCTACCAGATTTTCTAATCCGTTGACATATAGTTGTTTGTAATAGTCTCTAGTTATCCTTTGTATTTCTGTGGTATCATTTGTCTCCTTTTTTGTTTTTTATTTTATTTATTTGGGTCTTTTCAATTTTTTTAGTCTAGATAGCATTTTGTCAGTTTGTTTATCTTTTCAAAAAATCAACTTTTTGTTTCCTTGATCTTTTCATTATTTTTTAAAGTCTCAATTCCATTTATTTCTACTCTAATTTGTTATTTCTTTTCTTTCTTCTAATTTAAGATTTGGTTTCTTTCTTTTTTTTTTTTTTTTTTTTTTTTTTTTGAGAGAGTCTCACTTTGTTGGCCAGGCTGGAGTGCAGTGGTGTGATCTCAGCTCACAGCAACCTCTGCCTCCCAGGTTCAAGCGATTCTCCTGCCTCAGCCTCCCAAGTAGCTAGGACTACAGGTGTGTGCTACCACACCCAGTTAATTTTTGTATTTTTAGTGGAGATGGGGGCCAGGCTGGTCTTGAACTCCTGACCTCAAGTGATCTGCCTGCCTTGGCCTCACAAAGTGCTGGGATTACAGGTGTGATTCACTGTGACCAGCTGAGATTTGGCTTCTTTTTGCTTCTCTAGTTTGTTGAGATGCATTGTTAGTTTGCTTATTTGAAATCTTTTTAAAATTTTTGGTGTAGATGTATACTGCTGTAAACTTCCCTCTTACTACTGCTTTTCTTGTATACCAGAGGTTTTGGTATGTTGTGTTTCTATTTTCATTTATTTCAAGAAATTGTTAAATTTGCTTTTTAATTTCTTCATTGACTTATTGGTCAATCAAAAGCATGTTGTTTGGTTTCTGTGTATTTGTACAGTTTCGAAAGTACCTCTTGTTATTGATTTATACTTTCATTCCATTGTGGTTGGAAATGGTACTTAAAATGATTTCAATTATCTTAGATTTGTGGAGACTTGCTTTGTGGCCTAACATGGTCTGTCTTGGAGAATGCTCCATGTGCTGACAAAAATAGTGTGTATTCTCTAGTTGTTGGATAAAATGTTCTGTAGTTGTCTATTAGACCCATTTCATTTAATGTGCAGTTTAAACCCAGTGTTTCTGTGTTGATTTTCTATCTAGATTATCTGTCCAGTGCTGAGGTTCAGATGTTTGACTCCAAAACTATTATTTTATTGGAGTGTATCTCTCCCTTTACATCTGATAATATTTGATTTATTTATTAAAATGTATGGTTCTGATGTTTGGTGCATATGTATTTGCAATTTTTATACACTTTTGATATATAGATCCCTTCATCATTATGTAATGAGCTTCATTGACTTTTTAAAGTTTTTGACTTAAAGTCTCTTTTATATGACTATAGTTACTCCTGCCTACCATTGGTTTCTGTTTGCATGGAATAACATTTTCCATCACTTCACTTTCAGGGTATATTTGTCTTTACAGGTGACATGAGTTTCTTGTGGGCAGCATATGGTTATTTTTTAAAATCTGTTCAGCTAGTCTATATCTTTTAAGTGGAGAACTTAATGTACTTACATTTAAGGTTATTATTGACAGGTGAAGACATAGTCCTGTCATTTTGTTAATTGTTTTCTGGTTGTTTTGTATATCCTTTGTTCCTTTCTTACTGTCATATTATCATTGTTGTTTGGTGGGATGTTTTGTGTGTAGTGCTTTTCTTTTGCTTTGCATTATTTTCTCTTCTTCCTTTGTTTATCTGCTCTACCAGTGGGTTTTATATTTTTGTGTGTTTTCACAATAGTGATTATTTTATTTTTGCTTCTAGATGAAAAGATGCCCTCGAGCATTTTTTTAAGACCAGTCTAGTGGTGATGAATTTCCTGAGTTTTTGCTTATCTGGGCAATATTTTATTTCTCCCTCATTTCTGAAAGATAGCTTGGCTGCCATATTTTTTTCTTTCGGCAGTTTTAATATATCATACCATTCTCTTCCAGCCCGTAGGGTTTCCGTAGAAAAATCTACTGTTAGTCTAAGGAAGATTCCTTTATATGTGACCTGGTGATTTTCTCTTACTATTTTAGAATTCTCTCTTTGAGTTTGACTTTTGCAAATTTTGTGCCTCAGGACTTTTGTATTGAACCAATTTGGGAAACTTTGAGCTTCCTGTATTTGAATGTCTGTATCTCTCCCCTGCCTTAGAAAGTTTTCAGGTATTATTTTGTTAAATATATTTTCTACACCATTTCCCTTCTCCTCTCCTTCTGACATACCCATAATACAAATATATGTTCACTTAATTATGTCTTATAAATCATATAGGCTTTTTTCCCACTTTTTTTCATTCTTATTTCTTTTTTAATTTAAAATGACCCATCTTATAGTTCAGAGATTCTGTCTTCTGCTTGATCACATCTGCTGTTGAAGCTCTATATTGTATTTTTAAATTTATTCCTTTATATATTTTAGCTTTTAGATTTTAGCTTCAAGATTTCATTGGCTCTTTTTAAATAATTTCTTTTCATTGTTGAATTTTTTTATATTACAAATTGTTTTTCTAATTTCATTAAATTGTCTATCTGTAGTCTTTAAATCTCATTAAGTTTCCTTAAGATCATTACTTTGGATTCCTTTTTCTGACAACTCATTGATTTCTTTTTCACTGGTGTCTGTTAACAGAGCATTATGTTTCTTTAGTGGTGTAATATTTCTTTGCTTTTTCATGTTTCTTGTTTCCCTGCATTAATATGTTTGCATCTGATGGAACAGTTGCCTCTCCAAATATTTTAGAGTAGCTTTTATAGGGAAAGACTTTCACCCACAGTTGGATTTTAGGATGCTGTTGGGAAGGGTGTGGTGACTCTGTTCTGGATAGGTTGCAATGGTATAGTAACCATGAAGTTTATTCAGCTTTGTTCAGTGTCAATAATAACTTTGAGTGCTTCAGTGGCCTAGGCTAGAGAAGCTCATGGCAGTGGCAGAGTAGGTTGTTAGTATCCTAAGTATCAACAGCTTTGGGGGTCCTCCTATTCTTGTTTACCCCACAATGGGGAGACTTAGTTGAAGGAATCCTTCTTGGTATCAAGTCTGACATGGTCTACAAGCAGCTACAGCAGTGCTGGGTTCTAGGCACAAGTCCTCAAAGTGGCTATGGGGTTAGAGTCCTAGGCTCAGGGTCTCTGAAACCTACTATGACACATGGGTCTTGGGAAGCAGGTTCACTCTCTATGGGAGGGTGGAATGTAGGTTGCCCACAGAGCCAGGATCAACACCTCATCTTTACAAGGTTATTTCATCATTTTATCCACTTTGCAGTTCCTGAGTGGTGCAGTCTATGATAGGATCAGTGGATTCCATGTGCCCACAGCTGCATCACTTTCCATGAAAAGTGGGTCTCTTGGTCCGAAGTGATGACCTGCCTTATCCCATGTCAGCAGATCAAATATTCTGTAAGTCTTCTGGTATTGGTGCTGCTTGGGATCTGAAGTCAAGGAAAGGTAAACTCATACCTGTTAGTATTCCAGCCAAAATTAATCCATGCCCCTTTCAGTGTGGAAGAGGTCAAAGGCAGTCAATTTGCCAAATGACTGATTTATTCCTTCTAGGGATAATTCTGTATCCAGGTCAGTGTTGATCTATGTTGCTGACAGTTTGGATGGTCAGAGTGATAGAAATTTAGATCAACCTCATGTATAGGAGCCTATGCTTTTAGTAGCCCTCTTCTCTGATATCATGGATACTTGACACATGCACTTATTGTGCCAGAACAGGACAGCTGATGGCAGAAACCAGCAGACACTGACTAACTGAGTTATTTTGTCTATTTGGTTGTTTGGCGCCTCTTCCATGGGGAATGCTCCCTGGTGGGTGTTAGCATGCAAGACAAGGTCTTTATACCTTGTGTCCACTTCCATAGGTATGCCCACATGTCTCTTTCCAGCCCTCATTCTACCTGTGCTACTTATTCTAGCCTCCTGACCAACGAGCCTTTGCCATTCACCCAGCCTTTCACCACAGCCATTCATACACAGATCCAGTCTGGATATTTCTCTTTTTTTTGAGACAGAATCTTGCTCTTGTCGCCCAGGCTGGAGTGCAATGGCACAATCTCGGCTCACCATAACCTCTGCCCCCTGGGTTCAAGCAATTCTCCTGCCTTGACCTCCTGAGTAGCTGGGATTACAGGCATGCACCACCACGCTGGGCTAATTTTGTATTTTCAGTAGAGATGGGGTTTCTCCATGTTGGTCAGGCTGATCTCAAACTCCTGACCTCAGGTGATCTGCCTGCCTCAGCCTCCCAAAGTGCTGGGATTACAGCATGAGCCATTGCGGCCAGCTCAGTCCAGATTTTTTTTAATAGCAAACCATTTTTCTTTCCTGACAAAGTAGGAGATCGGGAATATTGCCCACATATCTGATAACTGGAATGATTTCCCTTCACCTGTGTCTTTCAATGCCACCTGGAGTGGGGCTGTATGAGAGCAGCGGTTTATTTTGGGCTTGCACCCATATACCAAGTCAAGCCCTTCTTAAGCCTCTTTCCTTCTGTCAGCTGTCCTTAGGGGACCTACATATGTAGCCATAGATGTGAGTTGAAAGATAGGCAGTGAGTGTAATGGATAATCTAGGGGTCAGGGTTGCTATACTTACTCTCTGGCTCTGGCTCTGATCAAGAAACTGAACAGGGATCATAATATTTTAATGAGACATCTGCCTCAGCCTCCTAATATTTCTCATTGATTTCTGTTGGTTGCACAATGATCTGGCATCCCAATTCGTCTTTAGAGTAAATAATAATTCTCAAGTCCTCCAGGAAGCATCTCAGGTTCTCCAGAACACGAGTCATCAACCTCTGGGCCACAGATCAGTCCGTGGCCTGTTAAGAACCAGGCCGCACAGCCAGAGGTGAGCAGTGGGTGAGCGGCATTTCCACCTGAGTTCCGCTTCCTGTCAGATCAGCGTTACTATTAGTCTCATTTTATTCTCCCAGTCCCATCGTATTCTCCCAGCGCCTATGGCCTGTGCTTCTTCAGGGTACAGATTGAACAGTACACTTGTTGGTTATTCATCTACCTTGTCCCCCAGGATTCCATGTACTATTAACGATCTCCATAACGTTCTGTGGGGAAGGTTCCCCTAGTTGCCACTTGACCCTGGCACTTCTAATGATCATTTTATTCACTTGCTTTTGGCTATTCAGCACCTACAACTTGCCTCAATTATTTCAATATTCTATTGTCCTTGTTGTTATCAGGGAAACAGTTCTGTGACAGCATCACCTGTCATCACCCTGGCCTACAGAACCCAGACACCACTGAGCTTCACAGCAAGACTGGTTTCCTCTGGGTCCTGTCATTGTACATAGTCAACCTGTGGCCTTTTACCTTCTATACAGCATGCTTTTTTTTCCTAATATGTCCACTTTCCTGAGTCTTTTGATTCCTTACACCACTGTTTGCCAAACCATCTGGTGTTTCTACTTTTTTTCTTTTTTTTTTTTTTGAGACAGAATTTTGCTCTTGTTGCCCAGGCTGGAGCCCAATGGTGTGATCTCAGCGTACTGCAATCTTCACCTCCAGGTTCAAGCAATTCTCCTGCCTCAGCCTCCAGAGTAGCTGGGATTACAGGCATGCGCCACCACACTCGGCTAATTTTTGTATTTTTAGTAGAGACAGGGTTTCTCCATGTTGGCCAGGCTGGTCTTGAACTCCTGACCTCAGGCATTCCACCTGACTCCGCCTCCCAAAGTGCTGGGATTTCAAGCATGAGCCATCACACCTGACTGGTGTTTCTGTTTCATAGAGTGTTAACCATTATTTTTCCTAGGCTTTCCAGAGTCAGCCTCCTGGCATATTAGCATTGTCTCAAGAGATCTCTGCCACGGTGTTACATTCTGTGCCTCAGAAGAGTACTCCATTATGTGACTTGATCAGCACTCCCTGGACCCAGGCCCATCTTAGTCTTCCAGCTCCTGTGGCCTGTGCTTCTTCAGTGTACAGTCATTTCCCTCCCTTAGGAGGGTCAGCACCTGCACTGTCATCAAAAGCCTTGGTGCCAGCATTTAAAGGAAGGAGTGGGTCACTTCTGCAGGCCCAGAGTGCAGAGAACGACCCGGAGTTTCAAAGTTCCTGAGTGCATTGACCAAGATGTTCAACCCAAGTTCCACCCTCCTCTTTCTTCCTCATTAAGGCTCTGACCTTGGCATAGCAGACTTGCTGAGGTTGATCATTTAATATTCTGAGAGGTCCTGAGGCTGATCATCAGCTTTGTTCTGTCCTCTACCTGCAGAGAAGATGAGAGTCTTTTAAAATGTGATAAAGGGGGCTCTCTGACTTTTACAACTTACCTTAAATTAGTGATTAATCATTCTGATGGGTTTAAACATATCAGCAGATTTTGACATCCCAGCCAGCTGTTGTGGCTTATTCTTAGCAAATAGAACGCTGAGAGTAAATGCTCCATGACCTCAGAGGCTAATTCATAAAAGACAATACAGTTTCCACGTCACTCTCTTTCCCTGCTTGAGACTTTTCTCCCTAAGAATTCAGCTACCAAGGTGAGATAAATTGAAGCAGTCATGTGAGAGGGCCATGGGTAACTGTTCTAGCTGACAGCTAGCATCAACTGCCAGACATGTGAAGGAGCGATCCCAGCCTCTAGCATTTAGGCCACCCCATCTGAGGCTGATTTATGAGCAAAAATAAATGTTTTGGTTGCTACTAAGTATCGAGTTGGTTTGTTACAGAGCAATTGATAGCTAGGACAATCACTCTCAACATTCCATCATATTTCTCCAGCACCTCAGTAGTAGCACTTAGTTTAACGGCCACCCAGTTCTGCAGGCTTTATCATTGCTAGTTTCCTAGTATCTTTTGAATGCTTTAGATATTATACCAGCTAGCACCTTCTCTTCCCTGCTATCCCTTCCCAGTTCCTCATTAGTGAAAATCTTAACAAATCGCACAACTATAGTATGTCACATGCCCAGGACCAGGAGGACTCCACCTACTACTAGAAAAAGGATCTTCACTGTCATTTGGGCAGGGAATGACACAGCTCCAAAATCCCACTTTAAATTCTGTTTCTAAGGACCACTTTACCACTTTTTGACACAGGGTTTCTGGAGATGGGCTTTGAGAAGAAAATTTGTGTACAGAAACTTTATTGGCAATCACACTCAGAAACAACGCATTTAAGAAAATGATGGAATAAAAATTGGGTGGAGATAGAAGCTGACCTGTGATACATACTCAAATTAAATCTTAGTTAATAACATGGAGTTCTCTGCAGCTGAGATGGCTATTTAGAATTGTTCTAAATTCAGAAGAGGAAGCTTGGCCTTTGACCCTTATATCAACATGGCAGGGGGTATGACCTTGAGTGAGGCATCTCCCAGAGGGCAGCCCCCAGAGAAGGGTACAGGACTAGCCATCAGGAGCCAACACTCCTAGCAGCTGGGTGAACGCACCCCAGAATGGATGCTCTAGAGAGGATCAGGGCGATGCCTCACAATGTCTCAATAGGGATGATGTCTCTGGTTAGAGAGGATGGGAATGAAATCATGAAAATGGGAAGCTTGGAAATTTTAGGACTGGGTGAAAGGAGGTAGTCAGTGGTTATACATTCTTTACATGATCAATTCATCTCAGATCATGGAATCCCCTGCAGCTAAATTAAACAGAGATCAAACAAATGTGTTTTATTTTCTGCCAGCTAATGAATGTTCATGCACATATATATGTAATCACTGTTTTAATTTATTCTGTCTCCTGCCCTGATAATGCACTGCTGCTCTCTGAGCATGCTCAAGAGGCATTTATCACATCACTTTTAGAATCAGCTCCTCCAGAAGATTTCCTTTAATATCTTTACTGACTTTTCAAGAGTTCAGCAACAACCCATTAATTCCTTTTTATCTTGCCCCAAATGTCCCAAATATTTTCATATTGCCTTAAAATATTTATCTTGGGCCAGTTTCCCTCTTGCTTGATTCTTCATCTCATCTTGCTTCAAGGAGAAGTTTCCTTTGATGTCAATAGTAAACTACTTTCTTGAAAGGTGACGTGTGGTTGTTTAAGAGGATTAGAAAGAAACTTGGTCAGATTGCTCTGTCAGGCTGTCAAGTCTTTCATCTTTTAAACTTACCTCCTGTGAATTCCTTGAGACCCTCTAACCTGCATGAATATGTTTTCCATTTTTTTGTGAAGGGTGGTAGTTTTTGTTGTCTTCTGCCCTTTACAAATTTTTTCCCATCATTGAATTGCACCATGGCCCCAAATATCTGCATTAATCATATTTACCTGAAGATAATCTTCTACCACATGCTCCCAATTTTGTGTAAAAGTACATAGTAATTTCTGACAAATGTCTGTGTTTGAGATAATTTTTCCTCACTCTTTTATTTTTTAACAGATTTCTACTTATCCTTCCATAGCTTCATACCACTTTCTGTTGTAAAACCTTCCTTTATTTCTCCTGGCAGAATTAATCACACTTTCTTCTGGATACCTCTACTAGTCCCTTTATTCATTCATTCTGTAGTCACTTACTGAAGTCTACTATATGTCACATATTTTACTGATTCTGAATGTAGATATAAGAAAACTTCCTGCTTTTTTAGATCAGTGAAAAAGAAAGATAAATAAATAGTTATTATAATATGGTGTCAAAACTTTGATGATAGAGGAAGCAGAAGAGAATGAGAGAATTCAATTTGGATAGAGTCTCAAAGGGTGAATGATGGTTTTCCAGGTGTAGGGGGCAGGATGGATATTTTGGTGAGAGGAAGCAGTCTGATTGGAGCAGGCCTCTTTAGGAGAATTATCTTTAGTTGCAAAAGGCTAGAGCAATGCCAGATAGAGGTGATGGGGAAGAAGGCAGCAAATCACACTGCCACGTGTGTACCTATGCAACAATCTTGCATGTTCTTCACATGTACCCCAAAACCTGAAATGCAACAACAACAAAAAAGGCTAGAGCACAATACATGTGGAGGAGAGGTCTACCCTGAGGCTTGGAAGGAAAAGCAAATTTCTTCTGAGTCACTTTGGAAGCCACTGAAGGTTTATTCCTAAGAGAGTGACATGATCACATTTGCATATTATCTGCCTATGAAAGAGTTAACCAAAGGGGAAGAAAAAAAATGACCTTATAAGCAAGTAACAGCTAAGAGTAATATTTGTAACAAATAAAATACATTATTTTTTGGATTAATATTCTTAATATATAGTCTTAAAATCAGTTAAGAAAAGTACTAGCATTCCAATGGAGGCAAAGTTTTTTGCTTTTATTGTTATTTTTAGTTGACACTAATTAATGTATGATGTGATATTTTGATATATGCACATGATGTGTAATGATATCCATCACCTCTAACATTATTATGTTTTCTGTGAGGAACAGTCAAAATCCACTTTTCTAGCTATTTAAAAATATACAATAAATTATTAATAATTGTGGTATATTGAATACTAGAACTTATTTCTCCTCTCTAGCTATAATTTTATATTCCTTAACCAACTTCTGGCTGCTTTCCCCTTCCCCTACCCTTCCCACCCTCTAGTGACTTTTATTCTACTCTCTACTATGAGATTAATATTTTTAGCTACATATGAGGGATACCACACAGTATTTATTTTTTTGCACCTGGCTTACTTCATTTAACATTAGGTTCTCCAAACCCATCCATGTTGCCATAAATAACAGGATTCTTTTTTTTTTTTTTTTTTTTTTTATGGCTGAATATCAGTAGTATTCCATGGTATATATGGAGAGTACATTTTCTTTATTCATCCGCTGATAGATATTTAGATTGATTCCATATCTTGGCTATTGTGACTAGTGCTACAATAAACATGGGAGTGAAGCTATCTCTTCAATATACTAATTTCCTTTCCTTTGGATATATACCCAGTAGCAGAATAGCTGGAGCATATGGTAATTCTGTTTTTAGTTTTCTGAGGAACCTCCATACTATTTCCAATAATGGCTGGACTACTTTTCATTCATATCAACAGTGTATGAGATTTCCTCTTTCTTCACATCTTCACCAGCATTTTAAATCTTTTGTCCTTTTGTCTACAGCCATTCTGACTGGGTGACATGATATCTTATTGTGGTTTGGATTTACCTTTGCCTAATGATTAGTGATGTTGAGCATTTTTTCATATACCTGTTGGACATTCACATGTCTTCTTTTGAGAGATGTTCATTCAATTATTTTGCCTATTTTTAAATTGTAATTTTTTTTTTTTGCTGTTGAGTTGTTTGAGTTTCTTGTATAGTCTGGATATCAATCCCTTGTCCTATGACGACTAGCTTGCAAATATGTTCTTCATTCTGCAGGGTGTCTCTTCAATATGCTGATTGCTTCCTTTGCTGTGCAGACACTTTTGTTTTATAAAATTTTATTTGTTTGTTTTCTTTTTGGTTGCCTGTGCTTTTGAGATCTTCTCTATAAAATCTTTGCCCAGCCCAATAAAAGGAAACATACAGACAATTCATAAAACATTAACTATGGTTTTCTGTACATGGTGGAATTATGCCTTATTTTTAGTGTCTTTTGTATCTATTTCTGTACTTTCCAAATTATCTAAAATAATCATATATTACTTTTAAAGTTCTTTGTTAATGGAAAAAGAATAATTTAAAAGATCACTCTGGGAATGCAGACAAATTTGAGGAGAGTCAAATGAAGGAGTGAGTCATTTTGCAAAGCAATAAACAGCTCAGAAAAGGTATGGCTGCAGGATGAAGAGAGGGAACCAAACTAAAGAAATGTTTAGAGAGGAAATAAGATATGGTGATTAATAATATTCTGACGTTGTATATATGGATTTGGAGTTTGGGAAAATGCTTATGGATTTATTAACACTGTTGGTTCCTAAATTATTTCAGAATGATATGTTTTTAGGAGACACATCAATAGTCCAGATCATTTATAGAAATCGGTTGGAAATTAAATGATCAAAGATGCACACAGCACATGTGATTAGATCAGTGTTTTCTACAAGATATTAATAGATGCTACAAGATGAAGGATTTTCCTGGACAGAAAATTGGGGAAACACCAGGTTGACAAACGTAATAAATGTATTTATGACATAGAGTTTCTCAGATTCTTTAATATGCTGAAGTACACTATGAATCATTAATAATGGCATGTAGTATGTAGCATTTTCCAAAACCGTTTTACAGTAAGCCACTTTTTTCAGACTATCTCTGGGACAATTTATATAATACCAACTGGAAACCATGGATTATGCATTTGCAAATGTATTTTAAATGCAAAATTTTCATTGGATCTAAAAATAATAAAGTAAGAAGAAGCAGGGACCATCTATTATAGTGTACACAGTAGTAACAAATCTAAAGAAGGCTTATATCAAGAGAAGCAAGATGGTTATCAATAAAGCATAGAAATACAGACCAAAAAAAGCATAGGAAGACAGAAAAAAAAATACAGACAAAAGAGGAATAGTTAAGAATTCACAAGGGAAAAGAATGCCGTGGCCTTCTCAGTGGACTTGCCCAATATAGTCTCTAGAATTTCCCTGCTATAAGGGTGGATGCAATATCAGGCTATCCCATTAATTAAACCTGCAGTCCGTGTGTAGCAATATTTCTCTTTATAAATTAATGCATTAATAAATTAGCATTCTCCTTGTATGTAATACATACTTACACACTTCTCCATGAATTATGCATGCATGATTAAATCAATTGACCTTGATTAATTCCGGGGTTTGAAAACTGAATTTCTGGATTTACAAAATGATGGTCAAACAATAAAACATTTATTTATTTATTTATTTATTTATTTAAGAGACAGAGTCTCTGCCACTCAGGCTGGAGTCTAGTGGCACGATCATGGCTCCCTGCTGCATCAAATTCCCGGGCTCAAGCAATCCTCTCACCTCAGCCTCACAAGTAGCTGAGACCACAGGTGTGAGCCACCATGCCCAGTTAATTAATTTTTTTTATTTTAGTAGAGACAGGGGTCTCACTATGTTGCCTAGGCTGGTCTCGAATTTCTGGCCTTAAGCAATCCTTTCACCTTGGCCACCCAAAGTGTTGGGATTATAGGTGTGAGCCACCATGTTTCATCAGTAAAACATTTTAAATCTTCCAAGATAATTCAACTCACTTTCCTCTGCCAGCACCCTCTACTTTCCCATAGACTTTCTTCTGAACTTCAACAGCATCTTGGGGTAGAGCTTTTTCATCTTGATATCACCACTTTGTAGAAAAGTGACAGACACAAAATTGCTACCAGAAGAACACAGCACTTCATTTGTCATGGAAAATTGTAGCAAGAATAATTGTAGTTGTTGTCTTTAAGAGTCTTGTCTGTGATAAACGGCCAGTGATAGGGAGCTCAAACCATGAAACATAGGATCCAACTATTCCTTTTAGTCAGGATATTTCTTGGCTAGCTCTATAAAGAGTATGATCCTATTTCTGGGTTGTACCTGAATTATGGTATGAGTCTTAAATAAATAATGAGGCTGTTCTTTGATACTGAAGTTGCCTTTGATTCATCTTTTAATCATCTTCACTTTGTTAACAGGTAGATGCAGCCAACGGCAGGAAAAAGAAAGTTGCATTTGCAGTGCTTCCATCGCTCCGTTCGGCCGCTGCCGCAAGAATGGATGATGGATGTGTCGCTTCCTGTTCTTGTTGTAATCCCTGTCATAAGAGCTGATTCGTGTTTCTCTGTTCTGCATTCTCCTTGCATTCTCTGTCTTGAGGAGCAATGGTCATTTGTTTTTTTTTTTTTTTTTTTCAAAATGGAACACGAGCAGCTATGCACTTTTAATAGGCTGGTAAATAGTTTTATTCCACTTGGTAAATAGTTCCTGCTTTGAGTGACGTTCCGTCCTAGCTCATCCCCATTCATGTAGCATGAGGAAAGGTGAGAGCTAGGTGAGCTGGAAATAGACAGTGCAACTAAACTTAAAAAGCTGAGGTCAAAGCATTACAGTTTATTACCATCACGTTCCACAGAATATATGAACCATTAAAATTCTAGTACTGTACCATATTATTGTGATAAAATTTGTAATGGGAACAAGGAATGAGTATATTCTAATGGTACTGGTGATACCATAAGTAAGAAATGGTGCAAACCAAGACTATTTTTTCCATAATATTAAAATGAAAAACTAATGCTCCTGATTTAAAGCCCAAGGCTCTAGCTAGATATCAGAAGGAGTAAAAATAACACCAGAATGATAAATAATGTCGTATTTTAGTGGACAACGGGGGGTGATTAATTGTTCTTAATCCAACAACATGATAACTGTTTTTAACCTTTTTTTGCCCAATTTTAAATGTGTCTCTTCCATTTCTTGTGTTTGCAATACAACAGTAGTAAGAATTTGTGCTATATATACTATATTTTTTAAATGTTCAGTCAGACATTGGTGTCAGAAGCCTAGTTCTGCCTTCACTAATGGTCCAATCACTGCATTACTTACTCTGTCCACATCTCCATTTCCCCATCTGTAAACTGAAAGGAAGAAGATACCTACTTCAAAGGTTTTCTGTGAAATTAAATATAAAGTGTAGATCATAAGGACCAAATAAGCAGCAATTATTAGTAGTAATAGCAGTCATAATGTAATGGGGGAATGCTTTCATCATTTTCCCTGCTCAGTAGGCAATTTCAAGGCAGTTTTATAGGGTTACACTTTGCTCAAAGGCAAGATTTACCCTTCACACCAAGGGGTCCTGACCTCCTCGTCTTGTTTGGGAAGGTGGAGTATGTAAATATATTGGTGTATATGACAGATATTGCCCACATGAATGGATCAGATGGTGAGCTGGGCAAGAGCTCACCATCTGACCAGAGCTTAGTTGAGGCTAAGTCCCAAAGAGGCAATTGATGAGCACAGTGCTAACTCCTGAAGCGCAGTGGTCCTAAGAGGCCAGTAAGACCAGGGTACTGTGTTAGATTGCGCCTGCCCCGTGGTCCTGCTGGGGAGGGAGACTTCCAGCCCTCAGTGCCCTCTTGCCCTCTCACACGCTGCCGTGTACACACAGGCTCCCTCTCTTCCACACTTCTTTTTCCTGGACACTGCAAAAGTCATTTAGCTTCTCGGTATGGGAAAATATTACTATTGAAGTATACAACCAAATATTTATTTCTTTTAGGTCAGATAGCTATTTGCTTGTTCATTTTGTTTTATTGTTTTGCTTTGCCTTTGGGCCCTCTTTTCCGACTCTGCTGTGAATGACTGAAACAGATTTTGGAGGAATAAAAAAATTTTCAGTGAACTCAGGGATGTGCGAAAAGACTCCATGTTTATACTTTAAATTTGATCTCATGATAATAAGAAACAAAGACTTGTACCTTCAATCCAAATCAACAACCAAATATAAATATCCTCTTTAACTTTTTTTTTTTGTATTTTGACATATTGACAACCCCTTGTAACAGGATTTAAAATAACTTTTCCACCTAATCTTAAGAGTGATACATGCTCATTGCTTCTTAATTTGAATCCCCCAAAGCTGACCCTGCTGCAAAATTGGAGATGCAGGTTGTTCATCTGGAATGTGATCTTAAGAAGTAGAAGTGATCCCGAGGGAGTGGGGGAAGAAAGCGGAGGGATCCCAAGTTATTTATTTGGGATGTGATCTTAGGAAGTGGGAGTGATCCCGAGGGAGTGGGGGAAGAAAGCCAGGAAAGGGAGGGAAGCCAGTAAGGACTGTGTTCCTGAGTCAGTTTCTCATGTGGGCAACTGGACTGAATCTCACTGAGGACTCTCCCAGAGATGGTATCAAGTCTCAGAATCATTCCAGAGAAACAGGGAATGTGAGCTCTTTATCTACCCACTTACCATCACTCTTAAAACATCAACTTTCCAGCAGTTCTGACGTACCACATTCAAGCTAAGCACATTCCCGCATTAGAGGCATGAGGTAGGAATCTGTAGATATGTTATGAAACTATTTATTGAAACCACAGGTGATCCCAGGTGGGCCAATAAGATATAAGCCGTGAACCTATAGCATCTACTACATTTGTTAAAACAAGCACACAAAGCCCCATCATTTCATTGCACAAAGGTCACTACTATTTACATTTCTTTTGGGTTTTTTGTTTGTTTGTTTTTTGAGAAGGAGTTTCACTCTTGTCTGGAGTACAGTGGTGCGATCTTGGCTTACTGCAACCTCCATCTCCCAGGTTCAAGAGATTCTCCTGCCTCAGCTTCCTGAGTAGCTGGGATTACGGGCACCTGCCACCACACCCAGCTAATTTTTGTATTTTTAGTAGAGATGGGATTTCACCTGTTGGCAAGGCTGGTCTCGAACTCCTGACCTCAGGTGATCTGCCCACCTCGGCCTCCCAAAGTGCTGGGATTACAGGGGTGAGCCACTGTATGTGCTTCCAGGAGCATTTTAAAACATAAAATGAGAAGGCAAATGCAATCTTTTTAAACCTGCCCTTTCCCCAATAGTAGGGCCTGACAGTAATAAGCATCTCTTATTCTCAGTAGAAGAGTATTGTACACCTGAGTCAGGATCTGAACCTTGAGTCATACCAGTCCGTGTTCAGGTTGATAAAGCTGAAGCTTCTGTGGTATTTAAAATGAAAGAGATTTAAACTGGAAAACAGGCATTTATAAAAGCTCGGGATGAATGCAAAAGTGGGCTCTAGAATGGTCCTTCAGGAATAACTTTCAGGAAATCACCACTGAACTGGCTCGTCAGTGGAGTTGCTACCTCAATCAGGAAGATGGGAAATTCAGAAAGCAGCACTGGAACTCAGGAACGCACCTCCCTAGCAGCAATCTGGGGATCAGCATGCTGATATCACTGCAGTGAAGTCACATTGTATCTGTCAAATATATATTTTTAAAAAAAGGAAAAAGGAGGTTGCCACCCAGTCTCTATCCCTATAAAGCTGGTAACTAAAATCTACTTCAGAATGCAACCTATTGCCAGGGCAGTGCTGCCAACCAAATGGTAGTAATCCAAACCCTGGTCTTTTATCTCATTTCTGCTTTCCAAATCTTCCATAAATGCATCTGATTGCGGAAACTAAACCCTAGCTGCAAGGAAGCCTGGAGATGCAGCTTTGAGTTTTATTATTCTGAAGCAGAGGAAATTGCACTTGAAGGACCCTGGAATGATGCAGAGTAGGCAGATCTACAGTGTCCTCCACAGTTATTTTTTCTTCAAAGTAAATGCATCTAGCCGGGCGCGGTGGCTCACGCCTGTAATCCCAGCACTTTGGGAGGCTGAGGCAGGCGGATCACGAGGTCAAGAGATCGAGACAATGGTGAAACCCCGTCTCTACTAAAAAATACAAAAATTAGTTGGGGGTGGTGGTGCGTGCCTATGGTCCCAGCTACTCGGGACACTGAGGCAGGAGAATTGCTTGAACCCAGGAAGCAGAGGTTGCGGTGAGCTGAGATCGCTCCACTGCACTCTAGTCTGGCACCTGGCGACAGAGTAAGACTCTGTCTCAAAAAAAAAAAAAAAAAAAGGAAAAGAAAAAAAGAAAAAGTAAATGCATCTGTACTCATTCAACCACACTCTCTTGATCGTACCGATGATTAAAGGTATAGTTTAGACTTAAGATGCAGCCTGCATAAAGTCTTAGGGCAATGTAAAGTTTTTTTTTTTGTTTGGTTTTTTTTTTTTTTTTTTGAGAAAGAAAAAAAGAATAATAAAAAGAATAAAGAAGAGGAAGAAAGAGAAAGAGGAAGAGGGAGAGAGAATGGGGGTATTGCTTTATTGCCCGGGCTAGAATGCAGTCTAAATATGGGTATGCCTATAATTGTCCTTAATAATGGAGACATAAAATAAAATGAGGGAAGAGAATAACAAACAAGGAGCCAACCAACATTTCGTTTAAACTTCTAAGTTGATATGATGTGGTACTGATAAGAGTGTATATTTTGTTTAAAGTGGAGAGTTCTATAAATGTTAACTACGTTTACTTGTTCCAGATCTGAGTTCAAGTCCTGGATATCGTTGTTAATTTTCTGTCTAATTGATCTGTCTAATATTAGTGTTGAAGTCTCCGACTATTATTGTGTGGGAGTCTAAGTCTCTTTATTAGTCTTATATGTCTGGGTATTCCTGTATTGGGTGCGTACATATTTAGGATCTTTAGCTCTTCTTGTTGTTGCATTGATCCTTTTATCATTACATAATGTCCTTCTTTGCTTCTTTTGATCTTTGTTGCTTTAACAACTATTTTATCAGAGGCAAAAATTGTAACTTCTGCTTTTTATTTATTTATTTTTGCTCTCTGTTTGGTTGGTAAATCTTTCTCCATCCCTTGTTTTGAGTCTTTGTGTATCCTTGAATGTGAGATGGGTCTGGATGCAGCATACTGATGGGTTTTAGTTTTTTATCTAAATTGTCTGTCTGTCTTTGGATTGGGGGATTTAGTCAATTTAAATTTAGAATTAACAATGATATATGTGAGTTTAATACTGCCATTTAATATTAGCTGGCTATTTTGTCCATTAGTTGATGTAAATTCTTCATTATATTGATGCTCTTTTTGGTATTTTTTAGAAAGGCTAATACTGTTTATTCCTTTCTATGTGTAGTGGTTCTTTCAGAAGCTCTTGTAAAGCAGGCCTGGTGGTGATGAATTCTCTGAGTGCTTGCTTGTTCACAAAAAACTTTACTTTTCCTTCACTTATGAAGCTTAGCTTGGCTGGATGTGAAATTCTGGGTTGAAAGTTCTTTTCTTTAAGGATGTTGAATATTGGTCCCCACTCTCTTCTGGCTTGTAGGGTTTCTGCTGAGAGATCTGCTGCAAGTCTGATAGGCTTCCCTTTGTGGGTAACCTGACCTTTCTCTTTGGCTGCCCTTAGTATTTTCTCCTTCATCTCAACCCGGGTAAATCTGACGATTATGTGCCTTGGAGTTGCTCTTCTTAAGGAATATCTTTGTGGTGTTCTCTGTATTACCTGGAGTTGAATATTATCTTGCCTTACTAGGTTGGGAAAATTTTCCTGAATAATATCCTGAAGCATATTTTCCAGCTTGGATTCATTCTCTTCGTCACATTCAGGTACACCTATCGAGCGTAGATTAGGTCTTTTCACATAGTCCCATATTTCTTGGAGACTTTGCTCGTTCCTTTTTATCCTTTTTTCTCTAATCTTGTCTTCTTGTTTTATTTCATTGAGTTGGTCTTTGACCTCTGATATCCTTTCTTCTGCTTGATCAATTCGGCTGTTAAAATTTGTGCATACTTCACGTAGTTCTTGTATTGTGTTTTTCAACTCCATCAATTCACTTATATTCCTCTCTAAATTGTGTATTCTTGTTAACATTTTGTCAAACCTTTTTTCAAAGTTCTTAGTTTCTCTGGATTGTGTTAGAACAAGTTCTTTTAATTCACAGAAGTTTCTTATCCACATTTTGAAGCCTGCTTCTGTAATTGGAACACACTCGTTCTCCATCAAGCCTTGTTTCGTTGCTGATGAGGAACTGGGATCCCCTGCTGAGGGAGAGGCGTTCTGATCTTGGGTATTCTAAGCCTTTTTTGGCTGTTTTCTTCCCTTCGTTGTAGATTTATCCATGTGGTCTTTATAATTACCGTCTTTGTAATTGGGTTTCTGAGTGGATGTCCAACTTATTGATTCTCAGCGCCAAAATCTGGGCAACCCACTGTGCCGACTAAATCAGCGGCGTTAAGATTGATGGTGCTTTTCTGACTCTGCACCAAGAACCGACGCTCCGAGGCACCGGCAAAACCGCCTCGCCAGTCACAAGAGTCGCTCACGCTGGCGACCCGTGGGGCTCCTCCGCTGGGAATCTCCTGGTGCGTGCGCAACAAGAATTCATGTGAAGGTACGGCGTCCTCTCGTTCTTTGCGCTTTCACTGGGAGCTACAATCCCGAGTTGCTAGTGATCAGCCATCTTGGATCTGTCTCCCTGGGGGCAATGTAAAGTTAACTGGGTTACAAATTGATCAAAATTTTAACATTAGAATCATTAATCGCACTAAACGTATTCATATACTTTAGTATTAACAACCTGGTTTTAAAATCCATGGATTTGGGCTTGCAGAATTGATTGAAGATTAATTCACTTAACAATATTATCTAGGAGATATTTGAGGAATCAGGAAGAACGACTATCTTGCCAGAAGACTAGAGAGCTAGGCCAATATTATACCTGTTTTCAAAAATGTGAGAAGGCTGGATTCCCAAAATCCACCATTAGAAAGTTTGATATCTATCCTTGCAAGAAATAATGCAATTTAAGTACAGCCTGCTTGATTCCATGAGAAAAGGGATGCTGCCAGACCCGAAGACAGCTCTTCTCATCTGTCTTCGAGTCTGTATTGTCTCTCATCTCTGCCTCTTTCTGTACATCCTTTTCATTCTTCTCACCTGTATTTATTTCTTAAGGCTGCCATAACCATTTTTTATAAACTAAGCTGCTTGAAACACTCAGTTTATTTTCTCACAGTTCTAAAGGCCAGAGGTCTGAAGTGACGGTATTGGAAAGGTGGGTTCCTTCTGTAGAATCTGAGGGAAAATCCATTCTATGCCCCTTCCTGGTTTGTGAGAATTGCTGCAATCCTTGGCTTTCCTTGGCTTACGGATGTATAATTTTAATCTCTGTCTCTGTCTTTATGTTACTTTTTCCTCTTTGATTTCTCCCCTTCTCTTCTTATAATAGCATTTGTTTTTGGATTTAGGCCCAGTCTAATTCACAATGATCTCATCTCCAGATCCTTAATTACAGCTGCAAAGATGCATTTTCTGAATGTCTCATTCACAGGTTTGGGAGGACATCTCTTTTGAAGGACCTCCATTCAACCCACTACATTATTAAAGACAGGTTTCCTATGCATGCCCTGAGACTTTATTCCCTATAACCCGAATTCACATGTGATTCTTTGGTGACCATAGTCAAAATCAGCATTCTATAACCCAAGAATTTAGTATCCCTAAAGCTGCATGATTCAATCAATTATTTGTTAGAGCACTGCATTCATTTATTTTTTTTCTAATTTGTTGTTTTATAAACCTGTTATTATAGAAAATTTCCAGCAGCCACAAAAGTAGAGAGTTATAGTAGAATGCACTCTGAATGTACTTAACATTCAGAATCACTCTTCCTTCATTTCTTTCCCCTCATTGCCCCATACCATTGGAATATTTTATAGCCATACCCAACAATCATCACACTTGAACAAATTCTTTAACATCACCTAATGACCATCATTGCTTAAATAGTTTTTTTTTTTTTTCTTCAGTTGGTTTATTTGAACCAGGATCTAAACAAGGTCCACTCACTGCATTTGGTTGATATTTCTCCTATGTTTATTTTAATTTGTTAAAGCTCCCTTTTCTTTTTTTTTCTTGTCATGTATTTGTTGAAGAGATGGGGTCATTCGTCTGAGAGTATATTCCCATATTCTGGATTTTGCCGTAGGGCCTTTTGGCATGTTCTATCCCTAAATTTCCTGTGAAGTAGTAACTAAATATTTTACCAATAGTTGGTTCTGTGTACTTCCTGTTGCATCACATTGAGAGACATAAATGTCTGTCTCAGACATTATGCGACAGAGAGCTCATGTATTGTCAGACTGATCCATCAGTTATAAAGTTCTTCATTAGCTTCTTATCTAATGGTTTTAGTCATCATCTCATGATGGTTATCTAAGCCTGCTATTTCATTAGGGATTGCAAAAATGATGATATTCTAATTCTAGCATGGCTTTTTCTTTTTCTTTTCTTTCCTTTTTTTTTTTTTTTTTCGACATTGAATCTACCTCCTTTTTCGACATTGAATCTACCTCCCGAGTTCAAGCAATTCCCCCACCTCAGCCTCCCAAGTAGCTGGTACTACAGCCGTGTGCCACCACGAACAGCTAATTTTTGTATTTTTAGTAGAGGCAGGGTTTCACTGTGTTAGCCATCATCTCCATCTCCTGACCTCGTGATCCACCTGTCCCGGTCTCCCAAAGTACTGGGGATTACAGGTGTGAGTCATCACACCCGACCTGCTTTTTCATTTGTAACTGTCCTATTTAAAAAAAGGACTTTCCCTTGTCAATGAATTGTCTTGAAATGGAGTTCACACGGGAAAGCAAGCTATATATTTTATTACTTTTCTCATCAATTATCAACATAACGGCTTGATAGATCTGGCAACTTCAAAGAGTCACTAATTATTATGTTTAAGTTTTATTGTTAACTTACGGATTTTAACATGTTTGACTGTGTTTTAATCCACTTTGATCATCATTCTTTTGGCTACTCAAATTGCTTCAGCTTTGGCCAGCTGAAGGCCTTTCCATTGGGTCCTATATCTTTTATATATGTCCTCAGAAATCTTTGATAATTAATTTTTTTTCTTTCTGCTGTAATAAGATATTCCAGGTTAATCTTGTACACTTTTTTTTCTCATTCTTAATAGCAACTAAAAGAGACAAAATACCTGACATAAACTTAATAAAAATGTGCAAAGCAAAATTTGGTGATTAAAACTTAAAACCCTCCAAGGGGGGTGTCTAAATGAAAAGATGTATATAAATAGAAAGATATACCTTATTCTTGGCTAAGCAGATCCCATTTCAGAATTCAACTCTAAGTTACTTTATAATCACTAATTCATGCTATCTTAATGAAAATACCAAGACATTTTCTGAAGTCAGAAAAACTAATCTCAAGTGTACTTGGAAAGTTAAATAAGCAAGGAAGGCCAGAAAAAAAAATCCTCTAAAATTTGAGAGTAGTAACAGAGCATAAGCTTACATAGATATTAAAATATATTGTAAATCTTCATCAGTTAATGCAATATGTCATTAGCACATGAATAAATAGACCAATGGAAGAGAATAGAAAGTTCTTAGATAAATCTCAAAATATACCAAAATTCAGTATATGATGAAGATGACATCTCAAGTAGGGTAAAGATGTAATTTGTAATAAATAATGTCAGGATAGGAAGTTATCCATTTGGGAAAAGATAAAAATGAATATATACCTTGCATCACAGAGCAAGAAAACTCCAAATGGGCCAAATATATAAGTGAGGGAAATGAGACCGTAAGAGAACTAAAGGGAAATCTAAGTCAATTTCTTTAATTTCTTCATAACCTTTGACCTATAAATTTGATCAAAATGCAGAGACCATACAAAGGAGATAGAAAATTTGACTAAATAAAAATAAAAAAAACTTTTGCAAAACAAAAGAAAAAAACAGTAATCAAAGGAAAAGACACAAATGGTAAATGGGGACAATATCTTTGCAATTTATATTACAGACAAATGGCTTATCTTCCTTATGTAAACCAATCACAGAAATTAAGATGAGAAAAACCAATAACCCAAGAGAATAATATGCAAAATGTATAAATAGATGGTTTACCAAAGGAGAAATGCAGATGATTCTTAAACATATGAAATCGTGCTCCTCCTCCTTTATAAAAATAAAAATGCTGATTAAAATTGGACTGACAAATCATTTATTACCTATGAAATTGGCAAAATCCAAAAGTATGACAGTATACACTGTGGAGCTGAGGGAAAACATGACTCTTGCATTGTTGGTAGAAGTGCAAAATGGTACAATACATATGGGGGATTCTGCAACATCTAACAACAATTAAGTATGCATCTTATTGACTAAGCAATTTTGCTTTCAGGAATCTATTCTACCAATATGCAGGAATAAAAACACATGTGTGCAGGGTTGCTTGGAGAAAACTTCAAGTTCAGCAAAGGAACAGATTTAATGAACAATCCATAGGATAAAATACTTACTATGTATCTGTCAAAAAACGAAGAGGTGCTTAGTAAAGTGATTTGAGAAATCTCCAGAAGACATTTTAGGAGGAAAAAGCATAATGTTTAGGTAAAATGCAAGGTGAGTCTGGAACATCTATTTGTGCCAAAAAGTAAGACAGTATTCAAAGACTAATGGAACTAGGTGAACTGAATATAGGATCAGGTGAAATTTAAAACATCAAAGTTTGAGCATCAAAAAGGATAATGACAGTAATGGACTGTAATATATGAGTTAAAAAATTCCTGGGACCAAAATGATACTAAATTTAACAGTGTGTATATGGAAGGCAGCTCTTGTTAGTAAGTATTTTAGCTAATAAATGTAGAAGGAATGATAGAAAACTACCATTTTCCAATCTCAGTGCAATAATTAATTCAGACAAGAATTTTTTTTCTATTGTTGGTTTGTTTGGTAGTTCTTTTTTTGTTTTTTACTTTTATCTTTAACATCTTTATTGTGGTATAAACTGCTCATATTTAGAGTAAGTTTGATGTATTTTGACATAAGCATCTACCTGTGAAACCACCAACCCATAGTAAAAATAATGAACATGTCTGTCGTGAGGAGGCTTACAAGTGATGGAAAAAAATCACACTGCCCAAAATTCAATGCCAAACACTATTTGTCTATGGAATATATAATTGAAAGAACACTAGAGACGTGACCTTGGTCAAGTTGCATAACTGCTCTAAGTTTCAGCTTGTCTATCTGCAATGGGAAAAATAATATTAACTCATGAGATTATCAAGAGCATAAGAGAGAGAAAGCGGGCCAGGCGCGGTGGCTCAAGCCTGTAATCCCAGCACTTTGGGAGGCCGAGGCAGGAGGATCACGAGGTCAAGAGATCGAGACCATCCTGGTCAACATGGTGAATCCCCATCTCTACTAAAAATACAAAAAATTAGCTGGGCATGGTGGCGCATGCCTGTAATCCCAGCTACTCAGGAGGCTGAGGCAGGAGAATTGCTTGAACCCAGGAGGCAGAGGTTGCGGTGAGCCGAGATCGCGCCATTGCACTCCAGCCTGGGTTAACAAGAGCGAAACTCCGTCTCAAAAAAAAAAAAAAAAAAAAAAAAAGAGAGAGAGAGAAAGCGAGAGAAAAATCGTCTGTTAGCACTGTGATTTTGTTTCCAGACCTCTGTTGTTACAGAAGCGTGAATCACCCCAAAGAGAGGGAACTGTAACCACAACACACTTGGTGGAACTAACCGTCCACACTCATTCAGATCTGAACCCACTCATTCAGAGGCAACCATTGCCTATAGACATGCATGTACAGCTGCATTACATGCAGAGGATTCAGAAAGGAATTGTGACCCTGGAAACTGCAAGTTTTATTTGCTGAAGAATCTTGTTTGGTGGAAGTTTTGCCTTTTTTGATAGCTCATCTAGAAAGGTATAGTGATCTCAAAGAAGACCCATCCTCATTGCTTTCCACTTGGGCTAATCATCATACTCAGCTTTATCACATTCAACAGATGGTCCCTTTAGCTCCAGAACCCACCATCTTCAGTAACTCACAGTTACTCATAAACACAGGTATGCACCTCGAGGCCATGCCTTTGATTAATCTATCTTACAATAACCTTAACCACAGTCAATACCAGTGATCCGTACAAGCAAGACAGCATCACAAAGTAAATCTGTGTGCCCATGCCAGCCATCTGCAAATGCATAGGACTGATTCTTTTAAAGTCACTATGGAGATACATGATAAAAATGCAGGGCACACTTCCTCATTATTACAGAAAAATTAGTGTAAATGGCCTAATAGTAGTGGCTAAACAACATCATAATCATATTCCGATTACATCTGGAAATATATCCTCTGCTCTTGAAGCTTGCTTGTTTTTCTTATTTTCCTGGTCTCATGATCATTTAGCTCAGGGGTTGGCAAACTTTTCCTTTAAAGGGCCAAGTCATAAATATTTTAAGCTTTGCTGTCCAAGCACCACAATCAAAGATATTACAAAGGTACTTATGTAACCACTTTAAATGAAACCATTAAAAAATTTAAAAGTCATTCTTAGATCATGGATCATAAGAAAAAAGGAACAGATGTAGGTTGAATCAGCCCACTAGCTATCATGTGCAAATCCCTGATTTAGTTGCATGTGATTTGGCTTCAGTAATTTTACACTAGTTGAATCCAGTTTTAAAGAGTTATTTTCTCTATATTGATTAGAACATGAAAACCTTTTGCTATGTATTGGTGACTTATTTTGGGATGAGAAGGGGTTAAACTTCAGACAAATCTTACTGGATTTATTCCAGTGGGATTACTGGGAAATTGGACTCCCTCCACTGTTTCTGTTTGAAATGTTTGCTACGTCAGTATTTTTGGGTTTCTTCCATAACCTGTTGAACAGAAAACACATTTTCATCAGTATTTTCCGCACTTGGCTTCCCTTCAGATCTTTAAAACAAAATTGTTGGGCTAATTATTATAACTATTTTGTGAACAGCTAGAAACCAGCATTCGTTGGTGGGTGTTGGCCTAAATTATTAGAATTCTTTTAACATATTAGCATTTCTTAGATTAGTAGATATTGCTCTAGAGAAATGCCTTTTTGATATCCAGACTTTTCTTGAGGGAGAAATATCCACAGGGCAACTTAATTTTTTAAGCCTAGGTATTTAAAGTGAGTGAGATCATTTTGCATTTGCTCTTTTTCCATATTTGGATCTCTACTCCAGTAGGATTGTCAAGGGCCATATGGAAGCCTTGGCCTATCTAGGATTTGCCCCAACAACTAAGCCACAATTTTCCCACCCTCTGTAAATCCGCCTCCATATTACTCTTTCTCAATAGGTGACCTCCCCTCATTGTGAAGAATTAAGATCATAAAACATGTCATCTTAGCATTTCTGCATCTCCAACTCAACAATTCTTGGCATCTTCATTTGTCTTTTCTTACTTTATTCTAAGGAGAAAAACCTGGTTTTTCTCCCTAATGCTCCTAAGTTCTTCGTGTCTTGATTCCATACGCCGCCTCTAACTCCAGGTTACCACTCTCTTCAGGATCTATTTACTGTGTTTTCCTTTCTACCATTCCTTCTTTTTGATCATAAATATACTCCTGTTTCCTATCATTAAAAATGATACCTCCTCCAATACCAACCTTCCATATTTCCTTGCCTTGCATGTTTCTAATACACAATAAAAGTGAGCATATTTTCATATCTTTAGTGGCTATAAGTTGCCAATATATTCTCTTGGTGTGCTTTTTGTCTTTTTACTTGTTATAGTGCCTCTTGTCAATTAAAGTCCTTAAAACTTTTATTTATATTAAATGTATCAGTTAATTTATTTATTAATTCTTATTAATTCCTCTATTAATGTTTTCCCTTTTGGTTTTGTTTTGCTTTGTTTTGCAAGCTGAATTGTTTAAGGATCTTTCCCATTCCAGAATCTTAAAGTTATTGTCTTCCAATGACTTTTAATTTCCTTTTTAAAAATAGTTTGGTCTTCAATACGTCCAGAGTTTATTTTTCTGTATCATATTAGTTAGGTCCTATTTTTATTTTCTTTCCCGACATGGAACTTGAATTATACCAACAGCATTTATTGAACACCTTATTATTTTATTTTGCTAACATTGTCTTCTCAATTCTCTATCAAGAACCTAGATATGCTTGGGTCTATTTCTGGGCTCACTATTCAGTCCTAAGGATCTGTCTGTCTATTGTTACGTGATGATACATTGTCTTAATTAGAATATACATCTATACAGTAATAAATCTTTTGACATCTGGCAAGAGGAGTCTCCCTATTTTGCTTCTTAATAATTATCTTGGATGTTATTTAACTTTTTTCTTCCATATGAATCTTAGAATATTTGCTCTATTTCATGGAAAGCATATTTGGAATTTCTATTGGGATGACATTTATTTGTCAATTAAGCTAAGGAGACTTATCCGTATGATATTGATTCTTCGTGAACATGGTATGTTTTTCTACTTATTTAGATCTATTTTTATGCCCTTAAATAATGTCTTATAATTTTCCCCATAAAGGGTTTGTAGTTTTAGTATTAGATTTATTTTTGTATCTATTCCCTATTACATTTTCTTACTGTTTATTGCTTGTTTATAAGGAAGTTAATTTTTATGTAGATCATATATCAACTGGCCTTGATTAAATTTTTCATTAGTTTTGATAGTTTGTAAATCCTCTTGGGTTATCTATGTCTACAATCATCTTGTCAGGAAAAAAAATGTCAATTTTGTCTTCCCTTTAGAGCTTTCTATAGCTTCTGTGTTTTACGGTATTTGTCACTGACTAGAAGAACTAATATTGAATGGCAGGGATGACAGTAGACATATTTGTCTTTTTTCTTACTTTCATGGGGATCTTTTTATCATGTCATCATTGAAATTTATGTTTACTGTATGTTTGGGAAAACATACTTTATCAAGTAAGTGAAACTTATGAAATTTCCTTCAATCCTAGGTTTCTGGGAATTTTTAATCTTTTATCTTTGAAGGCTTTTCCTACACCTAATAAAATGACTACATTTTTTCTCTGTTAATTCATTATTACAGTGAATTAAAATTATAAATTTTCTGATTGGACAACCATTGCATTCTTGGGGCAAACCCTATATGGTCATGATAGTTTGCAGTTTGGTTGGCTTGTTTAATAGAAAACAGGAATTGTTTTGCTAGTTCAACAGGCTGTTAAACTGAAAGTTTTGGCTGAAATTCTAAAATGACAGCTGTCAGTCACCACAGTGAACTTTGTAACAGATTACACAAGAGAATTTGAAAAGAGGTGACTGTAAGCTTGTTAGATTTTTTTTTTTTTTTTTGAGATGGAGTCTCGCTCTGACGCCCAGAGTGGTGGAGTGCAATGGTGCAATCTCGGCTTACTGCAACCTCTGCCTCCAGGTTCAAGCAATTCTCCTGCCTCAGCCTCCCGAGTAGCTGGAACTACAGGCACCTGCCACCAAACCCAGCTGGTTTTTGTATTTTTAGTAGAGACCAGCTTGGCCAACATGGTGAAATCCTGTCTCTACTAAAAACACAAAAAATTAACCAGGCATGGTTGTGTGTGCCTGTAATCCCAGTTACTTGGGAGGCTGATGCAAGAGAATCACTTGAACCCAGGTGGTCACGGTTGCAGTGCACCTAGGTTGCACTACCTCACTCTAGCCTGGGAAACAAGAGCAAAACTCGATGTCAAAAAAGAAAAGAAAAGAAAACAACCTGGGATCCATTGAAAGGTATTAAGGAAGAAGCAAATGATCAGATACATCATTTTAGAAAGACGCATTAGGCTGAAAGATACAGGATTAGAGGAGTCAAAACTGAAGTTAGAGTGTTATGAGAAGGCAGGTAAGAAATGATGATGGCCTTAAAGTGGACTGTGGAAGTGAGGAAAAATGGGACGGCAACTACTGGAAGATTGTAAAGGATGTAGAATTGGTTGAGAAGTAAGGGAGGAATCGCAGGTAATGACCAGGATTCTAGTTTAGGCAACTGATGGAACAGTGGGTCACTCCCAGAGAAGAATCAGCATCCAGTTTGGCATGTGTTGACTTGGAGTATCCTGTAGGACTGATAGGGGACAATTTAGAGAGAAGCTTGAAACATGGAGCAGAAGCTCAGGAGAGAGATGTGGATTTCCAAACTCATATTGGGAATAACTTTATACAGATGGTGCAGTGGATAGAAATTCAGGCATAACATAGATTAAAAATAGTACATTTGCAAGAGAAGAAGAGAATAAACCATTTAAAAATGCGAGATCAGAAGAATAGAAGCAAATCAAGAAAGTTCACGTAACTGAAGCCAACAGAAAAAAATGCTTCAAAACTTACCTTTCTTTTCTGCTGTATTCTCAGCACAGAGATCGCTATTTGTCTCTTAGAAGGTAATCAAGGTGTATTTGCTGAATAAATGAATAAAGAAAAGATTCATTTAGTATTTTCAAGGCTGCTTAGAGGCCAAGTAAGATAAAGACAAGGAGATGTACATTAAATTCACTGTCAAGAATTTTGCTGGTGATTTTGGCCAGAATTGTTTCCGTGGAATGGCGAGTGGTGAGTCCAGCCTGCAGGTATGCTGAGGGGTAGTGATTAGCACTGTAGTGAGGGTGGAAAGTATAGGCAATTCTTTCCATAGAAAGGAGGGAAACAGCAATGCTTGGAAGGTATTGTGTGTTGAGAGATATTTTTATTTGTTTGCTTTTTAAGATCTGGGACACTTAACTGTTTAAGCACTGATGTGATAGAGCCAGTGAGCTCAGACCACTAGAGAGACAGAAAATGAAGACTGAAGATCAGAACAAAGAAAAGGGTAGTCCTTCAACAGTATAGTCCTGAGATGGTCGGGGGAATAGAGTTCAAAGTACAGAAGAGGTATCAGTCTTAGACAAAGGAGGGGTACTGCATCCCCTCCAGGTAGATGCAAGCCAGATATGGCGCAGGCAAGGTAATGAAATTCCTATTTGATAATACCTCATTTTTCTGTAAAGCAGGAGTCAAGATCATTTGCTGGGAATTAAAGAAAATGATTAATTTCCTGGGTTGCTTGGAATTTCTTAATTTCTATTTCCATAGAACATATGTCATGCCCTTAGGGACTCCCAGGAACCATCACTAATTAAGGCTTTTTAATAGGCCAACTGTAAGTGCTGATTTTCATTATTTATGTCCTAATTTATGCTGCTCTCCAGCAAGAAAATTGTCACATTATTTAGCAAAGAAGACATTCATCCCTCTCCTTGAAACTGTTGGATATGGAAGTTCCTAAACTCTTTACCATCAGGGATGCCTTTTAGAATATTTTTCTCATTAGCTCTTATGTATTTGAACAATGCTGTCTAGCAAACAAATTACATTTATAAAGTAAATAATAGACTTCTATTTTTTTAATTTGATGCAATATTTGCTCTTAGCCTAAAAAACTAACTGACCACCATGCACAATCATGTTTGATTAATCGAATTCCAATCAAAATCAAAGGAATAAGAGTTTAGTTATTCTGTGAAATCTTACTGAGGGGGAATGTATGCTGTTTCTTGGTGTTTTTTACAATATTGAAAACAACTTTTAGACTCTCGTTATTTCTTAATAGAATCTTGGGGAAAAGACTACTAGTATCCTGCAACCAATTGAGCCTTGTTTTCCATTGTGTTTTTAATTGCAAATCTTAAGGCATTCAATACCAAAGTGTTTTCTTTCCCAAACCAAGAATGTGAACCCCAATTTTTCTTCATGTATATTAACCTTTTAGTGGAAATTTTGATGTGTGAGTCACCAAACCTAAAAATAAATGGTTGATTTGGTACCTATTCAGCAAATCAAACCATCATTTACTAAATTACTTTGTTCTTGAAAGAGATACGTCAACAATCCCAATACCTTGAAGTAATTGAGAGTTTTTCATTTCTCTTTGAGAGTAGCAGTGAGTGACAAGTTGATACAAAAGCTACCAAGGGTGTTCTTATCTGCCTAAATTCTAATGCCTTAAAATAGAAGATAATAAAATTATGTAGAACAAGGTCTATGTATTTAATAAATATATCTTGAACTTTATCTAATGAGCCACAGATCATTCTGAGATACAGGTGGGGACATGATAGGTGCAAACCCTGTTCTTGTGTATATTACATCAAACAATCACACACATAAATACAATGTAGATTGCTATGAGGAAAATTATAACAAATTGCAACATGAAGGGAAAATATAGTGTGCAATGAGGGATTATAACAAGATAGCCTAATTTAAATAGAGATCAGAAGGCCCCAAGGAAGTGTCATTTAAGCAAAAGTGTTAAATGGTAGTAGATTTTAGTTGGAGATGGACAGGGGTGGGGGGATTTCCAGGCAGAAGAAATAGAATCTTTGAATGCTGCATGGTGCAAACAAGCTTTCTTTACCCCCTCTGTGCCCTCATCTAGAGCACAAGAGCCAGATGGGCACTTAAGGGAGCTCAGGGGATATGAAACAATTACAATGAATTTATTTCTGTTAGGGTTGTATTTGCCAAATGATTTCAGCAGAGGGTGACTCATTTACAGTAAACATTTTCCTTTTGACAGTATCTTAAATTAAATTCTAAAGAAGGAGGTGACAAAAGAAGACTAAGTGACCTGCTTTGGTCACGAAGAATGCACCAACTCCTTAGTGCACACTGTTACAAAAGCATAATCCATTAGCTTCAGGAGAAACAGAAAACCAATCATGATGATAAGAACATTTAAATGTAACTATTTCTTTTCCTCATACATTACTAGTAAGCCACACAGGTATTCACTTTCAAATCATCACAATCAGATAGGGCTCATGATTCATTTGCGTGTTCATTTCCATTTCTTATTTTGACTGAGGAAATGAAAACCTTTGCTTGTCAGCTTCATTCTGGTCCATCATTGCCTCTGGAGGACTCTGAGGATGACGTAATTTCCTTAGCACCACCTAAAGCATCCTCTTTAGGAAGGACATGACCTTAATTATAGATGTCACATATCTTCAATTTAAAAGTTAAATTACAGAGATCAGTGCTAATATGTGTAAAAGAAAAGCAGCACAAAGTTAATGCAAGTAATATTTTCAGTGTATGGTATTTAAAAGACACTTTCTCACCCACTGCAAACCTCAGTAGACTTTACTGTCCCACCCTTGAGCCATTTATAGTGTGCTGTTCACTTCCTGAGAGAGGAGTAACTCTGTTAAGCTATACAGGTATTCCCTGGTTAATGAATGGTTTACTAAAGAGAACTTTCTGAAGGGTTTATTTGCTCTCTAGTGGGATTCAGTCTTACCGTTCCTCACACCTCACTTTAGACAGCTACTTCTTTTCAGACAAACAAGTTGTCAGATATATTTAATGCTGGGAACCTAAGACCTTGTAAGGCACATAGAAAGAAACACGCTTATCAGCTGCTGCTAACCTGTTGTTGAACTCCCTGGGGAGTTCATAAATTAATTGCAAAAAAAATCTACAAGTGTAACATAGGCAAAGTATGTATTTTGCATTTACTATTTTTCCGATGTGTATAGGCCACAGTGATAAAATACATTGCCATTTTCAACAATTACTGAATTCATAATATTCTATTTTTTTCAAACAATAACTAGAAGGAAAATTATTATTATGTCATCGATGCCGGTGCTCCAAATATTTAGAAACTAGTACAGTGCTACATCTTGAGTTGGCTGATTAAAGTAGTATTATTTTTCCAGATTTTGATCACACAGCACTAAGAGTTTAAAAAAATAACTAACCTCATACACCTTTATATATGTGTATTTATTTAAAAAAGCATACATATAACTATGCACATACATGTTGTATACACACGTGCACACACACACACACACACACACACACACATATATATATATATATATATATATATATATATATATACACAGCCAATATTTTGGTCAACAGACAGCACATATGATGGTGATCCTATATGATTATAGTGGAGTAGAAAAATCTCTATTACCTAAGGATGTCATAGCCATCATGACATTGTAACGTAACACATTACTCCCATGTGTGTGGTGATGCTGATGTAAACAAGCCTAGTGCACTGCCAGTTACGTAAGAGTATAGCACACACAATTATGTACAGTACATAATACTTGATAAACAACTGCATTACTGGTTTATGTATCTCTTAAATTGTTTATCATTATTTTAGAGTGTATTCCTTCTACTTACATATATATGAAAAAGTTAACTCTAACACAGCCTTAGGCAGGTACTTCAGGAGATAGCCAGAAGAAGGCATTGTTAGCACAGGAGATGACAGCTCCATGCATCTTACTGCCCCTGCAGCTCTTCCAGCGGGACAAGATGTGGAGGTGGAAGACAGCATTGGTGATCCTGACCCTGTGTAGGCCCACACTAATGTGTGTGTTTGTGTCTTAGTTTTTCACAAACGAGCTTATAAAGTAAAAAATAAAAATAAAAATAGAAAAAAAGCTTCTAGAATAAGGATATTAAAAATATTTTTGTACAGCTGTACAATGTATTTATGTTTAAACCTGCTATTACAAAAAAGTAAAAAAGTAAAAAAAAAAAAAAAGAAAAGAAAAGTGCATAAAGTAAAAAGGTTACAGTAAGCTAAGGTTAATTTGTTATTGAAGAAAAACTGTTTTAATAAATTCCATGTAGCCTAAGCATATGGGGTTTATAAAGTCTTTAGGAGTGAACAGTAATATTCTAGGCCTTCACCACTCACTCCCTGACTCACCCCAGAACCACTACCCGTCCTGCAAGCTCCATCCATGATAAGTACCCAATATGGGTAAACCATTTTAAATATTACACCATGTCTTCACGACGCCTTTTTTATCTTTAGACCAACAGTCGTGTGCCACATAATGACATTTCAATCAATGAAGAACTAGTATATGACAGTGGCCCCAAAAGATTACAATACTGTATATTTATTGTACCTTTTCTAGGTTTAGATATATTGAGACACAAATATTTACCACTGTGTAATAATTGCCTACAGTATTCTGTACAGTAAAATGCTGTACAGCTTTGTAGCCTAGGAGCAATGGTGTTTAACACTTGGTTTTAGTAGGCTGCACCATCTAGAATATAAGTATATTCCACAATGTTACATTATAGAGTGTAAGTATACTCCATGATGTTACATCATTAAGTGTAAATATACTCTATGATGTTTACACAATGACCAAATCACCTAATGATGCATTTCACAAAATGTATCCTTCTCATTAAGTGACTATATACGTAATATATTGTGTGTATATATATATATATATATATATATATATATGTACTTTATAAAAGTTTAAAAAATTGACTAAAAATAAATATATGTGTAAAAAATTTCTTCCAGCACCCCTGCAATCTGGTGGCCTAGTTTTGTAAGCTCATTGACAAAAAGCGGGAAAGGTATTAAGGGCTGTCTGTAGTAATAAGTGGAATTAAGTCAACACTTCCTGGGAGAAACTGTACAGGTCAGTTAGACCTTGTGTAGAGGGCTGTTGGGTACTGCTGACTTACTCAATTTTTTACTGACTCTGGCCTTTAGTACAGTAATAAATCACAAAGTCACACATCCACATTGTCTCACCTGCTAAACACATCAGCACTGCTGGAAAGAATTATATGCTGGAAAAAACTACTGTCTGGGTGCCCCATAAAAACTGACCTGTATTTGGAGCAAACTCGGCAGCCTCCTGCATCCTTTGATTGCTGTTCACACTTGACCATGACTCCGAGGGCTGGGCGTGTTATAGACACAGCATATTGAGCAGTGTGTTTAAACTGGTCTCTATGAAGACACACTAGGGCTGAGCAGGACATGCCTGGCATGATCTCATACTGTGAAATTTCTTACAAGGACACTAAATCCAGGTCAGTGTAAATTTGATTTATCCATTTTCAAGTTTGGAAGAGAGAAAACTGTTTTATAATCCTCAAGAAACTTTACGGTGGGGTTATGGGGGTGGCCCTAGTTGTAGAATGCAAGGAGCTATCACTAGATGAGGGGGAAAAGGCTGAAAAACCAGGGGGCCAGGAGAAAGGGAACCTGCTACAGAGGTTAGCTGCAGAGTCAGCCAGGAAGATGCAAGTTTTGAAAGCTGAGTCACCAGGACAAGTGGACTCTTCTAAAAAGTTTGGCCTAATGGATGGACCAGAGGAGGAAAATGACTTAGAAGCAGGAGTCTGAAGATAAGAAGGCTCTTCTGTTTGATATGGCCAAGGTAAAGGTCAAAATGGTGGGAGAATGAGAATACGTAAGATCCCTAGCTAGTTTTTTCTGGCTGGTGTTGGAGTTATGCCAGGCTTGCAAAGAATCTTAGGAGGACAGGAAGCAAAGAGACACTCTCGTGTGGGTCTGTCACCAAATAGGGATGGTAACTGCTAATGTTATGGGAACCGTGATCACTAGGGGATACAGCAGGAAATATCTCCTCATTTACAGATCACAGCCACTGCCACATGCAACTGGCCTCAGACTCAAGGGTGAAAAATTGAATCTGTCAGAGAGGGTCAAGTTATCTCTGCTAGAAAGAGTTTGCATGCCTAGAGATTAGGACTCCCGAGAGATTACCTAGGTTCTGTTTCACGCCTTCTGGGCACCCTTTAAATTCAAAGATCCAAGAGAAAAAGAAGAGTTAGGAGGATAAAAGAACTGACTTGGAAAAGGTCTAGCACTTCACAAAAGATCCTTTCCTCAATGGGAAGTGAGAACATTTCTGGGTAGGCAGAGATGTTGGGACCGCACAACAGGAATTGTAACATTTAGGACAATGAAACGACACATATTAGGACAAAATAGTCAAAAAATAGCTTCTTAATGCTTCTAAGTAAGTGGAAATACATTTTCAAATAATTTACTGGCTTTTAACACATAGGGATTTAGCCTTAGTGAACAAATAGAAAGAAATGTAATTAAAGGAATTAGATGCTTGCAAAACCCTTAGAGGCTGAGTGTGAAGGATTAATTCCAAGAGTAATACCAGAGATACTCCTCCAGGATAAGCACTACCTCTAGCACCAGCAGGAAGGGAAGGAGTCAGGAAGTTGCCAGAACAACTGATGACCACAAGACCATCATGTCTCAGCCACAATCTAGGAAGCAAGGACCCAACACCAAAACTGTTAGCACCAGAACAACACCGAACCTCCCAGATCTGCCTCAGAAACACAGGTGGCTTGCATGCCTTTTTCTTTTCATTGACTTGGTTTCCAGTTGGAATCATGCACAGAACATCTGAACGAGAAAATTCAAATCATTTAATTATAATTAGAGTTTTTAGTATTTTGCCTAATTTTTGTAGGAAACATAAATAAAAGTAACATTATTCTTCTGGTGGTGTTACAGTACTATAAAAACAAAGACATTGAAGAAAAATTTTAAAAATGACAGTAACAAAACCACATTTAAAATTGTCCTTAATTAAAAATATGAAAAATAAAGAGATATAAGTAGGGTGTGGGGAATATTGAGTGAGAATTATTAAATAGGGGGATGATCATTTTACAGGAGGTGAAGCTTAACTCGAATTTTAAAAAGGATTTGTTGAGCCAGTAAATGTTACAGTACCAGTCAGACAGACCTTGTGGAGGGGGCATTCGGGCGCAGCTAACAGGTTTCATCTGTCACTGACTCTGGGCAATAGATCATGTGATTATGTATTTGCATCATCTTGCCTGCTTCACTCATCAGATGTGGACCGAAAGGAGGCATGGAATGAAAAAGGGGAAAACTTGCCCATTTAGTATTTGTAGAAAAAATTGTATAATAAAAGCATCATTATTCTTCTGGTAATTTTATAGTGTTATGTTGTAATGACAAATACAAAGAAAAAATGATAGCAACAAAACTATAGAAGAAATTCTCTTTCATTAAAAATACGAAAATTTTTGATATAACTTTATATTCTATCCCTGGGTTTGAAGGATTACATAGTACCAAGTCTTCAGTATGGCCATGGTGGGGGAAAAAAAGAAGAAAACTCAACAAGAAATGCTTACCACTTGGAGTGGATGCTGGAGTGGGCCGCACGAGTCCCCGCTCCTGGATCGAAGTACTCATTCCCCCAGTGGCCAGGAGTATTAACTAGTGACTCCCTCTTTGGGAATTGTCCTCCGATGAAGGCAGCTGCCTTGCCCAAGGTTCTACCCTTCCTGGGAGTGTGATTGGCAGTCCACATTCAATGACTGGTAGATTCAGTCATACAAAAGTCTGGCCTCCTTGCCTCAATTCTGGACAAATCTGAAAGACCATCCCAGCTCCAGAATTCCCCATGGAATTGGCTGTAGTCTCTGTTGCAGCCACCTTGCTGTTTTCCCCCTGCATCCTTCCCAATCTTGCCACCTTGCTTTTTTTTTTTTTTTTTTTTTTTGAGACGGAGTTTCGCTCCTGTTACCCAGGCAGGAGTGCAATGGCACGATCTCGGCTCACCGCAACCTCCGCCTCCTGGGTTCAGGCAATTCTCCTGCCTCAGCCTCCTGAGTAGCTGGGATTATAGGCACACACCACCATGCCCAGCTAATTTTTTGTATTTTTAGTAGAGACGGGGTTTCACCATGTTGACCAGGATGGTCTCGATCTCTTGACCTCGTGATCCACCCGCCTCGGCCTCCCAAAGTGCTGGGATTACAGGCGTGAGCCACCGCGCCCGGCTGCTTTCTTATAAATATTCCCAGAATATCCTCCAATAACTCCAGCAATCCAATCTCCAACTCAGGTCTGGTTCCCTGAGAATCCCATTGAAGACACTAATCTAAAACTTAGGGTTCTTTTAGTTATGTCAAAGCCTCAAGTAGGCAAAACATGAATCTCAGCACATGGTCCTAGGTAATGTGTCTTTATTCCATTCAGAATATTCTATCGTATCTGAAGATCTGGCTGAGTGGTCATGCCAGGGTACATTTGCACAAGAAACAGAATTTGGGAGGAAAGAAATATGAGTGAACCCCAAGAAGTCGACTGTCAGCTTCAGAGTAAGAGGCCATAGCTCCTTTAAGAAAAAGTACCGGACGGGCGCGGTGGCACAAGCCTGTAATCCCAGCACTTTGGGAGGCCAAGGTGGGCAGATTACAAAGTCAAGAGATCGAGACCATCCTGGACAACATGGTGAAACTCCATCTCTAGTAAATATACAAAAATTAGGTGGGCATGGTGGTGCGTGCCTGTAGTTCCAGCTACTCAGGAGGCTGAGGCAGGAGAATCACTTGAACCCGGGAGGGCGGAGGTTGTAGTGAGTCAAGATCACGCCACTGCCCTCTAGCCTGGTGACAGAACGAGACTCCCAAACAACAACAGCTACAAAAACAAACAAACAAAAAACAAGCAAACAAACAAACAAAAAAAAACAAGACCCATCCTCTTATCTACCAGATGGGGAAGGTACTTAGAAAAGAAATAGGAGAGAGACTCGGGGTATATGAAATTGGTCAAGGTGAAAACCAGAAGTATCACCTGGAGGCCAGCTGCAGACAAAGGAACAGCCTGATTCATTAGGGAAGACAACAGAAACCTAAATGAGAGGAAGCAGAGCTGAGAGTAGCTAAGGAAAAGCTCTACTACTCACTAAAGTTTCTCTTGGAAACTAAGAAAACTTATGAAAACCCAGAGTTTAGTCCTAGTGTTTTTCTCCTTTGATACCATTTCTGGAATCGTTGGAATGAATAGAAGCAACTAGAAAAAGCAGAGTCCCACATGCATCAATGTTGGTGCTCTCTGGCAGTAACAGCAATGCTTCAACACCATTTGGAGCATCAGTGCCACTAAACATCAAACGTATCTGGAAGAGTTTAGTATTGCCATAGATTCAGAAACCTTGGTAGATTTATATAGGACTGGAACCCAGGCATTTACCTTGATGGGGTAAACCAGGAATAAATTGGTGAGTGCTTATGTTCTTATTTTATTGTATCATTACACTCTAGGACTGCTAGGTGATATCATTTTATCCCTGATAGGAGAATTTTAGAGGCTCATCTCTAACTCTTTGGAGTGACCTGTCTGCAAACTTTTGAAGGCTTCATTAGTTCAGACATGGGACCAGAAAGATGATTGTTTACAAGTTCACTTTCTCTCTAAAGCGACTGTCAACATGGCAGTTTATGCTACCTCTAAAATTCCAGCCCACTCAAACAGTGATTCTGCTGCTGAAGCAAGGATTAAGTTTACAGATTGCATGTTGCTGCTGGATGGCAACACACTGGTTGGGCAACAGCAGAAAAAAAAATTTTTTTCTAAGACAGGATTTTACACTGTCACCAAGAGCTGGTGTGCAGTGGCATGATCACTGTTCACTGCAGCTTGGAACTCCTAGACTCAAGCAATTCTCCTACCTCAGGCTCCCAAGTAGCTGGGACCAAAGGCACATGCCGTCACACCCAGCTAAATTTTGTACAAATTTTAAAATAAATAAATAAAATAATTAAATTGACAGCCAATTTCTACAGTCCTGGAAAGCAGTGGCCATGACCCCTAAATAGAAGCAAATCTTATAAGTAGCATTTTTACACTTAAAAAAAAAGAAAGAAAGAAAGAAAATCAAATTCCTGACTCATAAGCAATGAGAATGTTACAGAAGCAATGGGGAATTAGGTCATTGGCATCCCAGACTCTGTGATTATTTTGGAACTTTATTCCTTGGAATACATTCATCTGATTGCAATCTACTTTCTATAAAATACAAACATAGCTTCTTGGAAGAGAAGAGTAAACATCTGTAAGTTGAAGCGGCACATAAATAGAATCAAGAAGCATGAAACCTCCTGGGAAGAACAAGAGCGTCCTACCTGAATGTGTACCCTTGCTGCTGTACCCGGAGCTATTTCCTGAGTTGCACTGTGTGAGCTGACATCACTCCCTGCATCCTCTCCTTCGCAGATGATAGTTTTTTGTGTGTCTGCAGAGGCTCTTTAGTTTAATTAACTCCCATTTGTCTATTTTGGCTTTTTTTTGCTATTGCTTTTGGTGTTTCAGTCATGAAGTCTTTGCCCATGCTTATGACCCGAATTGTATTGCCTAGGTTTTCTTCTAGGGTTTTTATGGTTTTAGGTCTTGATCCCACCTTGAGTTAATTTTTGTATAAGGTATAAGGAAGGGGTCGAGTTTCACTTTTCTGCATATGGCTAGCTAGTTTTCCCAACACAATTTATTAAATGAGGACTCATTTCCCCATTGCTTGTTTTTGTCAGGTTGTCAAAGATCAGACAGTTGTAGATGTATGGTGGTATTGCTGAGTCCTCTGTTCTGTCCATTGGTCTAGATCTCTGCTTTGGTATCATGCTGTTCTGGTTACTGTAGCCTTGTAGTACAGTTTGAAGTCAGGTGGCATGATGCCTCTAGCTTTGTTCTTTTTACTTAGGATTGTCTTGGCTATATGGGCTCTTTTTTTGGCTCCATATGAAATTTAAAGTAGTTTTTTTCTAATTCTGTGAAGAAAGTCAATGGTAGATTAATGGAGATAGCATTGAATCTACAAATTACATTGGGCAGTATGGTCATTTTCACAATTTTGATTCTTCCTGTTCATGAACATGGAATGTTTTTCCATTTGTTTGTGTCCTCTCTTACTTCCTTTAGCAGTGGTTTGTAGTTTTCCTTGAAGAGGTCCTTCACATCCCTTGTAAGTTGTATTCCTTGGTAATTTATCCTCTTTGTAGCAATTGTGAATGAAAGTTCACTCATGATTTGGCTCTCTGTCTATTATTGGGGTATACAAATACTTATGATATTTGCACATTAATTTTGTATCCTGAGACTTTGCTGAAGTTGCTTATTAACTTAAGGAGATTTTGAGCTGAGACAATGGGGTCTTCTAAATATATAATCATGTCATCTGCAAGTAGAGACAATTTGACTTCCTCCTTTCCTAATCGAATACCCTTTATTTCTTTCTCTTGTCTGACTGCTCTGGCGAGAACTTCCAATACTATGTTAAATAGGAGTGATGAGAGAGGGCTTCCTTGTCTTGTGCTGGTTTTCAAAGGGAATGCTTCCAGCTTTTGCTTATTCAGTATGATATTGGCTGTGGCTTTGTCACAAATAGCTCTTATAATTTTGTGATACATTCCATCAATACATAGTTTATTGAGAGTTTTTAGCATGAAGGGGTGTTGAATTTTATCGAAGGCTTTTCTGCATCTATTGAAGTCATCATGTGGTTTTTGTCATTGGTTCTGTTTATGTGATGGATTACGTTTATAGATTTGTATATGTTGAACCAGCCTTGCATCCAGGGATGAAGCTGACTTGATTGTGGTGAATAAGTTTTTTGATGCGCTGCTGGATTCGGTTTGCCAGTATTTTATTGAGGATTTTCACATTGACGTTCATTAGGGATATCGGCCTGGAATTTTCTGTTTTAGTTGTGTCTCTGCCAGGTTTGGTCTGCGGCTCCCAGTGAGATCGATGCAGAAGACTGCTTTTAAACAAAGTCTGAGAGGTCAGAATGTCAAGCAAAGACCAAAAATAACTGAAGGGAAAAATGCACAAGCAGATCAGAGAGAAGGACAAAACTCAGGCCCCATTCTCCATTTCTCCTATTAAAATGAACAATATGGAGAAATGAAGCCCAAACAATATGCAGGTGAAGGAGTCAGGGGAAAAATGTCCCCTTCACCCTCTGAAGGTTTGCTGAAAATCAAATGACAAAAGGTAGATTAATAGTAGAAAAGGCACACAAGTTTATTAACATGCACCGGGTGAACCACAGTGATTACCCACCACACAATGGGGTGGAGATGCTTCTCTACTTTCCTCCTTAGAGACAATGCAGATGGGAAATTCTGGATGATTTGAGGGTGGTAGTAAATAATGTTCAATGGGCTTAAAAGACATGCAATGATCTGAGACAGAGTCTGTTGGATCTATAGAGCAGACTGGTTTGCGACAAACGTCTGTTCGGGTGTATTGACCGATTTCAGGCTTTCTTCCTGTAACAGGAGTTCAGTTAATGAAAACTCAGGGAAGGAGCCAGAGGTCACTGTTTTCATCTTTGATGGGTCTGGACTTTAGAGAGATGAGGAAACTTAGGGAATAACTTTATCCTGCACTTTAGGAGAGAGAAACGATTGAGAGGCAAGAAATGGGGAGGTCAGAGAGACCTTGAGGTTTCTTCTTCAGTTTAACATGTCAAAATACCGTCTTTTGGGGTATGACTTTCTCAGCCCCATTACAAGTTTGAGCAGCTCATGTAGATGATCTAGTCCTTGGCTTGTGGGTCTCTGTGTTCATGGCTTGTGTGTACCATTTTTTAAAAATCAACTAATTGAGCCACTTCTTATTTTGACAAATGCTCATCACCAGGCAGCCCTGTTGCCTGACACTTTCAGGGATCCAGGGCTATTTCTGCCTCCTGAAAGTTAGCTGTGGGCTCTGGTTACTACGCAGTATTCTGTCCCTGTCAGAGCGTCATCAGCCTCTATATGTACTCAAAGCTTGGGCCTGATCCTTGCCTCCGTGGGCAAGAGCCCACAGGAGCCATGAATTATGTTGACAGTGAGGAATGGAATCCTGCCTCCCTGGAACAAGTCCATGTGATGTGTTTGCATGATTTTAATCACTGGCTTTCTGAAACCCACACCTGAGAAATACTCATCCTAGTAGCATTTCTAGTGTTACTCATTCCCTCTTATTTCCCTTCTTCTCACAATTTTCTCACCTGTCACTCAGTAAAAAACAATCATATGAGGAAGATATCTTTTCAAAGAAGAGTAGTTCTTTTTTTTTTTTATCTTTTCAGGCTAACCTGCAAACTGGAAATATTCATCAATACTTCATAAATTCATTTATAATGAGCCTTCAGCCAAAGTTCTCAATGGGCTTGGCAAGGATTACCTTGCAAATTTTTACCCAAGAACATTATTATTATATCAAAGTTGAAAAAAACAAAACAAGAAGTTGTTAAGAGAATGTCTCAAAGTTCCATGTGCAAAGATATCCCAAAATGCTTAAGTACTCTCTGTACCCTTAAGCCATTAAGGCAATGGAGAGAATGGGGTCAGTGCTGAAGCTAGCAGTGCCAGGCTGTCTTCAAACGTGGCCTGATGTCTCTATCTATTCATAGCTCACATTCTCTTGGAAGACAAGGTCTCCCTGGAAATCTGTTGCGTCTCCTGAGTTCCCTATCACCAGATAATGGCATTTCCAGACATCTAGGTAGTTCTTCATCTTCTCTCTCTTCTCTCCTCTCCTGTGTCACCAACTCTAATCAATCTTACTTCCAAAATCTCTCTCAAACTCCATTCCTTCTGTTTTAACTTTTGCTGCCTTTGGTCAATCCCTTATTATCTTTAATGTGGACATTACTATAAATACTCTAACTAATTTGCTACTATTCCTGTCCTCTCTGAAGCATCTTTTATTCCACCTCCTGGAATGACACTTCTAAAATGTAAATGAGGGCATGTCACTCCCCTTCTTATAAAGAGGCATAGTCTACCTGTAAACGTAGCAATCCATTGAGCTACTGAAGTTGCGTTAATAATACACACCCAAATTTTGTAAGCATAAAAAGACTCTTTCTCTTCTTGTTTTCTGTAAGTGCCTGGAAATGTTAAAATACACATGTGCATCAGGTGGTTCATCTTTTGGGCTACTGCCTACAACACCAGAATTTTCACAACCAGCATGCCTCTGTTGCCCCAGGCACACCTGCACCCATATCACTGTTCAGGCAGTGCCTCATCATTCCACTTGGGCCACCACCCGTATTGTCTGGTCTGCCATCATTGGCTTAGGATTATTCATACATTTCTTTGCTGTGATATGTATTGAAAAGTGAACTCCTGTGATAAATGTTAAGCTCTGCATAGGGTCCTATGCTTGTTTTCTGATGTTTTAACATTCTTTTGACTTTTCACAGGTAGTGTTTGTACTCTTGTCTTCTACCTCTAGAGGGCTTGTACACACCCCTTTAGGGTGGCCAGGTCAGGGATACATTTATCCCGTACCTGGAACCACTTCTCTCCCTTTCTCTCATTCTGTTACTAGTTGGACCCAGAGAACCAAATATTTCTTCCCTTGGGGTTTATTCTCTCTCAGCCATCCCTGAGCCTTCTGTGGTCAGCTTCCATTGGTTGTCTCCAGTGTGTTAGGCATTCGTGTAGATGTCTAAAGCCCAATTGTTGTTATTATTTGAGATCTTTTCTCAGAAGTCCCTTTAGCTCTCATGAATTTTAATTAAATCAAGTAAGTCTTAAGAGTACTTCCATCAAGAGCTTCACATACCTTATCTCTTAGGTTCAATTTGGGTCCCATATTACATTTTCATTTTTTCAAAATATTTGCAGGATTAAAATCCAGAACTTTTTTTGGCATAATATAGAGTCCTTTAAAATCTAGCTGTTCCTGTTTCCAGTTTTGTCTCATCATTCATTGCCACTGTCCTAACTCCCTAGCCTCAAAGCATTTCTCCACTCATCTGACCCTTCCTGGATGCAGAGCCTTGTTTGTGTTCTTCTTCAACCCGGAGTGCTTTTTCGGAAACCCCTGGCCACCAAACTCTCACTCCAATTTCGAGACCCAATTCAAGTGTTACGTCCTTGTGAAGCCGTCTCAGACCCACCCAGGGGGTGCTCTTTGCTGTTTACTTTGTGTTCACTGTCCGTGTAAACTAATATTGTGTCAGTATGACACTGCCAGCCATCCTGCCCAGCAGCTGTGAGCTCCTCAAGCACAGAGAAGAAATTCACTTTCAAGATTTTAATGCTTAGTAGGGTACATGCCACGCGATCATTCTGGAGTAGAAGAGAGAATGAAGAAACGTAAGCAGTTGAGACACAAGGCAGATTCTCAACTCACGGGCAAGGATTTTGTTAAAGTAGCATCCTGGGAGGAAGGCTCTTTAGAGTTATGGGTCTAAGTTGTTGCCTATACCAGCCGGAAAAGGAACGTCTCTCATTTAATCACATCAATAGTTATTTTCCACCATGTATGTACCTAAATTAGAAAAGATTAAGAGAACATTCTGTGTTTAGGCATATTTTTATGTCCATATGTAATTGAATATTTTGTTCATTAAGGTTTTTTTAAAAACAAATATTTAGGAAATGGTATTTAATCTTATAAGCAATAGCATTTGAAGAATGTGCTAAGATTCATCATGTTCATTATTAATTAGACCCGCAAATAAATTAATGACATTTAGAAAGATTCCCATGACATGGTGAGCCTGCAACATGGGTGCTAGTCCTTCTCCTTGAGTCCAGCTTTCTGGCAGTGGGTGATTGGGTGGATGGTACTGCCACCAACTGAGAAGAAAAATAGGTTCAGGAGAATTATGCTGAATTTTGCTATGAATACTGTGACAGTTATTAATACTGTTTCCCAAATATGTTCAATTCTCCATGTAGAGGGACTATATCTTCTAGATCACTTATGGTTGAGTGAGGCCATATGATTAGTTCTAGCCAATAAGTTCTTTATAAAAAGCTGCCAGTGTGAGACCCTCAGAGCTTTCTATTCCTTTGTCTTGACAATTCTCCATATAATGGCTGCTCTGTCAACCTGAGTCCCAGGCGATGACAATGTGGAGAAGAGCCCCCACACCAACCCATGAGGTGCACTGAACATAGGAAAGAAATACACCTCTATTATTTTAAGCCCCTGAATGTAACATAGCCTAACCGAGCAACACAGAAGTGTCAGCTGCCTATGGAATAATCAAGTAGGGAAGTTGAATAGACAGATGGGTATATGAGCCTAGAATTGAGGCTACAAATGTAGAGTGGGAGTGGTCAGCAGATTCACAGAAGCTAACACTATACTAACACATGAGATTACACAAGGAGAGAATTATTACTATTGTCTTGTTTTAAGTAAGCTAAGACATAACACTAAGCTAAGACATAACATGCAGAAAATGCTGAATAACTGCCAGCAGCTGTGGGTCAAGGGTGCACTCCTGGGAAACATCAGCATTAAAAAAAATTGAGAAAGAGTGGTCAGAGAAATAATAGGAGAACCATAGAAACTCATCAGCCAAGTCCTTTGTGTTACAAGGTGAATATAAAGAAATAAAATATGTCACATAAAGGAACTTTAAAAAAACATTAAAAGCAGGTTTGAAAATAAACTGGAATTTCTTTTAGCACTTTTAGTAAAAAGATAAATTTTATATAGATGCAAGTGATGGATTCGCAGACAGCAGCAGAAAACCTGCTGGTGATTAAATATAACTTCTTCAGGACAAAAGGAAACTGTCTATGCTGGTAACTTCTTTCTTCAGATAAATCGTGTGGAGTAGAGACCGTAATTACACTGCACTAGTCTTCAAGCCAAGGAAACCCATTAGTAACTAAGGATCTTGATTAAATCCTGCAACAGAAAGAGGGATGATGCTCAAGACCTCAGTGGGAGAGACTGCTCTCCCCAAACCAAGTATTGTGTTGAAGAGACTTGTTTTATTCAAAATCAGGTCAGAGAAGGATCTTTTAGATTAAGATACTTACGTAAATTAAATTTTTTATCCCCTTAAATAGTTGTGTCAACTCTAATTTATTGCTATGCTATAGTTTTAAAAGTTATAATTCTTATGATTGGGAAAGCATATATAGCTAGTGTTTAGTTAATTGCCTCTCTGTGAAAACTACCTTTGAATCATAAGGCCAATAGCCCAGGACTCACTATAACCTGTTTGAGCATCGCATCTCAGGTACATCGCTTAAGAAGGAAAGTCATTGTGAAAATACACTATTTCTGTTTCCAATCCTGGTGGACCCAAAGATTTCCCTTTATTTTTTCTAAAAACTAAGCTTAAGCAATCAGCTTTATGTTTGCTTTGTTTCTCCTAAAACCTCAGTCCTCCAAGGTCAAGACCATCTTTCAAAGAGAAAGTAAATCCAATCCAATTTTACACTCCACAATCAGGACACAAACAAGGTCTTGAAGGAGTAGAAAAAACCTGAGTCTTCAACTCCTTTCTCTTTATGACACTCTTTGTCCCTCAGTGACCACCATGGTTGGATAGTAATGAAAGTGGCGGTAGCCCTAGTGATGAAAACTACATGTTGAAATTCAGTTATATGCAAGGTATAATGTCAGGCATTTTCTCTTTTGAATTTCTTTGATTTTAATGGACAGGTAAAAAGTGTAAACTTTTATGATGCACTATATGATGTTTTCACGTATTTATATGTTGTGGAATGGCTAAGTCAAGCTAACTAGCATAGGCATCACCTCACGTGCTTATCTTTCTTTGAGGTGAAAATACTTATACTCTATTCTCTTAGCAATTGTCAAGTAGTCAATGTATTGTAATTATCTGTAGTCACCATGGTATACAATAGATCTCTTGAACTTACACTCCTGTGTAACTGAAATTTTAGGTCTTTGACCAATATCTCTCCAATTTCCTCCTTCCCCAGCCTCTGGTAGCTGCCATTTTTCTTTGTTTCTTTGGGCTCAACTTGTTTAGATTCCACATAAAGGTGAGATAATGTAATATTTATCTTTCTGTGTCTGCTTTATGTCACTTAACATATTGTCCTCTGTTCTCATCTATGTTGTCACAAATGACAGGATTTTCTTCTTTTTAAAGGCTGAATAGTATTCCATTGTGTATGTATACAACACATTTTCTTTATCCATTTGTCTTCTAATGGACACCTATGTTGATTCTATAACTTGGCTATTATGAAAAGTGCTTTGGTGAACATACAAGTGGAGATTAACTCCTTGACACACTGCTTTCATTTTCTTTGGAGATACACACACACACACACACACACACACACACACACACACATATATATTTAACAGTGGGATTGCTGGATCATATGGTAGCTCTATTTTTAATTTTCCAAGGAACTTTCATACTGTTTTCCATCATGGCTAATTTCCATTCTCACCAACAGTGTACAGGGCTCTTTTTTCTAATGTCAGGCATTTCTAAGACAATAACTCTATTTTTTTTGGACAACACTGACAAGTAGATTTTTGGTATCTCCATTTTAGATAATACAATCATCTGTGCATTAGATTCTCTCTCTCTCTCTCTTTCTCTCTCTCTCTCCCTGTCTCTCTCTGTCTCTCTCCATCCCACTTAATCTTCACAAGAATTCTCTAGGGTAGATATTGTTATTTTTATTTTATGGGCAAAAATAATTGACTATCATCAAGGAGAAGTAAGTCACCTTGGCTCATTTAGATATTAAGGAGCAAAACAAAAATTCACACAAGTCTCTACGAAGACCTAGTCTTAAAAACCCAAATCCATACGGAGTGGTCTCATCACTGTGTATCTGAGTATCTGTCCTTGTCCTTCCTTATAAATTTTGAAAGTCCTTGAATATAATTGGAATTAGATAACACTGAGTTTATTTTTGATGATGAATGAATTAGTAATAATGGCAAACCAATGAACATCACTATGTCTAATTGTCAAAACTTATTTAATTCTGAGTTAGTTAATAGAATAAATATTTAAAAGTCAGTTAAGGGTAAGAAATCATTCCACATTTTTATAATTTAGACAAAATGACAGTTAATTATTTGACATGGCAGATGCCCTATATGCCAGGCTGCCTCACCCGTTGTCATGTTCCTGCTTAGTTTTCTCTGTGCTTGTAATGTGTTTCTCTACCTCCTACCTCACAGTGCTTGGCATATGAGAGGAAACAACTGATCTCTGGTTTTACACCTGTGCTTGGCTGCATGCTGTCTGTTTGCAGAGGGTCTTGCTTGGCTGCTATTGCCAGTGTTCCCTGGTTTGGTCCAGGGCCACCACTAACTCAGGTCTTCCTTCTGTCATAGCAGGTGTAATAAATTTCTGTGGCTGCTATAGCACATTGCCACAAACCTACTTGCTTAAGCAATACAAATTTATTATCTTTCAGTTCTGGAGGTCAAACATCCAAAATGAGTCTCGTTATGTTAAAATCAAGGTATCAAAAAGGCTACATTTCTTTTTTGGATGCTCTAGTAGAGTGTATGCGTCAAGGTTTTCCCGAAAAACAGAACCGATAGGAAATGTGTATGTAGTGAGAAATTGGCTCACCAAAAAATGGAGGCTGAAGAGTCTCACAATCTGCTGCCTGCAAGCTGGAAACCCAGGAAAGCCAATGATGTAATTCCAGACCAAGTGCAAAGACCTGAGAACCAGGATGCCAGTATTGTAAACCTCAATCCAAGAGCAGGAGAAGACTGCGTGTCTGCTCAAGCAGCAAAGCAAAGGCAGCAAATCCTTCCTTTTTCTGATTTTTGTTCTACTCAGGCCCTCAAAGGATTAGATGAGAGCCACTCACACTGAGGAAGGTCATCTACTTTACTGAGTCCACCAATTTAAATAAATGCTAACCTCATCTGGAAACACCCTCACAGACATGCCTGGAAATAATATTTAATCTGTGTACCTCATGGTCCCAGTCATGTGGACACATAAAATTAACTACCACAGAGAGAATTTGTTTTCTTACCTTTTCCAGTTTCTAAAATTTGCCAGCATTTCTTGGCTCACAGCTCCTCCTTCATTCTTCAAAGCCAGCCACGGCAAGTTGAGTCTTTCTCACATAAAATCACTGCTTCTGTTATCATACATTTTCTGATTCTATCCTCTGCCTCCTTCTTTCTGTGATCACCTTGGACCCACCCTGATTACCCAGGATAATGTCTCCATTACAAGGTCATTCATTCACAAGTTTATTTCCACCTGTCACCTTAATTCCCATTTGCCCTGTAACATAACATATTCACAGGTTCCAGGGATTAGGACATGGGCATCTGTGGGTGTTTGTTATTCTACCTACCACAGCAGGGCACATGGTCATGCAGATGGAGAGGCTCATGAGGAGTGGGTGGCAGGGCGTGGTTGGAGAGCATAACATATAGACACAGCATGTGGTCCCTGCACTCAGAACTGAGCTCAGATGCCAGCCCCATGACTTGCAGTCACATGATATTCAATAGGTCACCTCACATCAACGAGGTGATGTTCCATCATCTGTAAAGTTGGAGAGGACCATGTGAATGAATGATAAGACACATTTAAATTGATTAGCACAGAGCCTGAAACTTATGAATAACAATTATAGCACCAAGATTTTTGAGTTCTTATGAAGAGCTCAATGAAATTACTGCTATGATGTGGATGACGACAATTTTGATGACGTAGCTGGGAGCCTGAGGTAAAGTTTGGTCAGTCAACAGTTGCAAAAGTATCTGAAATCGAGAATTAATACAGCAGAGCTCTGGAATCTGTGGTGGTCTTAGTGATGATCATTTGAAACTGGCCAGACAGCATTTGCTCCAGTTAAAGCCTAGGGAAATTTGCCTTCTCTGCTAAACCATCTGTTGTGTTTCATCCTCTTTCCCCTGCCCTTTTAGGACTTCAAAGATTATTGTTCACCACTTAGCTGACTCTTCAAAGCCAGTGTCCCCTGGCAGTATCTTAAGATGAATAAAGAAATTCAAAAGCAACTCCGAATTATCGGGGCTTGGATCCTGTGTCTTCAGATGTCTCCTTGTTACCTACATGGTTCAGTAGAAACCATAGCCTTGAAGTCCTTAAAATGAACATCCCTAGGTAAAATACACCCTCTTCATCTTAGAAAGAATATCCTCGTGAAATAGCTCAGCTAACGGTACATTAACTGACAGAAACAATTTAGCAACTGTCATCATATAACAAAATAATGACATACTGGTTTTCAGGGAGAGACTGACTTACGAAGGAGGGATATCTCAAAACTAGACAATGCAGACTACTATAAACTTAAATCAACTGACGATTACATACAAATATCGTTTAATAGCTTAAGATACTTGCAAATATTTCCAGTTTTGTTTTCCTCAGTATAAAACAGCCTTCTTATTTTAAAATGTGTCCTGGGTGCTAAACTACCAACCTCCTCTCCCTGCCCCTGGGATCATTTTATATAGAGTTACATAATTAAAAGACTAAGTAGTCTCAGCTACTTGGGAGACTGGGGTGGGATACCATGAGCCCAGGAGTTGGAGGCCATCATGTGCTAAGATCTTGCCTGTGCTCCAACCTGGGAAACATTGTGAGACCTCCATCTCTTAAAAAAAAAAAGTATATCCGAATGATTAATAAATAAAAAATTATTCCAATTGTAGGCTCTAGAAACAGGTAAATAAAATACAACAAGTTGCCATGATACACTCAGCATATTTAAAATGAGAAAGATGGAAAGTATTGAAAATCTATGTAGAGTAACTAGAGCTCTCACACACTGCTAATGGGTTTGTAAATTGGTACAGTGATGTTGCAGAGATGTTTGGTAGTTTCTATTAAAGATGACTGCATGCACATTCTATGACATCGTAAGTCCACTACTGTATATGTAGTCAACAGAAATGCATATAAACTCACTAAGATAAAAGTGCTGGAGTGCTCAGGCCAGTACCACTCCAATGTCCTCAACCATAGAATAGATAGATAAATTGTGGAATTCAGCAATAAAAATAAACAGTCACCCACCACATGGACGAACCTCACAAATGTAAAGTTGATTGAAATAAGCTATTCTCAAAGTAGTACAGTGTATGATGCTACCTTAGTTCATCTTCATGCTACTGATAAAGCATACCTGAGGCTAGGTAATCTATAATGAAAAAGAGGTTTAATGGACGCATAGTTTCACATGGCTGAGGAGGTATCACAATAATGGCAGGAGGCAAAAGCCACATCTTACTTGACAGCAGACAAGAGAGAATGAAAACCAAGCGAAAGGGGTTTCCCCTTATAAAACCATCAGATATCATGAAACTTATTCACTACCATGAGAATAGTATGGGGGAAACAATCCCCATGATTCAATTATCTCCCACAAGGTACCTCCCACAACACGTGGGAATTATGGGAGCTACAGTTCAAGATGAGATTTGGGTGGGGACACAGTCAAACCATATCAGATGCTATTTACATAATGTATAAATAGTAGACAACACTAATAATGATGGGGTAGTGATTGGAAAGGCATACGGGAGGTTTCTGTGCTGCTGGTAAGATTATTTCATGATCTGAGTGAAGATACAATACATAGCTCTTTTTAGACTGAGGAAGTGTATGGAGCTGCCTTTTGTAGTTATGTCATGGCTTCAGATCTGGAAGGGAGAGAGATCTGGAAGGGGGTGTGTTAGTTTTGGTGCTCACAGTAGCTATTCTCAGTCTACTCAGTGACTCTTACTCAGATTACTTGATTCAATTTTACATGTCCTTAGTTCTGAAGAAATGTACAGGTATTTTCTTTCGAAATCTAAAGACTTGAATTTGATAGGCTCCTTAGGTGCATATGCATTTTCTACAGGCTTATAAAGCATTTTAAGCCAGATGAGATTTTACATTTTCTCCTACATTTTGTGGACCACAGGATCCTTCTGCCTTTAAGAGATTAAACACAGAAATTTGGACAGCTTTAAGAGTTTCCATAACTGTGATGACAACTTAAGATATCACTCTACTGAATGAGAACAAATCTATGTCATAAATGATTTATTAAAGTAAGTTTTGTCAATAAGTATACTGCAAAATGTTTTTTAAATTAAGTTCCTTTGATTTTTTCAGAACAGTATATAGTGGTTGTGACTTAAGCTTAACTACAGACACGGATTCAGATCCAAGTTCTATTATTCAAGAATTATACAGCTTGGGGTTTTCTGTTTTCTCAGCTTTAACCAAGATTCATCAATTAAATTGGGATAATAACATCATTTTAGTCTATAAGATTCATAATTAAATTGAGATTATAGCATCATTTTATTTTATTAAATCCTATTTAATAGGATTATTAAATAATGGATTAATTTAATAAATATTAAATAATATTTATTATTCATTTAATAAATAGGACTTCCCATTTAATAAGTGGTGCTCAGAGAACTGGCTAGCCATATGCAGAAAATTGAAACTGGAGCACTTTCTTACACCATTTTGTTATATATCTATACACAGAGAGAGAGAGAGAGAGACAGAGAGAGAGAGAGAGACATGGGCTTCCTCTGTCACCTGTGCTGAAGTGTAATGGTGCGATCATAGCTCACTGCAGCCTCGAACTTGTGAGCTCTAACAACCCTCCTATGTCAGCCTCCTGAGTAGCTGGGAGCACAGGTGAAGTTTTAGGTGGTGGTATCCAGTTCTGTGAAGAGGGTCATAGGTAGCTTGAGGGGGATAGCGTTAAATCTATAAATTACTTTGGGCAGTGTGGCCATTTTCATGATATTGATTCTTCCTAACCATGAGCATTGAATGTTTCTCCATCTGTTTGTGTCCTCTCATATTTCCTTGATCAGTGGTTTGTAAGCTCCTTGAAGAGATCTTTTACCTCCTTTGTTAGTTGTATTCCTAGGTATTTTATTCTCTTGGTAGCAACTGTAAATGGGAGTTCGCTCATGATTTGGCCCTCTATCTGTCTGTTAGTGGTGTATAGGAATGCTTATGATTTTTGAACATTGATTTTGTATCCTGAGACTTAAGAAGATTTTGAGCTGAGATGATGGGGTGTTCTAAACATAGAATCATGTCATCTGCAAATACAGACAATTTAACTTCCTTTTTTTCTTATTGAATATCCTTTATGTCTTTTTCTTGACTGATTTCCCCGGCCAGAACTTCTAATACTATGTGGAATAGGAGTGGTGAGAGAGGGCATCCTTGTCTTGTGCCAGTTTTCAAAGGGAATGCTTCCAGTTTTTGCCCGTTGAGTATGATACTGGCTGTAGTTTTGTTATAAATAGCTATTATTATTTTGAGATACATTCCATCAATACCTAGTTATTAAGAGTCTTTTACATAAGGGGCTGTTGAATTTTGTCAAAGCCCTTCTCTGCATCTATTGAGATCATCACGTGGTTTTTGTCTTTGGTTCTGTTTATGTGATTGATTACATTTGAAGATTTGCATATGTTGAATCAGCCTTGCATCCCATGGATGAAGCTGACTTGATCGTGGTGGATAAGTTTTTTGATGTACTGGTGTATTCAGTTTATCAGTATTTTATTAAAGATTTTTGCATCGATGTTCATCATGGATATTGGCCTGAAATTTTCTGTTTTAGTTGTGTCTCTGCCAGGTTTTGGTATCAGGATGTTGTTGACCTCATAAAATGAGTTAGGGAGGATTCCCTCTTTTTGTATTGTTTGGAATAGTTTAAGAAGGAGTGGTACAGCTCCTCTTTGTACCTCTGGTACTATTTGGCTGTGAGCCCATCTGGTCCTGGACTTTTTTTGGTTGGTAGGCTATCAATTGCTGCCTCAACTTCAGCCCTCGTTATTGGTCTATTCAGGGATTCAACTTCTTCCTGGTTGAGTCCCCCACTTATAACTAATACCGTTAATTTTGTCAATAGGAGCTCATTTCTAACAGGCATCATGGTAATAGATCACTAGCTTTTCTTGACATTCATCATGATAAAGTAGTATCCCTTATGCATCGATATAGTCTGTAGCAGGCTTGCAGTAGCTTTCCCAGGGAGAGAGAGCTACTGACCACCCTTAGCCTGGGCATTTGGATGGCATTTAGCCTGCCACCCAAATGTCCCAGGCTAAGGGTGGTCAGTAGTTCTCCATTCCACATGGAAACATAGAATTAACACATACATAATATCACTTTGATGAACTGAAGCGTTTTAAAATGAATTGTGATACTGTAACAATCAGTCCAATGCTAGGGTTAAAAAAAAAAAGAGCAGGACCTACTTTGGGTGGGTGAAAGTCTTGCTGTCTAGGCAGAGAGGAATGTGTGAACTCTCTCAAATATCCCAACGTCATTCCCACTGCAGAGCCCTCCCACGTGCTCCTTCCTCAGCCTGGAATGCTATGCCTCTATGTGTTCTCCTGGATCCCTCTCTTACTTCACTTAGGTTTTTTTCCCAAAAGAAAGGGATCCCAGTCTTTGCTCTTGTAAATTGTGCTGCGATAAACATATGTGTGGATGTGTCATGGGCACAGGGAGGGGAACATCACACATTGGGGCCTGTTGGGGAGTAGGGGGTAAGGGAAGGGAGAGCATTAGGACAAATACCTAATGCATGGGGGGTTTAAAACCTAGATGATGGGTTGATGGGTGCAGCAAACCACCATGGCACATGTATACCTGTGTAACAAACCTGCATGTTCTACACGTGTATCCCAGAACTTAGAGCAAAATAAAAAATAAATAAAAGAAGGGATCCCACGGGGAAGCTTTTGGTGATGAATAAAAAATGTTTCCTACCATAACTCTGTTCTTGTATCCATTTGCATTTTCTTCAGATCACTTTTCCTATCTAAAATTATCCATTTTAAAAAAATTGTTCTTTTGTCCAGCTCCTGCTCCAGGATAAGCTTCATGAAGGAAGGAACTTAGTCTTGATCATCTGTGCCCCAGGGCTCGGAATAGTGTCTGGGATATAGTAAGTGCTTAATGAGAAAGAATCTATGCATCTGTCCTCTCTAAATATATGCATAGAGAACTGTCTAGAATGGCGATCATCTAATGTCAATGATTATTTTAGAATAATATATTTAAGGTATTTAAATATTATACAACACATTGATGACTGCATCAACTATCGTTTCAATAGTATATTAAAAATGTCTCTTTAAGTACCTTTTGCTGTGGTTTTAAATTGATATAAAATAGCTTTCATTTCTGAAAGCAATATCTGAAGGTCAGGAAGTCACTTACGTTTTTATTATTTTAAAGATATTTTTCATTAAATGATAGAGCCGTGCTTTGCCATTAATTAGACAGTAACCAAAGAACCCATCACATTCAAGCACAAGCTATACTTTGCAAAAATCAATATTTTAAATCCTAGCCTCCAGCTCTTCATGTAGAAAGGTCTTGGAATGCAAATTGCCTCACACTGGAAGGAAAATGGAATGCTGAGAGAAAAATCAGAACTAGCTGTGAAACTGTTGCAGCTACTTTTCAAAATCTTTTATCTTCGTAATAAAGTTGGCCCTTGAACAACACGGGGGTTAGAGGCACAGACCCCTGCACAATCAAAATCTGAGTTTAACTTTTGACTCCCCAAAAATTTAACTACAAATAGCTTACTGCTTATTGAAAACCTTAACAGTAACATATATTGATAATAAATATTATGTATGTTACATGTGTCATATGCTGTGGTCTTATTGTAAAATAAGCAGGAAAAAATGTATTAAGAAAATCTTAAAGAAAAGAATATATGTTTACAGTATGGTACTCTATTTATTGATAACATAAGCGTATGTCAACTGTTTTCAAGACGAGTGAATCATCCATCTGGAACGGCAGCAACTACAGTAGCAGGCCAATTTACAACACATATCAAGCAATTAAACTTTTTCTTGTAATGTCATGACTTTTCTCTGCTTCTTGAGAGCACTGCACTGCCAGCATAAGCAGTGGCACTTTGTATGGGTCCCATGGTGTCATTCAAGGTGTATGGTACTGTACTCAACATGAAAAACGTGTGAGAACCACAGAAGATCACATTTGTTTGTTTGCTCTCTTTTTTTGTTTTTGTTTTTGTTCTGCGGCAGTGTCTTGCTCTGTCACCCCGGCCAGGGTGCAGTGGTGTGAACATAGCTTACTGCAGCCTTGCCCTCCTGGGTTCAAGTGATTTTTTGTGTCTCAGCCTTCCAAGTAGCTAGGACCACACGTGCACATCACCATGTCTAGCTAATTTTCTATTTATTTGTTCGTTTGTTTGTTTTTATAGAGACCAGGTCTCAGTATGTTGCTCAGGCTGTTCTCCAACTCCTGGCCTCAAGTGATTCTCCCACTTCGGCCTTCTGAAGTGCTGGGTTTTAGCATGAGTCACTATGTGCAGTCCAAGAGATTGTTTTCTAAGAAATCTTATTTTGCTATGATATACAATTTACTGGAGAGATGAGCTGCTCACATGGAGATAGCAACATCACATGGTTTTTAAACATGTTCTTACAACACTTGAGCTCACTGCAATAGCAACTAGGAGGTGGCTAGAAAATTCATAGTAGTACGGTATGGACTAGAGTTAATTTTACACAATTTTCATTTAATACTGCTTCTTCATGTTTACATTTCTTTTGACTGTGACTAGAGCTCTGAATAGAGATCTGAATAGTCTATAAGGGTGTGTATAAGTTTTGATAAATTTTAACTCTTTATATTAGATTTATGTTTATTTTATGGTAGGAGATGATAAAACTGACTCATATTTGCATTTCCAACCTTGCTGGCAGCTTCAACCTCACCAGCTCAGATGATCCTCCCACCTCAGCCTCCCAAGTAGCTGGGTTCTTAGCTGTATGCCACCATGCTCTGCTAATTGCTATATTTTTTGTAGAGATAGGGTCTCACCATGTTGCCCAGGCTGGTCTTGAACTCCTGGGCTCAATCCATTCTCTGCCTTGGCCTCCCAAAGTGCTGGGATAACAGGCATGAGCCATAGCATCCAGCCTAGTATCTGCATATCTTATGCATTCATGACATACTTAACTTTTTCTTCTTCTTATTATTATTATTTTGGTATTTCTAGGCTACCTGATTTGTCTTTAAGTTTTTTTCAAATTGTTACAAATCTCCAAAAAATTTTTCCATTTATTTACTGAAAAAAATCCACAGGTAAATGGACCCAAGCTGTTCAAACTCACGTTGTTCAAGGTTCAAATGAAATTCACAGAACTGTCTCCCTAATGTAGACCTCCAGGGAAGTTCTGATATATAACATAGACTCAGGTGAGCCTATCTTTAGATTCATTATGGTTTTATTGATTCAATTTTTTTAAAAAAAAAACAAATAAACTGATACAGACAGTCTGGTCTACTCATTTTGCAGGAAGGAGCAGAGATGAGGCTTAGAATGTCAAAGACCTGCCCGAAGTCACACAGCCAGAGAGTTACTAAAATGGTCCTTCTAGGACCATTATCTACTTATGCATTATCTACTTATCAGGCTAAAATTGTTTCCTCCATCTGCAGATACTTAAGATTTGCATTTTAAAACCCCCAATTCATTTTTCACACTCTAATTTAATTTTTTTCCCAGAGACATTTTGCCTTGGCCATGGTTAATGTTATGCATCAAATTGGCTAGGCTATGGTGCCCAGTTGTCTGGCCCAACAGCAGTCTAGATGTTGCTGTGAAACCATTTTTCTTTAGATGTGATTAACATTTATATAGTAGACTTTGAGTAAAGCAGATTACTCTCCACCGAGTGGATAAGTCCCATCCAATCAGTTGAAGCTTTTAAGAGAAAAGTAAGGCCCATCAAGTAGAAAGGAATTCTGCCTCCGGAGGGTCTTCAGACTTAAGACTCTGGCTGAAATTTTCAGCCCATCAGTCTGCCTTACATTTTTGAGATTTGCCATTCACCAAAACCACATGAACCAATTCCCTAAAATAAGTCAATTCCCTCTACACACACGCATGCACGCACACACACACACATACACACACACACACACACACACACTCTATTAGTTTTGTTTCTCTGGAAAATCCTGACTAATCTAGTCCCTAACGTAGGAACAGATAAGCAGAATAAAAATGTTGTTGGCTGTCTGTCACTCATGGTGTCCTTTCATTCTTTTCTTCTTTATTTGTTACTGTTTTGCTCTTTTTTCACCTCTACATAGAGAATCAAATTGAACTAAAAAGGGGAGGGGCTTTCAAATTCCCTGCTGGCTCTTGCCTCTCAGCTCTGTTGGAGGAATGGGGTCCACCTCTGAACCCCCAGCCAGCGTTCTTTAGGAGTGAGGGGGCACACTAAGCAGTTTTCTGGGCTCTGGGTGTTAAGTGGACTTTAGGGGTCATCTTAAGGAGTTGTAAGGCAGAAAAGGGACCATGCTGTGGCCTCAGCTTGGGGTGGATTGCTCTGAATGTTATACACTCCACCAGGCATCATCATGAAGAGTGAGGTGATCCATTCTGTTACCTGGTTGCCTGCGCTGGCAGCCCTCCCTCCCAGACCTCTGGCCACGTTGGGGGTCCTTTAATCCACATCTCTCTACAGACCCTCTTTACCATATTCTTAGGACTCTGGACTCCCTCTTCCTTCATACAAAACACTTTCTGTAATTTTCTCTAGAAACCATCTTAGCTCCAAATTATAACTAAATTTTTTACTAAAATCCTTCCCTCTCATTACAGTAAGCAGTTTACACAGGTGAATTTAAGCAGTATATATACATTTTGATTAATACAAATAAGTCCCATTTGAAGATTTTAACAAACAGCAATCCATACACATTTCACAGCACCAAGCCAGAGATAAAATTATTATATAATGCAAGCAATGCAAAAGAAGGGGCTCTGAAGAGCAAGAGTCCACCACCACCAAGCAGATTCCTCATTATTACAATATAGTGGCATCTCAACTCAAGTAGAAACTGTTGGAAACCAGCCCATTGTCATAAACGAAGATTTGTCCTGTTAAGTTGGTTGCTTAGGTAGATATTGCATTTGTGAGTCCTGCTAACCTCCTGCAAAACTAGCTTTTCCCAACCTCAGAACTGCAGACTGCCACCTATCCCAGAGATGATCTAAAATAAATTTCTGAAGCCAGTCCATTACAGTTCTTTATAAAATGATCTTCCATCAGCAACCCTCTCCCAGGAGACCACCCGTGAAAGTACCCTCTTAGCCCAACTCAGCAAACTTGGACTAGGGATGAAATAGGAAGACAATGAAAACATTATTTTCCTTAGAGAAGTAGTTTTCTCTCCTCATTACTCCAAGGATGTCAGAGTGACTGATAGCTGCTAAGTCCTAATGAGCAAGTCAATTTATCTCAAATCTTGAAGCAGCCAGCAGCCTGGATTATAAGATTTACCTCCAGAGAGCAGTCTTTTTCCTTGATCAAACTTCTGTATAATCTACAGACCTGCCAGAGCTCACAAAGATCCACAGTGTGATAGCTCGAATTTCACCAGAAAGAGAGAGAAAAGGTTGTTCTCCCACACGGAAGAAACAATGAGAATGAAACAAAAGCTCACCATTTCTGCTGGTCTCTAGCACTGGTTGTGGATGTGCTCTGCAAAACTTAAACATGAGCTCACTCACAAACAATAATCCACAAAGATTGTAGCATGTCTATACTGTACACATGAACATGGTAGCATGCAGCTCAGCCTTGCTACATGTTAAGCATGTGCCACAGAGATCTCTACTCCTTTTGGCTAATGGCACCAGTATATGAGTAATGAGGGCTCCATGTTTAGATACTGTACTATTCAGGGTTCTCTAAAGGGACAGAACTAATGTAATATATACATAGTGGAGTTTACTAGGTATTAGCTCACATAATCACAACATCTCACAATAGTTCATCTGCAGGCTGAGGAGCAAGGAGAGCCAGTCTGAGTTCCAAAACTGAAGAACTGGGAATCCCGTGTTCGAGGGCAGGAAGCATCCAGCACTGAAGAAAGATGTGGGTTGGGAGGCTGAGCCAGTCTCTCTTTTCACATTTTTCTGCCTGCTTGTATTCCAGCCGTGCTGGCAGCTGATTAGATGCTGCCCACCCAGATTAACAGTGGGTCTCCCTTTCCCAGGCCACTGACTCAAATGTCAATTCCCTTTGGCAACACCCTCACAGACACACCCAGATCAGTACTTTGCATCCTTCAATCCAATCAAGTTGACGCTCAGTATTAACCATCACAGATACATACTTAATTTCCCTAAATGCCTGCTTCTAACACTGCTAGCAGATTATTTTACTTCAAGTTTATTTTGTTTCTTAAATTTTTGTTTTTTAAATCTGCAGGAACTTTTTATCTGTATATGCTACTCAGCAGGAGAAATATAATGGACTGGAGATCTTCAGTGGTTATGCTCAGAGAAAACAGCTTATGCTCTTATAGACACTCAAACAATATTAGGATCGTTTGTTACACAGGGTTTCAAATTGAGTTTTTATTATTCTGGTTTATAATACAAGGATACTCTTATTGAAAAATGGTCAATGCATTGTTACAAAATAACTGCCTAATCCCTTGTATCATTCAGGGTTCATCCAGAGAAGCAGGGCCATTAGGTCTTATGTAGTAAGAGATTTATCGCACGGAATTGACTTGTACAGTTGCGGGGGAAGAGCTAGGCAGTCTGAAATCTGCAGGCAGGCAGGTGGTAAGGGCAAGCTGAGAATCTCAGGCCCGGAGGAGCTGCTGTCCACAGGCAGAACTGGGGAGTCTCAACTTTGCTTCTAAATTCATTCAACTGATTGAATCAAGCTTATCCAGATTATCTAGAATAATCTGCCTATTTCTAGGTCAGCTGATTAGAAAAGAATTTTATTGCAACCTTAATTCACTCTTGTGTGTGACATAACATGACAGAGCGTAGACCTCCATGGGGACAGTTATTCTGCCTATTATATGCTGTTTCCTGAGAGAATCTACCCAGCCAGGTCAAGAACACTACTCCTGGCACCTTTCTCGAATATTCTCGAATACATTATCCTGATTTGTTTTCTTTCTAAGATCCCTACTGAAGGGACCACAGAGATGTCATTACTCCCCGGGGCTAATGGCACTAGTATATGAGGAAATTAGTCAGGATTTTCTCTACCCTCACTCATTCTGGGTGAATGATTACTTCTAGTCTCATGGGGAAGTATTTTAAATTGTTACTCAATTTTGGAAGAAGACAACATTTAAGAAAAATGGGTTAAATGTTGGTGCAGGATTGAGAAATGTGTTCTGGTGTGGGGAGACATTAAAAATATTTATTTGGACAGTGTGGTCTGTAGATATTTCAGTTCAAAGTTCAAAATAATAATTTGCCAAGAATGATTATTAAAGATTAACTTGGGCCGGGCGCGGTGGCTCAAGCCTGTAATCCCAGCACTTTGGGAGGCCGAGGCGGGTGGATCACGAGGTCGAGAGATCGAGACCATCCTGGTCAACATGGTGAAACCCTGTCTCTACTAAAAATACAAAAAATCAGCTGGGCATGGTGGCATATGCCTGTAATCCCAGCTACTCAGGAGGCTGAGGCAGGAGAATTGCCTGAACCCAGGAGGCGGAGGTTGCGGTGAGCCGAGATCGCGCCATTGCACTCCAGCCTGGGTAACAAGAGCGAAACTCCGTCTCAAAAAAAAAAAAAAAAAAAAAAAAAAAAAAAGATTAACTTATATATGTAAAAACACTTTTAAAAGATTAAAATATATAATGTGTCTAATCCATGAAAAAAAAAGATTTAAATTTTAGAGCTTAAAAGTAACTAGTGATCATCTAATTTAATTAAAGTTATGATAGACTCATTTTTTTCCAGTTCAATACTTTTTTTAATGAGTTTTCTGATATTTCAGAGGAAAGTTTTCTCCAGAGGTCTGAACTTTTTTTAATGCTTCATATCCTAAGAAATCAATCTTACTTTAAAGGCAAAACAACTTATATGTAATTCAATTTTACATTTCTAAAGTAGTAAAAATGACTTTTTTGATTTTCGAAGATTGGTAAAAACAAAGTAAGCACTGTGTACATTTCAAAATGTCCATGCGTTTTAGTGTTCCTGTAAATTTTTATCTCAGCCAACTTCCCACATTTTACAGATGAGAAAAGTACAGCAAAGAGAAATTTCAGTTTAGGGCCGAGCTGGAGTGTGTATGTGACTTTCCTGAATCCTAAATCTGAGTTCTTTTTTATGCCATCATTTTGTGTAAGTATTTATTATTGCTCCCATTGTTTTTCTAACCCTTCAACAAACCTGCTATATGTGGTAGTTGTGTGTTTGGGGGTGGCCTTTAAATGCCGTTATATATTTTTGCTGAGCAATTTATAATCACGCCTGGCCCTTTATGAGTAGAGGGACCCATTTCAAGGCAGTCATGTAACTGACTGTGTATGTTCAGAGCTTTGAGACGCATCAGAGAAACCCAGGAAAGGCAACATACTGCTGCTTTTTAACTTTCATACTTAATCACGTCAATCCCTATTTAAGGTCCCTTGTGGCTCTCATTTCCCAAAGACTGAATTGCAAACTCCCCAGCAGCCTGCAAAGCCTTGTATGCACTGAACCCTAACCACTCCATTATCATCTCATACTCCCCTTTCCTTATCCCAACCCCAACCTGTGCTACAACCTCACAATACCACAGCCAAGCCTTGCACCTTAGACCTCAATGTCTAGAGCAGCCTTCCTTACCACTTGATCACTCGAGATAAGTGCCAATTATCTTTCGAGTATCAAGATAAATGTCTCCTCATCCAGGAAGCATTCCCTGACCACTTTTAAACTGACTCAGTTGCATCTTCAGTATGATCCCTCGGCATCCTGCCTTATCTGCCTCATGCCTTATCCGGCCCTTGCCAGTGTATGAACATTTTTTGTCTGTTTCTCTGCCTTCTCCAGGAAGACTGTAGTATCTTCCTATCCCCAGTACCCAGCCAGTGCGTGGCGCATAGTAGGCCCTCGATATGTGTTGTGGAACAAATTAACAAATAAGGAATGAAAGAAGGACCCATGTAGTCTAACACTCACCTAGGTCCTTTCCACAGAGTTGTCATACCTCCACTTACTTCTCTGCTCCCTCTGAGAAATGTTTGCAAATGCCGCATTTATTACACATTCCCATAGCCAAAAGAGTGCATCCAGAGACCTGAATTTTGTGTGCACCTCTAGCCTGCAGGTAACTTTGCCCTTTGCCCTGGAACTTTCAGTATTACCTATGACTAATAAGACAGTCTTGAGAGCATAGCACAAGGAGTTAGATATCATAACACTTGGTGCCTACAGTAGTATGTACAGCAGGTAGCACATAAGTTGTTATTAACACCATCTATACAGCCCCATGAGAAATCAGTTTATATAAGGTTTTCAATAAGCTGAAATAGGGAGAGACGAAAATCAGGATTTGGGTCTTTGTTTGAAGAAACATTGTATAGCACCTAAACTGTTCTTACTCAGAACACTTCTGACACCAAATGTGTAGAGGTTTTCTTCCTACACCAATCAATTCTCTGACTCTCAAGACACCAAGTGGGTGTCCAACAATTCGATTCTGTTGCTAACCACCTGGAGTCCACACAGTCCTCACAGGTTAATGGCTCAGTCCCACAAGACTGCCCCCTCCCCACCCGCCACTGACTTAAGATGCCAGTTGCAAGTCTCAAATTATCACCTGTGCTTGTGACCAACTGGCTATAAAGCGGTTGTTCCTATGACTCCCTTTTCAGGATCGATGATTTGCTATAAAAGTTCACAGAACTCAAGAAAACACTTTACTTACGTTTACCAATTCACTACAAAGATTATAACTCAGAAACAGTCAAATGGATGAGATGTATAGAGAAAGGTTTGAGGAAAAGGGCTCAGAGCATCCATGATCTCTCCAAGAATGCCAGCCCTTCAACAGCTCAGTATGTTTACCAACTCAAGCTCTTCAAACTCCATGACTTAGGAGTTTTTACAGATTTCATTATGCAGGCATGATGGATTAAATCATTATCTCTTGGTGATCAACTCAATATCCAGCCCATCTCTCCTGCCTGCAGGTCAGGGATGGGACTGAAAGTTGAAACCCCCGATGTTGCCTTGGTCTTTCTGATCACCAGCTCATAATATGAAGCCACCGAGGGGCCCCGGCCACAATCATCTCATTATCATACAAAATACATTCTTACCACTCCAGAAATTCCATGAGTTTTAAGAGCTATGTGCCAGAAGCCACAAAAAAGACCAAATGTATATTTCTTTCTATATTACAGAATCTTAGAAGCATCTTCTTTTAAGCAAATTACTGGAAAGAATTGCCATTGTGTGATGTACAATTGCAGTGCTGAATAATGTTGCCCTAAAAACCATCTTTTTATTGTCTTCACAAACACAGTACTGGTCCTTAGTAGCTTTTCCTCATTAATCACATTTAGCCGGCCTGGTGTTATGTTTAGCCAGACTCATGTTAAACACATTCTTTCTTCCTTTTCTTTCTGTTCTTCCTTCTATGAGTAGATTAAAGAGAAATGCAGAAAGAAGAAATAGATTTGTGTCAGTGATTAGTGTAAGAGAATCAATCTCTCCCTTGCTTAATTTGATAGTTGACTTTTTTCCATCGGTAGCACCGATTCCTGTTGTAAACATGTGCAATTGTTTCAAGTTTTTGTTCTTGATTTTGGCACACGGATGACGGGAGAATCCAAATGACAATTCCCAGAAAGATTAAAGACGATTACAAACATCTAGTTGGTTACTATTTGACCAACACAAATTAGAAAATTCAGTCTCCCTGTTTACTTTCTTCTGTTATTCATCTGTCAGCTTTAGGAGAGATAGTTAATTTATTTATGTTTTTTGAAAGTATTTATTAGGTGCCTGCTCTATGTCAGATTCTGTGCTGGTGATGAAGCACCTTCTTGGTTACCATATGTAGGTTTTAGTGGTGAAAAGATATTTTTAATCACATATTAACCCAACTAAATCTAAAATTACAACTGTTGCAAATACTGCAAAAGAGAAATATCTGGTAGTATCAGGTAGTTATTGCTAATAGCAAATAACAAAATAAAAAATCTCAGCACCAAGGAATAATAGCCATTTCTTTAGTTCTGCAGGTCAGCTGGGGTTGGCTGATCTAGGAAGGGCTTTGCTGCGGTGGCTCTGCTGTCATGCTTTTTATCTTCATTTTGGAACCAGTAGGCAGCCTAGGAGTGCTCTTCTCATGACAAGAGCAGAGGCAAAAGAAGACAAAACTGATTGTGCGGGCACTTCTCAAAGTTCTTCTGTATTACACATGCTTTCATGATACTGGCCAAAGGAAGTCAGTACTAAGTCCAACATCAATGGATGGGGAGCTACACTCTTCCCTTGGAAATGGGGAGGGGTATATTTCTAAACAATAATCCAACCTACCACAATGGTTCAAGGGGAATATATAGTGGAAAATTTGAATAGGAACTAAGGCAGAGAGGAAACGCTTTGACTAAATACTCTCTAGTGAGAAGGAACATGATGGGTTGGAGATACAGAGAATATGAGTGCAGCCGGAGTTACAGAGAATGAGCAGCAGCGTGGAGCAAGTGGAGCCAGAGAGGTTAGGAGGAGCCAGACCATAGCGTGACCTGCAGGCTATATTAAGGACCTTCAATCTTTATCCAGAAGATTTAATATTCAACATTGGAAATACTGTGTACAATATGCAATTCTTTTTCTTCATTCTCTTTTCTTCCCTATGAATTTGGAATAAAAAAGAAAGCATATAATTATTATTAAATAAAAGTACAAAAACTAAATAATATAAATGTAGTTTTCAATATATACTTTTCGTAAGTAATAGCAAGCTAGAATTTTCTTTAGTCTTTTTTTTTTCCGTTTTGAATTGTCTGTTCTATTTTACACTCCTTCGGAAAGGTTAACTCTAATAAACTTTAGATAATACACGTAAATTTAACCAGAAAACTGATGTTACAAAATGATCCCTTTAAGATGATCTGGTATATCTTAAACTGTATCACACATTATATTAAGATGGAATAGTTGTGCCTTTTGCTCAAAAAGCAAAGATTCTCCCTGATAGATACCAGGTAAATACGGGTACTCTTTCTTTGACTGTCCATATTTTAACCATTCACATTTGCCTAGTGGACTCAAATCAAAGGCCTGAACTGGCCTCTTTTTGTCTTATTTTTTCCTTACAGAATATTCAATTTTCCACTCAAAGGTATATTATTTGCATTTCTTGGCAAAGAATATTTTTACAATGTGAAATTCGTTATCTAGTGTGACTGTACAATTCATGGTCCATTGTGGGCTACTCAAGTAGGTGAAGTTAGGATAATCATAGATCATGGTCACATGCTCAGCTTTGCTTGTGCAGAAACTTAATTTTATCCATTTCTCTAGGAGAAATTAACTTCTAAGGGATTTATGCAAATTCATGTGTCTTATTGATGTAAATGTATTCATTCATAATTGGGGTTATTTATTTTAAAGATGGGACTTTTTTTCTTATGAAGATAAAATTTGTAGAGAGTGAAATGCACACATCTTTGGTTTACTGTTGCGTGAGTTTTGATAAATACAGAATTTGTGATCTAACCCATGATAATTTTCACAGGATAATTTTGAGGGTAAAATAGGGAATCATTATGAAAAACACATAAATCAGGACGGTTCTGGAAAAAAGTGCCATCAGATCACCCTAAGTATATCCAGATAGAATTATTCCCATTAAGACAAGATGTGATTCTTTTTACCTCAATAGCTATGAAGATGACAGCTGTCCAGGTTCTTGGGCATGATACCTGGAGCTGTACTTGAGAATCACAAGAGCTGACAAAGGATTGGTTGCTAATGACGGGAAGCATAAAGAATCTCCACCGTGGATGGTATGAGTCCACATGGCTCACCGTGGAGAACAGAGCAGGCTCTGGCACTGGACCTTGGTGTGCAGCTCAGCGTGCACCAGGGCCCCATCGCATTGCTATCCTTTGCTTCAGTTTCGTCTTTAGCAACTTGTGTAAACTTATTGTGAAACTTGGGTGAAATAATACCTAACACATGGTAAATGCTCAACAAGGTTACTATCTGCAGAAAATGCAAAAGGATATATAAAGGATTATGAAACCAACTTCCAGCTCCTTATTACTAATAAATCTGTTGATAACCCTTAAGTGACCAAGAGACAATAGTCTCTGGTATTGCCCCCTGGGTGCCTAATTCTTTGTCCCCTGAATCATCGGTTTGATGACCTCTTCTTGGTCAGAGGCCTTACCATTAATTTCAGGAATTGCCTACTTTTTGTATTGCAGATGTTGCAAGTAGCACTGCTCACAGAATCTTTATGAATGGCCATTTCTTCTCTCCAGTGTGCTCTGTAGAATGCTGGCTCCCTATGCCACCTGAGGATGGAAACCATTGCCCTCTCTACTAAGATCAGAATTTGATGCAAGGTGGAGCTGCAAGACGATTTTCAAACCTACTTTCAAGGAGATTTTAGGCTTCGACCCGCTGAAAATGAATTCTCTTACACAGCTCCATGCTCTCTCATGTTATCACACATTAAATATGCCCTAATGACAACAGCTCAAATATGCTGCTGTTTAATGAATTCCTGCTTCTACCTTTAGGGCTACATTATACCTACACCTAGTTTTGTTATCTAGTCAATCTCAAGGTGTTATCAGAAACTCAGATCCTACCAGGATTTCTCCTAGAAGTACCAAGCTGCTCTCTATAGTAATGTTCCCAATATATTCAACAGAGTACCACCTTCCACAATGCACCCACTCTCCAGGTCAAATGGGGTTGCTGTCTACTATAGTTTCTTCTGAAAGATTCATAAATTATTAGCATATGAAAAACTAATTCTTTTTCTTCTTGCAGTAAAGAAATCAGCTTAATTTTGTTTGACTCTGCATTAACACAAACATATTTGACCATGGGACCCTTTAGTCATTAACAACTTTTAACACCCATGGCACTAGTATTCCAGGGAACACGTCTTGGAAACTGCTGCTCCTAGGATGTAGTTCCATTCCTGTTCATTTCAGATGTTTTTGTAAACATTCTGCTTTTGAAAACACCATGCAGAGGTGATCTGCTTTATTCCCTCTGGAATGTATATATGATCAGTAAATTTAGCTCCTAAGTGGTTTACATGATTATGTGATAAATCTGAAGCACATACAAATTACTCTGGAGTCTGTACAGCATTAGACCTGTCAGAAAAGAAATCATGCTGTTGGTGAGCAATTAAGTAGTTTAATAAAATTCAAAAGCAGAATGGATAGCACAAGGCTACCAACTGGTACTCAATTCATCTACCACACCTTTGTCTCTATACAAGGAATAAGCATGATGTAAATATGAGGTTAAAGTGTATGTCATCCCTCTTACCATGATTCAAACTTGTAATTCAGGAGACTGAAACTGGGAGTGGGCTAGTGAAATAGATGAAGTTAGGATAATCATAGACATGATTACACTCTCAGCTTTGCATGCTCAGAAACTTAACTTTATCCATGTCTCTAGGAGAAACTAAATTCTAAGGTATTTATACAAATTCATGTGTCTTATAGACATAAATCTAAATATAAATGTATTCATTCACAATTGGGGTTATTTATTTTAAAGATGGGAGTTTTTTTTATTACAAAGGTAGAATGAGAAGAGAGTGAAATGCACATGTCTTTGGTACTGTTGGATGAGTTTTGATAAATACATTCCTAATTAAGCCTGTATTAAGGCTTCCTTTCTCCAGCTCTTCCTTCCTGTCACCATTCCTGTCCTATCTCCCTCCTCCATTTAGCTCTCCTCCAATTCTACTACTAAGGAACAATTCAACATAATTTAGTATCTAAGCAGGAGAAAGAATAAAGAGAATCTTGTAAGCTTATAAAATAATTTACCTCAACTATTGCAAAATCCAAGAAAATGTGACTTACCCACCTTTTTAATGACTCAAACGTCAAATCTTCCATATGGCATATCTCTTGACTGGAGATGGAGAAATACCAAGAATTCCTTCTTATGGCAGTTTGCTTTTTTATTATCCATGCAGATAGACATCAGCCTTACCCCTCAACACACCCTTTGTTATAATTGATAATTTCAGAAACACCCTATTTCATCAGCAGTACATTTATGAATCATTTCAGATGATAACGCTTTCATTTGTTTACTTATTTATTTAATTGCTCATCTTATTATTATTTACACTGGCATCAAGCTCTCAGGATATATCTTGTAATGGACTTGAAGACCCTTACATAGTGACTACTGTATGTTTTCTTTTATCAGACATTCTCTAGCCAATAATTAATCCTAAATCAGACACCTTGTTTTACTCAGTTCATCTGATGTCTCTTTAGAATAATTTTTTAAATTTAATATAGTTTATTTGAAAATTCACTGGGACTAGTGAATCTAGGTGGCTTGTTGCAAATCTAACTCACACTCAATCAGTTCTTTGAGGAATCAGACTCTGATGTTACCTTTAATAAAAGAACAGATCCCATATTTCAAGAATTAGCATCACATAATTTAAATTCAATGAATAATATCCCAAAATTTAAACAGAATGAATAAGTAAATGGTGATTGGATTTCATGTGTGAAACAAGCAGAATTTTAAAAGCCCAATGAATTTTAAGCATTATTTGGGTTATTTGAATCCTCGACCAAAAGTGAAATATATTTTAAAGACCCATTATTAATGTAATTTATGTCATTTCTGGAAATGAATCACTTCAGGCCCTAATTTTATTTAATGAGTTGACAAAGGAGATAACCAAACAGGATTTTTTTCCAGGCAAAATTGAGGGAGCACAGGGTTAACAAGTATCCTTGTCCTTGTGTTACTGATACTTGGCCCAAGGATAAGAAATAACACCTGCTTATTTTTTTAAAAAAAGTTTATTGCTTTTATTTTATTTTGAGATGGAGTTTTGCTCTTTTTGCCCTGGCTGGAGTGCAATAGTGCATCTCAGCTCACTGCAACCTCTGCCTTCCGGTTCAAGTGATTCTCCTGCCTCGGCCTACCTAGTAGCTGGGGTTACAGGCACACACTACCACGCCTGGCAAATTTCATATTTTTAGTAGAGATGGGGTTTTACCAAGTTGGCCAGGCTAGTCTTGAACTCCTGACCTCAGATGATCCATCCACCTTAGCCTCCCAAAATGCTGGGATTACAGGCATGAGCCACTGTGCCTGGCCTTAAAAAAAAAGTTTCAAAGTAGATTCAGAAGTTGGGCAATGTCTGGCACGCATTTGTTTATAATGTTATAGTTGTGCACTATAATTAGAAAATGTTTGGTGGAAAGTTAGTTAAGGCTTTTCCAGATGTAGTAATGATATTTGTCAAATGAGAGAAAATTTCCCCCATACTTTTGAGAAGTGTAGAAGATAGTTGCCATAACTGTGAGATGGAAAATGGCTTTATTCTATTAAAGCCCCCTCATTTCCTTAAGGAGCATATTCAAAGGACACAGCAGCTACCACCTCCAGCCTAAGTGAAGGATACAACAAAAGTAAAATACGTAAGTCTGAAGAACATTCTTAGCCCTCTTAAAATCAAAATAGACAACAAAGTACGTTTATTGTGTCCTGTTTTAAAAAATGCATTTGAATGGATTACAGGTGGGACTAGTGAGGCCATTTGTGTGGGCAAATCAGGACTTCCATGGAGGAACCTAAAACTTTGCACTTCACAGAGTAAATGTCTGAATTGAGGAGACAACCAGATTTCCTTTCCCAGATCCCGTGAGTGAAGATATTTGGAGCAGTCATCTCAGGACAAGCTGCCCAACTCGTCTCTTTATGATTTACATTGATTGCTGGCATTAAACATGGTTGGCCTGTTGATTCTGGCAAAACCAAAATTATTGAGACCACCAGTTCCGTCAAACAGGTTTAATTCATACAGGGATACAATTTACCTCTTCTTAACTGTGATGTCAGGCAGGATCACATGATCACACAATGATAATTCCTTAAATGTATATAGTACTTTAAAGTTACTGGGTGCCTTCACACCTTCTTATTTACTCCACTTCCAATAAGTCAGCGTAACCCGCCATGGACACCAGGAGGAGGAAAACATCGATCGTTGGCGTGCTATAATATTCTTGACCCATCATAACCTGACCTCTGCCAACCTTCCTAACACCAAGTCCATTTGCTCTTTGTAAACACCTGTTTCACAACTGCTAACTCGCTCACGGTTTTTTTTTTTTGGCAGGCACTGCTCTGTGAGGCTTTCCTTCCGTGCGTCTCTGATAATAATGTTTGTCTGGCTTACCATGATATCCCAATCCCTAACGCAGGGCCTTGCACACCACAGGGGCTCAACAAATATTTGTTAAAGAAATCAATGAATAACGGCTTAGAATATGCTTCCTCTTCTAGTCCTTCAAAACTCAGCTGAAATATCAGCTCCTCGAAGACTCAAATCTCCCTCACGTCTAATCAGGCACCCTGCTCCATGCATGCATTTAACCTAGCACACAGGACACTACGATGTCATTACTGTTTTATTTCTCTCTCTCTCTCTCACTCTCTCTCTCTTTTAGCTGTGACTGCCTTGTGAGCAAAGACTGTATCTCATTCACGTTTGTAATCTCCAGGACCGAAAAGTCAAATAGGAGACTCCTGAAGACAGGTTGCTAATGGAATATGGGCCCCAACAAGTAGCCTTTGGTCACTGGTCACTGTTTTATTTATGCTGATTTATTATATCCCTCTACTGGTGAAATCACTGAAACTCCAGCCTCTCAGGTCCCAGTCCTTATAGGGGTGTCCAGAATGGGTCATGGGTGCCACTGGGTAAACACTGCTATTTACTTCTTCTCCTCCTTTTAATGGTACTTGCCGCCCCTCTGTACATCTTCTGGGCCTGGCTCTGTATCCAGCAGGTTTTCATTACGTCCTTGGTGCTGATTTTGTCTTAACCAAACTTTCTGCCATCTTTTATTGCACAGTCTTGGAAATATGCCGAATCTCACCAGTGTTCAAAACCCTCTCCTTCCATCGCAGCAATGGAACTACCACATGACACACAGCCCCTTCATTTGACTTAGTTTATTCAAACCTTTTTCTCTAGGAACTTGATGAACCTTCCATGGATGCTAGGCTCCATGTGTAATTTCCTTAAAATCCACACACCTCGCTCACATTCTGGCTTCCTGGATCCGGTGAGGACAAGGAGCTCTTGCTCCCCTGAGGGAGAATTTTGTTTCCATAAAAGTTTGCTGCCTGAGAAGTTAAACGGCAACCCCTTGTGCTCTTTTTACTTGGAAACCTTAACCTTGTGGATAACTCATCAATGAATCCAATCACTGCCTCTCCCATGAGACTCATTTGTCCTCACATAAAAGGAGTCCCTGTCAATCTTTCAGCTGATAGGCACAGACCTGCCTGTACACGCCTGATTTCACAGCACATAGCCAGCTTAAGTCCTCACTCAAGGATGTTGGGTAAAACAGTAAGGAAAGTACTTAGCTAGTTATGGTTTCATCCTCATTAATTATAGCATTGATAAAATTTAGAAACAAAGCACTCAGAGGTTCTAGGGCAATAGCTGTCATATGCAATTTCTTCCCCAGAAGTAATTAATTTTGGACATAGTCAAGTGGATGACTGTCAGTGTTCTCTATACACACATAATAGCATGTGTGACATAGCTTTGAAACTGAGTTTTGTGTTCATCTAGTGTGCCACAGAATAAAAGATGAATTAAGCCACTTATACCTGTCTTCATTTACAGCTTTCATCTTCTGAGTCTTTTCATCTTATTCTTATCTCTTCCTCTCACCCTGTACATTTTGAATACACAATTGTGCGTTTCCAAGCAAGTTCCTAACACAGCCATAAATTAACCACACATCGTGACTCTGTAATAATGTAAAATAGGAAATGTAAGCTTATTTTCTAGTGCAAGACATTACCCAAAGCATGCAAATCCAGTGCATGAAGACAAAGGGCTAGTTTTTGTGCAAATATGGAGCTCACACATGTGAGTCCACGTGTGAGAGTTAAATATAGCTATTCCCATCTTCCCAGGAAACATGTTAGGCATCCCCATGCAGGTGTCCATGCAAAGAACAGGACAATCAGGTGTGAAAGGAGCCCCCAGCCCAGCCCCACACCAAGCTGACTTACAGCTTCCATCCCTATTTTGAAATAAAGCCAGACTTCTGGGGTCTGCCTTTACCGCCAGCACCACTGCCCGCACCACTAGGTCTGATAAGCGACCTGGGGTTGATAATCAAGGGCTATTTTGTAAACTTAGGAATAATTCAGGCATAATTCAGAGAGGTAAAAACTGAATCAGCAGCCAGAGGTAACGCATAGAGTTTGGTCAGGAAATCTGACAATCCAGCCATTCTTACCGGTCTAGTTAGTCAAAATTACCAAATACTAGATTGAGGTTAGGAATAAACAAAAGAGGAGTACACAGTCCCTACCTATGAGGTGTTTCTACCAGTGGCTACCAAAGAGGTATTTATTTATCACCCTTTGTAGCTAGGGCTGAATGGACTCATCTGTTAAATGGGTTGCACTGTCCTATCCTTCCTATCTTGTGAAGTATAGAGACTGAAGGGTAGATAGGTGGAAAGTGCATGGAGTGTAACGGGAAAAAGGGGCCAATGACTTTCACTTTGGATATAAAATGTCTACAGCAGCCCTTCTGCTCCCAGGAAAAAATGTAAGGAATTAACATTCTACTTATAAAACAACTCAATGGCAATCACAGTAATGGAACACTTTGTATGCTCTAGAAAATTAACCTCAATTCCTACATTATGAATGCAGCATACTTAGTGATTGAGAAGCAGCTAAAAGGCCCCCAAGTCTTTCAAAAAAATCAATGGGCTTTATTATCTGAGTGAAAAAAGTATATAATAAACAATAAAATGCCACTAAACACCTATTAGAATGGCTAACGTCCAAAAGCTTGACAATATCAATTGCTGGCAAGGTTTCAGGGCAACAGGAGCTCTCGTTCGTCATTGGTGAGATGCAAATAGTACAGCCACTTTGAAAGAGAGTTTGGCAGTTTACAACAAAGCTAAACATAGTGTTACCATATGATCTAGCAATCATGTTCTTAGGTGTTTATCCAACTGATTTGAAAACTTATGTCTACACAATCTCGCATGCACACAAAACTAAACACAAGTATTTATAGCGGCTTTATTCATAATTGTCAAAATCTGCAAGAAACAAATACATTCTTCAATAGATGAATGGACAAACTGTGGTATATCCATACAATGTAATATTATTCAGCAACAAATATATGAGCTATCAAACCACAAACGTATACAGATGAATCTTTTTTTTTTTTTTTTTGAGACGGAGTTTCGCTCTTGTTACCCAGTCTGGAGTCCAATGGCGCGATCTCGGCTCACCACAACCTCCGCCTCCTGGGTTCAGGCAGTTCTCCTGCCTCGCTGGGATTACAGGCATGTGCCACCATGCCCGGCTAATTTTTTGTATTTTTAGTAGAGATGGGGTTTCACCATGTTGACCAGGATGGTCTCGATCTCTTGACCTCGTGATCCACCTGCCTCGGCCTCCCAAAGTGCTGGGATTACAGGTGTGAGCCACCGCACCCAGCCCACAGATGAATCTTAAATGCATATTACTAAGTGAAGGAATGCCATCTGAAAAGGCTGGATACTATATGATTCTGAACATTTAACATTCTGGAAAGGGGAAAACTACAGACATAGTAAAATGGTCAGGAAAGGAAGGAGGGCTGAATGGGTGACATACAGGATTTTTTAGGTGGTGAAATTATCTTGTATAATACTATAATGGTGGATATATGACAGTCTGCATTTGTGAACATCCATAGAACTTTGCACCAATATAGTGAATTTTAATGTATAAAAACTTTTAAAAAATTATTTAGGAGGTCAGAAATCCCAGAATTGAAAACAGAATGTGCTGAAGTAGTCTAACTTTATTGCAAATGTTTGGAATAACCTCACTGAAGGGAGAGTGGCCAACAATTGTGTCATACTACCCATGTTTACTGAAAATTAACAATCAAATGGATGGCAGGTGGTGGGAGCCATGTTTCTCACTGTTGGAGTGGGAAGTTACAGATATGCAAGGGGAAATGGCTAGAATGATCTCTGTGGTGACAGCTTAGGATTGAGACATTAGAATAAACTCATGTTAGTTGGTGTCCTTTGTAAGGACATGGATGAACTTGGAAACCATAATTCTCTGCAAACTGACACAAGAGCAGAAAATCAAACACCGCATGTTCTCACTCATAGGCAGGTGTTGAACAATGAGAACACATGGACACAGGGAGGGGAGCACTACACACTGGGGTCTGCTGGGGGGAAATAGGGGAGGGACGGTGGGGGGTAGGGAACTGGGGAGAGAAAGCATGGGGAGAAATGCCAGATAGAGGTGATGGGGAGGAAGGCAGCAAGTCACACTGCCATGTGTGTACCTATGCAACTATCTTGCATGTTCTTCACATGTATCCCAAAAGCTAAAACGCAATTTAAAAAAATAAATAAATAAAAATAAAAAAATAAAAGAAAATACACTCATGTTTAGCTTAATACAGATATGGAAATATTGACAGATATGTGTGCACACACAGAGGCACAAGTTAGTATACACAGGCCTAGAAGCATGCATACCCCAATATCAATACATGCACCTGGCACACAAATCTTAGTTTCTGATGCCATTCTCTAATAAAAGAACCCAGGGTTCTTTGAAGAAATGCCTAGGATCTGGGCAGGAAATAGATAAGATGATCCTAGAGCATCTTGTAATGACAGAAAAGCTAAAACAATAAAATGAAAACCCAGCCAAACAAAAGCCACACACTGATAGGAATAAAACACAAGGACACGAGAGCCAACTGAAAGATGTTCCAAAGGCCAAAGCTGGAATCATTTGACTAATGAAATAAAGTATTACTGGATTGGAACCCAAAATACAAAATAAATGTCCATAAATCCATACTGGTGTAAGTAAATGATGGAATAAAGAAACAGAGAAGAGACACATCTCTCATATAGAATAATTCCAAATAATGTAATTTCTTTCCTTTTCCTTAAGTGTGCATTGCACATAGTGACTTTCTTTACAGGTACACTTTGGAAAGGACAATAAACAATTGAACAGTTGAGAAACTCCAGGCTGGACGCAGTGACTCATGCCTTTAATCTCAGCACTTTCAAAGGCGAAGGTGGGAGGACTGCTCAAGTGTAGGAGTTCAAGACCAAGCTAGACAACAAAGTGAGACTCCATCTGTATCAAACAAACAAACAAACAAACAAACAAAGGAGAAGAAAAATTAGTGGTGTGGTGTGGTGCATGTGTGCAGTCCCAGCGACTCAGGAGGCTGAGGTGGGAGGATCGCTTGAGCCCAGGAGGTCAAGGCTACAGTGAGCTGTGACTGAACCACTGCACCTTAGCCTGGGCAATGGTAAGACCCTGTCTCCAAGACGAGAGAGAGAGAGAGAGAGAGAGAGAGAGAGAGAGAGAGAGAGAGAGAGATACAGAGAGAGAGAGAGAGTGAAAGAAACTCCACAAACTGTACCTTAGTCAGGTGATCGAGGTTAACATCACATCAGTCACGTTGATGCACGTAGCCTTCATAGGAGGTTACCTGAATGGCACTTTTAGTTTGTGGTCTTCTTCCCCAAAATTTATAACCTGTTTAATCAGGAGAAACACATTAGGCAAATACCATTAGAGGTGTAGTCTACAAAATATATGACTAATACCCCTCAAAACCTTGAAGGTCACCAAAACCAAGGGAAGTCTGATAAGCTGTCACAGCCAAAAAGAACTTAGGGAGACATGATTACGGACTGTGATGTTTCCTGGAACAGAAAAGGGACATTAGGTAAAAACTAAGGAAATCTGAATAAAGTATGACTTTTAGTTAATAGTCTATTAATATTGGCTCACTACTTGTGACGCATGTGCCATACTAATGCAATATGGTTAATAGGGGAAGCTGTGGCATTTACGGAAGCTCTCTGTATTATCTCTATCATTTTTCTATCAATCTAAAACTGTTCTAACACAAAAATTTTATTAAAAAAATTTATGTATATTTTCTCTCTTGCCAGTTACTTGTTTTTTTTTTTTGTTTTTTGTTTTTGTTTTTTTTTTTTTTTTTGAGATGGATTCTTGCTCCGTCGCCCAGGCTGGAGTGCAGTGGTGCGATCTCAGCTCACTGCAACCTCCACCTCCCTGGTTCAAGCAATTCCCCTGCCTCAGCCTCCCGAGTAGCTGGGATTACAGGTGCACTCCACCATGCCTGGCTAAGTTTTTTGTATTTTTTAGTAGAGACAGGGTTTCACCATGTTGGCCAGACTAGTCCCGAAATCCTGACCTCAGGCAATCCACCCGCCTCGGCCTGCCAAAGTGCTGGGATTACAAACGTGAGTCACCGCGCCCGGCATTTTTTTTTTTTTTTTTTCAAGTAAGAAAATGAAATGGGGGTCAGGTTGATTGTACCAGATGAGCAGGAGTAGAAATTACGGTGAGAGTCTCATGGTGGGCAAGAGGAAGGATAGTGCTGAAAGCAACATGCACACACACAGCCTTGAAAACCGAAGTCAAACATCATGTGACATAAACGTACATGGCAGAGGAACGGGAAGCAGACCCGTCCCGGAGTGCGTGATGTCTGCAGCTGCTCTGAGGCTCAAGACCTTTCCAGCACCTTCAAGGAAGCAGTTGACAGATCATTTCCATCACGACAGAGCATTTGGCAAAATCAAAAGAGCCCCGATTTGCACTTTTTAAAAGTCGTTTATCCTCTCAAATTCTTTCCATTATTCTCAGAGAAAAACTTGGAAAACACTAACATTCTCATACAAATTAGATTACATATTTCATTCTGATTGCTGGAAATTTGATATGTACCGACTTTCCCCATTTCTGAAACTTTAAAAGGAAAATTAAAAAAAAAAAAACAAAAAACAACAATGCCTTAGAAATGCTCCAAAAATTATAACTCTGATTAGAGTTGGACCGTGTGTCCCTGCATGAATGTTGTATCATTAATGGCCACTTCTTTTCAGGGCTATTTTTAAGCCAAGATAGTGAAGGGTTGTCACTGCACATACATCACAGTGCTGTCCTTTTCTCTCTAGCTCCTCCTTAGGCATATTGCTTGTGAAAACTGAAACGTAATTAGGGCATTTGTGTTCCATTTGAGTGAGTTTGGTAGAACACTATTTAACCCTGTGGGCTAATTACTAAATATCTGTCATGTAATCGGTGGAGACTAATCCATCCATGATTTCAGGGCAACTTGGCAAAAAACAAAAACAAAAACAAAAACCATGACAGTGTTTCAAGGTATTTTTCTAAGAAGTCTTGGTAAATCAGTGAACACAGCTTCAACTTCAGGCATATTGTTAATGGTTCACACAACATCACCTGTCATATTCTGGCAACAAAAGAGAAAACCCTCCAGAGGGGGTGGCAGAAGTCCTAGGCTCTGGCCCTGGCTCTGCCACTAACTTTGCCTGTTTGGAACTCAGAATGTTCAACTGTAAAATTAGAGGGTTAGTTTAGATGACTATGAGAACTTCATAAACCTCACTCCCTAAGAGGAACATGAACATTCATTCCCAGAGTCCTAGGATTTGTTGCCTAAGGGACCCTCAGCAAGTGGATAAAATCTTGGAATTCTTAGGTTTTATTTGAAATGTTTGTGTACTTTATATACTCTTCATAGTATATATCAATTTTATTATTATTATTATACTTTAAGTTCTGGGGTACATGTGCAGAATGTGCAGGTTTGTTACATAGGTATACACGTGCCATGGTGGTTTGCTGCACCCATCAACCCATCATCTACATTAGGTATTTCTCCTAACGCTATCCCTCCCCTCGCCCCCTACTCTCCAACAAGCCCCAGTGTGTGATGTTCCCCTCTCTGTGTCCATGTGTCCTCATTGTTCAGCTCCCACTTATGAGTAAGAACATGTGGTATTTGGTTTTCTGTTCCTGTGTTAGTTTGCTGAGGATGATAGTTTCCAGTTCCATCCATGTCCCTGTCACCACGTTGGCCAGACTAGTCCCGAAATCCAGACCTCAGGTAATCTGCCCGCCTTGGCCTGCCAAAGTGCTGGGATTGTATGGACATGAACTCATCCTTTTTTATGGCTGCATTGTATTCCATGGTGTATATATGCCACATTTTCTTTATCCAGTCTATCATTGATGAGCATTTGGGTTGGTTCCAAGTCTTTACTATTGTGAACGGTGTCTCAATAGACATACCTATGCATGTGTCTTTATAGTAGAATGATTTGTGATTCTTTGGGTATATACCCAGTAATGGGATTGTTGGGTCAAATGGTATTTCTAGTTCTAGACCCTTGAGGAATTGCCACACTATCTTCCACAATGGTTGAAATAATTTACACTCCCATCAACAGTGTAAAAGCATTCCTGTTTCTCCACATCCTCTCCAGCATCTTTTGTTTCCCAGCTTTTTAATGATTACCATTCTAACTGCTGTGAGATGTGCTTTTGATTTGCATTTCTCTAATGACCAGTGATGATGAGCTTTCTTTTATATGTTTGGTGACCACATAAATTTCTTCTTTTGAGAAGTACCTGTTCATATCATTCAGCCACTTTTTAATGCGGTTGTTTGGTTTTTTTTCTTGTAAATTTGTTGAAGTTATTTGTAGATTCTGGATATTAGCCCTGTCAGATGGATAGATTGCAAAAATTTTCTTCCATTCTGTAGGTTGCCTGTTCACATTGATGACAGTTTCTTTAGCTGTGCAGAAGCTCTTTAGTTTAATTAAATCCCATTTGTCAATTTTGGCTTTTGTTGTCATTGCTTTTGGTGTTTTAGTCATGAGGTCTTTGCCCATGCCTATGTCCTGAATGGTATTGCCTAGGTTTTCTTCTAGGGTTTTTATGGTGTGAGGCCTTACATTTAAGTCTTTAATCCATCTTGAGTTAATTTTCCATAAGGTGTAAGGAAGGGGTCCAGTTTCAACTTTCTGCATGTGGCTAGCCAGTTTTCCCAACACCATTTATTAAATAGGAAATCCTTTCCCTATATCTTGTTTTTGTCAGGTTTGTCAAGGATCAGATACTTGTAGATGTGTGGCATTTTTTTCTGAGGCCTCTGTTTTGTTGCTTTGGTCTATATATCTGTTTTGGTACCAGTACCATGTTGTTTTAGTTACTATAGCTCTGCAGTATAGTTTGAGATGTGATGCCTCCAGCTTTATTCTTTTTGCTTAGGATTATCTTGGCTAGGCAGGCTTCTTTTCACTTCCATACGAAATTTAAAGTAGTTTTTTCCAATTCTGTGAAGAAAGTCACCGGAAGCTTGATGGGGATAGCATTGAATCTATAAATTACTTTGGGCAGTACAGACATTTTCATGATTCTGATTTTTCCTATCCATGAGCATGGAATGTTTTTCCATTTGTTTGTGTCCTCTCTTATTTCCTTGAGTAGAGGTTTGTAGTTTTCCTTGAAGAGGTCCTTCACATCCCTTGTAAGTTGTATTTCTAGGTATTTTATTCTCTTTGTAGCAATTGTGAATGGGAGCTCACTCATGACATATCAATATTTTTAATATAAAAATGTTTCGAATTGGTTACTATTATATTAGCATCGTTAAATTATTTGCCATTTTCCATCTATATAAAAATAAAATTGTTATTTATGGGAGATCCATGCTATACATAATCTGTGGCTCCTCATATGCCTATGGTATTTCTATTCCAGTTTATAAGTCAATAGGACCAAGGTCTTCTCTAGCTCATAATTTCCTGACTCAATAAAAATTTTTCATGATCTGTTACTTTCTTGATTTGTTACATTCAAAATCATGACGTAATCAGACTTGCAAATTACAACTGTACCAAAGAACAAATAAAGGTGTGTCACAATGTCTGTGCCCCACCATCAGAGGACAGGTGTAGGTTCTAAGTTCCTCACCATCTTTGAATGCAAATCAATGAGGCTTTTAGAGCCTTAGAACCAAATCAATAAGACTTTAGAATCTTAGAACCTATGACTTAGACTCATAGGTTCTAAGTTCCTCACCACCTTTGAATGCAAATCAATGAGACTTTTCATCACCTGATAACCAGAACATTACCATTTTGACAGTTTAAATGGCATTGATCAGTGTCTTTAAATCAGGTACAAGTTTGAAGAGTTTATGGTTATCGACGAGTTAGAGAATTAAAGAGCTCAACTTATTCAGTTGAAATATCCCATGACATCCTATTAAGCACTTCATTAAATTTCAGAATTTATTATTCCTATTTTAAAAAACAATGGTAAAAAAGGGTCAATAAATAAGTGTTCTGAAGTTGTGTAGAGGGCTTCTCATACAGAGACTAAACTTGGGCTGACAGCTCTTTGTCCTTTGAGTGGCAGTAATGATAGTATTAACTATTTGCCAAAATTTTAAAGCACTGTTTATGAGCCTTAACTCCTTGAAACCTTATGGCCATAGGTTGTGACACAGCATGGGTTGCCTTTCTTTCTCTGACTGATTTGTAGGAGTTTATATTTCAGGATTAGAGTCCTTTGAGAGATAGACGTATTCCAAATACCTCCTTCCAGTTTATAGCTTGTCTACCCATTGGCTTAGTGCATCCATTCTCTTAATGTTCTTAAACAAACGGAAGTTTTTAATGTGAATAAAGTCTGATTTTCCTATATTTTATTTTATGGTTAATTCTTTTTTGTGTTCTATTTAGGAAATGCTTGTGTCCCCCAAATTAATGAGGATGTTCTTCTATATTGTTTTCTAGAAGCTTGATTGATTTAACTCTTATTATAACCCATGTTGAATTAAGTTTTACATATGGTGTGAGGTGGTGTCAGTATTTGTTTCTTTCTATATGGACATCTGGTTGATTCAGCACCTTTTATTAAAGATATTATATTACAATAAAGCATTAGTAATAAATCAGGCGCTTGTATATACAAGTATGGATGCTTCTCTCTGTTATCCTCATCTGTTTATCTATCCTTAAGCCAGTATCATAGTTGTTAATTTAGAGAAGATAATAAAGTATATGATTTGTAGCAGGTAGATTTATAATAATGCTTGATTTTGAAGTTTGTTTTATTTTTTAAAATATTACATTGGCTATTCTGGGTTCCTTGTTTTTCTATGAAAATTTGAGAATGAGCTTGTCAATTGCTACAAAAGAGCTTGTTGGAATTTTCATTGACATTGCATTAAATCCGTAAATCAATTTGAGAAGAATAGACACCTTAGCAATATTGAGACTTTCCATCACTGATTATAGCATATATTCCCTACATTTATTACTATTTTATTGATTTTTTTCTCAGTAATATTTTGTAGTTTTCTGTTTCTTGTATACCTTGCACATCTTTAGTCAGATTTATTCTAGATATCTGATATATTTCTGATGCCACATGCACTGAATATTTAGTTTCTCTTTCATTACTTATTTTGCCATTCCTATGTTATAAAACATTCAACTTGTTTCAGAATTTTTATTTTCTGATTAATGTTATGATGAACATGTTATGGTTGTGGAGCTGCAAAGTTAGAGGTTCCTGGTGAACCTTTTACTAAAACTTACCCACTTACTAAAACTTGGGACTGCTGCTAAAAGCAAGCGACGGAAGGTATGAATATACATTTCAAGGGAGGGTAAGATGCAGGATTATAAAGAGATCTGAGCTTATCTTTCCCCTGGGATATTTATTTTCATTCCATAAAATAAAAGTAAGAACCCAGGATCCTTACCAAAGAAACTTTCAGGAGAGGCGAAATAGCTGCATCTCCTATAATAAAAATTAGGATTTTTTTCAAGTTTCCTTACTTACAATCCCCTTTATGTATAGAATGCATTTGGCTCTCATTTTGTCATACTAGATGTAAGAATTGAGGCACAAGAGAACCCTATAATTATATGTAGTAAGTAAATAATAATAATATTCTTAGCTCCAGAAAACCTTGTTTGTGCATTCGGGTTAATATTAATGAATATGGATATTAAAAACTTAGTAACAGGGTTTTTTTATGGTTTGCTTATTTAGATGGAGTCTCACTCTGTCACCCAGGCTGTAGTGCAGTGGTGCTATCTCACTTGGCTCACTGCAGCCTCTGACTCCTGCGTTCAAGCAATTTTCCTGCCTCAGCCTCCCGTGTAGCTGGGATTACAGGTTCCCACCACCATGCCCAGCTAATTTTTATGTATCTTTAGTAGAGATTAGATTTCACTATGTTGGCCAGGCTGGTCTTGAACTCCTGACCTCGTGATCACCTGCCTTGGCCTCCCAAAGGCTGGGATTACAGGCGTGAGCCACCGTGCCTGGCCCAGAATAGGGTTTTTTTCATGAGGATAAAGTATTTATCTGGTTTTGATTGTCACGGTGTATTCCCTGACATCCCTTAGCACAGAGTAGGAATTCAGTAAACATAAGTTACATGAGGTACTAGTTATCTATTTCTGTGAACCAATTATCCAGAAATGTAGCATATGAAAACATAAACATTTATGATCTCATTGTTTCTCTGGGTCAGGAATCTAGCTTTGCTGGCTGGTTCTGGCTCAGGTTGCCTTATGAAGCCCCAGGGTTTCTGGGGGCTGAAGTTAGCGAGGATTGACTGAGGCTGGGAGAAGCGCTTCCATATTCACTTATGCGGCTATTGACCAAGGCCTCAGTGGGACTCTCCATAAAGTTATTTGTGATGAGGCAGCTGGCTTTCCCAAGAGAAAGTTATGAGAGGGAGAAAGAGAGCACACTGTTTTGATTTAATCGCCAAGTTATAGGCATGCCACTATTTCTGCTTTATTCTTTTGATTAAAAGCCTACCACTAAGTCCAGCCCACACTCAATAGGAGTAGATTCCACAATTACACAAAACATGATTACTGGGAAGCAGGGATCACTGGGGCTCTTTCAGAGGCTGACTACTACACATCAATAAATGGGGTACAAGACGTGATATTATTTATGCATTTGACTAATTATGTACCTCATGCTTCAGCTCTGAACTCTGGAATGAGTAGAATTTACATAGGCATGAAAAAGAACAAAAAGGTTCCCACTAGAAGAAACACTGTACAAAATAACAGAACATAAAAGGGCATGTTCTCTGCGGGGAACTGTAAGTAGATCTCCAATGGAACACAGGATACTGAATAACACTCCACCATCAGAGGACATGTATAGTTTGAGCCTCATAGATTCTAAGCGCCTCACTACCTTTGAATGCAAATCAGTGAGACTTTTCATCACTAGGTGGCCAGAACATCACCACTTTGACAGTATAAATGGCATTGACCAATGTATTCGAATCAGGTACAAGTTCGAAGATACTCTGGTTATTAAAGAGTTAGAGAACTAAAGAGCCCAACTTAGTCAAAACATCCCATGACATCCTAGGAAGCACAGCATTAAATTTCAGAATTCATTATCATTCATTATTACTGTTTTAAAAGACAACAGTAAAAGGATGTCAATAAATAAGTATTCAGAAGTTGCGCAGAGTGCTTCCCATGCAGAGACGACGACACTGTTGGGCTGACAGCCCAGGTGTTCTCCTGCCTCTGCCTGTGACATCTAACCCATGACATCTCACCTCTGCCCATGACATCTAACACAAGGAAATGCACCTCAAAAGGCGTTTGTCTCAGTGCCGATTCCCTTTTACTGCTGGTTTTTCAACTCCGTTACCCTAATGCCTTTGCTTTTGTTCTCAATCCTATATTCTAAACTATCAACTTCTGTTGTGAGGTCTTTTGGATGCTAAATCACATTTAATAAATCTATAGTTCCTGCCTATCATTCTCGGCTTTTCCTGGCTCAAATTTCTTCTAGCCAAAACTGCAGTCCTGATTTAGGCAGCTTTCTCTGTTTAGGTCCCCAGGAGTTGGAGGTAGAACTTACCTTTCTTTCTCCATGGGAATCCAGGAACTCTGCAGAGAATAACAACGGCTTCCATGGTATGTGTAAAGTGTGCGTGTGTGTGTGCGTGTGTGTGTGCGTGTGTGTGTGTGTGCGCGTGTGTGTGTGCGCGTCTTGCCTGAGTATGCAAGCATGACTTTCTACTTTTCATGGATATCATCTACCCAGTTTACATCTTTAGTACCCCTTGGGAATCACTCAAGAACTTAAGTGTCAAAGGCAATGTCACCAAAAACTTTATTTACTGTCACAACTCCGGCAGCTCAATTCTTGAATGATAAAGCTTTGCAAAGGCACTCTCAGCATTTTTCAAAGAGAAAAGAGAAATGGAAAAACATCAGCTGTGCCTACATAGAGGACTGTAAAGTCCAGGGCTAGACCGTCACATTTACTAGTGTCTACTGTGTGCTGGGCATTGTGCTAGGTGCATAGGGAAAGTAACGACGTCTTCCCTCAAAGAAGGTGAAGTCCAGGAGAACACTAGACATCGGTGAAATAATCACACATACAAACATGGAAAGTCAGGTAGCCACAAATCGTACAAAGACAAAATGCCCTTGCAAGAATGCAGAACTCTGCACATTACTGCAGCCTCTCAAAATACATGAAAACCATATGTGTGTGTTCATGTAGACAGGTGTGAGCATATGTGCTCATATGAAGTTGCACTGGGCCAGGAATCAGAATAAAAACATGAATAATTCAAAGATTGTCTAAGAGACAAGAAATTGGGGCCTGCTTCCTTTTTCTGTCGCTTCTTTGAGTACTCCTCCGTGGCATGAATAGAAATGCTGGAACCAGAAGCTAATTCAGAATTTCTTTGCTTGGGCTTGGCATGGGCTTGTAACGAAAGTGAAATTAGGCGTAGAGGACATAGAAGTAAGTTTGCCCCTCATCAATCTCAACTTCCCAGTGCACAGGCAATAATAAAGTCATGGTGAAGGAAGTTTATAATAAAATTACTTCTCAAAACAGGTATGTTTGCTAAATCACATGACATTGACCCAGTTTTTTTGTTTGTTTGTTTGTTTGTTTTTTAAAGATGGGGTTTCACCATGATGGCCAGGCTGGTCTTGAACTCCTGACCTCAGATGATCTACCCACCTCGGCCTCCCAAAGTGCTAGGATTACAGGCGCGAGTCACCGCACCCGGCCGCCATTGACCCAGTTTTGTTGAATTCAATTAAGTCTTGTGCTGCATGCAAGGCCCTGTTTTAAACATACCTATGAGCAAATGCCGAGCTTTACAATCATTCTCTGCCCTGAAGGAGCAATGATTTGAAACAGAACTGGCATCAGAACAAATTACTGTAAAGAACAATTCACCCCTACCAGTTAGTTTTAATAAATGTGTTTATCAAATTTTTAATGGGGCCAAGTGGAAAGGCAGTGCAGCCTCCTGACATAATGGAGAATATAATTTCATAATGAGTTAATAATAAATATGTATGGGCTAAACAAGAGCACAGTTCATTTTAAAGACTCATTAAGCAGAAGATTGGACTGTGTCTCCGAAGTGAAAGTGTGCACACACTACTTCAAAATGAAGTGGAGAGGAAAGCCTGGGATTGCATTGCTTGATCACCTCTGCCTGGAAAAGCACAGAATTTGTAACACTTGTTCTGTCACTATTGCTTTACTCTTTAGAGAGTGATACAATTATTAATTTTCTGGTTTTTTTTTAACTAAACAGAAACTTCTGTTTAGGACAGAGTACATGGAAATGTTCCAGAAACTGATTTCTACGTAAGTATACGTGACTGTGTCTAGGGCAAGAAGATGGGATATCACCAGGGGCTCGATGTTCATTGTGAAGAAGCCTCAAGGCATTGTGCCTTGTGATTTAAATCCTACAAATAACATATTTCACAAATTATAATTTTGAAAATTAAGTGTACACATTTCTGTTCAAAAATACATTACTTTAGTTGTTCTAAGCTCATACCTTCATACCATTGTGCATATGTGTGCTTGCAAATTTGAAAGCAAGTGATATTTCAAGGAAAGAAACTAATCACGAGCTGCATCTACAGGGCTTCTGCTGCAGGGAGGGCTTCCTGGGGACTTAGTGAGCATGATGTTTCTTAGGGAGTGCCCTTAGTATCCACACCTGTGGGAGGGTGGGGGCAGAGGCAGGGAGGGAGAAGGGAGCTGCAATGCAGACCAAATGAGCTTCAGATGACCTCACTGGAAGCTCTGAAGGTCAAATAGCTCATCAGCTGTTTCTGAGTTGCGTCAGAGCCTTAGTCAGTCATTGGATGCAGACTACCCAAAACAGGGATTTGACCTTGGGTGAGGGAGTTGTCTGCAGCCAACTGAGGCAATCCCAGAAAAGCCTAACAGTGGAAACCTGTCAGCTGACAGCAGGCCCAGCAGGTGGGGGAACAAGTCCTTGAAGTGGGATCTAGGCCATGTATCACAGTGTCCACGAAAGACCAGAGGCAGATCCAGCTAACCTGAAGCTTTTCTCATGATTTAGCAGATCAGATCCCAGTTCCGCTTACTGGTAATGCCGTATCCAAAACAGGCATCTCTCATGCAAGGCCTCTTCTTCTTGTCTACTGAGAAACAACATGCAATCTTGGAAAACTTCAAACACAAATCCAATTCAGGGGAGCGCCACAAAACCAGCAAACCTGTGGCAACGTGACGTCACTACAGTGTTGTACAAGGCACGGCTCATGCATTGAGATCAAAACACGGATTTATTTTTGTCACTCCCTAACCCTTCCCAGAGTCTCCTCATAGCTCCAGAAAAAGTTCTACATTTATACCACATAGTCTCTTCCCTCCTCCCAAGGGTCTGTCCCCTGACCAGGCAGTGCTCTCTCACACTCAAGGGTGCAGTGAATCTCGGTCCACATGCAGCTTTCGTTTTCTCAGGTAAGAATTGGGCCTTAATCTTCTGAGGTTGCTACTGAGGAGAACACGCTTCAAAGCTCACCCAGTGCCTTTCCTAAACCTCTCCCTGCTAGGCTTGAAGCTGAACCGGAGCGCCCATTGCACAGCACAGCAAGGCCTTCACTTCCTTCAAAGAAGTCTCCACAAGTCTCCTCTCTACGTTCTCACTGGGACTTACATTCTCTGGTCTGGCTGAGGCAGCCAAGAGTTGGGTTGTAGAAAGGGGTCTTAAAACCATTTGCTTTGGGTATGTGAATATATGTGGTGGAGACCTGTATTCTGACTGATATCTTGACATCTATACCGTGATGCCTTGGTATCTTATGAAGCAGTCAGGGGCCCCAGTAACACCTCCTTCTACATTATAATGGGCAAAGTTGCCAGTGGAATCTGGTGGTCAGTGAAGAGCTGCTGGATAAGCTGACAGCCTATGTGCAGATCCAGCTAATACATATGGAGTTCCTCCACTGCAATCTCCTTTCCAAGTGCATGGAGTTCTTGGCTTCCATGCCGGCCAAGTATCTTCTAAAAAATAATTCAGGCCGGGCGCCATGGCTCACGCCTGTAATCACAGCACTTTGGGAGGCCGAGGTGGGTGGATCATGAGGTCAAGAGATCGAGATCATCCTGGCCAACATGGTGAAATCCCATCTCTACTAAAAATACAAAAAGTAGCTGCGCGTGATGGCGTATGCCTGTAGTTCCAGCTACTTGGGAGGCTGAGGCAGGAGAATGGCTTGAACTGGGAGGCAGAGAGGTTGCAGTGAGCTGAGATAGTGCCACTGCACTCTAGCCTGGCAACAGAGTGAGACTTTGTCTCAAAAAAAAAAAAAAAAAATCAATTAAGTTAACATAAATAATAAGATAAATTAATTAAATTTTTCAAAAAAGAAAAGTGTATTTCTCAAAGAAAAGAAGTAAAGATTCTTTGAGCTCAAAGGTACTTTATAGAATATCTAATTACACATCTTTATTTTAAAAATGAGGAAATTGGTTTCCCAAGAGGTTCTTAAATAGTCACTCTTTATTCAAAATATTATTTAGTATGTACTCTTTGCCAAGTGTGATATTGTGATATAAGAAGAAATATTTCACATACAAGTGAGATCATGCAATATTTTTCTTTCTCTGTCTGGCTTATTTTATTTAGCATAAAGTCCTCCAGATCCATCCATGCTGTGCAAATGAAAGGCTCTCTTTCTTTTTAAGAGCTGCATAATATTAGATTGTAATATACATGATGTTTTCTTTATTCATTCCTCTATCAGCGGACATTTAGGTTATTTCCACATTTTGGCTATTATGAGTAACACTGTAATGAACATAGGAGTACAGGTATCTTTACAAGGTGGTGATTCTGTCTCCTTTAGGCATATATGCAGAAGAGAGATTGCTGGGACTTTTGTTAAATAAGTAGATTTTAGCTGTTCTTGCCATACACACCAAGGTAACTATATGAGATAATATGTTAATCTGCTTCAGTATAGTAACCACTTTACCATCTATATGTATCCCATAACATCATGTTGCAGCCCTCAAATATATAAAATAAAATTAATTTTAAAAATGAAATGATAAGAGGCAAAAATAAACATGTTTGTGTGTATTTTGGTTTCGGTCCTCAGCTCCTAGCCTGATCTCCTAAAACCCTTGTAACTTCCTAAGTGATAAGAGTGATAGGAATATCTTTTGTTATAATATTTCTTTTGTTTTGTTTGCCTCCAGTTTCTGAAATAGCTTGGGGAGATAAAGGTGAAGGAATAATCTCTGTTGTTCATAACAAGCTCCTTTTGCCTATAATCCCAGCACTACGGGAGGCTGAGGCAGGTAGATCATGAGGTCAGGAGTCTGAGACTAGCCTGACCAACATAAAAAAAACCCATCTCTACTGAAAATACAAAAATTAACCAGACATGGTGGCGCATGCCTGTAATCCCAGCTACTCGGGAGGTGGAGGCAGGAGAATGACCTGAACTCAAGCAATGGAGGTTGAAGTTCAGTCTGGGTGACAGAGCAAGACTCTGTCTCAAAAAAAAAAAAAAAAGAAAGAAAGAAAAAGAAAAAAACAAGCTCCTTTCAATCACATCTAAGTTTATGTTCATCAGGTGACATTTGGAAGGCCCCTAAGCATGAGGCAGTGGGGACGGGGTGGTTGCCAGGGGAACCAACCATAATTAAAGGCTTGGAAATTTCAGTGACACCCCCTGAACTCTGGAGGGTGGGGAGGGAAAGATGTTGAAGGCTGAGTTGATCACTAATGGCCAGTGATTTAATCAGTCATGCCTATGTGACAGATCCTCCATAAACATGCTAACCAAAGGGGTTCAGAGAACTTCAAGGTTGGTGAACTAGAATGCATCTATTTGTGAAAAGGGAGTGAAGCTCCTAAGCTCAGGATCCTTTTGAGCCTCACCCTTTGTATCTCTTCATCCAGCTATTCATTTGTGTCCTTTAAAATCTTCTGTTTAATAAGTCATAATGGTACATAAAATTACCTTGAATTCTATGAACGATTCTAGGAAATTATCAAACATGAGGAGGAGGTGCTGGGAACCTCTGATTTGTAGCCATGTCAGATAGAAGTTTGTGGCAACCTGGGGACTCACTATTTGTGACTGGCGTCTGAGGTGAGGGGCAGTCTTGTGGCACTGAGCCCTTAACCTGTGGAGGCTGGGCTGACTCTGGGCAGTTAGTGTTAGAATTGAGTTAAACACCAGGGCATCCAGTCAGGGTCACCATGAGTTGTGGAATTGGTTGGTGTGGGAATAAAACCAAACATTTGGTGTCAAACGTTTGAGAAAGTATAGAAAAAGAGTTTTTTCTTTTTACAAGTTATTAGCAAAATGCTTGTGCTATGACAGCATAGAAGGGATCCCCTGCTTTTCAAAGAATGTATTGTCTAGTGAAGACAACAGTCACATAAATAAGCTATCAGAAAATAAGTAATCAGAAAGTTCTTAACTGAATCTGTGTAAGAAACTGGATTTCTTAGCTGGGTGCAGTGGCTCACCTCTGTAATCCCAGCACTTTGGGAGGCTGAGGCAGGTGGATCACCTGAGGTCAGGAGTTTGAGACCAGCCTAGCCAACGTGGTGGAACTTCGTCTCTACCAAAAATATAAAAAACTAGCTGAGTGTGGTGGCATGAACCTGTAATCCCAGCTATTTGGGAGGCCAAGGCAGGAAAATCCAGGCTTGAACCCAGGAGGCGGAGGTTGCAGTGAGCCAAGATTGTGCCACTACACTCCAACCTGAGTGACACAGCAAGACCCCATCTCAGAAACAAAACAAAACAAAACAAAACAAAACAAAACAAAACAAAACAAAAACAAGGACATGGATGTCTTATTAACCCAGGGACCTCCCCAGTCAATTTGCTGGGATGACTGGGAGGCATTTTAGAATGCACTCTTTACTGGGTAAGGGCTTTGAAACCCTTTGAGGAGGCTGATTAATTACCTCCAAGCCTGTAATTTTGATAATCCTGAGGAGCAAGCTCTGATTTTTTTCTTGCCCAAATTCCTACCTAAGGGGTCTAGGGAGTCATGCCCTGCAAACCGTAAATTCTCATCAGATGGGTTTTATTTGGCTCTATATATCATGACTTACTTTTTAATCTGACTCTGGCGTAACATTACGAGACAAGGAAAAATATTTTACCCCAAAATATATTTCTTTGACAGTCCTTAAAATTGCCCTGCAAAGTCTCTTTTGGGAAAAATCTACACTCTATAGAGAATCCTGTTCCCCTTTGTTTTCCTTCCTTCCCTTCTTTGCTGATCCAGGAGATAAGCAACCAAGAGCCAGGCGCCCTTTTAGGTCTAATAAGAAACAGTTTACAATCTTCTCTCTCTCTCTCTCTCTCTCTCTCTCTCTCTCTCTCTCTCTCTCTTTCTCTCTCTCTCAGGACTGCTATATGGGACATTCCTCTGCAAAGTAAAACTTGGTCCCCACAATCCGTTATCTTAACCTGAACATTCCTTTCCATTGATCCCAGGTCTTCAGATAAACTCAACCAATTGTCAACCAGAAAATGTTTAAATTTACCTAGAGCCTGGAAGCCCCTGCTTTGAGTTGTCCCACCTTTCTGAACCAAATCAGTGTATTTCTGAAATGTATTTGATTGATGTCTCATGCCTTCCTAAAATATATAAAACCAAGCTGTACCCCAACCACCTTGGGCACATGTTCTCAGGACCCCCTGAGGGCTGTGTGATGGGCCGTGGTCACTCACATTTGGTTCAGAATAAATCTCTTAAAATATTTTACAGAGTTCGACTCTTTTCATCGGCAGTCTTTAGCTTCAAGATGTCAATTCTTGGTATTTGATTGAAATGTCCAATTAAGGAAAGCCACATTCATTTCAGGACTTAATTCTTAGCTGAATGCCACCTTCCAGCAGATATTAAAGAGAAAACTCTTAAAACTCTATAATACTGAGAAAAGTACTACTATAGATGAAGTGGTTACCTCAGATTCTGAAAATATTTCCTATTTAAGATCCATTTTGGATTTCTTGGAAAATATGAATCAGCAGATTTCTACATATTGCTGTTATTTATCAAGGCATCTGGGAAGTGTAAAGTTTATTCTCTGTAGGTGTATTGCCAAGTTAAAAACGAGGAAACTGAGGCCAGCACAAGAAAATTAGATGCTAATTTATTCAGCTCCCAGGTGAGGTTCTGCGGTCCCGGGGAGAGGGGCCAGGGAACTCATGCCAGACTCCTCTCAGGAGTGGGGTTTTATAGGGAGTGAAGGCGTTCGATTGGATTTGGAGAAACAGGATGTGGACGGGGTGAGCTGCTATTGGTAGGCAGGTGGGACTTCTGGCGAGCGGGCTAAGTGCTGAGTGCAGAGGGGATTTCCAAGGGTGGGGTTAGGTGCTGAGGGCAGAGGAGATTTCCAAGGCCAAGCTAGGTGATGGGCATATTCTGATAACATAATTTTCGAGCAGGGAGGGAGATGGGCGTGTTCGAACTCCCGTCGAGGCAACCAGCCTTACAGGGAGGACTTTGTTGAAATCTCTGCTTCCCTTTGTATTGTTAATATTAACTGAAACTCATTTTCAGTAAAGTGCCAGTCATGAATATGTGTTAGATGAATGCATATAAGTCAATGGAACTGTGTTCAAAATGCATTTTTTCAGTCATTCCCTGCATTGGATATTGTATAAAACAGTATTTACAGCTGACTGTACACAACATATACTGAGTTGATGAAATGGAGTGGTACTTGCTTTCTTTTTCACAAGGGACTTATTTCAGCTAGCCAGGGAGGGGAAAACTATATGTATCTATGCAAAATCACCCACATTTGCCCTTTGAAACAGATTGCTTCAAGGACTCTGGCTCCATCTGAGAGTATATCCATATATCTGGAACTATGCGCCTTGGAATGCATGACCTTCTGTCCCTGCTTTTCTGGGAGCCTCTGATCTGATGGGAATGGCTTAGTGCAAGTCCAAGCTCAGTGACATGTGCTTGGGGGAAGAGAGGGGTCAGTGGAATCTTCTTGACAATGACAACATGTTGAAATTTGAAAAACGGATTTAGAAGCACCAAAGTACCTACCTGGCCTCCTCTCTTAGTGAAAGTGGATTGCCACAGATGATAATATTCAGTTATATTTTAGTTAAAATACTACCTATTTAATTATTAATAAAATAGTAAGAAATGTGATTAAAATAGTAAGAAATGTGATTAAAACATGCTGGGCTGATAATATATTATTGGTTTATGTTTTATTAACAATTTATAAAAATGGATGAATACATCATCTCAAAGATATCAATTCCAGACACAAGAGGTTTCTTTATTCACCTTTGGGTGATTCAATATTTAAAAATAGAAAGCTAAAGAAACCAAGAGGACAGAAGACTTTTATCACTCTCTAAATGTAGGGCTTTGAATGATAAGGACTTTATGTGTCACAAAACAATACAATTTCACCAACAGAGTACTAAAGTGAAATTACCACTTATTTGGGGTCTGTGAGATAGCACTTTCATTTTCACTTTGTTTTATTTTATCTATTCGCTGGGAGCAAGCTTTGTCCTCCAAGGGAAATATAAACCTGCCTTCACGCTGTGATGAGAACTGTGAATAGCCCTGCCTGAAAAAACTAATCTTATCCACAAAGTTTACTGGGCAGGCATCTGTATTATTACATTAACTATGTCTAGATAGAAAAGCTCCAGTCTAACATGTATAAATACCATCTGACAATGGCCTTTGGGCCCTCCTCTCTCACTAACACCCTAGGAGAAATTATCCACCACAGTTAAGATGCTGATTTCTTGATGATGGAATGGGAATTTAAAGAAATATGAAGGCCAATAGGAGGAAGCAGCCCCCAGATGAAGAGAAATCTATTTCCATTAACATTTGCTAGGGCCAGGTTTTCAGGGAAGAGACTGAATTTTATTAGTTTCTCTGCTTATCAGTACCCATCATCAGCTGTAGCAGACAAAAGATTAAGATGGGGAAAAGAGAAAAAAAAAAAAAAAGAATTTAGAAGATGCAAAGGCAAACCATCAATACTGAACTTTAAAGATGCTACAAACCAGAAATTGTGTGAGGAGCTTCTAAGAGCTGCAGTTTCCTCTCTGATTCTGGAAAGAAGAACAGTCAGGAGAGATCCGAGCATTTTCTCATTTAAAAATGATGTAGCAGTTGCTAACCCTAAACTCTTGCTGGGAAGATAATGATGCTCATTTGCCTCGGAACCAGACGAAGTGAGATTGGACTCCAACAAGAGAACCCCACAGATCCCATGCTGCTCTAGGTAATATTACAATCCCTACATTCTCTTAAATTTTATTTTACATTTTAAACACAAATGCCATTGAACATCTTGTCTATTCAGAGCTTACTGTTTTTCCGACTCCTTATCAAACAGCAGAGTTAATGGATTTTGCAAATCGACTGCATTACATGGCAAAAAGATTCCTGAAGTAGAACCATAATTAGGCTTGGGTGAGTGCTATTGATTATCTTTGTAACCTTTTATAATTCATATAAACTCACTAGGTCACACATAATATGGTGAATATCCTTATCCACATTACGGATTTTTTTAAATGAACATTAAATTGGAGCAGAATACTTAATAAGCTAAATATATGTTATAAATGTTGGGTCCTCCCTAGCTACAATTTAGGCCTAGAATGAAAGGGGGCCATCAGTCATTGATTCTGTCCTAGAGTGTGGGATGACACTGGGAACATTATCAATCCATCCAAGTGTCCAAAAATAACAGAAATCCCCACTTTCAAAAGACTCCTTAGAATGAAAAACATCACATAGAATCACATCGGCATCGTTGAGGGGGAATTTTTCCTGCACATCCTCTTTTGAACAAATTGAGTAATAAACAGTAAGGCAGATGGGAAATCAAAACATTGTCTTTATAACTGGAAGTGAAATTGGGAGCTCCTAGTTGAGTGAGAGAGCCCAGTATATCCACTAGCTGAACCCACAAATTAGAAACACTATGCATCCAATTAAAAGAGCTCTAAGGTAGTTCTTTCGCCCTTTCACCCCTCATGGGCAGAGCATATTCCAGGAAGGGCAGAGCAGAACGCCTGTTCCCTGCAAGTGGCTTGCTTTCAAAGAAGGGCAAAACTGGACTATGTATGCTCAGTGTAATTCTCCGTAACTAACCAATAGAACAAATCACCACACCACTGCCACCCTGGGGTGAAATGAGTAAATGACAGACAGAGCCCCGGAGTTAGCATATCGTCCCACAATCTAGGATAGATTAGGAGTCGTTTAACTGTGTTCCCAGCATAGGAAAGAAACATCAAGAGTGGTTGAAGAAACTTCCCTCATAACTTCCCTCGGAATTCCCATTTTGATCTCTTGACTCCTTGGGCTTATCTCTCAATCCCCCATGGAGAAGGTACCAGCAATCTTTCAGAATATTTTTGTTCCCATCTTTAGGCCATTTTCTCAATAAAACCATTGTTTCTCCAATAATAAGATTGATGGGCATATGTCAGCAATACAACTCAACAACATTGATACTTTACTCTGCTAGGACTACCATGACAAAATACTGTGAATTTTGTGGCTTACACAACAAAATTTTATTTTCTTACAATTCTGGAGGCCAGAATTCAGAAATCAAAGTGTTAATAGGTTTAATTCCTTCTGTGGTTTCTCTTTGGCTTGCAAATGGTTGTCTCCTTGGGTTTTCGTAGGTCCTTCCCTCGTACCTGTCTATTCTAATCTTCTCTTCTTATAAAAGAAAGTCATATTGGATCGAATCCACCCTAATGACCTCAGTAACTTAATTATCTCTTTAAAGACCTTATCTCCAAATCCAGTCCATTCTGAGGTACTGGGAGTTAGGGCTTCTAAAAATTAATGGGAATGGGAGGGAAGGGTAGACGTGGTATACAATTTCACCTGTAATGGCTGAAGTGCCTCCAGTTTTAATATAAACCCCTCTTTCAATCTCAAATTTCCAAGGATAATTTATTGTTAAATCCCATTGCAGGTTGAAGTCCAAAGACTTTGCAGTCCAAAATTAATTTACCTTGCCCTCTGTTTAGAAGTGTAAAGTTCTTGTGGAATTAAAAGCCAAAAAGTAGGCTGGGCGCGGTGGCTCGAGCCTGTAATCCCAGCACTTTGGGAGGCCGAGGCGGGTGGATCACGAGGTTGAGAGATCGAGACCATCCTGGTCAACATGGTGAAACCCCGTCTCTACTAAAAATACAAAAAAATTAGCTGGGCATGGTGGCGCGTGCCTGTAATCCCAGCTACTCAGGAGGCTGAGGCAGGAGAATTGCCTGAACCCAGGAGGCGGAGGTTGCGGTGAGCCGAGACCGTGCCATTGCACTCCAGCCTGGGTAACAAGAGCCAAACTCCGTCTCAAAAAAAAAAAAAAAAAAAAAAAAGCCAAAAAGTATTCTCTAATTTCTTTCTATTATGATGATTTGTATAAATTTGAGGGGCACATGTGCAGTTTTGTTACATTACATAGTGGTGAAGTCTGGGCTTTCAGGGTATCCATCACCTAGGTAATATACATTGTACCCTTTCGGTCATTTCTCATCCCTCACCTTGCTCTAAACCTCTCATCCTGCTAAGCCTCCAATGTCTATTATTTCACACTGTATGTGCATGTGTGCACATTATTTAGCTCCCACTTACTGTGAGAACAGGCACTATTTGACTTTCTAAGTTTTTTCACCTGAGATAAGTGTTAGAGGCAGTGACTTCATACGGGTCTACCGCAACCTCGATTCTTGCTTCCTCAGAAGGAATATGACTGAGCGGCATAAAGCAGAGTGAGAGACCCGGTCAGGTTTTAGGGCAGAAGGGAGAGTTTATTAAAGAGCTTTCAGGCACAAATGAAACAAAGTACACATGGAAGAGGGCCAAGAGGATAACTGAGAAATTAGGTATGGAGTCTGACCTTTGACTTGCGGTTCTATATGTTGGCATTCTTCCAGGGTCTAGGTTACTTCTCCCCTGATTTTCCCCTTGGGATGGGCTTTCCACACATGCACTGGCCTGCTAGTTCTGGAGAGGAGCTGCATATGCAGTAGGTTTACTGGAGTTGTACGCATGCGCACTGGAGGTGGTCTTCCCTTACCGGTTGAATGTTTCTAGAAGGTCATATATTAAACTCCACTATTTTGTCTCTTCACGTGCATGCTTGAGCCCACTTGCTCAACGCCTGAGATCTTGTTGGAAAACTGCAAAGCACCAATTTCAGGTGTTTTGATCTATTGTGAAAACTGCCTTTCCCTGGTGGTGGCTGCAACCTATTATTATTTTAGAGAGTTAACAATTACCTGACCATTACCTGATGGTCGCTTGACATTTCCAGGGGGCAACGGGAGTAGCTTCTCCTGCCCGGCCCATGTCTGCTTGACTACCTACTGTAACATTTCCCTTCTCAAGAGTGCAAGACCTTAAACCTCTGGGAAAATGGCTGAAGGCCAGTCTTCTGTACCTGCTTCCTGCTGACAGAGAGGCAGCAATGATTGTTCTGTGGGCCTTGGTCTCTTGTTGGCTGTCAGGGCAGGGTGGCTGCATGGGTTGGTGAAAGCAATATCCAGCCAGGTCCAAGGGAGATAGGGCAGGATTTCACCTCTGTTGTGTCCCACTGATGGGCACTCTAGGGGTCACCTGTAAAAGGGTGACTCTTGAATATTGAGACAATGGTATTCCTCACTGAGAATCATGTGGAGCATTATGACCTGAAGGTGAGAGGAGACAAATCAGGTTATTAGATATAGAAGAATGTCAAAACAAAATAAGAAGGTAAGGATGGCTCCAAAAAATCCTGAGGCTGCTGACATGCCTAGGTAGTGGGTGGCTATGGTCATGCCTGCCAAGGTTTGGGTACATGGGCTTACTGGCCAATTCCAATATATGCCCAGAATTAGAATACTGATCCAGATTTTTCCATTATCCACCCATCTTGTTCATTCTGAGGCGCAGTCAGAAATCACTGGTTGGATCACAGGAATGATCAGTGTTAAATTCCAGACAAAAACTCAAAAGCAACTGACGAGAATGAGAGTAGAATCTAGTAAGAGGTGTAGCATTTTTCTCTCTCTCCAGTCCTCATTTTTATTTAAAAAATCATAAGATTGATTTTTTGCAAGATAGTCTTTAGTCTTATTATATTTGGTTTGATTATTTGCATAAACCATAGCAAAAGTAATTATTAGCCATACAGGCTCCTTTTAAGTTTGCTTTGATGGAATTTTGTTCCATAAGGAATCTGAGAGAAGACCTACTTCCTGATGGATATGTAGTGTTCTCTCCTCTGCCCACTCAGCTCTGACCACAGGGCCAACCTGCTGCTCCTCAAACATGCCCACGAGCACATGCAGTTCTCTGAGTGGAACGTTCATTCTCCGCATAACCTCAGTCTCACTCTTTACTTCATCCAAGTCTCCCCTTCCTTCGATGTCACCCACTCTGTGTTAAAATACATTAATAGAAATATTAAGGTATTGTAAGGGCAACAGACCAGGAGGCAACTTCCACTGAAAAGACAGTTTGTTATTCACAGTTGCCAAGAACAGGGGCATGATACACCATGGTGGACCTGGCAGGGAAACGCCAGAGCCAGGCAGGAGGCAGACGGTTGTGGGGACAGCTGTGGGCAAGAGCCTCTATTACGGTGTCTAGGGGAAGGTAAGCAGGTTTAGGATGGCCTGGTTTAAATAATTTCAGTGGGGTTGCCTAAAGTTACCTGCTGTCTGGCCTTGGGGTGATGAGGACAGATGGATAGTGGACTAGAATATGGTAACATGATAAAGGAGGGGGTTGTGGGCTGGGCTCTGGATTCTTTGGTTTGGATTTGGAAAGCACACCCATGAGTTGTTTACCATGTCTAAGACTTGGCTATCCCTGAGCAAGGCAGTCCCTCCAGGGTAAGCCAGACTCCGAGATCAAAGCATCAGAACAGAAAATAAAAGACACAGTTAAGGCAACCTCAAAGAGGCATTCCCTTACACCCTAAGGAAGCATCCCACTCCCCACCACCAGTCTCTATCCTCCGCTCCTTTATTTGACTTGATAGCGCTTCATGGAATGTATCTGATAAATACTTTTCACATGTCTTTCTTCAGTAGAATAACTCCATCAGAACTTATATTACAATGTAAGTCAAAACCACAATGAGATGCTATCTCACACCAGTCAGAATGGCTATTATTAAAAAGTTAAAAAACAACAGATGCCGGTGAGTTTATTGAGAAAAGGGAAGTCTTGCACATTGTTGGTGGGAATGTAAATTAGTTCGGCCACTTTGGAAAGCAACTTAGAGATTTCTCAAAAATTTAAAAACTACTATTCAACGGAGCAATCCCATTACTGGGCATACACCCAAAGAAAAAAAAATCATTCTACACAAAAAGACATATGCATGCAAATATTCATCACAGCACTATTCACAATAGCAAAGATATGGAATCAATCTAGGTGCCCATCAATGACAGACTGAATAAAGAAAATGTACGTATATGTATACACCATGGAATACTACACAGTCATGGTAAAGAATGAATTCATGTCCTTTGCAGCAACACGGATGCAGCTGGAGGTGGTGATCCTAAGTGAATTAATGCAGAAACAGAAAACCAAATACCACGTATTCTCACTTGTAAGTAGGAGCTAAACATTGAGTACTCGTGGGCATAAAGATGGGCACAAGAGATGCTGGGTACTATTACAGTGGAGAGAGAGAAGGGGGAGACAAGGGCTGAAAAACTACACCTACTGGGTACTATGCTCCCTACTTGGGTGGAAAGATCATTCATACTCCAAACCTCAGCATCACACAATAAACCCATGTAACAAACCTGTACATGTACCCACTGAATCTAAAATAAAAGTTGAAATTATAAAAAAACCTTTTATTTCATAAAGTTATTACTGTCTTCTCCATAAGAAGAGGACTTAGCTCTGTTCCCAGCCCACAGTACATACTCAGCAATACTTGTTAAATAAATGAATAATATATAAATGGGTACTTACAGCACTGGCTATAATTTTCCAAAATAGTATCATATGTGAATTCGGTTTCACAAAAAGTTACATGAAAGTAAAGAGGATATACTCCAGAAAAATGCGTTTGATGATGCCAAAATGCGTTGAGTAATGACAGAGATTGTTATAAAAATATGTGTAAAGGGCTCAAATAAATTTTTTCATAAAGTATAACAAAAAAGCAATATTTCTAAATTAAACAACACTATGGTATATATTTTGAAACAGTCTCTGTACTTACGATACAGACATGAACTGCATAACAACAATTTGGTCGATGATATACTACATTCACTACGGTAGTCTCATAAGATTATACAACTATGTTTTTACTATATCCTTTCCAGGTTTATTTCTATGTTCAGATATGTTTTGATACATAGATACCATTGTATTACAATTGCCTGCAGTATTCAGTATAACAACATGCCATATGATTTGTAGTCTAGAAGCGATAGGCTGTATCATATGGCCTAGGTGTGTAGCAGGCTATACTGTTTAGGTTTGTGTAAGTACACTCTGTAATGTCTGCACAACAACAAAATCACCTAAGGACGCATTGCTCCAAATATGTCCCCATCGTTAAGTAATGCATGACTGTACATATTAAACATTATTTTATGTATTATTAACATATGTACCACAAATGAGCACATCAAACATTGTAAAAATGTGCATATTCAACTTGGTCAAAATATTATCCATGGGGCCAGGCAGCGTGGCTCACGTCTATATTCCAAGCACTTTGGGAGGCCAAGGCAGGCAGATCACAAGGTCAAGAGATCAAGACCATCCTGACCAACATAGTAAAATCCCGTCTCTACTGAAAACACAAAAATGAGCTGGGCATGTTGGCACATGCCTATAGTCCCAGCAACTCAGGAGGCTGAAGCAGAAGACCCTCTTGAACCGAGGAGGGTTTCAGTGAGCCAAGATCATGCCACTGCACTCCAGCCAGGTGACAGAGCAAGATTCCATCTCAAAAACAAACAAAATTATCCTTGGGAAAATTATTTTATCAGGATTAGTTTGTATTCAGGCATATATAGTGCTCTTTGAATCTACTTAACTCAGGATTATATTAATGTCAAGGCATTGTTTTAAAGACATTTTGCTGGAGAGTCATTAAAATGTCAAAAAGAGAAAAAAATTCTTTCCAGAGTAAATTAATGTCAATCATGCAAACCTAACATGTGTATAATCAATCCCGTATCTCCTTTTCTGTTTTTATCCCGGACGTAAAGAGATCAGTTCTTTGCAGAGCATCAGAAGCAGTAATCACTTGCAGAACAACCTGACGCTGCCAAGTAAAGGATTACCTTCCCTTCAGTACAGCTATGCAAGTCATTAAGAATGACATCTTGGGTTTTTTAAATTAAGAAAAATTGTTTTAGAGAAGAGAGCTCTGTTTTGCCCATGCTAGAGTGCAGGGGCAATCATAGCACACAGCTGCCTCCAACTCCTGGTCTCAAGCGATCCTCCTGCCTCAGTCTCACCCTCAGCCTCAGCCTCACGGGTAGCTGGGACTGCAGGTGGGTACCACCCAGCGAGGCTTAAAGTCTTCTTCTTAAAAGCCTAGAGGAAAAAAGAAAATCTTAAAATTTGGAGGCTCGATGAAGCCTGAAAGAATGATAGTCCCTTGGTGAAACTGAGAAGGTTTGGGAGATGGTGTGCCTGATAACTGCGTCAGATATTTTGAGTTTGTAGTAATGTGGATCAACTAAAGGGCACTGAAAAAGGAGGGTGTCGAGCGAGACTGAAGATTCTCAAACTTAAAATGCACATTGGAATAATCTGCAGAACTTTATTTATTTATTTATTTTTGAGACAGAGTGCAGTGGCGCAACCTCCGCGGGTTCAAGCAATTCTCCTGCCTCAGCCTCCCAAGCAGCTGGGACTACAGGCACGTGCCACCATGCCCAGCTAATCTTTGTATTTTTAGTAGAGATGAGGTTTCGCCATGTTGGCCAGGATGGTCTCGATCTTTTGACCTCGTGATCCACCCGCCTCGACCTCCCAAAGTGCTGGGATTACAGGTGTCCGTGCCGGCCAATCTGCAGAACTTTTATTGGAAGCAGCCTGTCTCCCTTCCCCAGATGGGGAATTCAGTGGGTCTTGGGTGAGGCAAAGGCTTTTTTTTTTTTTTTTTTTTTTTTCCTCATCTGACATTCAGGAAGCAAAGGCATTTTTTAAGTGTCCTGGCTTAGGGTTGCAAATCTCTTGGATAGATATAGAAATTAGATTCAGTCTGTTGAGGTAGAGTAATTATTCCCGGCTTAAGTCAATGCGGTCGGTTGAAAAGAAAAATGAGAGTGGGTCAGAGACCCGGGTTTACATTCCCTTCTGTCACTTCCTAGGTGTTGGGATCTTTGAAAAGGAATTTAACCTTTCTGAGGCTTCCTTCCCTTTCTGGTATTATATAGACAATAATATCTCTTATAAGACCGATGTGAAAAGATGGAAGGCTACTGGCTTATATTTGAATGGCCTCAAATATTTTTATTCTTTCTTTTTCATGTTCCTATATCGAAGTCTTGAAAAGGTGGTTATTTTTAAGTCATTTGGATAGTTACTGATTTGTACCATGTACTTCTTTTCTGTGAAATAAAAAAATTAGTGTCTAATTATGATCTTCTGTGCTGATCTGCTGCACATTCTGTTTACTGGATGCCACGGGGGCAATGATAGCCATGATACTGATTAATACAGACTTGTGGCAGATAGGGTTCATTTAAACTTCAAAGTAATTGTTTACAGTAATTGTTTAAATGCAACTGTGGAAAGTCTGCATTAACAATCCAGAGGGACCATGGAGCTTACTTTCAACGTGCATGTATAATGTATACTTGTATTAAACATGTGGACACATACGTATCTCTAGCCTTCATCTATGAAGATTCACGTATATTTCATTTCCTTTTATACATCATAGACCTCAAAATTCTCCATTTTCCATATTATGCAGACTCTTTTGACAGAAAAATAATCACGTTTTAACCAAGAAGTAGACTGTGAGCTGGAAGGAAGGAAGGAGAGAAGGGAAAGAGAGAAGGGAAGGAGGGAGAAGAGAGGGAGTGAAGGAGAAATAAAAAAGAAAGAGAAAAAGAAAGAAAATGAGAGAGAGGAAAGAAGGAAGGGGAGGGAAGAAAAAAGCCCAATGAATTGAGCCAGAAAGAAATATCTAGGGAGGCCTTTAAGGTAATTTGTGCTAATGATGCAGTTTGCAAAGCTAGCTGAATTAAACATTTAATCTGCCCACTCCCATTTGGAAATGTTTCTATTGACATTGTTCCCTTGGCAAACACTCGTTTTCTCTCAATCATTAGAATTTATTAACTACAGTACTAGGAAAGAGAGCCAAACGCATGTGGCCACCAAAAATGCCTTCTCACTGTTACTCAACTGTAAATAATAATGTACAAAATTATATATATAATCGAATAATAATCATTATTATTGTGGTTTTCAAACTTGACCTCCAGTTTCAGGATACAAAATCAATGTACAAAAATTACTAGCATTTCAATACACCAACTATAGCTAAGTTAAGAGCCAAATCAGGATGGCAATCCCATTTACAATAGCCACAGAAAGAATAAAATACTTAGAAATACAGCAAACAAAGGAGGTGAAAGATCTCTACAATGAGAATTTAAAAACATTGCTCAAACAAATCAGAGATGACACAAACAAATGAAAAAAACATTCCATGCTCCTGGATAGGAAGAATCAATATTGTTAAAGTAGTCCATATTACCCAAAGCAATTTACAGATTCAATGTTATTCCTATTAAACTGCCAATGGCATAATTCACAGAACTAGAAAAAAACTATTTTAAAATGTATATAGAACGAAAAAGAGCCAAAATAGCCAAGGCAATACTAAGCAAAAAGAACAAAGCTAGAGGCATAACATTATCTGATTTCAAACTATACTACAGGGCTATAGTAAGCAAAACAGCACAGTACTGGTATAAAAACAGATACCTAGACAAATGGACCATAGTAGAGAGCCCAGAAATAAGGCCACACACCTACAACCATCCGATTTTTGACAAAGCTGACAAAAGCAATGGGAAAAGGATTTCCTATTCAATAAATGGTTCTGGGATAACTGGCTAGCCATGTGCAGAAGATGAAGATGAAGATGAAACTGGACCATTTCCTTATAACATATACAAAAATCAACTTAAGATGGATTAAAGACTTAAATGTAAAACCCAAAACTATAAAAACTCTGGAAGACAACCTAAGCAATAACACTCTGGACATAGGAATAGGCAAAGATTTCAAGATGAAGATGCCAAAAGCAATCTAAACAGAAGCAAAAAATTCACAAATGGGATTTAATTAAACTAAAGTGCTTCTGCACAGCAAAAGAAACTTTCAACATAGTAAGCACACAACCTGTAGAATGGGAGAAAATATTTGTAAGCAGCCATCAAAATGTAGGCTTAGTGCAAAATTTGTTTTTAGCATGTATCTCAAGCTTCAGGTCTTTTCTCAGGCCCTGTGTTCAAAACCTTAACGAAGGAATATTCTTTGGAAGTGTGCTTTGAACTTGGACTTACTGTAGAATTCAGTACAAGGATAGGTTTGAAACTGTAGCTCTGGGAGGGGTATGATAGTTTGTTTCAGAACTCCAGGGCTAATGAACATAGTAAGAATGAGAACATCAAGAAAATGTTAAGGTGTTCCATTACAAAAATGATCAAATACATAGAGTTGATGTTGCAAATAATAATAATAATAATACAACTAATGAATTGGCACTGCCTTTTCAAATGATTTGCTTTTCACCAACAAGCCTGGTTGAGCAAGGTCAAGATAACACAGCACTGTCCAGAAGGGACAAATTTATTAGTATTTAAAATAGCAACACATGTATGCCAGGAGATATGGGCAACTGTGACTTCCGCTTTCCCTTAGGAATGTACAATTTAAAAAAAATTTAAAAATGTATTGACAGAACAGCTGAAACATGAACATGTGAGTTTTAAATTGCATGCCTAGGCCTATATTAGTAAATCAGAGTAGAGCTAGTCTTCTCTGTGATACTCTCTGAATATTTTATATTGAATCACACAAACAAGGATTGGAGGGCTATGGTCACAATAATAGAGAAATGACACAAATGAAAATCAAGAAAAATTTAAATTATGGTTTGCCACACTAATAAATAGAATGTATTTCTCTTATTTTAGAATAAGAGGCCATAATGGAATTAGAAGGAGTAGAAAGGCTGCTGTGCAATAGTTTAGGGAAGAAGAACATGAGAGTATTTTACTTTGTGTCAAAATAATTATATTCACTGTCAGTAATTAATTAGAGTTCATTTGTTTACAGCCAATTATGAAGGAGGCCCACTATGTGCCAGTGATATAGTAGGAGTTGAAGATGCAAACTAGGATGAAAAGAAATCATTGTAGATATATCAAGATATGTACAAATGCCAGGTAGTTCTTGACATTCTCAATATGTTTGCTGAGTGGCTGAATGGCTGAACACAGAGAAAGTAACATCAGACCTAAAAGTAATGTCATCCTAAAAAGATGATGAAGGACTTCCCAACTGTCCTGGGCTAAGGAGTCATTATCCATGAAGTCCCACAAGCCTACATTTATACTGCTGCCTTCTAATCAAAGTGACCCCAAACCACTATCTTTTTGGGGTAGGCATATGCTGCTTTGATTCCTAATCCCTACTTTGAAGTCAAAATAAGTCCTGATAACTCATCATCAAAGGATTGCATGAGGTATCTGTGCATGAGCTGAAGTATATAGATGTGGATTGGGTGCCAGGTAAACGAACCACCTCTGTGACATCTCTGTAGTCATTTGATGTTGGTGCCATAATAAATCAGCACCATTTAGTGGCTTAAAACAACACCAATTTATCATTGCAGTTTCTGTAGGCAGAAGTTCCAGAACTGCATGGCTCAACCAGGCATCAGTGTAGAATCTCACAGTGCCAAAATTAAAGCAGCAGCAGGGCTATGTCCCATGTCCCCATTTCCTTTTGGCTGTGGACTGTGGACCAGGGCATTCTCAGACAGTAGGCCTGCCCATATTCCAAGGGTCATGGACCCCTTGCTCCATCATCAAAGCCCCCAGGTGCAGGTCAAGTCCTCCTCAGCCTGCCACCTCTTCTGCTTTCTCTTTCATCAGCATATCTCTCAGACTGCTACTTCCCTCTTCCCCTTCTAAAGGGCCTAGTAATCACAAGCTTCACCTCACCTGCAAAGTCTTTTTTCCAACCATAGAAACATATTCAATGGTCCCAGGGATGAGGGCATGAACATCTTTGGAAGCTTGTTATTCTGCTCACCACAGTCTATTTTCAAACCTCCACAATATAGGTGCTTCATAGCTATAGAGAGCAGCAGCAAGCCACTGCCATTGATCTTTTCTTTTAGGTGAACAAAGAGCATACATACTCCATTTATTGCCACTGAGGAGGAGGGATATTTTTCCAGTTTACTGTGAAGCCCCCTGTTATGGTTTGGTTGTGTCACCACCCAAATCTCATCCCCAGTTGTAATGGGAATTGTAATCCCCATGTGTTGAGGGAGGAAACTGGTGGGAGGTGACTGAATCATGGGGACAGTTTCCCCATGCTGTTCTCATAACAATGAGTGAGTTCTCACAAGACCTGGTGTTTGATAAGTGTCTGGCACTCCCCCACCCCCTACCTCCTGCAGCCATGGTAAGATGTGCCTTGCTTCCCTTTCACCTCCACCATGATTGGAAGTTTCTTAAGACCTTCCCAGCTATGTGGAACTGTGAGTCAATGAAACCTCTTTTGTTTATAAATTACCCAGTCGCAGGTAGTATATTTATAGCAGCATGACAACCGAAAATTGGCACGAGGGTAGTGGGATGCTGCCATAAAGATAACCTGAAACTGTGGAAGTGACTTTGGAACTGGGTAATGAGCAGAGGTTGGAACAGTTTGGAAGGTTCAGTAAAAAAAAAAAAAAAAAAAAAAAAAAAGAGGAAATGTGGGAAAGTTTGGAACTTCTTAAAATGTTGTTGAATGGTTTTGACCAAATGCTGATTGTGATATGGACAATGAAGTTCAAGTTTAACTGGTCTCATGAAGATGAAGACGAGAAACTTCCTGGGAAGTGGAGCAAAGGTCAGTCTTGCTATGCTTTAGCAAAGAGACTGGCAGCAGTTTACCCCTGCTCTAGAGATCTGTGAAGTTTGAATTTGAGAGTGATTATCTGAAATTGGAACTTAGGTTTAAAAGGAAAGCAGAACATAAAAGTTTAGAAAATTTATAGCCTGATCATGTGGTAGAAAAGAAAAGCCCATTTTCTGGGGAGAAAGACAAGCTAGCTACAGAAATTTGCATAAGTAATGAGGAGCTGAATGTTAATTGCCAAGACAAGGGAAAAATGTCTCCAGAGTATGTCAGAGATCTTTAGAGGCAACCCCTCCCATCATAGGCCCAGAGACCAAGGAGGAAAAAAAATGGTTTCGTGGGCTGGGCCCAGAGCCCCACTGCTCTGTGCAACCCTGGGCCTTGGTGCCCTGTGTCTTGGCTGCTCCAGGGCCAGTGGTGGCTAAAAAGGGCCAAGATTCAGCTTAGGCCATTGCTTCAGAGGGTGCAAGCCCCAAGCCTTGGTGGCTTCCATGTGGTATTGAGCCTGCATACAGAAGACAAGATTTGAGCTTTGGGAGCCTCTACCTAGATTTCAAAGGATACATGGAAATACCTGGATGTTCAGGCAGAAGTCTACTGCAGGGGCACAGCCCTCATGGAGAACCTCTACTTGGACAATGCAGAGGGCAAATATGGGGTTGGAGCCCACACACAGAGTCCCCACTGGGGCACTGCCTAGTGGAGCTGTGAGAAGAAGGCCACCAACCTCCAGACCCCACAATGGTAAATCCACCTACAGCTTGCACCGTGCACCTGGAAAAGCCATAGGCACTCAATGCCAGCCCATGAAAGCAGCCACAGGAGCTGTACCTGCAGAGCCACAGGGGTGGAGCTGCCAAAGGCCTTAGGAGCCCACCCTTGCATCAGCATACCCTGGATGTGAGACATGGAGTCAAGGAGATCATTTCAGAGCTTTGATGTTGAATGACTGTCCTTCTGGGTTTCAGACTTGCATGAGGACTGTGACCCCTTTGTTTTGGCCAATTTCTCCCATTTGGAATAGGAACATTTACCCAATGTGTGTACTCTCCTTGTATCTTGGAAGCTACCAAGTTGTTTTTGATTTTACAGACTCATAGGTGGAAGAAATCTGCCTTGTCTCAGATGAGACTTTGGACTGTGGACTTTTGAGTTGATGCTGAAATGAGTTAAGATTCTGAGGGACTGCTGAAAAGGTATGATTGCATTTTGAAATGTGAAAAGGACATGAGATTTGGGAAGGGCCAGGGCAGAATGACATGGTTTTACTCTGTGTCACTACCCAAATCTCATCTCAAATTGTAATTTCTACGTGTTGAGGGAGGAACTTGGTGGGAGGTGACTGGATCATGAGGGCAGTTTCCCCCAAGCTGTTCTTGTGACGGTGAGTTCTCACGGCATCTGATGATTTTAGAAGTGGCACTTCCCCCTTTACTCTCTCTCTCTCTCTCTCTCCTGCTGCCATGTAAGATGTGTCTTGCTTCCTCTTTGCCTTTTGCCTTGATTGTAAGTTTCCTGGGGCCTTCCCAGTGATGTGGAACTGAGTCATTAAACCTCTTTTGTTTATAAATTACTCAAGCTCAGGTGGTATTTTTGTAGCAGTGTGAGAACAGACTAATATAGGAGAAATAATAACTTCAGGAAGACAGCACGATTTGTACAAAAAACATGTAACTGATCAAATTTATCTCACTTTTTGCCAAAGAAGAAAGGAGAAAAGATGGGCTCCAGGGAACTGGTCTTGATGGTGACAGAAGTGATCTAAACAGGAAAACCAGCAGGGGTTCTAAGTCTAGTTTCAGTATGTGGATGTGTGTGATTTTAAAATAAACACAGCAGTCAGAAAGTCCAAGTGTAAGATTTACTGCAAAATTTGTAAATCTCCCAGAACTCCAGTCAGACCAGAAACTCCACAGGCCCAGATCATCACATATCTTTTTCTGGTATTTCCACTTTCATTCTTAGCATAATCTGGAATGTCCAGAGTATAAGAGGTAACCTGGTCTTCTTGTCCCCAACTCCCTCTAGCTGCCAAAAGTGAATCTCACTCCTCAGAACTTGTTCTAAAAGAAGTAAAATAATGTAGAAAGTCATTTTTTGTTCCCTGTCACTATTTTGCAGAAAGGCGGTGTATTAGGTTTCTCCAGAAAAACAGAACCAATAGGACATGTGTGTGTGTATATAGGAAGAAATTTACATTAAGGAATTTGCTCACATGATCATGGAGGCTGGCAAGTCGAAAATCTGCAGAGTAGGCCAGAAGACAGAAGCCCCAGAAAGAGCCAGTGCTGCATTTCAAGTCTGAAGGCCGAGTCCTGCAGAATTCTCACTTGCTCAGGAGCAGTCAGTCTTTTGCTTTATTCAGGCTTTCATCTCATGTGATGAGACCCACTCACATTAGGGAAGGCAATCTGCTTTACTCAAAGCCCACCAATTTAAATGTAAATCTTATCCAAAAACTCCCAGAATAATGTTTGACCACTTATCTGGGCCCTGTGACCCAACCAGGTTGAAACATAAAATTAACCATCACAGACAAGTCAGCAATTATTCATGATTCGTCAATCTTGAGTGTCTCATCATATTTGTGTTTTGCAATCTTTCTTCTGTAGGTGTTTGGTAAACTAAGTGGAGCTCACAAAATCCAATTACACTTCTGGAAATGCATTGTAGAGGAAAAATATTGTGGCCTCTTCCCAGGAGACGTGAATTCAATACATCAGAGAATTCTATAATCCTAAAATGCAATTAGGAAGAACTCTGGGGCCCATATGATTCAATTTTTAGTCATAGTTAATAAACCTGCTACAGAGACTGAAAGATGAGATACATGAGGCAAAAAGCTGAAGAAACTCATGTTTCCTGAGGACAAAGAGGAATGCAGAAAAAAAATTATCTAAACACATGTAAACATTCTCTAATATACATTTCCTGTGTATATACACAAAGTCAACCAAAAATTTTTAAAATTCCCTTAAATAAATACACATAGGCAGTGTGTGCATACATACACATATATATCTAACCTGAAAACTTTCTGTATTTAAATAAATACGTATTTAAGTCTGTATATTTGAATATTTCCTTGTGAGTTTCAAGCTAGCCTCATACTTGGTGCTAAAAATGTTAGAAGCATTCTTATTGACATCAGAAGCAAACAAAGCGTGACTGTTATTTATCAATACTGTTACTTAACTTTTTTAAAAAATAAAGTAACAAGGAATATAAAAAATTAAGTGATAAAATTTTTAATTTATTTTTAGTGAAGTAAAAATAGTATATATTTGTGATATATATAAAATAGTATATATATAAGATGTTTTGAGGTATGTATACATTGTGGAATGCCCAGGCTAAATCAAGCCATTTAACATACATATTACATATTAACATATATTACATATATATTACTGCTCAAACCTATCATTTTTTGTGTGTGGTGAAAACACTAAAACTTATTCTCTGAGGAATTTTTAAGTAGACAATATATTGTTATTAAGTATAGCCATCATGATGTGCAGTAGGTCTCTTGAACTTATTCTTCCTGTCTAACTGAAATTTTGTAAACTTTGACAAACAATGAGATAAAAAATTTAAACAAGTACACAATTTTTTTTTATCTAAAAGAACTCAAGAATACTAACAATAATATTGTGAAAAATAAGAGATTTCTGTAAAGTGGCTGGTTCAAAATGAATATAAAAATCAGTAGCCTTACTGTATATAAATAACCACCAACAGAAAAAAATAGAAGAAAAACTTACTTACAAAGCAACCACAAACAAGCAATAGGAATAAATTTAAGGTTATGAGTCAGATCTGTAAGAAAAAAATTTAAATACTTCAAGGAAGACTTGAATAATAATGTAAGGGTTACTCCGTTCTTAGGTAAGAAGACTTCAAATTATAAGAATATCAATTCTGTTTACATTAATCTATAAATTATATTTCATCCCACTATCAAATGTCACCACACACAAAAAATGATAGGCAAAAAATTTTTAACTAAACTTATATTTAAATTCATGTAAAAATAAATATCCATGCATAACTAGAATAATTCTAGAAAAAAATATAAAGACTAGAGGTTAAAACAATTAAAACAAAAATAATTTAAATAATGTGGTATGTGGCAAAAGATAGTCTAAAGGAAGAAAAAAAGGATACCAGAAATATATTTTAAAAACTACATAATTGAATTTATAACATGATTAAGGAGGCATTAGATGTAAATGTGAGTAAAGATAGATTCTTCAATAAATGAAGTTTTGATAACTTGATGACATTTTGGAAAAAAGAAGTTCGTCTTTCATTCCAAAATTTCCAGATAAATCTAACATTAAAATAAAAAACAGAAGAAATTACAAAATATTGGAAAAAAGCATGGGTGAATTTTTTTAACACAGTGTTAGCAAGGGAAAGACTCCTAAGCTAAAAAAAAAAAAAAAAAAAAAAAAAAACCCACAAATTTGACTACATTATAAAAGAAAAAAAAATGGGAAAAACATTCAGAACATATGTCTAACGAAGTTTTAATTTTCTTAATATCCAAAGAACTATAAATCAAGAAGAAAAAGATTTAATACTTGTATTAAAAATCAAGCAGAAGTCTTGGCCGGGCATGGTGGCTCACACCTGTAATCCCAGCATTTTAAGAGGCTGAGGTGGGGGGAATCACCTGAGGTCAGGAGTTCAAGACCAGCCTGGCCACCACGGCGAAACTCCATCTCTATTAAAAAATACAAAAAAATAAAAAATAAAAAATAGCCAGGAGTGGTGGCACACATCTATAGTCTCAAATACTTGGGAGGCTGAGGCGCAAGAATCACTTAAACTCAGACGGTGAAGTTTGCATGAGCAGAGATCACGCCACTCTACTCCAGCCTGGGCAATGGAGCAAGACTTCATCTCAAGTTAAAAAAAAAAGAAAAATTAAATTTAAAAAAATCAAGCCAAGATCTTGACCATGTAGTACTCAGAAAACTACAACTTAAAAAAATAAAAAGAAAAGGAAAATACAACTTAAAACTCTATGGAGAGAATATGTTTTCACTTAAATGTATAAGGATCAAAGTTGGATGAAATATTCTGTGTGGAAGAACAGGGCAACAGCGCGAGTGCATTGTGGCTTGGCATATACATTGGTGCAAGTTTATAGAGGTTAACTAGAAAACACCTAATAAAATTCAAAATTCATACTGCTTTGACTCAGCAGTTTTATTTCTTGGAATTTCTTCTACACATAGTCTTTCACATGTGCACAAAGACATATGTCAAAGGCTATTTAGTATAGTGCTGCTTGCAATAGCCAAATGTACCTCAATAATTCAACTACGGCACAAAATAAAATACAAACAAAATTTAGAAATCATTTCTTTATCTCCTAAAATAGATTTCAAAAATATAATAACAAATGAAAAAAATCAAGATATAGAAAAGCATGTGCAATATTCTAGTGTGTGTGCAAATTAAAGGGGAGATAGGATATGTGCTTGTCTGGCGTAGGCACAGTGTGTCTATAGCATGATGCTCAATAGGCTGGGTACGGCAAGGAGAAACCAAGGTTATAGAACAAGATGGGGAGAAAACCTGATTTACACCACTATATATTATTCTGTACTTTAAAAAATTGTGCACCATATGTATACATTACCTCTTCTAAGTGAGTACGTAAATTCAAAGTCATTGGAAATTTTGTGGGCAGCTGATTCACAAAATCAAATTGTAAAAGAAAGGTTATAGCAACAGGAGCTAGCTATGGTAATATTACATATTGTGCTCATAGTATTCTTGGATAGTTAAAGAGTCAATATTAAAAGTCTTCATATGTGTATGTTCCCATGTGTGTGTATGTATTTGACATAAGAAAACTTTAAGGCAATGACCAAGCAGTTTCAAAAATGTATTAAACACAATTATACATCAAGCAACAGAAAAGAAAATACAACGAAGAAAAAACATTCCCTACCCTTACACCACTTCATACTTAATAGAACAAGTGGGTCCAAGATAGTAAGAAAGAAAAATGAGCAGCACGACTAAAATAACTTAGGGTGGCTCAGGTAACACTAAAAGATGATTGTAGAGATATCTTTCAGAAGGAAAACGGTAATTAAAGTCTTGGCCCTCTCTGACTTCCAAGATCTTACTAACTCCCTTAAAAAGAACAAACTCTTCCAGATCCAATCATCATTAGCTGCCTACAATTGCTAACACAGTCTCTGTTAGACGGGAGTATTCTGTTCTTACCTGACAATATAGATGTGCAGCAGTTGAACAGCCAGTAACTCAGCCGACAGAGACCATGAAGAACACAGAAGGGAGAATAAGTTACATAAACAGTGTACAGAATCTTTCACAAAACACTGTATCATCACTATTGAGAACATCCTTTTATAACTCCAAAAGGTTAAAGAAAATAACAATTGACTAAAGATACTCTCATATGTAATGCCCCTCTGGAGACCATTCCACATTCTCTTCAGTTTATTTTTATGTGTAACAATCCTCTTCCAGAATTTGGAACTTAGTAAATCAAAAAGAACCTCAAAAATAGCTTTTCTAAACGTACTTTTTTTTTTGGCTACTTTCTACATTGATTTACACATTCCATTGAGTTACACATATTCTGCTGAGTCTTACAAATTTATAAATGCTTGAGCTTTGATTTAAAATTTGAATCATAAGAAGGTGTCATCAAGTGTTCATTGAGATTTGAAGTTCTTTTCCAAAAACTCAAAAAGATCCAAATATGATCACCTCAGATGTGTAAATCAGGGGTCAGCTAACTATGGCCTGGAAGCCACTCTGGCTCACTGACTGATTTTGCAAATAAAATTTTTTGGAACATACCCACTATCATCTGCCTGCATGTTGTCTGTGGCGACTTTTACGCTATAAGAAGCAAGTATGGTCGTCGCCATGGAAACCATATGGTCTGCAGCCTAAAATATTCACTGTCTAGTCCTGTAAGAAAACGTTTTCTGACCCCTGATTGAGGCTCATGGAATCACAGCCTGAAGATCCAGAGGAACTTTTGTTTCTTAGCTATGTGACTACATCAGCAATAATTAAGCTTCTCTCTCCAGTAATAGCATAGGCTTTCAAGCTAAACAGCCTCAGGTTTCTATGCTGTATCTACCATGCTTGTGTATACTTAGCTAAGTTGTTTATTCTCTTGGTGCCTACTTTCTCATCTGTAATTTGAGGATAATAATATACATAGTATAAGATCATTGTGAGAGTTATGTTATTTGTAATAGTCACAGGGCAAAGTGAAGACACCAATGGACAAGAATCTAACTATCTCAAAGGGCGTCCTTTCCGTGTGTTTATTATTTATCAGTCTTAAAACAGCCACCATTTTATTATAGCTCAATTTTGTGGTTAAGGGGTTCAGGCAGGGCTCCTCAGCTGAGGGTTCTATTGTTCCATGTGGTGTCAACTGAACGGGCTGGTCTGGAGGTCTCCAGAGAGCTAGACTCTCCTGTGACTTGATAGGTTGTCCAAAAAGGCAGAGCTCAAGCCAAGCTCAGTAATCCCAGCCTGTAATCCCAGCACTTTGGGAGGTGTAGATGGGCAGATCACTTGCAATCAGGAGTTTGAGATCAATTCGGGCAACATGATGAAACCTCATCTCTACTAGAAAAAAAAAAAAGGCTGGGCTCAGCTAGGACTGTCAACCAGAGGACTGACATGGAGCCTCTCAAACATGGCAGCGTCAAGGCAGATGGACTTACTTCAGAGCAGCTCAGAGCTCCAGAGAGAGTGCTCCAAGAAGCAAAGGCAGCAGCTCTAAGACTTCTTGTGAGTCCCATAGTGTCACTTCCACCACCACACTTCATTGATCAAGCAAGTCTCTGAGGTCAGACTCTAACTCTCAATGGCAGGAGTCACAGAGAATTTACAGCCATCCTTAATCTACCATGACATTAGACTAAAATCAGGGACTCCCAGTTTCAAAATGGCAGTGTAGAGGCAAGCTGGCTTCACTTCTTCCCACCCACTGAGAGAAAAGCAGAAACAAATACACAGAACCAAGATTATCGCCAGCAGTGGCTCTGAACTCATATAGGAGGGTGACAGTTCCTGAGGCCACAGAGAAGTAAATTTTACTAAACAAACCACCAAAGCAACAGGAATTTGATTCAACCAAAGAAGTGGTGGGTATAGGATTGCATAAAAATAAGGGCTAATGTGGTGGCTCATGCCTATAATTCCAGCACTTTGGTAGAATGAGGTGGGTGGATCACCTGAGGTCAGGAGTTCAAGACCAGCCTCGCCAACATGGCAAAGTCCCATCTCTACTGAAAATATGAAAATTAGCCAGCATGGTGGTGCACATCTGTGGTTCCAGCTACTCTCAAGAAGCTGAGGCAGGAGAATTGCTTGAACCCAGGAGGTGGAGGTTGCAGTGAGCTGAGATCGCGCCACTGCATTCCACCCTGGGCAACAGAGTAAGACTGTCTTAACAACAACAACAAAAAATTAATTAAACTAATTTTTCACTTCACATTGTTTTGGCAGTATTTTAACATGACTTATTCATTTGAATATCCAAAATGGTTGGAATTTTCAATGCCCTCATTCATTTTGTAGAATGTATCGGATTAGCTAAGCCACCATTCTAATTACACCTATAAAATAACCAAAAAAGGCACTTTCTCCCTCCAAGGGTAATAAGTACAGTGCTGCTAAAAATATGAAGGATTATAGCTATATTTGAGAAGTATTTTGAGCAGTTTGAAATGGAAAGTGATAACCACCTACTAACCTGTTTCTTTCCTCAAATATAGAAATATAATTGGTATTTACATTTTTTATTCTATATTATTGCAGATGTGTTGTGGGGGTTGAGCCCATGATGGTGAGGAATCCTGGAGTGTGTCATTTGCCAGATCCAAGTGGGTGGGTCTACCAAGACATGAGATGAAACTAAATTGAAAAGTGAAGTGCAATTGGCCCTCATGTGCTGCACAGATGCTGGACCCAAAATAGATGCAAGGGCCCCAGAGCACAGCTGAGGCAGAGCTCTGTGCAGCAAGCTAACAGCTTCACTTTCTGTAGCTCCTTGCAAACAATGAAAACTTAAGGACTGGAGTGGGACGGAGGATTGAAGATTGAAATTTTTATGTGAGAAAGAGTGTAATTGTGTAAATGAGAAAAATAACTGAAATCTATTTTAGAAATTCTCTCTTTGTGCAAATAGAAAACCGTCTTTATAAAATTTATGACTTTCTTTTAAAAATGTCACTCTCTGATATACAAAAAAAAGGAGCTTTTTTTTTTTTTTTTTTTTTTTTTTGAGACGGAGTTTCACTCTTGTTACCCAGGCTGGAGTGCAATGGCGCGATCTCGGCTCACCGCAACCTCCGCCTCCTGGGCTCAGGCAATTCTCCTGCCTCAGCCTCCTGAGTAGCTGGGATTACAGGCACGCGCCACTATGCCCAGCTAATTTTTTGTATTTTTAGTAGAGACGGGGTTTCACCATGTTGACCAGGATGGTCTCGATCTCTCGACCTCGTGATCCACCCGCCTCAGCCTCCCAAAGTGCTGGGATTACAGGCTTGAGCCACCGCGCCCGGCTAAAAAGGAGCTTTTTAATCATCTTTATTGTATTTGTGTCACTTTAATGGACATATCTTGGAGGCTGGATGGGAGAACGGAGGCAGAATCCTTTTAGTACACTAGGCTAGAATAAGGCTCATTTATTTTAACCACTACTGTTTTACTTGATGGGCAAACCAGCTCCTCAAAGGGATACTTTAAGTTCAGTGGCACTGTTTCCATTTCAAAACAATGCTTCCTAAAAAAAATCCATTAATCAGATCAGCAATTAACACTTTTTTTGTATAAATAACGTGAGTTTGTCTTTCCATATATATTTTTTTTCCTTTGAGAGTGTGACCCACTGAAGAAAATACACATACAATAAAACATACTTCAATATTAACAAGTATTTAATATTGTTATTTTGTAATTTAAGCTATTAAATTTTTAAAGTTTATCATTTAAAATATAATAAAATCAACTGGAAACAAAATCCACATTTCTTTACGTATTTCTTTATATATTTAATTTAATTAATTAATCTATTTATTTGAGACAGTCTTGCTCTGTTGCCCAGGCTGGAGTGCAGTGGCACTATCTTGGCTCACTGCAACTTCTGCCTCCCAGGTTCAAGCAATTCTCCTGTCTCAGCCTTGGGCATAGTGGTGTGTGCCTGTAATCCCAGCTGCTTAGAAGGCTGAGACATTTTTTGTATTTTTACTAGAGACGGGGTTTTGCCATGTTGACCAGGCTAGTCTTGAACTCCTGACCTTGTAATCCACCCGCCTCAGTCTCCCAAAGTGCTGGGATTATAGGAGTGAGCCACTGCACCTGGCCTATATATTTTATTAAATAAACTTTTATTTAATAAAAAATATTTTGGCTCTGAGGTTTTTCTTCTCAGTGGCATATCTACATCTGCCATGCAATATATATCCTCGTGCCAAGGGACACCATTCATGAGAGCCTAAATACACAGGCGTGAAGTCATGGCTTCTTAGAAAGGAACCACTATTCAAGAAGAATGAATCTCATCCATTAATAATCACCCATAATTATAATATAAGCAGTTTATAAAATGTTTTCACATAAATTGCCTCATCTGATCCTCACAAGATTGTGAGTTAAATTTTACTCTGCCCATTCTATAGCTAAAGAAATAGAGGCTCTGAAAAGACAAGCTTTTTTCTTTTCCCCACAAGTCCCTGACCAGCCCCACAGTGAGTTGGGACTGAGCATGCGCTTTCCACTGTGTCCTCCTTTTCAGCCTCCACACTACTCAGCAGCACTATCTGTTCTGGTCACAGGGATTTTCTATCTGTCTCCCATGAAACCCCCTCTCCCGCCTGTCTGTTTAAATACCGCTTCTCTTGCTTGCTTGAACACCTTTAGCCCAGAAAGACTTTGCTAAACACTTCAGCCCACACCTATCTCACCTTTTGACAATAGCCCACATTACTTACTAGCTCCACGGTATCTGGCTATACTATTGTTCTTCTCCTTCTCTAATATTTCCAAGTCTTAGAGGCATCTAAGAAGCACATAAATACCTTGAGTTAAAGGGCTGTGCCATCTCCTCGCCTTCCCCCAGGTGCTAAGCACAGTTCTGTACAGAGTAGGCGAATATTTGCTATTCAAATGAGAAAATTGAAAATCTCTCTTCTTAAGCCAGGTGCCTGGTGTCATTCCTCTGCCTGAAAAGCCCTTTGTGCTTCAACCTCCCCAACTCCTAATTATCCTTAAGTATCAGCTCCTGTCCCTTCCTTTGTGAAGCTGCCCTGAATCATCAGGGACATTTTAGTCACTGTCTCCCAGCATTTGTGACACTCCATGGTGATTATTTACGTTTGTCTCCCCCATCAAACAATCAGGAAAATGCATGCAACAATCGATACTAGCCATAATGTCAAATGCCTCCCATATTCTTCTCTAATTGTTAATAGAAGGAATCCTTAAAACTCCAATTAGATTGTAAACTCCTTTGAATAGGGAGGCTGTCTTGGTAGATATTCGTGGAGGGAATGCAGACCTTGGGAAAAGATTGAGTCTAAAGCAGTACAGTCATCTCCAGTGAAACATATTCTTCACAGAAGAAGAATAAACTAATTGCACAAAGCCTTTAAAAACATCACCCAAATATTTTTTCAGAGAAAATTAGTATATCTTTATCGAATTTTATTATCCTAAACAAATCGTTAAGTTCACAACACATTTGGCACAAACTTATTGGAAGAAAATTGATGGGAAACAAAGAAGGCTGTCCTGTGAATCTTTTTTCTTTTTTACAAAAAAAAAAAAATCTGATGCAAATATTTCTCACAACTCTAAGATGAGCTATGTGCTCCATAAAGATTTCATCTAATTCCTAAAATATGTGGAATTTGGCTTTCCATAACACATTTTACATTCTGGATAATGAAAAGTAATGAACTGAATATAGACTATTATATAAAAGTGAATACTATGATCATTATTCATCCTGAACATTAGAATCCATTTTAATTATGTCTTAGTAAATTTAGTCTATTTTAATTATAGCTTAGTGAATTTCATGGCATAAAAAAGTATGTAGAGAGGCCGGGCGCGGTGGCTCAAGCCTGTAATCCCAGCACTTTGGGAGGCCGAGGTGGGTGGAGCACGAGGTCAAGAAATCGAGACCATCCTGGTCAACAAGGTGAAACCCCGTCTCTACTAAAAATACAAAAAATTAGCTGGGCATGGTGGCGTGTGCCTATAATCCCAGCTACTCAGGAGGCTGAGGCAGGAGGATTGCCTGAACCTAGGAGGCGGAGGTTGCGGTGAGCCGAGATCGCGCCATTGCACTCCAGCCTGGGCAACAAGAGCAAAACTCCGTCTCAAAAAAAAAAAAAAGTATGTAGAGTTCTTGATTTGGGGTGGCAGTGCTGTGCACTCAAGACTGGGCTTGTATAGGAATGAACATGGGAACCAGAACTCAAACTACAGAATCAGGGTCACCTGGGGAAACTTGCTAAACGCCCTGGCCTCAGCCCCAGAGATTCTGAATCAACTTCTATACTTTTAATAATAGTGATAGTGATTTATACTAAAATTTGGAGACCAATGTCCTAGGAGCATAAAGTCAGTGATAATGAAGCCAGCTCCTACTAGGCATGAAAGGACTAATTATGTCCATCTCTTCCCAACTCTGTCTCCAGTGATGACACACTGGAGACTAAATCAGTCATGGAGGCTACATTGTTAAACATTTACTAGCACTCCACTGGATAAGACATCAGAGCTCTGGTCTTTCCCCATAAGAGAATGCTTTGGATAAACTTGGCCCTGCTGACATTCTCTGACAGGGATTCTGTTACAAGCTTAAGAAGTATAGTAGAAACTCAAAGTTCTCAAGTTGTCAGACTCGGCACCTTCCCTTAGCAACGTGAAAATTGAAAGGCTTAAAGAAGTGAGCTAATACTCATTTTAAAAGCAAGAAAAAAGAAAGTTTCTTGTGGTGGTACAACTTTTAAGGATTTACAGTCCAGGTTTTACTCTGGATAAGGTGAATCCAGGGGAAGAGGGACAGTGAGGTGACCCACAGATCTTCTTTGCCAACTTTCTTATATTTCTTAAGGTCCAGCTGTCCTATTATGTTTCAAATCCAACTCTTATCCAAATACGAAGACCTGATAGGAAATACTCCAGGGCATCCACTCTCCTGCCCCTCCTAAACAGGTGGTATGCATTTATACTCACCTATTTACCTAAACACAAACCAGACCTTGATAGATGCAGCCTAATTAAAGATGCTATTAAATAACACAACTCAGAGATTTGAGTTTCCGAATGACTGGGTTGGCAATGAAAGTCCCAAAACCCTGAGGCATAGTCACACTCCAGAGCTTTATGTGCAATATCTCAGGGTGGAAAAACTGTAGTTCTGAAAGAGAAAAAATATCTTGCAGCTTCACTCACTGATGCAAATTGAGTGATAAAAGCCTCCTTTAAAAAAACGTGGTAGAGCAGACTAAGCCTTGGTTCACAAGATAAATACAAAGAATTCATCCTTTAAAACAGTACAAAAGGCACCAAAAATATTCTTAGTGATGATTTTGCAAGGTAAACATTGCATGAATAGAATCACATATATTGAGCATCTAAGCTAGATTTCCTGGTACACTTAGGGTTTTATGAAATTCTATTTTCTCTAATCAAGGCATTTCCATTGCCAACTAGCTGAATGAGATTAATGTACACCTCATAAAGAGTAAATTACCTCACAGAAAAAATAAGACTCCTTCAGCGAGGGAATGTGTCCCAATTTGAGATTTGGAAAATATGATCACCATGTTTATGGAATTCATGATAATGCTCTCCTTAGAGCTAAACTCTATGTCCAAAAGTAGCTTCCATCTTAGAAATGTAAGGAAATGCATATGGAAGCTCCCAGCATCTTCGTTTAAGTGTTAAGCTTACTTCTCAGTGCTTCCTCTCCCTTGAGTCAAACCCACTACCTCGCTAAGGCTGAAAGTCAATTGAATTAACGAAGGCAAACAACTTCAAATGTCACAAAGTTAGTTGATGCTTTTGGGGCCACTGGTTATCTGTGGAACTAAATGAAGAAAGGAAAAGAATAGAAAAGGGATAAATAATGTAAGTAATGTGGGAGAATGAGAATGTTTTCCTAAATGATTAACTTAACTGCCATTTCTCCCATATTTCAGCCCTTTGTTTTTAAGAGTCACTAAGCATAGGGATCAGTCTCTTAGACGAGATCCTGAGAACTGAAGGAGTACAGTCAGGAGCACAGACTAATTATGAGGCCTGGACATTGCAACTCCGGGTGGTCCCTGCTGGGACTGTGCAGTTATGTGGTACCTAAACCACACAGATGCCAAGGAATATTCCATGCCAGAAATTGTTCCCCTACATCTGATTTTCCATGAGAAACTTGGCAGAATGTTTTCCTGTTTTTCCCCTTAGATGGACAATTTGGATAATATTAGAATTCAACACTCATGAATCAATTTGTCCACCCCCATGGAACATCATATCTTAAATATCATTTCTAAACTTAGGTATTTAAAATATTTATCTGGAAAGGAGATAGGAAAAAGGACCATGGCATAAAAAGTGACCTGAATGAGCAATTTCTACTGTATATTCTATTTTGGGAAAACATATTTTACAGCCTCTCATTTCAAATAATATTGCACTCGAGTGTAATAAACACTCTGAGATATCCTGCAGTTAAAACAAACATTCTTAGATTAATTTTTAGTTTAACATTTTTCAAACTTTTAAACTGCAGAGCACTGTTTATATTATCCCTCTTGGTTCAGACTGTTACAACAAAGTAACATAATGTGGGTGGCTCATAAACAGAAATTGATTTCCCGTAATTCTAGAGGCTGGAAGTCCAAGATCAGGGTTCCAGCATAGCCAAGTTCTGGTGAGGCTTTTCTGATAGGTTGCAGCCCATTGACTCACATGATGAAAAGAGAATGAGAGAACTCTCTGGGCTCCTTTCTGTAAAGGCATTAATTTCCTTTATGAGGGCTCCAACCTCATGTCCTAATCATTTCCCAAAGACTCCATCTCCAAATACCATCACATTACGGATTCAATTTCAACATATAAATGTGGGTGGGGGGACACAAACATTCGATCCACAGAAATCCCTGCTAACATCATAAGAAACTCATGTTTCTGGCCCACTAGCTGAAATGTCAGTCAGATAGGTCTTTTCTTTTCTTTTTTTAGAAAAATAAAACAAACAAACAAACAAAAAACAAACAGAAAAGTGCTAAAAGAGGTCCCTTCTCTGGTTCTGTACATAGCCTTATACATAAGAATTCTTCACCAGACTAATCCGGTTCTGAAGCCATTGGCTGTGTCAACCAGTTAGGCCATGCACTTGGAATCTGGCAAGCCTTGGGGACAGCAGAGCAAAATATTTCTGCTCAGGAGAGAAAGAAGCAAAGCTTCTATTTCCAGCATTCAATATTTTGTTCTCCAGGGATGGTATTGCTGCTCAGATTCCAAATTCCAAATGACAAATTGTGCTTGAAGGCATTGATTTCCTTTTCTGGGAAAGATTTACTAGCTACTACATATGCTCCATCTTTATTGTATATTTGGTTATTGAATTATTCTTCATAACTGTTTTTCTTACTGAACTATTTCTTAAAGAACTGAACTCAGTAAGTTAATACTTCAGCTCAAATCCTTTGCAGCAATATGCGGAAGATGCAGGTGCTGCAACTCTCAGCAATAAAAGAGCTGCTAATGTAGACATAATCATACATTGTAAAGGAGCAGATGCATTATAAACTCAATTCTGCAGGAAGTGGGACAGTGCTGGCCTCAAGGGCTTCCTTACTGAGATTTCTGGAGTTGATGTTACTAACAGCACACACATCCCTTCCCATCCCACTGTACCTAAGATTCTTTTCAGATCCCTGGTATTTGAGTTCCTCCCAGTGTTACTTCTATGTTCACCCTGCAAATGCCAAAGAAACTACAGAAAACGGGAGGAAGGGCCAGGTGCAGAGGCTCACACCTGTAATCACAACACTTTGGGAGGCCAAGGAGGGCAGATCACAAAGTCAAAAGATCGAGACCATCCTGGCCAACATGATGAAATCCCTGGCTCTACTAAAACTACAAAAATTAGCTGGGCATGGTAGGACGTGCCTGTAGTCCCAGCGACTTGGGAGGCTGAGGCAGAAGAATCATTTAAAACAGGGAGGCAGAGATTGCAGTGAGCCGAGATTGTGCCACTGCCCTCCAGCCTGGGCAACAGAGTGAGACTCTGTCTCAAAACAAACAAACAAAGAAACCAAAAAAGGGGTGGGGAGGGGAGGAGGAGAATGGGCTGTGTTGCAGCGGGGGAGGGAGCCAAGGAAAGGGTGCACAGTCACTACAACATCAAGCACTGAGCTCTACAGGAATTTGCATTCCTTGGAGTTGGTCCAAAAATGATGCCCTTTGGTGTCCTGGGAGCTGTCCGGGCCTCTGCGAGAGGAGCAGGCTCTTGTACACACTAGATTTGGCATCGTGGTGACTGAGCAGGACAGGAGGGACTTGGGCTGGCTAGCACGACACAGCATGGAGAAACCTCCCTCTCCAAAGCTTGGTTCTTTCTACCAGCAAACGTAATTAGCCCCAGACCTTCAAGGCCCATCCTGTTGGAGCACTCTGCTCTGGCCACCCTCTTGCCGTACCTCCCCATTAAAAAGAATTCCAAGGCACTAAATCCAGGCCACTCTCCTTTTCTATACTACACTCCAGGGACCCTAGATCATGGGTTCTCTATCCCAGGGCTCAGGCCATTGCCAGGGCTCAGGCCATTGCCAGGTCCTAAGAGACCCTGCCCTGGGTGTGTCCTCTGAAGGGGTCATCTAGCTGAGGGGCAGCTGTCTGCAGAACAGGAAGAGGATGGGCTGGGACACAACTTTGACATGCAGACTAGGGTGTCACACACTTGCATGGATGAGGCTCCTTGTAACGAGGGTATCCGTGGAAGGAGGAAAGATTGTAGGAGTGGGTGCACATTTGTAGTCTTGCCCCTAAGCCCTGCAAACGATGGAGGTGGGCTTGCTGACATCTGTCCTGTTAAGCAGCATCAGGAGACATCTTCATATACTTACAAAAAATAGGCTTCTTGCTCTTCTGTGAACAGTAAATAAGAGCTGCTAGCCATTAATGTGTATTAGACTCTGTGCTAAGTTTACACTTACTACCTCATTTAATCAACTCTAATATGTGAGGAATAGCATTATTCCCATTTTACAGACAAACAAAAGAAGGCTGAGAGAGGTTAAGTAATTTGTTCAAGTTAACACAGGTGGTAGGTGGTGGCCTGCAGTTCAAAATTCAGAGTGATGTCTCTAATCCTGCGTGAGTGATGGGAAGTGGAGAATGCTGAATAAATGAAGGTAGGGGTTTGATTCTCTGAGATAGAGAAATATCCAGACACCCAGGAAGGAAGCCAGAAAGAAGCAGAAACACTCATAGACAATTAAGTGGCTGAGAGGGAAGAGGAGAAAGTCAGAGGCCAACAACGAAGTGCTGCCAAGAGCTCCAGGCCGTGTGAGTGCTGCATAAAAATTCCAACCTTCTCTGCGCAGAACCTGAACCCCACCCGGGTCTTAAAGCACATCACTCAGTTAATTACACAGCGGACCTTATCATGAGCTAGACCAAAAACAAATTCAAAAGGAGGTTTACATTTTAGACATCAGTAAACTGCTGGCTCTAAAAGTTTTTAGTTCAAAGGAGGAGGGGTGTGTGTGTGTGTGTGTGTGTGTGCGTGTGCGTGTGTGTGTAGTGTATGTTTGTGCGTTAACTAAATATATTTGGAAAATCTATGTGAGGCCCTTGGAATGGGCTCCTTTACATAGTTCCAACAGCTGAAATTGGGTTTTGCTTGCTGTCTTGTAGCCCTGGGGGATCTGTAGGGCTGAATTTCTGAATGAGAACTTGCTGCTATCAGAACTGCTAGGATCAAGGCAGCTGAGCACAAAAGCTCTGGATGTGAATTTTTTTTTTAATAAAAAAAATGTTTTTCACTAAGGTGCATTCAAAGGCAGCTTGCTGAGTTTTAGGAAAAATTAAAAGTAATAAAGAATCATGACCAAATTAATTTAAATGTGTCTTCTATCTCTTCTTTCATAATTGTGGGAAAGGTTTATAAAATATGTTAATAAAGAACACCTCATCGCTTTTCAAATACATTGCAAGTTTTAGGATAATTAATGCGTATAAGTAAAATAGATTATATCAGTGTCGTGTACAATAAAAACAGAACGAAAGACAAGACACTCTCTCATTACTTTGCACATTTGCTCTTGATGTTACATCCTGTCTGTTCTCCATTAACGTCTCTACGTAAAAACATCACTCTTCTTTCTCAGACTACGCAGACTGACATGGTTGCAAAAACCAAAGGAAAAATCCCTGCCACAGGAGAAACAACATTTTTTTTTTCAGAATAAGAAATGATTACAGCAAGAAAGGAGCGTAATCAAAGCGTTCCAGCAGGCCTGTCGGCACCTGCCCACCAGCAATGGAGAGTCCAGCTCCGTGTGTCTTTGGGGCTGTTCCATTCACTTATGGTCTTTATTAGATTAGTGGAGGATGCACGCAGTCCACTTAGGTAGTATATTACCCCATTTCACAGACAGGAGATGACTTATTGATTAATGTATTTTTATATCATTTAAGTGTTTTCTCAGTGTTCTTAAACTTGAACTTTTATTGCTATGATTATAATTTTTTTTAATGTGCCAATGACTCAAAAGTCCTTTATTGGCTGGGCACAGTGGCTCACACCTGTAATCCCAACACTTTGGGAGGCTGAGGCGGGCAGATCACCTGAGGTCAGGAGTTCGAGACCAGCCTGACCAACATGGTGAAACCCTGTCTCTACTAAAAATACAAAAATTAGCCACGTGAAGTAGCTTGTGCCTGTAATCCCAGCTACTTGGGAAGCTAAGGCAGGAGATTTGCTTGAACTTGGGAGGCAGAGGTTGCAGTGAGCCAAGATCACGCCACTGCATTCTAGCTTGGGCAACAGAGCGAGACTCCATCTCAAAAAGAAAAAGAAGTTTTTTATTAAGGTGTAAAAATAGTCATAAAAATAGAAACATTAACAGTGCAACTTAGACTAACTTCATAATAAATAGTGTAGAGGTCTCCAATGTAGATAAAACGTGTTAGGATAGTGAATTTACAAGTGAAGATTTTTCACAAGAATCCAATGAATGACAAATGTTGAAAAAATTGATTTTATTGGATTGACCTGAATTCTTGATGCATTTCTTTTAAACCAGCATGTCATATTAGGGCATTAAAATCATCGATATTTTTGCATCATTTTTCAAATAAAGAACAGTTGCTTTTATGGTGAACCAACTGAGATTCTCCAGAACTTTTCAGTGCAAAACTGATGACTCTGTTGTTACAAGTGGCATGGTCTAATAGGTTAGGGCATAGGCTTTGAGACTGAGCATCCTGTGTGTATATCTGAGCTCTGTCCCTTTCTAGTCTTGGACTTTGAGTAAGTTACTTTGAACATAATGTCTCTTTGTCCCACTTACCTTTTGTGCTCAGTGGTGCTAATAAGTATCTGATCTTATAGAGTTGTTACAAGGGTAAAGAGGGTAAAATGCATGTAAAGTGCTGAGATGAATGGCTGGGAAATACTAAATACTCAGCATTAGCAATTATTAAAGATAAAGAAGAGTCCAAATGCAGAGAAGGCAGTCTTGAAGTCACATTTTTGGGTATACACAGGTACAAAAGGTTTTTTAAAATTTATTTTCAGCACAATAGTTTATTGAATACAAAGTACTATGAAAGGAGGAATGAAATTATTATTTAAAGGTATTTTCCTTTTTTAGTTGACAAAAGTTATATATATATATATATATATATAGTACAGCATGTTTTGAAATCTGTGCACATTATGAAATGACAAAATTAAACTAATTCACATATGCTTTACTTCATGTACTTACCTTTTTTTATAGTGAGAAAAAGAATTATTCTCTTAGCAATTTTTCAGTATATGACACATTATTATTAACTATAGTCACCATGTCATACAATAGAACTCTTGAACTTTTGCCTTCTATCTAACTGAAATTTTGTATTATTCGACCAACATCACCCTCAGCCCCTGCCCTGTTAGGCACTGGTATTGACCATTCTACTCTCTGCTTCTGTGAGGTTGACTTTTTTAGATTCCACATATAAGTGAGATTATGTAGTATTTGTCTGGCTTATTTTATATAGCATAATGTCCTCCAGCTTCATCTATGCCATTGCAAATTACATGATTTACTCTGTTTTTTTTAGGTTGAATAGTATTCCATTATAAAAATTATATTATATTATATATATATATATCACATATTCTTAATCCAATTATCTGTGAATGAACACTTAGATTGATTTCAGATCTTGGTTGTCTGAACAGCACTGCAGTGAATGTGAAAATGCAGATATTATACCACACTGATTTCATTTCCTTTAAATACATGCCCAAAATTAGAATTGCTGGATCATATTTCTATTTTTAACTTTTTGAGGAATTTCCATACTGTTTTCCACAGTGGCTGTACACATTGAATTCTCACCAACAATGTACAAAGTTTCCCTTTTCTCCATATTCTCCCTAACATTTTTTATTTCTTGCTTTGACTATAGGCAGCCTAACAGGTATGAGATGATATCTCACTAATTTGCACTTCCCTGATGATTGGTGATGTCAATATTTTTTCATAAAGCTGTTGGCCAGTTGTATGTCTTACTTTGAGAAATGTCTATTCAGGTCCTTTGCCTATTTTTTAATCAGGTTATTTGTTTTCTTGCTATTGAGTTGTGTTTCTTATATTTTACATATTAATCTTTTACTAGATATCTGGTTCATTTCCTTCCATTCTGTAGGTTGTCTCTTCACTTTGTTGGTTATTTCCTTTGCTGTGCATAAGTTCTCTAGCTTAATGCGATCCCATTTGTTTATTTTTACTATTGTTGCCTGTACTTTTGGGGTCATATTCAAAAAAAATCTTTGCCTAGACCAGTTTCAAGAAGATTTCCTCTATGTTTTTAAATGATAATAATCTTGGGCTCAGAGAAATAGCTTAATAAGATATTGGCAAAGGCTTTTTATCAAGTGGAGCCACGGAGACTGCAAGTTATAAACAGCATACCAGCAGGAAGGCAGTGATGAATACACACACTGCTGGATGAAGCCACATGTTGTGTATGAATTTGTCTGATCTCTGTCCTAGGTTCCTGGGATGGAGCTTCTAAACACTTGGAATTTTCTGAGTAATAGAAGTATCTTTGCTATTCATAGTAGGCACCTTATGAATTTATGTTAACAAGACAACCTATAATGGGCCTTTAGATAGTTTCAGGATCGAGGCTGGCCATGCTGGAAAGGTCAACTATGCCATGAGAGGGTGGGCGTTGAGCAGCCATGTGGTATCAGATCTACCTCCTGGGAAGGGCTGGAGGTCTAGGGGTTGAGTTCAGTCACTTGACTAATGATTCAGTCAATCATGCCCAGGTAATGAAACCCCAATAACATTTTGTTTTAAATACTGAAGCTCAGTTGAGTTTGCCAGTTGGTGAACATGTTTATATGCTGGGAGGGTTATGTAGCCTAATACCATGGGAAAAGAACAGAGAAACCCCATAGTCAGGACTGTCCCAGACCTTGTCTTCTATGCCTCTTCTTCTAGCTGGTCCTAATTTGAATTATTTATAATAAACTGTAATTGTAAGTATGGCAATTTTCTGAGTTCTGTGCATTTATCTATCCAATTAAGAAACTTGAGGGGGTTATGGGAACTCCCAAATTTGTAGGCAGTTGGTCAGAAGTGCAGGAGGCCTGAGGATTCTTGAACTTACAGCTAGCATCTGACATAAGTACAGTCCTGTTGGGGATCTGTTCTGAACTCACGGATTCTGCACTAACTCTGGGTAGTTAGCAGCAGAAGTGAGTTGCAGTGCTGTGCTGTGTCCGTCAGCTCCTGACACTGTGTGGATGGAACTGATGGACTGGAGGACGTGTTAACCTATTTAGCACTGAAATCATGTCTTAGAAAAACAAACTTTTTAAAGTTAAGGATTATTTGATAGTAGCGTAGACTGATAAACAATGTGTTGATTTCAGTACTGATAAAGCTTGAGCTAAGGGCTCTATAAGGAAGGGTCTCTGACACCATCATCCAGTGAGCACTCTACTCACGGGCTAGCAGTCAACAATGACTCCTCATCTTAATTCAATGGTTACGGTGAGAGGAACAACTGTGAGGCAGTCAAATTGAGCCAACAGAATACATTCGTTTCCAGCTTATTCTGCAAATAAATTGGCAATATATATCTGCTTTTCCACTCTGAAATTTTCTGACCATTGAGAACATGCTCACTTCAGCGACTGAAGTTAAAGTTATTACAAAATCAGCTCACCCTGACACTTACAAGGCTGCTGAAAACCATTTCTATGATTCAGTGAAACTTGCTCATGTGTCATAGCTCAACAATAGATCATGAACTCTAGATAGCCTAAAGCTGTCACTTCAGAGGTGACATTTCAAGTTGTTACTGCTGAGGATGTAATACCAGGATTTTACAAGAAAGCCAAAATATGATAGACTAATTGCTGAGAGTTTTACTTTCTCCAAAAAGTTTGCGAAGTTCTTCACTCAACCAGGGAATTAGTAGACTTCATACTAGTCAGTTACATTTTAAAGCCACCTCCACATAATGCAATAAAAATGGGAAAAATTATTTTCCTGAGTAGAATGTAATAAGAGAGTAGATTAGGAAACCATAAGCTGCTTTATCCCAGGCCGAAACCCTCCTAATCCTGCTGGCTTTACACCTGACAGAGTGCCAGAAGTCATCTTCAATGAGAAATGGCCCCAGGAATTCTGAGCCGTTGCCTTTCCCTGAAATCTAGTCAACAGAGTCACCAAGCGCTTGCATCCTTTTTTTCTTAGAAGTTTCTAGTTTAGCAAAATATAAAGAATTTTAAAAAGAAAAGTACCAGGCCAGGCATGGTGGCTCACATCTGTAATCCCAGCACTTTGGGAGGCCAAGGCAGTAGGATCATGAGGTCAGAAGTTCGAGACCAGCCTGATCAACAGGCTCCCAACTCTACTAAAAATACAAGATTTAGCCGGGTGTGGTGACATGCACCGTAATCCCAGCTACTCAGGAGGCTGAGACAGGAGAATTGCTTGAACCTGGAAGGTGGAGGTTGTGGTGAGCTGAGTTCATGCCATTGTACTCCAGCCTGGGTGACAGAGCAAGACTCCATCTCAAAAAAAAAAAAAAAAAGAAAAGAAAAAAAAGAAAAAAAGAAAAGAAAAAGAAAAAGAAACACCAGATGAAGAGTCTGACTTATAGTTGATGTTATCACCATCAAGCTCAATATAATAACTCAGTAAGATGCTATCCATTTAACTGATCTGAGTTTATCATTGTAAAATCATTTAAAAATCATTTCCATTAACAGTAGCAATGGCATTTCTTTTACTCTTTTATAAAACTGGCAGCCTGCTTGCTGGGTGCCAATTAACACAGTCCCAAATTTCAAAATGTTATAAATGGCCTAATAGGAGAAGGAACATGGGGAATGGCAAAGGGAAGATCTAGGTGAATGCTTTTCCCAGCAAAGTAAGCATTTAACTGGTGAAAAATAGAAAAACAGAACAAACAAACAAACAAAAAAACACCACTTTACATCTCCAGATATTGTCATAGAAGTATGCAGCAAATGGAAAATGATTTAGTCAAGTTTTACTAAATCTTGATGCAAACAACATGAGTCTCTGGCATTTGAATGATGGCTGCTCCCAGCACCCCACCCCAGCTCCAGATCCATGAGATGGAAGAACTACTCCAGTGGGCACAGGCAAAAAGCGGGGGTCTGCTGGTCTCCTCAGCTTCTACTCCAGGACAATAATTTCACCTTGGAAGGGATAGGCCACTAACATCTCTCATTCTTCACAGTCTCCCAGTATGGAGGCACTGTTCTGAGCAGGCATGGCCAATGATATTGGGGCTCTCTTCTCCCACCTAGCTCACATTCACAGGGTGAGAGCTCTGGCCCAGGTGCGGCCAGCTTACTGTACCTACCACAGCTTGCTCAGAAGGAGGAGTTTCCTCACCAGTGAGGCAGCCAAGAAAGTAAAAGGTAACCATCCACTCAGCCCATCCTATAGAGTGGGTGTCATTCTGAGAGAAGTGGGATATTATCCCAAGCTCTGGCACAATGGTTCTGAGGCTCTCCCAGGGGAAGGAGCAGGTTGTAGGAATAGAGAACTCCCCAGCTCTGCCTGAGGGGAACTACTTTGGAACAGAGCATGGAGAAGTTCATGTCTAAAGATACTGTCAAAAACAATGGCAACCATGGTGACAAGTAATCAAGAGGGGGCTGGTAGCTCCAAGATACTTGAGCAAAGAGCAAAAGGGTAGAGCAGCCAAAAAAGAGAGAAACAGTGAAGAAGTCAGCCAAGAAGAGCCCTTCCATGATCAAAGTTATCCTTGGGGGATGCTGCACCCTCCCAGAAACAACTGAAGCAGGATAGGGGGCAGCCTCAGAAGGGTCCCAGGCCATGCACCAATCTACCAGCAAAGATTTTTTTAGTTTTATTGGATCAAACGGCTTAAGCACAACTTCTGATCAAATGCTGGCTAAAAATAAGCTACTCTGACCCAGGGGCATGTCCTGGAAGGTTTGGCTTAAAAATAAAACCATTATCATCCCTGGTGGACTGGAAGTCTGTGCACATGTCCATCCCTATGTCCCTTCAGGAGGGAATGGAGAGAGTATCTCCAAGCTTCTAGCTCCTGGAGTAATATGGGCAAAATGGTAAATGCCCCAAAATGTGAGGGCAATCTCTAAGCAACATACATAAGTAATTTGTGAAAACAGGATGAGGATATAACTGGATAAGAGCTTAACCAGAATCTTCTACCAATATCTGATTTACGCAAACCCATATGGAACCCGCAGGAAGCCAGGATAAAAGGTCCTGGAAAAAATATCTGAGCAAGACATCAGAGGTTGCACACTGTGGGGGAAACTGACTCCACAGAATTAGTCCAGCCCCACCTAATAAATACATAACCAAACTAAATGAAAAAATACTAAGTTCTAAGAAATGGGAAGGGGAATACAATTCAATGTGGCTATAATAATATGTTTTCTAAGATATTCTATTATCTTAGATAATCATGTGTGCCAATTCCTCATAATAAATCTCTTTCTATATACCTATACATACTCTATTGGTTCTATTTTTCTGGATAACCTGGTCTAATGCAAGTAGTGATTTTTAAAAAATAATTTCTAGCAAAAAATTAGGAGACATGCAAGAAACGGAAAAGTATAACCGCACACAAGATCAAAAAGGGCAGGTAAAAATCTCTGCCTATGAAAGAGGCCAGTTTGGAATTAGTATACAAAGATTTCAAAGCAGCTATTATAAAAAAGAAAGTTCTAATAACTAAAGGAAATCATATTTAAAGAATCAAAGGAAGGTATAAAAACAATGATTCATCAAATAGAGAATATTCATAGAGATAATGTGATGCTTAATTGTATCTGTTACCTTCACTGGGCTAAGTGATACCCAGATAGCTGGTAAAACACTGTTTCTGGATGTGTCTTCTGGGAGAGGTTAGCATTTGAATTGACAGAGTGAATAAAGAAGATCATCCTGACCAGATGAGTGGGCATTATCCAATCCACGGAGGGCCTGAGTAAAACGAGGAGGTAGAGAAAGGATAAATTTGTTATTTCTGCTAGATTTTGGGCATCCATCTTCTCCTACTTTCAGATATCAGCTGGTCTCCCAGGTCTTTGGACCAGGACTGAGATTTATACCACCAGCCCCCTACCCAGTTCCCAGTCCTCAGGTTTAGACTGGAACTACACTGCCAGCTTTCCAAGATCTTCAGCTTGCACAAGGTAGATTGTGGGACTTCTCAGCCTCCATAGGCATGTGTGTTAAACCCTCATAATAAATCTCTTTCTATATACCTATACATATTCTATGGGTTTTATTTTTCTGGAGAACCTGGTCTAATGCAGGTAGTCATTTTTTTTTTTTAAGAAATCACATGAAAAATCTGAAGCTGAAAAGAAAAAAAAGCAAAATGAAAAATTTACTTGAAGAACTGAACAGTATATGTGAGTTGGCAGAAGGAAAGAATCGGCAAATTTGAAGGCAGATCAGTAGAAATCATGCACATAGAAGAGAGGGGAAAATTAAATAAAAATAAACAGCCTTACTGGAATGTGGGACATTATTACATGCATAAACATAAATACAGTGGAAGTACCCAAAGAGAAAAAAGAAACAGAAGGGATCAGGAGTTAAGCAACCCACCAGTAAAGCAATCCTGACTGTGTTCACAAACATACCTGCCATCCGGACTTAAGTGGTAGCTTTTACCCTTGCAGCACTCCTAGCCTCATTCCCTCTGGCCCACTCTCCCGCCGTAATAAACCATTTCCCTTTCTCCATCAGAACTATTCTTTGCCTGCATTCCTTTGCTCATGCTTCCCCTGTTTCCTGGAGTACCTTCTCTTACCACCCTGCTGAGCTATCTATCCATTTTTTGTTACTAAGAAAGAATTTGGTGAATATCCATTTTTCATGACCGAGGAAGAATTTGCAAGTAATACCTGGTATATATGTTACTAACAGTATGTTAACCAAAATCTGTACCAAATATTTGCAAGTCTAACAATTCTCCCCCCAAAAACGTGACGACAACAACAGCAATGACAATACTACAGCAATGAACATTTACATTCTTAACTACCCCAAAGTTGAGTCCTAAAGGTCTGAACACAAAGGCTGGGGCAATTTGTTAAGAATCCAGGCTAAGCATTCAGTCTTGGGTTTCGGTAAACAACTTTTTTTCTTGTTCTGCCTAAAATCCTACTCTAAGATTCTAGAGGAGTCCATTTCTTTACTGTCTGTGTGTGTGTGCATGTGTATGTATACATGATTATAATAAACTCTGAAAAGTGCTCAATTCAGTTAACGCTTTTTCTTTAACAGAAACAAAGCTCAAGTGACAGTTCCTCCAGATAGCATTCCCTAACTTTCCAAATACAATGACCACTTCCTGCTGTGTTCCTCACAGGACCCTGCACACGCTTCTGTAATTGTAGCTCTATTTTTTTTTTTTTTTTTTTTTTTTTGAGACGGAGTTTCGCTCTTGTTACCCAGGCTGGAGTGCAATGGCGCGATCTCGGCTCACCGCAACCTCCACCTCCTGGGTTCAGGCAATTCTCCTGCCTCAGCCTCCTGAGTAGCTGGGATTACAGGCACGTGCCACCATGCCCAGCTAATTTTTTGTATTTTTTTAGTAGAGACGGGGTTTCACCATGTTGACCAGGTTGGTCTTGATCTCTTGACCTCGTGATCCACCCGCCTCAGCCTCCCAAAGTGCTGGGATTACAGGCTTGAGCCACCGCGCCCGGCTAGCTCTATTTATTAATATGTGTGTCTCCCCATCAGCCTGCTTCTTAACGGCAAGAAACTTTTTCTTGTAGTGTAGCCTCTCACACACAGCACAGTTTTTGTCACTTAAAATAAAATACAAGAAAGAAAGAAGACAAAAAGGGAAGGAGGAGAAGATAAAGGTCAAGAGAAAGAGAAGGAAGGAGGAAGAGAAGAACAGAAAAAAGAAAGAAGAAAAGAAAGGAAGAGGGAGGAGGAAAGGAAGAAGAGAGAGAAGGAAGGGAATTGCATATGGCATGTTTCATAAAGCTATGTTGCTCCTAATACTTTATTTAATAAGCATTCATGATGAACAATTATGGTTTTCCTTAAAAAAAAAAAAAAAGATAGCCCCAATCATTAAAATACAACAATTAATTCACTTACTTAACTAGGTCAAAATAGTGTTTTCTTATGTCCTGTATCTTCCCAAATAGTCCAACCATATTCTTTACTAACTGAATAGCTCAAAACCACTTGCCAGAGGCAGGAAAACGAAATCAAGCGACTGAAAATGTCTGCTTCAGCAACCTGACACTTTCAGCAAAGGCTCATGGGAATGGCTCCTGGCGAGCCTAATCATGTCCCCAAACAGCTCCCGATGTCCAAGAATGGCTCCTGACAACTTGCAGAGGCAGAGGAGGGGAAGATTGGGCTCTGGAGAAATTTCTAAGATCTCAAGCTCAGAAAAGCACAAAGAACTCATCCTAGACATCAGCTCTGGGGTCTTTGCTTCTTGCTGAATGTTTCTTATTCACATTTGTGAATACTTCTGGCAGTGTAACAGCACTTGTAGCTTTTCATATGCACTGTCTCCCAACGTAATGAAAGGCTTAGTTCTGTAATGCCTGCACGGTGAATCGGATTCATATTAAGGTCCTTTCATTACTCCTCCTGTTGGCAGATCTCCTCCTCCAGAGCCTGATTGGATACACATAGGGCTGAAGGGTTCCATCCCAAGCTGATTTAATGTAAAGTAAACACCATATCCAATGTGATGAGTGTTGTGAGCTGTTATTAAAAATATCAGTTCATGGAATAGCTGTGCAGAGTCCTCCTTGGGTAACGATCTGATAAAATAGGTCTTCAGTGTGTGGGATAATACAATTAAAGACCACTTCATAGGCTTTAAAATGCTCTCCAAGGAAGCTTATTGCCAGAGAAATTTAGAGAAGACAAAGAGGCAAATTTCCAGTTCAGAGTCAGATGTATGCTCTTCACTTTATGTAAAAAACGTTCCTGTAGACTTAAGTCATAAAAGAGCTCCAGTCACTTCAAAACATGAAAATATTAACAGCAAAAAAATAATACAAGTGTTGAACACTCATATTTGCCAAGTACTATGCTGTGAGTTTCTCATTAAGTACTCTTTTCACATCCAGTTAAAGGTGAGGAAACAAAGTTTTCACGGTTTCAACACTTGCCCAGCTAGTAAGTGGCAGGAATGGGTCTCCAATCAAGCCTGTTTTACACTGACATACACTGTTACTGTTCTACGGCTTTGAACTCCAACATAGCTACAGCTTAAAAGAAAACAACAATAAAGAATGATTTAATCCAAAAAGGAACTAAAGAAGCAAAACCATGAAACAGGAAAGGTCAAAGCAATCTTGTCCAGGACTCAGAGAGTGAGCAAGTGGGACCCTTTCCAGGCTGAAGAGGAATGTTCTGGAGAAACTTACATAGCGTCTCTTGTCTGGTGTCACTTCCAGAGCCATGGGAGAAAAAAACACATTGCCAACAGCTGGCATATGCTTAGGAAGAAAGAACAAATGTCCCGTGTCAGACACTCAGAACTCTGTATAATCATTTGCCTTTGTGACTCAAACTGTTCTAATAAAACCAGAATTTTATTATCATATTCTTCTGGCTTAACTTTTGCCTCTAGAAAAATCAATTATAGAGAGAATGAAGATTTCCAATAGGCCAGAGGGACTTACTAGACACCCCTCACTCCATCCACACAGTACTAGTATCCAAATTAATCCAAACTATATGCACTGTTCCCACCACCCATTCTGGTTTCTGAAGCCTGCTTCATAATTGTATTGTATGTTTTACTGCCATCCTTGCAAGAGTCAGCTATTTATACTGAAATTTTTTCTGTCATTCGTTTCTGTCACTGTTGGATGCCAAAGCTGAGAAAAATATGAAAATATTGAAAAATACAGACTCTTATTAACCTTAAACTGCCTATGCCCATCACTACACTTACGCATGTGTGTGTGCATGGGTATATGTGTGAACACGCACATGCAAACACCACATACATGCACACATGCACACTAATGCATGCACACACAGGTAGACATCCACACACATATGCAGGCACACACACATGCACACACACATGCAGGTACCCACACATATATGGAGGTGCACACACATGCATGTACACACATATGCAGTCCAGGCACACATACATACACGCATGTGCATCCACACACAAATACATGCACACACAGGCTGCACACACACGTAAGCACACACACATGGAGGCACACACATGCATACACACATATGCATGCACAGGCAGGCACACACAGGCACATACATGCATGCACACAAATCTACACACACACATGCACACACATGCATGCACACACACATGCAGGCACAAGCACATATGTATGCATGCACATGCACACACACATGCAGGCACACATATATGTATGAACACACATGCAGGCACACACGTATGCAGATGCACACATGCAGATGCACACACACATGCAGGCACACACACAGACACACATATGCAGGCACAACGCATATGCAAACAGACACACGTGCAGGCACACATGCCTTGTCTCCAGAAAATGTATCCAGTTCAGTGGTTTTTGGTCAGATTTTTGTAATTTTTCAATTTCCTTTTCTTTTCAGTTCCAATCTGAGAATCCAGATTCAATTATATTGTAAAACTCTTAGCAGCCTCCTCCCCATTTCTCTGGAAAGTTCTGCTCTTCTGAGAAGTCTTAATCCTCCAAAGAAAACAAGGTCCCAGGGACCCTGAGAGTTAAGAGATCTGAATTCTTTCCCGACAGATTCCAAAAGATAATTGATAAAGAGGAGACCTATTTATCTGGCAGCTCAATGCTATCCACCCCTGCTCACAATTCACATTCTTCTCCTCAGCCTTGATTCCTACCAAAAAGTCAAAAAACTTATTACACTTCCAAATCCTAACTTCAAAGCAAAATATGTGGGTCATGTGTTTCAAATAGCAGCTCTGTTTAAGAACGGCAAAGTGAGCAAAATTTTGTTCTTTTCACTTGAAAGTAGATTCACAAGTGGATCTTTCTTTGGAAAGAGGGTGTGTTCCTGAGAAATTTTGAGTCGGAATATTGGAAGTACATTTAAAGAGTCAGTGTGTTAGAGTATGCCATTTTAATTCTTACCCATCACTTATTTGTTAAAGAAATTGAGATTTTTTTCTAAAATAAAGAAATAAGGAAGGCACATCTATCCTAACAAATTGTACTGAAAAGACAACGTAGTCCACTGCTTGGAAGAACAAAAAGGTACCTGTTTTTTCACTTGCAATGGTATCCACTTCCACTTCCAACTCAGGATGTCCCATTTCCTCAGCAGGCTATCCATAAATACCCTCCAACATCACTGATCTCTCCAGTAGAGAGGATGTGATAGGATGGAACTTTCCATAGCAGACAAAAAGACTCAGGTCTAGACGAATGAAGAGGATTAATATGTGCTTGCTCTATTTTCCTAATGGCTTTCTCTATCTTTTAATATCTTAAATTTATTTTTTAAGTGCTGATTACTGGGTCCCACACCTTGTCTCCTGATTGATAATCTCTGTTAGGCCCGAGCATCTGCTTTTTTAAATAAACCACACAAGTCGAGAGATAATATATGATCATTTTAATGCCTGAGAGATTATTGGCAATGTTTCAATGCATAAATTATCTCTTGTATTGCCTCCAAGACATTATGGAACAATACCATAAAAGAAACCCAATCTTTGCAATATAAGCAAATAGACTTCTAATTTGTGTTTACCGAAGCAAAGCACACAAATGGGTTTTGCACTTTGTAAGATTTCCCCATATGGAGTTAATTCTTGGCACAGTTTTCAAACTAGTTTGCTGGGAAAATTCCTTTGAGCCCCATTTTAAAGGTCTTCCTGTGGTCACCTTTGACCCCTGCTTTGCTTTCCTAAGAAGGCCCTGAGAAAAAGTGAAGAAACTCCTTCCAGACATGGTATGCAATGCTTGTATTCATTCTTGTCCTAAATGTTGTTTTTTCTTCAGAAAGACTGTTAGGAGCTGTCAGATAAGGAGGATTTAAGATTTAAACTTCACAGGATATCAGATGTATGTATTCTCTGTATATCCAGCTTGAGGAATTAACGTGTCATATCGTTTTCCAGAGAATATCATTAAAAAGTCAACATCAACACCAATTGATATTCCCAGGCATAAATACCAACAAATCCATGCTCCAAAAGGACACACAACGTAAGCATGTGGCTGAAATTCATCAGATACAATATAGCCATTACTTTCACTCAGTCATGCAGTAAATATTTATTAAACACACAGACAAAGGCTAAGTGAGTAAGAGAGACACGAAACTTGTCCCTGTAATGACAACACTCAAGTGAGAAAGCAGACGATTCAGTAATTAATTAATTGCAACTCTGTCATACGTGGGTCTACCAGGAAGCTCACTTCCTCTGAACCGGGGAGGATTCAGCAATGAATCCTTGAAGAACAGGCTTAAGCTGTGATCTCACTTATGCAGAGGATTGCATAGGTCAAGAGAGGTGAAGAATGATGTTCTATGCAAGGGAGGACAGAAGTGAAAATGCTGCAAGACTCAAAATGTCTTGGTGAGGTGAAGGAACAAAAAGGGGGGCAATGATGTAATCAGGCCCAATAGGTAAAGAATAGAGTGTCAAGAGACAGGGTAACATACATACAGAACGGTCAGAAAAAGAGAATTGAGAATCACTGAGGCAGAGGAATGAGAATTATGATTTTTAAAAATTGATTATTTCACTACTGTGAAACATGGGTTTAGAGGAGAGAAAGCCAGGATGCAGGATGATGAATAGGAGGCTGCAGATAAGGAATATATTGTCCATAATGTACTTTTAAAATGTGATATATAAATGTACATATATGTGTCTGTCTACACATACCCACATGTGTATATATACATATATGTATATTCTATACATACCCACATGTGTAAATATGCACATGTATATATATATTATAAACATATATATTTTTATATCATAAAATATGTTTATATTTATATGTTTATGTTATAAGCATATATATGTTTATAATAGTCTACACATACCCACATATGTATTCATGTATATGCATGTATACATATGTATATTTTCATATCAGTAATTAATTGCAACTTTAATTGTTTATATATATATATGTATACAAATGTGGGTATGGGTATCCAAAAATATACCTTTTGAGTACAATTACATATAATATTATATATGTAATTACATACAAATATATATACATTCTTTTAAATCTCTACCCTGGAGATTACTTAACATTTAATATGTCCTCATCAGACAAGACAGTTATAACAAATGACTTCAAATATCACTGTTACATCTTCACCAGAGCATTTGTTAATTGGTGTAAGGAATGCTAGATAGAATATTTCATTAGTGAAATGAGTAGCATTTAAAATAAATGAATAGATGCTGGCTAATTATACAGCAACTACCTTTGCATGAACAGTGTTCTGAGAATCTGGCAAGCCCAGCGGCCTCTTAATGTAGGAGTGGTACCCTAGGCCTAGGGATGCTTGGTTCTATGCCCCACCACTTCACAGAGAATTCTGATCCATAAGAAGGTGAGCTGCATCCTGCTGCTACACTATTGCAACAGCTCAGTAGAACTTCTCATGCTGAGTACTTTGCAAAGTGCCTAAAGTACAAATAAATGGAACACAGTATATGACAGTTTCTGTGCTTACTTGCAAGCCATGTGGCAGCATCTGGTCGGGGATTTCCTTTCATTGTAGCATCCCATCTGGTGGCAAGCTTGTGGAGGAAGATACTAGAGGTCTCATCAATCTCCATATGTCTTAAGCTAGTGATACTGTCAACACGAACCTGAAAAGAGGATTGGTTGGCCAAGTTGGCTCAGGTTAATTGACAATAATGGGATTAAGATAGCAGTGGTGGAGACGGAGGAAAGCGGATCTACTGAAGGGGTGGATTTGATGTGGATGAGGGAAAGCGCAGAAGCGAGAATGTCGGTTCTCTGGCATAAGCAACCTGGTGCACGGTGATGCAGTATACAGAGATAAGGAACACTGGAGGCAATGCTGGTTTGGGAGGAAGATTACAAATTTGGTTTTGGACAGATTGGGTTTGATAGATGATTGAGTTTGCTAAATGAAGATATTACATATGTAGTTGGATAGAAGAGGTCTGGGGCTGAAGAAGTACTTGGAGGTTTTAGTAAGAAAATGTAACTGAAGCCACAGGAGGCCATGGGATGGTCTAGGTAGTTAATGACGTAGAAGAAAGGGAAAAGGCACTGAAGAACGCCAACGTCTAGAGGCTGAATATTGGAGCAACATACATCAGTAATGATTCTGGTGTTGTAACTCTAGCAAATATGTGTCGTTTTACGTAATTTTAGGAACTGATAGCAAAATTCATTTTCAGGTAAGCTGGCTTTACTTGGAAAAATGCATTGATAAGCCAGCTGAGATAGACAGCACTGAAGTAGACTCAATGGCATACTTATGCTGTGAAATAGCATCACAGAGTGGAGATTAAAATTTTGTTTTGCCTTTTAAACAAGAGGACATAGGAGGCAGCCCGAAGGAGAGAGGCCAGTTTGGTGGGGTAACTAAAACATCACAGTGGAAGGGCAGCTGAAAGAAGGTTGCCTACTCTTCCATTTACAGCTGTTCATGATGCTGCATCACAACTGAGTTTTTTGTCTGTTTTATCTTGTTTGAAACAGAGAAGAAGCTCATCACGAGCGACGTAAGGTCAGAGATGACCAGGTCCATGCATGTTTGTGTTTTTCCACAATGTCAGACTTTTATTGCTGCTGTTTCAATCATAAAAGCCATAAGCTCGGCTGGGCGCGGTGGCTCAAGCCTGTAAATCCCAGCACTTTGGGAGGCCGAGGCGGGTGAATCATAAGGTCAAGAGATCGAGACCATCCCAGTCAACATGGTGAAACTCCGTCTCTATTAAAAATACAAAACATTAGCTGGGCATGGTGGCACGTGCCTGTAATCCCAGCTACTCAGGAGGCTGAGGCAGGAGAATTGCCTGAACCCAGGAGGCGGAGGTTGTGGTGAGCCGAGATCGCGCCATTGCACTCCAACCTGGGTAACAAGAGTGAAACTCCGTCAAAAAAAAAAAAAAAAACAAAAAACCCAAAAGAACAAAACCCATAAGCTCCACAGAGTTCCCAAGGAGGCAATTCCCCTTAGTACTTCCTGTTCACCAGGTAATCAGAGCCATAGGCACACAAGCTCAAGCCACCCCACAAGTCAGTCAACATTGCAAACTATACATAATAGTACACTTCATCAAGATATAAATGTTAGAGATTAAACATTCCACAGCAAACAAAGTAACATTTAACATCAAGAGAAAGGGGATAGAAAAAAAGGTTAACAAACTAATCCAGGAAGAATGATGTGGACAAAAAGAATATCCTGATCCAGGCCTGGAGGTCCCTTGGTCTTGCAAGGAGGAGCCTTTGATGTGGGTGGAATCTTCAGTGCCAGATGCTAGGTATTTATCACAAGTGACAGAAAGATGGTGTCTTTTAAGATGGCTGTTTCAAGCTGCTGAAATCCTGCTTTTTATGGCCACAGAATCTTCTGATGAGGACTGATGGTGGAGGAGCATGCTTGATGATGTCCTTATTTGGTTGGATGCAGTCTTTATTGATCAGGCAAAACATCTGGTCCCTGTTGGTAGAGTGCCTTTTGAAATGTAAGATGGAGTCTTTTTCTAAGAAGGAGTAACTTATGTCAAGGATGCTTGATACAGAGCTGACTTTCATGTTGGGGTCAAAGTGACAAGGAACAAAGGCAGGATATGGATATATACAAAAGCAGTGGTTGAGACAGCCATTAAAAATAGCACTTCTCACCCAAGGAATTTGCAGAAATTTGAGGACTGGCTTTGAACTCTGATAAACTGTGAAATTGAAGGACTTATTTACTAAAGAGTTTGAAGGATAAGCATATCGATCATCTCATATCTGGGTTATACATATTTTAACTTATCTCTTTGTATTATTTTCAAGTAGCTAATAATAGTCACAAGTTCAACAATGCAAAAGGTACATAAAACAAGTCACCCTCTCATCCTGTCTTTTATCCAAAGGGAAACATTATCATCTGTTTCTTATTTATCTTTCCAGAAACATTCAATTTGCAGAAAGCAAATACATGTATATTCTTTTAAAATGTTATCAGAAATGTTGGCATACTGTATAAACTCTTCCACATCTTGCTGTTTTCCTCTTAATGGACACTGAAGTGCTTTCCATATCAGTACAGAAAAGCTGCCTTCTAAATGGCTATACCATTTTCTACATATGGATTTACCATAACCTATTTGAGAAATTTGCAGTTGATGGTCATTTAAGTGGCTTCCAGACTTTGGCTATTGTTGAAAATGCCTCAGTGAAAACCTTGTCCACAATTATTTGGTGCATGTGTGAACCAAAATAATTCTTCTTGAGAAAACAGTTAAAAATTTCCTTCTCATCATGAAAAGAGGCATAACAGGGAGGAGGCAGTTTCCAGAGAGAACATAGATAAAGGTTCAGAAAGCTCAGCTTGAAATTTCAGCAAGCTGCAGCAGCAAAATCACAGGCACATGTTTCAGGGCCACTGGAGGAAAGCAAAACATTGCAGAGAAATACACTAATAAAGACTTAGGACTAGGGATCTGTGTTTTGGAAGAAGACATTCTAAAGTGTATCAGAACTCACAGGAGAAAGCCATGTGGATCACAGAGAAGACAAACTAAACCAGCAAGAACCATTCCCTTAGCTTCCGTGGAAAAGGGGGATCAGTGGATCTTCAGAATAATTTCAGGCAGGGATCAGAAACTCTATTTTGTGTCTAGCTTTTATTGTCAAGTATTGATATAGCATTTAAAACAAATATTTTTAGATGTTTTATAATGTCTGGAGTTCCTCTAGAGAAGTGAGGGCAAATAAATTCAAAACCTAGCAGAAGACAAGAAATAACTAAGATCAGAGCAGAACTGAAGGACACAGAGACATGAAAAACTCATCAAAAACATCAATGAATCCAGGGCTGGTTTTTTGAAAAAATTTAAAAAATAGATAGACTGCTAGCCAGACTAATAAAGAACAAAAGAGAGAAGAATCAAACAGGCACAATAAAAACCACAGTTTAGGCTTATTATGAACAAAATTGAAATGAACATTCTTATACAATCTTTTTGTGAACATAGTTTTGTTTTTTGGCACAAATACCTAGGAAGGAAATTACTATGGTTCACTTAATAAAAATGTGCCTAGTGTTTTCCCAGCCATGTGTCCATACACTCAGCAACATTTGGTGTTGCCAATATTTTATGTTTTAGTTATTCTAGTGTATGTTAAGCAGCATTTCACTGTGGTTCTTGAAGTTTCATTTTCTTCTCAACTAATGATGTTGAACACCTTTTCTTTTTTTTTTTTTTTTTTTTTTTTTTGAGACGGAGTTTCGCTCTTGTTACCCAGGCTGGAGTGCAATGGCGCGATCTCAGCTCACCGCAACCTCCGCCTCCCGGGTTCAGGCAATTCTCCTGCCTCAGCCTCCTGAGTAGCTGGGATTACAGGCATGCGCCACCATGCCCAGCTAATTTTTTTTGTATTTTTAGTAGAGACGGGGTTTCACCATGTTGACCAGGATGGTCTCGAACTCTTGACCTCGTGATCCACCCGCCTCGGCCTCCCAAAGTGCTGGGATTACAGGCTTGAGCCACCGCGCCCGGCCTACACCTTTTCAATGTAATCAGTCACTGGTGTATCGTCTTTTGGGAAATGCCCCATTCAGGTTTTTACCCTTTAAAAATTGGGTTGTCCTTTTTATTATTCATTTGAGAGTCATGCATGTACTCAATGTAAGGTCTGACCGCACCATGGACGGCATGGCAACGCCCGTGACCCGCACGTACACCTTTGGAGGGCCTTCTGGAATTAGAAAACCTGAAGTAGCTGGAAAATCACGAAAAATGGAAGGACGATCAACCCCTGTGGCACTTAACTAACCTGAGACATTCCTCTATTGTTTCTTATTCCGGCCTCAATTGACAAGGCCACTGGACTTTGCAACTGAACTTGGTCAACCTCGAGACTCCACACCCTACGACCCCCTCCCCGCTTGCAAAAAACCGCCCTAAACTGTAACTTCTGTAACTGTTTATCCCAAACCTATAAAACCAACTCCTAGCCCTCCACCCTCCACTGACTCTCTTTTCGGACTCAGCCTGCTCACACAATAATATTCAAGGCTGTGAGTAAATAGCCTTGTTGCTCATACAAAGCCTGTTTAGAGGGGTCTCTTCATTCAGAGCACAAGCTTTAACACTCAGAATACAAGCTCTTTATCAGATATATAACTTTTTCCAGTCTTGACATATTTTTTTCATTTTCTTAATGATGATTTTTGAAGAGCAGAACTTTATAATAGACCATCTTCCTTCATACCTTTTAAATTCGTCTGTGCAGAATTTTTTACATGGGAGGAACTTCCTCCCTGTCTTTGAAAATCAGTTGACATATAATACGGTAATCACTGATTCTCCTGTCATTTTTCTCCATAAGCTTACGACTGACTTGAGAGCATGGGCTATGTTTTATTTAGTGTTTTATGTCTAGTAGAATACCTACCAAGTAGCAGATGTTCAATGATTACAGTCAATTAAATTTCATCGGTTCACTTCTTTGCATGTCATTTTCTCTTCCTGAAAACAAGGTAAACTCCCCACTTACTGCAGAGGTATGTGAAAGGAATTACAGCTTTTAAGTTTGTGAAAACTGAGATTTTTTTATTGGCTCTCAAGTGTATATCAGTAAGAATCCTGTGAATATATATTTTTCACTGACTTTGTTATCGTTATTACCTTATGAATCCTGATTTTCATTTGGAAAGCAGTATACGTAATTCTTAATAACTTAGATGTTCCTAATGAAATGCTGGGACATCTTGGGGCAAAAAATTTATATGACTAGCCAGAATTTGCCCTATAAGACTTTGTCATTTGACTTTACCATGTAGAGTGGCTGACCTTTTATTTCAGTGAGGCTCACTAGTGTCTAAAATCACATGAACTACATAAAAATGACAATGTCATCATTAAATCTGTCCAAGGAATTAGACCTTAATGATTTCCCTAGAGAACTCCAACTTGATAATGAGAGCTAAGAAGTCACAACACTATTCTGACAGGAAGGTGCAGCTAAAAGAAATTTGAAAAGCACCAGCTATACATGAAAATAATGGGCTAATTGAGGAAGCAGAGTGCAATCTTTTCTTCTCTGTAGGAAGCCACAGAACGGAGAAGTCCCAGCTCAGCAGACAATGAGACACAATCAAATCACATTCAGCACATTATGAATTAAGCATTTGAGAGTGGCATGACTTTCTCCACACCAACAAAGTCTCAGGAAGTCTAGAATGTTATTGGCCAGATACTGTATTGTCCATCCAGAGCAGCATGGATTCTCATCCTGCAATGATTAAAAGTACCAGAAGCAAGTGAAATAGTCAGATATTCAAATTAAATTGATAGATATGTATAGATAGCATAGAAAATATAATTACATGTATAAATAGCCAGAATGTTCAATTTCCAAATCTGAAAAGTACAATGAATTTGGAAGCTAATTGAAACTGAATTCTTAAGGATTTGCTACAGTAACGCAGGCTTACTAAACAAAAGGCTAGATCCACTATCCAGTATGCAATCTTTGCTCCTGAAGGAGCTAGTTTTTGTTATTTGTTATTTTTTATTTATATTTTTGGTGGGGACAGGGTCTTGCTTGGTTGCTCAGGCTGGAGTGCAGTGTTGCAATCTCGGCTTACTGCAACCTCCACCTCCTGGGTTCAAGCTATTCTTGTACTTCAGCATCCTGGGTAACTGGGATTACAGGAGTTTACCACTATATCCAGCTAATTTTTTTTTTTTTTTTTGTATTTTCAGCAATGATGGAGTTTTGCCATGCTGGCCAGGCTGGTCTCAAACTCCTGGCCTCATGTGACATCCCCACCTTGGCTGGGATAACAGGCATGGGCCATTGTGTGTGGCCCTGACAGAGCCGGTTCTGTTAGGGGGTCATGTCAGGGTCCAAACCTTTCTCTTCAGTGAAGGCTTTCTGCTTGAGGGGCAGGGCTATGAGATAAACTTTTTCAAATGGCCAACATCCCTGAAAGATAATGATATAAAATTGCCCCTGGTACAGAAGTACAGAAGAAACCCAGCACTTTGTAGAAGCTGGAGGAAGATTAAGTCGCTGGCAGCTGTGACAATTGTGCTATCACGCTGGAGACTATGGATCCAGTCACCTCCTGAACGACAATCTGGCTCTTGTTGCCCTAAATCACATCTGAACACCATCTATATTCTCAAACTTAATACAAGACAGACCTGAAGTTCTTCTCTCCTAAGAATTTGGCCATGATTGAAATGGAATAAGCAGGAAGTTAGAATTCTGGTTGCAAAGAATTCATGCTGAAAGCAGAAACTGTCTAACTCGGCTTTAATACACTGGTGCGTAGAACAGTGCCTGGTTGGATGATTAGTGAGTGAATTAATGAGAGACCTTACAAGAGAAAAGGACTTTTACAGGCCTACAGTAGTTGAGGAGTTACATTTAAGAAATTAAAGAAGCAAATCCAATAACTGAATTAACACTCCATGACTCATCTAGCTATTGATCAAAGAGAGAATTTATTCACAGAGATTTTCAAATACAAACCAAATAGCACTTTAAAATTTTTTACAAAATGAATATAGAAATAAATGTGGTACAGCACAGTACAATAATGGACAAAAGAAAACACGATCCAATGACCGAAAAATGTCTCTCATCACTCTCATATCTTCAGTTGAATTCTCTCCTACCGTGGACAGAAAGTTGTCCTTTTACTTCATAAGAATATCATAGCAGAAGCTACTCAGAGAAATATTGCATATAGTTGAATAACATTGAAATACAAAAGCTTAACTCTAAATTTCTGCATAAACACTGAAAACAGGTTGAGGAACTAAATTAGAGTTTATGCAGGATATACAAAATACTGATAGTTTGGCCTATCGGTCCATTTATTAGGTTTAATGTATGCTTTATAAAGTGGTAATACTGTATTTTAAATGCATATTAAAAAGAAAACAGAGGAGTAACGCACCCCTATGCCTCCCATACAGTCTGTGCGACAAGCCACATGTTTGTGCATGGGTGTGTGTGGGGATGCATATGTCTGTATGTGCTTGTGTGCTTTCAGGAGTGCCGTGACCTACAGGGAACATCTTTGGGGGTACCCTGCTTCCTAACATAACACTGTTTCTACTAGCCCTTTTGATTTTCTAAGTCCTCACCTGAAAAAACAAAAACAAAAACAAAACCCTTGTTTGCATATATAGATTTGGTGTGTGTGTGTGTGTGTGTGTGTGTGTGTGTGTGTGTGTTGTACATTAATAATCCTTTGTGGAATGGAAACACCCGATGCCCTGCAATATTTTTTGCCTTTGGTCCATTTGCCTCCATCATTCTACACTTAGTTTTTTCACTAATCTCCTACAACCCTTCCCTCCTATATCATGTTCCTGATTTTATCGGGTTTCATGTTATTAGCATTGTGTTGGATTAGAACTACTATTCCGCCTTTTGAAGGTAGATGGATGTTTTGACCTCTCCAAGCCCCTTTGGCCCGTCTTCTCCTCTGTCTGCTCTTGGTGGCTCCATCTCAGTATGGGTAGTGCTTCTGTTTCTTGCCTGAAAAGCAAGCCAGCCATGTGCACAGCAGCATGGCGGCAGTGGCACCAGCTCCCGTGCAGTAGTAGGCCCAGCCGATTTCACACTTCCCTGGGGACAAAGGAAGGGGAGAGAAGAAAGTCACAGATGAGGATGATTTTGCAGCAGCCTTTCTTAATGCTTCCAACGTGCGACTTCCTCAATACCCATTTAGGAATATGGCATCCTTGCTTCAATGGAATGATAATGTGCTCAAAAGTTATCTTGACATGAAGAAAGCAAGAATGGCTGGGTGCATTTCAGAAGGATCTCAAGGTCCACGTCTCACGCTGGCTAAGAAACCTCTAGTCCCCTCTGCCAATATCCACGCCCTGGCCAAAAAAAGAGAGGAATGGCAGCAACCAGGATAGGAGATGAAAGAGTTAATTCTAATTTAAATCACCTAAGCTCACATGCATAACAAAGTACTTTAAGGAAAAAGTCTAAATATTGGTGCAATCTTTCTGCAAAAGGGCCACTTAGAGGAGGCAACCCATTAGAAAGATAACGGCGAATGCTAAGGTAAATACTGCTATTTATGTGGAATCCTCAAGTGACTTACACTCTACTGTCTGAGTCAGAAAACAGAAACTCCCAGATTCTTCTGGGAGCAACACCACCTTGAAGATAAAGTGTCATTTAAATGAAAATATAATGAGAAGGGTCCAAATGGGTCCTGATTTCTCAATAGATTAGTCTTAATAGTCATAATACACAGAAAATATTAAAAATATAATGAGTAGCCTTATATATATTGTCTTTGTCAATTCCTTTATCAACATTATAAGGTGGAATACTAGCTCAAAATGGTTGACAAAACAGCTTCTCAGCATTTAAAGAAGTTGGTGACTTACCCATAGTCATATGCTTATAATTTGTAATAAACTGAGCCAGGACTCAAACCTAGGTTCCAGATCCCAAGAATAGGCTGGTATCCCCAAATACCGTATTTGGGTTAATGGAATGGGTTTCTGCATTCATTAGGCTTTTCTTTCTTAATGACATCCAAGTTATTCTTTTCATGTGCACAGTAAAGAAGGCCTCTGTATCCTATATCGGACACTGTACTTTCTGTTCCAATTCTAATTCCTCTTTCAGCTGGTCTTATCCTATCAGAAGATGCTCCAACAGTAACATGTTCCTCCCTTTGGTTCTTGCTTTGCATTATATTACATACAAACACAAACACCAAGACATTTGGATTTTACAGTCACTGAACATAAAAACCACAGATTGAAAAATCACATCCCTTCTTTTCACAAGTCAGCCTGCAGGAAAAGAGCCTGTTGCTTGGCAAGAGTGACACCAGCTTGATGCGAAACCTCAGTGACGACCAACGTTTGACTCCTGCATACCGAGGTGTTCCCAGAGGTAGATAACCCCTCATAAAGAAACAACGCCCATGGTACAGATAACCTTTCATAAAGATGTTTATCTCATCTCCCCAAGCTCACAAGTTTTGGCAAGAAAGTGTGAGATGTGGCGAGCTGCAAGTGTCTGTACCCTAAAAGCTTGCTGTATCAAGGTTGCTTTCTGGAGGCCAGGTACAAGGATCCACCATCTTGCAGCTGCCTGAGACATGGCTTCTGTCTATAAGTCCCTATGAAACATTTCTTTGGGAGCAACTGGACTTGTCAGCCTCTTTCCTCACTTCTTTTTTCAGCCTCTCAGCTTCCTCAGTCTATGGGGTTAGGTTTGCATAGATCTGCTTGCCACGGAACACAGTCATTTTTACCTTATTCAGTTGTGAAAAATGAATTACTTCTCTGCTGAAAATTACCAAGACTGTTAGGTATAACATGCAACTAAACTTTAAATCTCCACTGGGCATTTACTGGAAAAGTAGTTAGCATGTGCCCCATGCATGGATAAAAAGGCAAGGCAAGGCAGAGCTAAGGGAGTTATTTGCTTGTGGTCACCATGTGTCAACAGCAGCAACATCTGATCGAGAGCCTCCACATCTGAAAAGTTCTTAGGCCGTGACCTAAGCACAGACGTTGAGCTATGGCGTGCCATCCTCAACCCATGTGTCATCCTTGATCTCTCCCTTTCCACATCCAGTCAACAATTAAAAAACAGCAAATGTGTACTGATGACCATTTTCTCAAAATTGTCATAGAGCTTCACGTTGAGTAAAACTGCTTAAATTCTCATAGGAACACAATGTGGTAGGTATATGACTATCATTCCCATCTTTCAGAAGGGAAGACTGAAGCCAAGTAAAGTTTGGTAACCTTTTCAAGGACTTCCCATTAAAGAGGAGCAAGTCCTCTGCCACTCTCCCTGATACCTAGCCTGTGTCCTGTCCCTTCTCAAAGGCTGGCATCATCCCCCAGGCAGTCTCATCTGCTGTCATTGCTTCCCTGTCTCCCTGCTTTTACTTACATCATCACCAACAGCAAGGTAGGCAGCTGTGTTTTTAAAAATCAAGATCAAGCCACACTCTACCTTAAAACACTCTAATTACTCAGCACTTTGGGAAGCCAAGGCAGGGGGATCACTTGAGGTCACAAGTTCGAGACCAGCCTAGCCAACATGGTGAAACCTTGTCTCTACTAAAAATACAAAAATTAGCCTGGTGTGGTGGCCTGTGCGTAAGAATCGCCTGAACCCAGGAGGTGGAGGTTGCAGTGAGCTAAGATTGTGCCACTGCACTCCAGCCTGGGCGGCAGAGTGAAATTCTGCCTCAAAAAAAAAAAAAAAAAAAAAGGAAAAAAGAAAAAAACGGAAAAAAAAAGGCCCCTCTAATGAATTATCAAAAATCAATGTCCTTCCTAGCCTGCGAGGCCTTAAAAGTCTGCTGATCTCTCAGACCTCATGACCACTCTCTCCTGTGTTTTGTCTCTGGCTGCACTAACCACTTTTTCTGGAGTGTATCAGGCTTGTCGCTGGCATGAGAGTGTCACACTTACGATTCCTTCCATGCAGAAATTCCACTTCCAGATTGTGGAAATGCCAGGCCTATGGCAAGCACCCAATAAATAATTGTTGAATGAAAGGCAAGGTAAAAGAAGAGCAGAAAGGAAGAAAAGCAAGCAGACAGCTAATACCTGAAAAACAGTAAATCTAGGATTTTAACAGTAACTCTAGTCCTGTTTTGGCACTGACATTTTGGAGAGAACATCCCAAACCAAGTACGTATTTCTGGCCTCATAGAGAGGGTGTTAAATTTAACGGGGTAATAGATTCTGAAAGATCACATCTCCACCTCTGGGCAAATCACACTGGCACAATGACCTCCATTAATACTGATAGAGAGAATAAGCATTTTTCACGGGTAACCGAGTCCCCCTTCATAGGTCAGATTTGCGGACAACCACAGGCCACTGTGGGTGTGAGTCTTGGGAATAATCTCCATTTTGAATTATTCTTTAGCTGGATTAGATAAATCTAGGAGGGAGAATTAATAGGTAGAGAAGAGATGGCCAATGGTTTAGAACCTTTCAAAGAGATGGCAACATTTGTGGCCCATCTGTTTAGCACAGGGCTCATAATATAGAATACAACAACTGTTCATTATTAATAATGCATTGACCTATGCATAGTATCATGACCTAACATGAAAATTAGAGTATATAATTCTTTATTAATTATTCAGCACTTAAGAAAATGTGCTGAGCCTAATTATTTGAAAACAGTGTATGTGACAGTAGACACATTTATTAAACAAAGATGGAAAAAGAAGCTAGTAAAGGACTGGCTATCCGAAGACCAAGAAGAGAAAGGATAATTGGTTTTGCTTTTGTTTTCGGCAGAGAAGTCAATAAAATAGAAGTTTAAATGTCAGAGTCTTGTAAGTGGCAGGAGAGCTACAGCCAATGCTGTAGATTCCTCAGCCAGTTCCTCTGGGTCCCTTTGCTGGTTCTGGACTTTCAATCTCCAGCTTCTGTTTGTGCTTTGCTCCTAACAGCTTATATTTGCGGCACTCTTTGGAGGACCCATGGTTGACTGATGTTACTCTGCCGCAGCTCTCTGACAGCTGACATGCCCCTGGCATGACCTGTAGCCAGTGATGGACTTGTAGTGCACACCTGGCTTTCTTTCCTCCAGGTGGAACAAGGTCTGCAGCGCAAGGAATGTTCCCAGCACGGTGAGCTCAGGCTGAAGCCGAACTCTCATGATAACCTGCACCCTGCTGGGAGTTTACTCCTTCCCTACCTTGCTTTCCCATTTCCCCACTGGTTTTTCCTTGGCACATTTCCTCAATCACATGAACAAAAATCCTCATCTCGGTATCTACTCTAGGGAAGCAGCTCTAAGACAGGAGTGAATGAACAAAGACTTTCTTACTTTTCTTTATCAAGGGATCTGTAAGTTTCTAACATTGTCAGAAGCGAAGCCACCCACCCACCTATCCGAGCCCTGCCATCCCCAGAAAGAGGCAGAGCAGAGCTTTCAGCACCAGCTGTCTCCCATTCGCCCCACGCTACCTTCTTCCTAGGGCAAAGCCAACTCCTAGTCTTGATCAGGTGTAGTTATAGTTTCTAGTAATTGTTGTATCTGGATCCACTCTTGTTTATGTCATAAAACAGTTAATGCACCAGGCCAAATGTCTAGTAGATGAAAACTGGCAGGAAATTAAGCAAAGATCTTTTTTTTTTTTTTTTTTTTTTGAGACGGAGTTTCGCTCTTGTTACCCAGGCTGGAGTGCAATGGCGCGATCTTGGCTCACTGCAACCTCCGCCTCCTGGGTTCAGGCAATTCTCCTGCCTAAGCCTCCTGAGTAGTTGGGATTACAGGCACGTGCCACCATGCCCAGCTAATTTTTTGTATTTTTAGTAGAGACGGGGTTTCACCGTGTTGACCAGGATGGTCTCGATCGCCTGACCTCATGATCCACCTGCCTCAGCCTCCCAAAGTGCTGGGATTACAGGCTTGAGCCACCGCGCCTGGCTAGCAAAGATCTTTAAAGAGTGTACCATAATAGGAAAAAATGTTTGAGGATATAAGAAAATATGGCCACCAAATCAGACATATATGCAAGTTTGTGTATATGATTTACAAAATTGGGGGTTAAAATTCAACAACTGATTAAGGTCCCAAATGAGCTATTAATGTTCGATGTGAATTACAAGACAAAGAGTCCTTCATTTAAGACATGAAGGCCTTTTCATTTACTAAGTAATTTATAAAATAATTATTAAATCAAAAAGTGATTTAATATAAATTTGTTCTAGTATTATAAATTATGTTGAGATATAGCCAGCCAATCAAACTAGCCTCAAAAAATATACAACAGTACATACACATACATGTCTTTGGAGAAACAAAAAATAGTGAAGATCAGTCTAGTAAGAGTAAGGTGTGTCAATAGAATTTAAGCAAATCTGAAAAAATACTGTCATCTAATCCGGATTCTTTATTTTCTTCTTCCCTTCCTTTTTCCTTTCCCCACTCCCTCTCTCAATTTATTAATTGATTCAACAAACATTCATTGAGTGCTAGCTCCAACTATGATTGAATCACTGGGTACTGGGAGCTTTTTTTGGGAATAATATAGATATAATTCCTGCTATCAAGAGGCTTATTGTCTAGTCAAAGAAATAAGCATTAAGCAATACTGAGACACTTATACACTGATAATTGCAACATGTGCTTTAAAAAAAAAATTCAGGATGCGAAGGCAGCACATTGCAAGGGATCTACGTGGTGTGCTCAGGTCAGTGAAAGAGAGCCTTACATTAGAAGTAAAATCCAAGCCAAGACCTGCAGATGTTCAGGAGTGGGCCAAGCATGAATGTAGGGAGCCAGGGAACAGTATGCTTGGACTGAGGGCATGAAAAATGTAACGGAGAAATGGAGACAGATCTGGGTCTTGCTAAAGTATTGCTCAAGTAAGAGATGGATGCTATTTTGGATGTAAAGAAAAAGATGGGCTTGGGTATGACCACTTCCAGAGTTCGAGAGCTTGAAGCCTGAAAATTTCCTCTTTGAAACTGTCACTTGTATTTTTGGATAGGAATATGAGGTGTTTAACAGTCACAAATAAATCTTAAGCCCCTGCTACCTATTTTGCTATGTTATAGAAGTGGAGATGCAGCAGGGAACAGTACAGAGTCTCTGGTCTCATGAAGCTTACTTTCCAGTTCATATGACTCAGATCTGCTGTATTATTCTGAAACATTCCTAGTATATTACACACACGTTTTGTAGAAACTCAGTTCAAAGAAATAAACCAGATAAAACAGAATATTTTTTTTCCACAAAACTATAAATGTGAAAGCAAAACATTCAGAATTCTGTGAGAGATTAAGGGTTTACCAGGCACAGGCTTGTCACCTTGAACTTCTCCAAAGGAAAAGGAAAAATACATTTTTCTCTCAGAGCATCAACCTATTGTTAAAACCCATGTGCTCAATAATAAGAAATTCGTACCATGTTTACAGTCATAGAAAAAAAGTGTTTCTGCATACTTTTCATGAGTAGTAATGGGACTAAATAAAACCAGGAAATACAGGGCCAGTCTTCCATGACCTCTCTCTACCCCCGTCACGACAATAAATGCTTGTTATTATAATGCAAACAGAAAGCATTTTTCCAGAGGGCAAGTTTTGTCTGTGATCCTTTCAGGAAATTAGAGAAGCAAATCTGTTTAAACTTTCCCTTTTGCTCTCTGTAATGCTCCATCAAACAGGACTCCAAGCTTGCTTGGTTGGCAAATTGCTGCTTTCAACAATGGGGAATACTATTCTTGACAGATAAAATAGAGGTTAATGGGACAGGAAGCAGCCTACCATAGCCACCTGCCAAGTTGACAGAAAAAGACTGTGGCGGAACTCCAGGGCAGCCCCAGAGTAGAAACAGGGGTGGGTAGGGATGTAGCTGAGTTTTTAGGGTGGCTCAAATTAGTTTTTAGTATAGTTTTTGGAAGTTTTGGGGACAGAAAGAGAGGTACAAAGAATCCAGTCTTATTACATATAACAATGGAATTCTGGTGATCTTTTCGTCTTTAAGGACACTAGAGTATAACCTCTACCTTTTCATTAATTTGTTCAGTTAACATTTTGGATCCTACCAAGTGTGACCGTTTGCTCATTTCAGTGTTCTATTCGGGCACTCAGTATGATGAGCAGATCACAGCAACCAATACGCATTTGTGACGTGAATGGATATTAGACATTATACCTATACTAAGAATATAAATATAAAATTAATAGTCATATAACAGCTGTCACATATAGACTGTGAGTGAGGGGCTATAAGTGGTCTCTCCTTGAATCCTTTTTGTCTAGGATCCTTGATCTGTTTATACTTTCTCAACATTATTCTCACTTGGAAGATTTAGAAACTGAAGGATAAGTAACTTAGCCAATATCTCAAATAAATAACAAAGCTTGAACTTGGAACTTGGGTCAAGCAGATTCCAGAGTTTTTTCCTGTGCTCAGATAATGTATAAGAAAGATCTCCTGGCCGGGCGCGGTGGCTCAAGCCTGTAATCCCAGCACTTTGGGAGGCCGAGGCGGGTGGATCACGAGGTCAAGAGATCGAGACCATCCTGGTCAACATGGTGAAACCCCGTCTCTACTAAAAATACAAAAAATTAGCTGGGCATGGTGGCGCGTGCCTGTAATCCCAGCTACTCAGGAGGCTGAGGCAGGAGAATTGCCTGAACCCAGGAGGCGGAGGTTGCGGTGAGCCGAGATCGCGCCATTGCACTCCAGCCTGGGTAACAAGAGCGAAACTCCGTCTCAAAAAAAAAAAAAAAAAGAAAAAAGAAAAGAAAAGAAAGATCTCAATACTTGTTAAATAGTACTTGTCATGGCACTTATATCTTATCCCTTCAATTTGCCAGTCTTCTTAAAAGAATACCTGCTGTTAAAGTGAACTAAATATGGCCTGAGAAGAACTCTGTACTTCTACATTTGAGTCCTTGTGGATGAACCGTAACCTAGCTGAATAGGCAGACAAGATTGAAAACCTAGCTTTGGCGTATACACCCGTAACAACTGCTGAGTCTTCGCCAATCCCAGCAGTCAGACTTCAACCACTCATACACTGCTGCGTGTTCAACCTGTGTTCAAATAAGGCAAATGCCAAACTGTAGCCAACCCAGTTGTTTTTGTACCTTACTTCCGATTTTTGCATGTCGCTTTCTTTTTTTGTCTATAAATTTGTGCTGACCACAAGGCACCCCTGCGTTCTCTCTGAATCTGCTGTGATTCTGGGGGCTGCCTGATTTGCAAATAGTTCATTGCTCAATTAAACTCCTTGAAGTTTAATTCAGTCGAAGTCTTTCTTTGAACAATGCCCATGTTCAGTTTGCACTGTATTAAGTACTAAAGGTATGTACCTTGCAAAGACTCGACAGCCCCAACTCCTGAGCCAATGAAACCACACTTGGCACTCTTGGCATTGCATCTTCTTTAAGGATGTGGGAGGGTGATGCCTAGAATAAGCTTGCTTGAGGAATTCAAATAACTGATGCTCCCTGCAGGAGAACCTGGCTCTCGAAATGCTCCCAAACTGAGTGCTTTTGACCCTTTCCTGACTCTGTCTAAGCCCTAGCTGATGAAGGGCTTCAGCTCCTGGGTACACTTTAGTTCCCCTCCAGAGCTGCTGTCTACCTCTGAACCCTTAGAAGTTTGGCTGGTGCACCATACCATCCTAACTTTCACCCAGAGTCTCCATGGTAGCGCCCTCCACTGTGTAGAGTATTGCTCTGGAAAGCGCAGCACAGGACACTGTAACTCAGGCAGGTCCTGCCCTCTGACTGTATGCCATTTTCACAAAACCTCCATGTTTGCAGTGCCTTTCCTTGAACTTGGGCTCCATGGAGTCCCCATTTATTTCTCTTTTCCCACAAGGTCACCTGCTGAGCACCTAGAATGCCTTGTAGTCATATTGCCTGAGTCAGGAAATGATAAGCTGACGTCATTTATCCAGGCAGAATATCTTCCATCTGTGATATTTTGAAAATTTTAACATGTTGATATTTAAATGTAAAGTTTGGGTAAAGAAGAAGCAGGCATATTTGATTTTATGCTTGTTGCAATATTAATAATAAAAGCAGGAAAGTTGAAGGATCAGTGAAAAGAGGAAAAACATTTATATTTTTAAATACCATGAAAAAAAAGTTTGATAGGTCTTTTTCCTCCTGAATAAATAGCTTCATGCCTAATCATATTTTGACTAGCTTGTTTGCATATGCATTAAAATAAAGAACAAAAACGATCTGTCATGGGACCAATTCTACTGGCTCTTTGTGAAGTTACTAAACAAAGGTGTCACTAGTAAACAAACAAACAAACAAACAAAAAACAGGCATTGAACCTTTGACCTAAACATACAACAGCTTTAAATCAAACTTTTTTTTTTTTTTTTTTGAGATGGAATATCGCTCTGTGGTCCAGGCTGGAGTGTAGTGGCACAACCTTGGCTCACAGCAACCACCGCCTCCCTGGTTCAAGTGATTCTCCTGCCTCAGCCTCCTGAGTAGCTGGAATTACAGGCACACTCCACCATGACTGGTTAATTTTTGTATTTTAGTAAAGATGGGTTTCATTATGTTGGCCAGGCTGGTCTCAAACTGCTGATCCCAGATGATCTACCTGCTTCAGCTTCCCAAAGTGCAGGGATTACAGGCGTGAGCCACCAGGTCTGGTCCTAAATAAAAGTTTTAAAGGGACAAGTAGTAAAAATGATATGTCATGTGTCTGTGAAAAGAAGACCACCCAAACTTGGTTGGTGGGCAGAAAATGTAGAAGTAAAAAGGCTGAGAGAAGAATGTTTGTGGGGTGTGGCTCTTTTAAAAAGCTCCTTTAGGGCCGGGCACGGTGGCTCCAGCCTGTAATCTCAGCACTTTGGGAGGCTGAGGTGGGCAGATCACAAGGTCAAGAGATCAAGACCATCCTGACTAACATGGTGAAACCCTATCTCTACTAAAAATACAAAAAATTAGCTGGGTGTGGTGGCATGCACCTGTAATCCCAGCTACTTGGGAGGCTGAGACAGGAGAACTGCTTGAACCTGGGAGGCAGAGGTTGCAGGGAGCCAAGATCCTACCACTGCACTCTAGCCTGGGCAACAGAGGCAACAGAGAGAGACTTCGTGTCAAAGAAAAAAAAAGCTCCTTTGCTTGTTTATGTCTGTTTATTACAGTAAGTATAAACTCATATTGATTGTCAGGGTTGTCCTGTACACAACTCCAAGGGATCTATTTATTTTGCATTTTATGCACTTCCTAATGGAAATGCCATCGGGGTGCTGGGGGGGGGAAGGCAGTGCTGCACACAAGTATAGTGGGAATAGCACTTCCTGTATAGTATTCCCCAAAAGAATAGGTAGTGAGGAGGTGTGTGTAACGGTAGAATCCCCCAAATCCCATGCATTGAGTTTATTTACAAAATATCCCAGGAGACACTGGCCATCTTAATTCCTCCTAAATCACCACAGCAGCACTATAGTGGGTAGGAACATCACTTCCCCTCAAAAACTGCAGCTCTCCACTGCTGCTGTGAATGCACTGAAATACAAAAGAAGTGTGCCATTGAATAAGAGCCCACCTGCCAGCCCTTACCTTTATTGGCCATCTACTGGATTGCAGCCTGAATTACACCACCAAACAAAAATTCTGGCAGCATACATCACTGGTGAAACCCAGCACAAAAATCTAGCCACAAATAAAGATCCTGTACAGAGCCTGGGGCCTCTGAAAGCACCCAGAAATGAAGCCAATTGACTATACATGACATACACCATAGCCAAATCATCAGAGAAAAAAGAATATTAAAGCAAAAAGCCCCACCCAAACAACAGCAATTTTTAAAAAATTAAAGAACACCAGCCCTCGTCCATGAAAAATAATCAGGCAAGAACTCTGGCAGTTCAGAAAGTCAGAGGGTCTCCGTACTTCCAAATGATTGTACTAGCTCCCTGGAAATGGTTGCTAACCAGATTGAAATGGCTGAAATAAAACACATAGAATTCAGAATACGGATGGGAAAGAAGTTCAACAACATTCAGCAGAAAGTTAAAATCCAATCCTCCCCCACCAAAAAAAACAGTAAAATAATCCAAGAGTTGAAAGAAGACATGGCCATTTCAAGAAAGAACCAAACTGAACTTGTAAAACTGAAAAATTCAGTACACAAATTTCATAATATAGTTGGAAGCATTAACAGCAGAATAGACCAAGCTGAGAAAAGAATCTCAGAGCTCAAAGACCAGTCTGATGAATAACTCATTTAGGCAAAAATAAAGAAAAAGGAATTTAAAAGAATGAACAAAATCTTTGAGAAATATGGGACTATGTAAGGAGACCAAACCTATGACCCATCGGCAGTCCTGAGAAAGAAGGAGAGAGAGTAAGCAATTTGGAAAACATAGTTGAGGATAAAGTCTACGATAATTTCCACAATCTCACTAGGGAGGTTGACATTCAAATTCAAAAAATTCTAAGAACCCCAGCAAGATGCATAGTGATCAGACTCTCCGAGGTTGACATGAAAGAAAATATCTTAAAGGCCATTACATAAAAGGGTCAGCTCACTTACAAAGGGAGCCTCATCAGGCTAACAGTAGATTTCTTAGCAGAAACCTTACAACACAGGACAGATGAGGGCCTATTTTAGGTATCCTTAAAGAAAACAAATTTCAATCAAGAATTTCATATCTAGCCAAACTAAGCTTCACAAGCAAAAGAGAAATAGCCTGCTGCCACAAAAACACACTTAAGTACCTAACACACGCCCTATAAAATAATCACACAATTAAGCACACAAAACAACCAACTAACAACATGATGACATGATCAAAACCTCATATATCAACATAAACCTTGAGTGTAAATGGAATAAATGCCCCACGTAGAAGGTACAGAATGGCAAGTGGGGTAAAACAAATAAGACCCAACCATCTGCTATCTTCAAGAGAGACCCATCTCACATGAATAAGAATAAAATAATGCATATTGATAGAGGGTTCAATTCCACAAGGAGACTTAACTATCTTAAGTGTATAGACACCCAACACTGGAGCAACTAGATTCATAGAAGAAGCACATCTAAACCCATAGAAAGATTTAGATAACCACACAATAAAAGTAGGGGGTTTCAACACCCCACTGACAGTGTTAAGCAGATCTCTACAAAAAGAACTACAAAAACTGATAAAAGAAATCAGAGGTGACACAAACAAATGGAAAAGCATTCCATGCTCATGGATTAGAAGAATCTTTATCATTAATATACCCATACTGCTCAAAGCAATCTACAGATTCTGTGCTATTCCTATCAACTACCAACATCATTGTTCACAGGATTAGAAAAAAAAATTCTAAAATTCATATGAAACCAGAAAAGAGCCTGAATAATCAAAGCAATCCTGAGCACAGAGAATAAAGCTGGAGGCATCACATTACCTGACTTCAACTATACAACAAATTTACAAAAACCAAAATAGCATGGTAGTGGTACAAGAAAAGACACATAGACCAATGGAACAGAATAAAGAACCTAGAAATAAAACTGCACACCTACAACCATCTGATCTTTGGCAAAATCAACAAAAGTAAGCAATGGAGAAACTATTCCCTATTCGATAAATGGTGCTGGCATAATTGGCTACCTATATGCAAAGGAATAAAACTGGACACCTTCCTTACATCATATACAAAAATTAACTCGAGATAGATTAAATATTTAAATGTAAGAACTCAAACTAAAAATTCCAGATGAAAACCTAGTAAACACCCTTTCAACATAGGTGTGGGTAAAGAATTTGTGGCTAAGTCCTCAAAAACAATTGTAACTTAAAAAACCAACAAGTGGCACCTAATTAAACTAAAGAGGTTTTACAACAGAAGAGACTATCAATGGAGTAAACAGACAACCTACAGAATGGGAGAGAATTTTCGCAAATTACGCATCTGACAAAGACCTAATATCCAGAATCTATAAGAAACTTAAACAATTCAACAAGCAAAAAACAAATTACCACATTAATAAGTGGACAAAGGACATGAACAGATACTTCTCACAAGAAGATATACAAGCAGCCAACAAACATGTGAAAGAAAAAAAATGCTCATCATCACTAATCAGAAAATGCAAATCTAAACCACAAGACACCATCTCACACCAGTCAGAAGGACTTTTGTTAAAAAGTAAAATATAACAGGTATTGGCAAGACTGTGGAGAAAAGGAAACTTACATGCTGCTGGTGGGAATTTAAATTAGTTCAGGCACCGTGGAGAGCAGTCTGGAGATTTCTCAAAGAACCAAGAGTTGAACTACCCTTCAACTCAGCAATATCACTGCTAGGTATATGCACAAAATAAACTAAATTATTCTACTAAGAAGACACAAGCACCTGTATGATCACTTCAGCACTCTTCACAATAGCAAAGGTATGTGCCCACCAATGGTGGAATGGATAAAGAAAATGTGATACAAATACATCATGGAATACTACATGGCCATAAAAAAAATCATCATAAAGGCCATTATGCTAAGCAAATTAATGCAGAAACAGAAAAGCAAATACTGCATATTCTCATTTATTAATGGGGGCAAAATGCTGGGTAAGCATGTACATAAAGATGGGAACAACAGATTGGGGAATACAAGGAGGAGGAGGTAGGACAAAGGTTGAAAATCTACCTATTGGGTACTATGCTCACCTCTTGGGTGACAGATTCAATCATACTTCAGATCTCTGCATCATGCAATATACCTTTGTAACAAACCTACACATGAACCCCCAGAATCCAAAATAAACATTGAAAAAGAAAAAAAAAAACCTGCAGCTCTCATCTCTAACATGACTTTAGCATACAAGGCTCTTTTGACCTGTCCTGTTATTTATTACCAGATTTAGGGGACTGAATGGTAGGATTTGTACTCTCTTAAAAGTTGGATGACACCTTTCCCCAAGGCAGGCAATGTGCCTCGACGTATGATGTTCTAGCTTAGAATATTGGAGCCACTTCAACAAAAAGAGAAGACAAGATTTTTTTTAAAAGACCTCCCTCATCTTTTTTGTTTGCCCTACTTACTCCACAGAACTAACCAGAAGATAAAATGCATATGTGTTCATCAGTAGGAACTGACACACTCAAGCTATGGCATTAAGCATTCTCCATAACCATGTACGTCAAAGGAAGCAGAGATTTATGCTCTGGTAAAGATAAGATGTGTATCTGCAAAGAGCTCATAACGGAACAGCACTATGTCTAAGGAGACATGTTAAAGGTGAATTTTGATGGGAAAATATATGTCAACCTTGTAAATTGTATCCAGTTAGGTTAATCCATTCTGTAGCTGGAGTAGGAGGAGTAAGGAGAGAGCTCTGCAGAGACATGCATTAGAGGCAATGACCAGCTGTTCAATCACTAAGCTCAAATAGGAGCACATGTTAGATGGGCCTCAGGTTGTAATGGGGCAAAAAGAAAAAAACAAACAAAAAAACCAAAAAACCACCTTTCTGAATTACAAATGCATTCTTTTATATTCAACAGTATAAGTTTCTTTTCTGGATTCCTACTAAAATTTTACTACAAAGTCATATTTTTATTTGCTCTGTTGAGTCTCTCATTGTCCCCGCAAAAATGTTCTAGCTCCACTCTTGAGGTGAGAGACTGTGGGCAAAAGAAAATAACAGCTTTTTGCCCATTTATTCATACCAGTTATTGCCTCCCAAAGAAATGGTGCTGGTCATCATCAATGCAGGAATTTACCAGAAAATACCTATTTGAAATCTCATGCTTGCACAGCTGCTCAAATTTGTGAAAGGGCAGGACACCCTGACCAGCAACTAGACTTGACACAAGGGTCAGCAGTGCTGAGCCCAAATTATACACCAGAGGATGGAAGACATTCCTAGCCATCATCATTACTACTAATGCTGTCATTATTAATACTTTTGTAAAATCTTAACAATTTCTAACATCTGAATGAAGGCTTAGAAAGCCGTCTTTTTTTCTTCCAACTTTTGAGCCTCTGGAAATTTTAAACATGCTTTGCATTTATTATATTTTGCAAGTGGAAAGCCATAAGCATAAAGAAAGCCCATGACAAACAATACCCAGCACAAGGAAATGAGTTCCATTTCTTTTATTAATAATTCTGTATGTAAAATATATCAGTATACAGTCTGTAGATTAGATAATAGCATTTTATCAAGGTTAGTTTCCTATTTGGTAATTGTATTGCTAGATAAGAGAATGTTATTGTTAGGAATTACTCACTTAAGTATCTAGGGTTGGGAGGGCAGCATGTCTGCAAAGGAAGGAATGGGGCAGGAGGGAGACAGGGACTGATAAAGCCAGTGTGACGAAATAAAACATTAAGGGAATCCAGGTGAAGGGAATATAAGACTTCTTTATATTATTCTGTAGTTTTCTATATATCTAAATTACTTCAAAATCATAATTACACAAATATAAACAAAAATTTAAATACATGTAGGTGATATGGTTTGGATTTCTGTCCCTGCCCAAATCTCATGTCAAACTGTAATCTTCAGTGTTGGAGGAGGGGCCTGGTGGGAGGTAACTGGATCATGGGGGTGGATTTCTTTCTGCTGTTCTCATGATAGTGAGTTATCACAGATCTGGCTATTTAAAAGTGTGTAACACCTTCCCCTTTCTCTCTCTTCCTCCTGTTCTGGCCAGGTAAGACATGCCTGCTTCCCCTTTGCCTTCTGCCATGACCATAAGTTTCCTGAGGCCCCCCCAGCCATGCTTCCTCCACAGCCTGTGGAACCGTGTGCCAATTAAACCTTTTTTCTTTATAAATTACCCACTTGCAGGTAGTTCTTTATAGTAGTGTGAGAACTGACTAACACAATGTGTGTATTTATTTGTATGAGTATATACAAAATCAGTGGGGACTTTTGTAAGTAGAAGGAGCAAGAAATCAATACACATCCTGACCATATGACATGCAAAATGAGACACCTGCATCATGGCCACTTTTATTCTGTCATTTTCCTCATGAAAATACTCATTTACCCGCTGACACTCCATTTGCAAGTGTGGCTCTGTTAAGCACAGCACACGGTAAGGTAGCTCAGTTGGTTCCTGCCCTCTGGCCACATCCCATCTAACGCAAAACTTCATCCCATTCCTGCCAACCACAGCCAACTGAGCAAACAACCTACAAATTGAATCAATTAAATAAAGATGACATCCCAGTACAAATCATACAATGTTCCTGTGAGACAATATAGGAGGTGGACAAGTGGGTAGGACCCGTGTCCAGCGGGGAAGAAAGAAAGTGCCATCCATCTTCTCTAGCAGGAGCTGCCCAGAGGATGAGGGCCACGCATGGGGGCACAGAGAGCCCATTTTCCTCCATAAAATTTCCCCAGCCTGGCAAGGTAAAGCAGTAAAATATTCTATGTGGGAAACAATATTTCCCACTGAAAAAAGGGGATTTTTCCAGCTGATGTATTTGAAGGATTTTATATAAGCAAAGCCTGTCTTCTAAAGAGAGAGACTACGGATTTCTTTGTGCAATCAAAGTCATCCCCAGGCAGCTCCAGCTGTGAGTGCTCCTGGCAGACAGGAAGGCAGAAGGGATGGAAGGCAGGATTAGACGAAAGGGATTAGACCTGAACAGGACAGAGCCTCTTTTAAATTCAAGCCTTGTCAAAAGGCAGTGCATTACACCTCCATTTCTGCGTCCTTTTGACTTTGTCCTTGTCACTTCTGCCACCCAGAGCATCACAGCATCACAGATTCTAGGGCCAGAGGGACCTAGGAGAAGGATCATTTAGGTCATGGGTTGGCAACCTTATTCTGAAAGAAGCCAGATAGTAAATATTGTAGTTTAAAAGCAACCACAGTCACCAAATAAACGAATGAGCATGGCTTTGCTCCCATAAAATCTGATTTACAAAAACATGCAGACTAGATTTGGCCCATAGTTTGCCAACCCCTGGTGTAAGCCATCTCCTATACTTTCCCAATGAGAGCGCTGCTGCCCAAGACACCTACAGGGCTTTCCCATGTGTGTGGAATGTGTTCTCTTCTACAGCTGAGTCTTTGTAATTTGTTATTTCCTGGCTCCCAGTCTAAAGCAAGCTGGTGATGCTGGGTTATTCTTATCGAAAAGTACAGTCCTGACTCTTTGGGTACATATAGCACATAATTACCTGCCTGCCCTTTTAATTTTACACACCCAGAATAAAAAGCTATAAATTTGTGGGAAAAAAACAATAAAACTTTTTTATCAACAAACCAGGACGTTGAGACATACATACATTGGGACATTTATTGCTTAACAGTGGGGATACATCCTCCTAATGCATTATTAGGAGATTCTGTCATTCTGCAAACATCATAGAGTGTACTTACACAAACCTAGATGGTATAGCCTACTCCATTACATAGCTCCATCCTAATCTGGTGGGTCCACCATCACACATGCGACCCCTCATTAACTGAAACATCATTATAATGTGTGACTGTAGTTCATGTCAATATAAGTAAACTTCTTGTGAAAATAAGATCAATATAAAACAAAAGGGGTGGGGTTATGTGGCAGGGAAGAGAGTAGAGATGGGCCAGTCAGAGAAACTGGCCCTGGAGGATCTGAGAACTAGACGTCCAGGTGATGTGGCTAGGTATGGCTGCACAGGAACAAACTCTCTTCATTTCCGCTCTTATCTAGAGTCCTGTGGGGTTGCCCTTTCCTACCACACCAAACCTAATTACTTTTTCTTCCATCTGATCCATTCAGGGTCCTTCCTCCCAAATTCCACTGAGTAAAGGCCCTGTGTCATTCCATCCTGAAATCCTAGTAGGAAGCACATGCCATAGAAAGCGTGGCAGATGCTTTGCCTACTTATCATTCCCCCCATGCAGAGAAATGGCAAAAGAAACAGAAATACCCTGGCTCCTCAAGGAACAGAACCACGTTTCAGCAGGACGAGTGGAACAGCTTGCGAATTCTTATGATCACAGCAATCAAATGGACCTCTGTTCTGTGGCCCGGTGGATAGTTTTCTTAACATATACATTTGTGCCACTTAACACATAAAAAAATGGTTTACCCTTTGTCTTGTGTGGCCAGCTATATCTGCTAGCACAGCTGCTATTAATCCTTGTCCCTTAGCACTAAATCCATCCTAAAAGTTTCTTTAAAGAACATGGACTGTTAAGATGATAAGGCAAACACCTTGGCTCTATATATAGTGGTAGCCTTTGAGTTCACACTGTGAACTGACACGGAATCTGATCTCCAGGTGGGGGTGGCTGAGATAACCAGTCGGGCTTTATTTAGCCTGACTATGTGGATTTATCACTGTTTGGTGATAAAGATTATCCTTCAGTTTCTCTCTGTAGCTGCTATTTATAAAGGCTGGAAATACCTGAAACCCAGCTCCTGTGACTCATGACTGCCCAGAAGAGAGTGTGAAAAGACCCAGTCTGTCTCTAATTGTTGCTCCTTCATGTGAACTATGGCTGCAGCCATTTTCCTATAAACCCATGTGAAGAAGTGCTATATTTCATCCTGATGTCATTTATCTGCCCTCCCTTGCCTATACTGGTCATACTTCCACTGGTCACCAAGCAGTCTCTGAATATACTCTCTAGGTATCCGGTTACATAGAACTGAATTGCACCAGGCACTGCTTTGATGTTGATTAGCCACCCTCAATCTAAAAGGTTTTCCTTGATGATTCCTTTTTGCTTGTACAGTAGCTCTTGGGAATGAACCTCATTTAATTTGGTCAAGCACAGCCTCAAGACTCTTTTCAGTAAATTACAATCTGTTGAAAAAGTGTGAGACATGGTAAGCTACTTTTCCACAATCTCATTTCCAACTTACAATGAAAGCAAATCTCAGATCAAATCCTCCTACACATACAGATGCTTATTCAACAAACAGCCATCAAAAAGCAGGCACAAAAGATCAAACTGGCCTGGTAGCTAGTTAAGTCCTAGCTCTCTTTTTAGGTATTTGGACTACCAACTTCTTGAAAAAATTACCAGGGAAAATGCAGCAAGTTTCCAAGGCAGGATTCTGTATTCTCTGGCAACAAACAACCAGAAATCTTCAAAACCAAAGACTAGAAACTGAATGCTTTAAGGATGATCATTCCTAAGAATAGTGAGGGCACAGATGGAATGCATCAGTAAGGCTGTATGGGTAACAAAATACTGAAATATGTACCTCTGTCTGTAGGTAAATAGCCACCTGCCCCAAGTTCCCCCAAAATCCTTTCTTCCCTTGGAAACCTTAGGGAATCCTTGCCTCACATCCCAGAATCCAAAGAGCTAATGCCTGGCAAAGGAGGGCCCCATGGGAACCTACCTCTGCACGTGGCCAGCATTTGTTTTAGCTCACATTTCACAGTGTATGACATGTTGATTATTAAATATTTTGAATATCACTCAGATTTACAGTGATAATACTATGGCTGGATGAATGCTTAAATCTCTTCAAGCCACAATAGGAAGTGTCTCTAACTACTTATGTGGATTCTACCAATCCACATTCTTATCTTTAATTTCACCAATGAAAGCCCATTTTTTAACATTCATCATACTATTTAATAAAAACTAATTCTACCATTTTGACCACTGCTATGGTAATTAGTAAAGCTTTCAGTGTTGGTCAAGATATGAATAATAGAAGCACTCGAACTAGCATCCATGAGTATCCACTCTGGAGTACACACTTGAGTTGTGGCTTCCCTTAAATAATATGCATATATCACTGTCTATGATGAAATATTTTTCAAGGAACTATAGGCATTGCAACAGTAGTGTCAAGAACTGTGAAGGGTTTGATAGTTTATTTGCAATTTAACAAGTTATACTATCACAATTTTGTGAATGCTGGTAAAAAATAGGAGACTCCTGGATCAGAGACAAAGGACTGAATTACTCACAGGTAGCACGAGCTTCATGTTTATGTCCAGTCCCCTTGCAATCCTCTCCTTACAGGGGCTGAAGCAAAACAGCCCAGATGAATGTAGCAAACATAAGGGGTTCGGGTCACAGATGAGGAACCCAAACTAAGGGAACTTGAATCTTTTATAATGGACTGCAAGAAAATCTGCCCAATCTTTATTTGCCTCAGAGAAAGTATTATTTTTATTATAATGGACACTAAACATACCTGTCCTCTGCTCTACTTTCAAGACTATTTACTATACAAACATCTTTGAAAAGATAGTTCAGAATAGTGTGTCTCTGCTGACAAGTTGTGCCAAGACACAGAGATCTGTGAGGAACCATCTCCAACAGCAGCACTAATGAAATTGGCTAAGATCCTAAGTGGATGCATATTCAGTTCACTAGGAATGCTGAACACTCATTTTCACAAATATGATTTTGAATTAGAACTGGTACATGGCATAGATATAAACATGGGAACAACAGATACAGGGAACCACTAGAGTGAGGTGAGAGGGAAAGGTATGGGCTGAAAAACTACCTATGGGGTACTATATTCCCTACCTGGGAGATAGGACCATTTGTACCCCAAACTTCAGTGTTACACAATATATCCATGTAACAATCTGGAACATGTACCCCTGAATCTAAAACAAAAACTGAAATAATAAAAAAAAGACAAAAATGCCTTAAAAAATAAAAATAAAAAGGAACTGTTACATGGGAGTAGTTATTTGCATAATGCTTCTTGTAAGCAGAGGTGCTTTTCTCTACAATATCCCTTAACAAATATTTTCATAGATAATGAAATCAAGTCAAAAGGGTTCAATCATGTTCTAGCTTTCTGTGGGGATTCGAGGACTGTTGGGAAGTTAGGTCTAGAGTTCAGATCTCTAAGCTTTCTCACGTTGAGACCTCCAAATGTTGTTTACTAGAGGTTCTAAGTCTTTAGGTGCCAAGAATTCATTTGAATAATAACAAAAAACTATGAGTACTCTCTCCAGAAAAAAAAAAAAAAACACATGTCCAAAAGTCTATAAAAATTGCACAGCATTTCAGTAGGTTCTTGATTTTTCTGAAGCCTGTTGATAGACTATGAGCCACTTAAATGGTCTGGAGACCTTACATTAAAATCAATCTGAAGATCAAAGGCTGCCGTAACATTTAACTCTTTTACCAGTGTCATCACAACATTAAGTTGCTAACCCAAACTAGCTTACTTAGCCAGATATCACATAAGCATTAATAACATCTCCAGCTATCCAAAACATGACCCCGAATCAGGCGGTTAAAAACTACTAGCCAGAACACATAAACATCAGTGCTTCAAAGATATAAAATCCGGCCAGGCATAGTGGCTCACACCTGTAATCCCAGCACTTTGGGAGGCCAAGGCTGGCGGATCACTTGAGGCCAGGAGTTCAAGACCAGCCTGGCTACCATGGTGAAACCCTGTTTTTACTAAAAATTACAAAAATTAGCAGAGCACTGTGGTGCATGGCTGTAACCCCAGCTATTGAGTAGGGTGAGACAGGAGAATCAGTTGAGCCCGGAAGGCGAAGTTTTCAGTGGGTAACAGAGCAAGACTTTATCTCAAAAAAAAAAAAAAAAAACCACATACCTGTAATCCCAGCAATTCAGGAAGCTGAGGCAAACAGATCATGAGGTAAAGAGACCGAGACAATCCTGGCCAACATGGTGAAATCCATCTCTACTAAAAATACAAAAATTAGCTGGCTGTGGTGGTTCATGCCTATAGTCTCAGCTACTCGGGAGGCTGAGATAGGAGAATTGCTTGAACCCGGGAGGAGGAGATTGCAATGAGCCAAGATTGTGCCAGTGCACTCCAACCTGGCAACCAAGATTCCATCTCAAAAAAAAAAAAAAAAAAAGATACAAAATCCTCAGAAAAGAGAACTGAAGAGTGTTGCTTCATTGAATGATTTTAAAATGATTTATGATCTTTAGAAAGGGCACAAATTGGAAGTGAGATAATAAAGAGAAACAGGTATCATTCATGACTACAATGAATAATCAGTAACTGTGAGCAACTGCAAAGCAACAACTGCGATACCAGAAAAAGCAAAAAAAATAACTTGAGTCTTGATTTCTCAGTACAAGGGCAACAGCATTCTATAAATGTCCACAGCTCTCAGGAATGAGTGTGTGACAACATAGCCACTAATGTTAAAAAGGAGCTTCTTTCTGTTTTATATTTGATATATTCTGGCTGAAGTGATGGGAAAGAATATAATGGTTAGTATGGTAGCGGGTTGGTTGTTGCCAAGAAAAAAAAAAAAGAATAGTTGAAAGCAAATAATACAAAAAATAATTAGAATAAAACAGCTCAGTTTCTTAAATGTCCTTAAGTACTTTCTATCTGAAAAGGCAAACTCAGGTACATCTTTAAAAACAACAACAACAACAACAACAAAAACCTAATAAAAGAACAACATTTTAAAAAATGAAGAAGAATCTTTAAACGGGAGACTACCATATTCTCCCCAATAGTTTTGTAGCCATATTTCAAGAAATCTTATTTCCCACAGGTTTTCTAACAGATTTCTGTTTTCCCACAATTGCTGAATTCCCCTGCTATAAATCTCTGCAAGCTACTGAATGAAGCTTTACAAACACATAAATAAAAGAGTAAGAATGATCCACACTGAAATAACCAAGCCAAGAAAGACTTGAGAAAACAAAATGTAAAACAATTTATAGATATATTTTCCCACCTATCAGGGTATCTGTATCTTGTTCTTTAAACGATGATCCTAACTCGGATTTCTTTTTTTTTTTTTTTTTTTTTTTCCTGGGAGGTGGTTAGGCCATTAGTCTTTTAAAGAGTGATGCCATGATTCTTGCCAGGACATAAGTGGGAAAATATATACAGAAACATGATAGCAGCTGCTGTTTCTATGATCACAAAATTCAAAGCAGGTTGTTTTCCTCCTTTCCTTCCCTCCCTCCCTCCCCTCCCTTCCTTCCCTTCCTTCCTTCCCTCCTTCCCCCTTTCCTTTCGTCTTATTCTCCCTCCAAATTTTTTAACCATTCAATAGATGGCAGATATATAGCATGCCAGTAAGAATCATGTCTATCTTATTTACAATTTTGTTTGTGGCACAACTTTGGATGCCTAGAATGTGCTTAATAAATATTTGCTGAGGAAGTAAGTGAATCTATCGAACACCAAACCCCAAGCTAGGCTCTGAAAATCCTATCCCACAGGTTCATCTCGACCTGGAAAGCTGTGTGTAGGGAAGCAGATCAAATTTGATCTGTGATTGTACAGAATGGGGTCCTTTTTCCCAAAGCGGGATAAGAGGTATTTCCTAAGTTACAAAGTAGAGATGTTTCTGCCCTGATTTTGATAATGTGGAACCTACTGGAATGGGCAGGCTGAATGAACGCCCCCTAAAAGAATGTGGCATTCTCTCTACCTCTGGAGTAAAGGCAGAAAACTCTTCACCTGATGGAAAGAGGCCTCTAAGAAAGGCTGAGTAACCAGAAAACCTGATGATTGTTGCCTTGGAGGTACCTGGACACGCTGCCCCGTCATGTCATTATTGGCCATGGTGGGCTCCTTCAGCCTGCAGAAGTTTCCCTGAATCATTTGGAGCCAAGTTCCTGAGTGGCCCCCATGGGTTCCTACCCAATTTGGGTCTTTGTTGAATTCACAGCAGCTGCCTGGCTTTCCTGTCATTCTCCTGTGCTAGAGCTCTGGGTGAGGGAATCCAGGCTCATGCTGGACCTTCTAAATGACTTCCAGTGACTTGGATTTAAGTGTCAAAAATTTGGAAAGCATTCACTTAATAGGCATTTGGGAGGTGGGACATCATTGCTGCATTAATGACCTTAAATTTGCCTACATTTCAATGCATATTCAATACCTTACTATTAACCAACCTCCCAAATAGCAATCTCATAATGGAATAATCCATTTACTCTAAGCAATGACCAATGCATCAAGTGTTAGGAGTCTCTTCCTGAGCTCAGTGATACATACTTTTAACTTCTACCCTCTGCCAACACTTGCTGCTTGAGTCGGGAGACCCCTGCTCTGGCACACAACTCAGATGCCCACAGAAACTGCACAGAGCCTCAGCTGCTTGGCCTGCCTGAGCATGAAGCAACCCCAAAAGTCCACAGGAGTCATAGGAGCCTTCCAGCTTCTGTCCAAAATTGATACTGTCACAGAGATCAATAGCAGGTTCTCTTGCTTGAGAGGAACCCACTCACACCAAAAGTTCAAAATTTAAAAAAAATATTATACTTTTGTTTGTATTTGTACCCAACTTACCTACCCAGAAATTCCAAAGAGCTTTTTCTCAAGTCTGATTAGATTCGAGAGATGAGACAGCATGAGTCAGGAGTCAAAGAGCTAAAGCACGTGTGTCCAGAGAGATATGGGATGGTCACTGTTCAAATTAGAGTAGAAGAAATTTCTTTCTTTCTTTGAAAATTGCAAGAAACAGACTCATCTTTTTCAACACTGAGAGGCTCTGAATTATGAGCTTATGGTTCTGCTCTTAAGAAGCCAGAGCATAATTTCAAGAACAGGAAACATGATGGCTTCTTAATCAAATTGAATAGCAAAATGAAAGCAATAATTACTCAAATTTACTTGGCAAAATAGCGAGACAAATTAATTGAAACACTACTTTTGATCACAAGGATATAATTAGAAAAGTCTTTGGTGGATGGGAATATCTCTGAGGCATGAATTAAATCAATTGGATAACCTGATTATAAAGCCCTTATGCTTAATGTGTAAATCCAAACTTACTGTTGTGGAATGTAAAAGGGATAATAAAGATTGATCATCAAATATGCATTAAAATGGTCCTGTCCAGTTGCAAACATGAGTGGGCTTTTATTATGTGCCAGATGCTATGTGACATATTTTTATTACTGGTACTGTTTATTCTCTCAAAAAGTAATAAATAAAATCAGCACTGTTAACATGTGCTATGACTGACCCTCTGTCCACAATCACAGGCTACACTGATGGAGGACCACAGACAATGAAGTCTGAAAAAGAAAGAAAAGACTGAAGTGCCTTTTCTCCTCTTTACCTCATCTTCCTCTCACAAATCCCACTACTTCTCAGTAAAATCGAGTCGTATAAAAGTCTACATGCATCTAAGCTGAACCATAAGAAGGACGTGGCATTCCCTGGCAGCCATGATCTCTTTGAGTGGACAGATGACCAAGCTGGCCCAACTAGAGTGAGGAGAGAGACTTTGCTTCCATTCCTGGGGAGAAGCTTGTCCTCTCCTTTTGGCATGAACAAGGATGTTTAGAGCCCTGAGTGCCAAACACACTTACAACCATGGGGAGGACCAATGTAAAATGAAGCCAGCCTGCGGGCGGCGATGGTTACAGCCAATCTACAAACAGTTCATCCTGAACATGGCCCCAGAAAACATCTTTGAGCTCCCGAGTCAGTCAAGTCTGCAGCTCACCTTTGCTCCTGCCTTGCTATAATGAGAGATCTTACATGTCATCTTTGTTTTTGGCCTGTTTAAGCCAGACTTTTGTAACCTGAACCTAAAGCATCCTAGTCTATACAAAACGTAATGAATGTTTGTTAAGCAAGGCAATGTACAAAACAAAAAAAACATTCTATACAACTAAAGACAATTGTTTTCAAAGTACACTCACTGACCACTTGCACCTAAATCACATGGGATACTTGTTTAAACCACAAATGATAGAATTATGCAACCTGCCTGAACTCTTGTTTCTCTGTTTTAAAAAATATGTGGAATCACACCGACTCCTCGCTTCTTCATAAATTAGCGTGATACAAAAGTGAGCAGAGTAACAGTCTGATTTGTGAAAGGGAACGCTTTTTGCAAGATTGCTTCAGACGTTTGCACGTAATAAAATATAGACATGCTTGAGAAAGAATCAATACGATTATAAAATTGTTTTTAAAGGCATATAAAAAGAATTTCTCTCCAATTCTCCTTTCTAAGGAAAAGAATTTTTTTTTAAGTAGGTTATTGCAGATTCCTATACATTATACTACAACCACAAATGTGAGGTTTTTATAAAGTCCTTCTTGCCTATTACTTACATTTTTGAACTTGGTTTAAATGTTTTGATCTTGAGAGGCTCTTCTTGGTCTCTAAAACTAAATAAAGTATTATTTTGTACCATGGCTGATACTGGGAATTAAAACCTGTCCAAACAGAGAAGCAGTACATAAAGTAGCCTCATTCCCGACTTTTCCTCCTGCCCTCTGCAACCTACCTCTCCAGGTCACCCCAAACCACATCCAGGCTGAAACCCTTTACCTACCTAGATCCTACATGGGCTGAGAGCTCTGCCTGCACAATACCTCCTGAGGAAGCTCCCAGGTGAGGTCAGGTCCCCTTGAAATATGAGATAGCAACTAAATATAAGTTGGTCTACTTTCAGTTCCAAGTAACACTCAACAGGCCTCAAACATCATCCAACATGGAAATAAATTACTGTGTGTCAGTGAGGATGGACGTTCCTAGGGAAGGCCAGCTTCAGGGATGACTGCTCCACACACTCTGGCTTCTCTGCTCACCTCTACCCCACAGGCTGCTTACTCCTGCAGGTCCCCATGGTCAGAGGGGGCTGCCAGAGGCAGGAAAGCCAGGAATGTGTGGCTTTCCCCTTAGGCGTGGGATCCCATCTTCCCCAAGATGCCTCTAGACTCACTGGTTCAAATGAGCCTAAGCCTTTCTATTCCACGCCAGTGTTAGGGGTTGGGTGACCAAGGCTGAGGTACAGTGTTTGCCACCTTCCTCCCCACTGCCACCGAAAACTGTAGTATTTATGCAGCGTACTTGGGTAGTTGGATGGGGTTGCTCAGTGCAGAGTCTTAAACTGTCCTGGGTCCTGACCAGCTGCCCTGAGAGCTGCAGGGATTAATAAATGAGCACAGCTGAAACGTAACCATTTCTGGCACGCCAGAGGTATTCTTTGCCTGAGATCAGGGACTGTCAAACTGTGGCTCCACTGCTTGTTTTTGTAAATAAAGTTTAATTGGCAAGAGGCTAACAAACATGAGAAAATGCTCAACATCACTAATTGCTCAACGTCCAATTATCAAAGAAATAGAAATCAAAAACATAATGATCATACCCTTTCACACCAGTCAGAATGGCTATTACTAAAAAGTCAGAAAACAACAGATGCTGGCGAGGCTATGGAGAAAAAAGAATGCTTATACACTGCTGGCGGGAATGTGAATGAGTTCAGCCACTGTGGAATGGAAAGCAGTTTGGAGATGTCTCAAAGAACTTAAAAAAGAGGTACCATTCAACCCAGCATTCCCCTTACTGGGTGTGTGTGTATGTATGTGTGTGTGTGTGTATGTGTGTGTGTGTGTGTGTGTGTGTATATATATATATATATATATATATATATATATATATATATAATTCTACCAAAAGACCCATGTACCCCATACGTTCATCACAGTACTCTTCACAATAGCAAGGACATGGAATCAACTTTGGTTTCCATCAATGGTGGATTGGAATACAGAAAATGTGGTACATATACACCATGGAATACTACACAGGCATAAAAAGGAATAAAATCATGTCCTTTGCAGCAACACGGATACAGCCATTATCCTAAGTGAGTAAACACAAAAACAGAAAACCAAATACTGCATATGCTTGTTTATATTAATAAGTGGGAGCTAAATACTATGTACTCATGGACATATATGTGGCAACAATAGACACTGGGAACTACTATGAGGGAAGAAGGGAGGGGGTCAAGGGTTGAAAACTAGCTCTTGGCTATTATGCTCATTACCTGGGTAGTGAGATCAATCATACCCCAAATCTCAGCATCAAGCAATATACCCATGTAATCAACTTGCACATGCATCCACTGAATTGAAAATAAAAGTTGAAATTATAAAAAAAAATAAAAATAAAATTCTATTGGGACCATCTATCTTTTCTGCAGCATTAAGTAGCTGCAATAGAGACCAAATACCTTACAAAACTGAAGATATGATCAGATCCTTTATAGAAGTGTTGGCCAACCTCTGGCTTACATGCACCAACTAGTGTAGAATATGTCGGCCAGTCAACCACAATTTCCATATGGCACCCAAAACTTTTCCTTTCTGAGATACTTCAGGTGTATATTATGTTTTGAACATCTGCTTCCCTTGCTAATTTTAGGTTCCCTCAGGGCAGTGAATAGTGCCATTTTTTACTCATTGCTGATGCCACATCCCCAGCACCTAGCCCACGGGCTGGCACATTATAAGCACTCCATACATACTTGTTGGCTGACTAATTGAGATAAAAGCACTACTTAAATACTCTTCCATGTAGGAGCAAAAGCAATTATTTCTTTCAGGATGCTCCAGATCGCAGAGTAACAACATATCAAAAACAGCATGCCAAAAAAGAGACACGTATTCCCAATAAGAAGGGCGTGAGCTTTAATAACATCGAAACTTCACAACCCTTGGGAGGAAGATCTGTCTATGTGCTGTCTCTTTAAGAGGCAGAAACAAACTTGGATTCTTAGAATCGGAGAGGCAGGGTTGGGCAGAGACAAGCATCATGTTTGCTGGAGCCTTTTTTTTTTTTTTTTTTTTTTTTGAGACAGAGTCTTAGTCTGTTGCCCAGGCTGGAGTGCAGTAGCGTGATCTCGGCTCCCCACAATCTTCACTTCCCGGTTCTGGCTGATTCTCCTGCCTTGGTGTCCAGAGTAGCTGGGATTACAGGCGGGTGCCACCACACCCGGATGATTTTTGTAGTTTTAGTAGAGATGGGGTTTCATGCTGGCCAGGCTGGTCTCGAACTTCTGACCTCAGGTGATCCACCCGCCTTGGCCTTCCAAAGTGCTGGGATTGTATGTGTGAGCCACTGTGCCCAGCCTGCCATCATAACCAAGAATGCTCACTCATGACCTCACACTGTAGCTAACTAGCTACAGTTATTCCAGGTACCCTCCCATTTAACTTCACAATTTGTGACTTCACTAATTCACTGAAGCTCAACTTTCATTAGCATTCAAGGGAATAGTAATGATTTTTAAAAGGTAGAAAGCATAGACTGTAAAGTGGGACGAGCAGGTGGAGTGGCTCATGCCCATAATCCTAGCCCTCTGGGAGGCTGAGGTGGGCAGATCACTTGAGGTCAGGGATTGGAGACCAGCATGGCCAACATGGTGAAACCCCATCTCTACAAAAAATACAATAATTGGGCCAGGCATGGTGGTTCACACCTGTAATCCAAGCACTTTGGAGGCCATGGCGGGTGGATCACCTGAGGTCGGGAGTTCAAGACCAGCCTGACCAACATGGTGAAACCCCGTCGTAAAAAAAAAAAACCCAACAATAATTAGCTAGGCGTGGTGGTGGGTGCCTATAATCCCAGCTACTCAGGAGGCTGGGGCTTGAGAATTGCTTAACCTGGGAGGCAGAAGTTGCAGTGAGCTTAGATCTCTCCACTGCACTCCAGCCTAGGCACCAGAGCGAGACTCTGTCTCAAAAAAAAAAAAAAAAAAAAAAAAAAAAAGGAAAGTGAAATGGGATGGGCCTAGAGATATCTCTATGCCATTTTCTCTTTAGGTCTTCTATTCAAAGAATAAATAAGAGTCCACAAACATAATAGAGAAGCAGACCTTGATAAACTCCAAAAAACTTATGAGTGAACCTAGAGCTCATTTCATCTGTGGATGATGCCAGTTCTTTTTTTCTTATCAACCAATCTAAGGAAATTTAAAAGCATATGAGCAGAAATGAAAATGACTTTATAGTTTTTTTAAATTGCCAGAATGGGTTTAGAGAGTATAACTATTACCAGTAGTAAAGAGGCAAATATTTTTCAATGTTTAGTTTGACATTCAAAGTTTTATTCCACAATGCTGGGACATACAAAATACTGGGGTGCAGTAATGAAAACTGCAAAAACAGGACCTGAATTTCATTATAATCTGCTAATTAATATAGCAATACACAATAACAACAGGTCAGCACACACGGGATCATAATCAAGTTGAGGCCTGTGTTGAACAGCCAAGAATGCCTCAAACACCAGGCAAAGAAAAATGCCAAGCACTGTATTAAAATATCTCCCCTAGACATGGTTTGCTTTCCAAAAAAGAAAATGAAAAAAAAGCTGGCAGTCAGCTTTGCACGCCAGTAATCTCAGCATTTTCTCCCCCTTCTCTACATTTATGGCAATCCCAAATTAAACCAGATTTAGGAAAGTCTCGCCATCAAAGAGGGAAGAATAGGCAAAAGGAAATCTCTTATTTGTTTTATCCATGCAAATTAGGTGGTTTTTAGAGCAGTCTTCTCTACTAGAAGAGCCAGTATTATTTTTGATAGAACTAGGGTGGCTGTCATCCACGAAGTCAAATAAAAATTGCAGCATTTTCAAATTCACAGACTTTTGTTATTGTATCCTACGTGTCCCTTTTTCTCAGAATCTATCTTTTCATAGATGTTCTAACATAAAAATTTAAAATTGATATTTGGAGTATAGTAATACTGCCATTAGACCAATTCCCTCACAGTTTTTCTTCTTAAAATATTTAATATAAAAAGTAGATGTCTAAGGTAGTAACTATGTACTAATTATCAGAATCTCCGTCTGTCCATCCACACAGTAGAGGAAAATATATTTGATATCAGTTAGCAATGATGGGCTTCAGGACACGCTACCCTAAAATGCAACACCTTGGCATTTGAGAAAACAGCAGAAGCAGGAAAGTCTCTCTCCCCTTCCCCTACTGCCCTTCTCTCCTAACACATGTCATAAAACCTCAAAAGGATTACCTGACCTTCATCTGAAGCAGGCCATAAGACCTTCATTGGAGAGATGCTCTCACCATACACGGAAGAAAAGAATATTCTTATCTCCCCATACAAGGACACAGAGAGGAATCTGAACAAACAGGTCTTGCTAAGTTCTGCAGCTTATCACCACTAGATCACACCCACTTTGTCCAATCTGCTTCTCCACAACAATTCACGTCTTCATTAAACCTAGCATTAAAAGTGTACAGGTTTACCTGCTTCTCCAAGTCTTCATTTCTTTATGAAAAGTCCCATGTCACGAAATTTTTCTTTTAAATAAATGTGTATGCTTTTCTCTTGTTAATCTCCCTTCTGTTATAGGAGCCTTAGGCTTGAATCTAGCAATGGGGAAGATAAAATACATTTCCTTTTCTGTACAATAAGTGTTTTATGCCTTCATATTCTTTGATCTAGTGATACCAATTCTAGAAAAATATTCTAAGAAAATAATTCAGTAAGAAAAACACTTATATTCATTAAACTACTCATAATAACATGTCTTAAAACAACAGAAACTGGAATAGACTAAATGCCCAGCTAGAAAGAAATAAGAAAGTGGTTAAGTAAATGTAAGTTTATCAAGCAAGTGAAATATTACTCAATTATTACAAATTAAAATGATGCAAACCATGGAGCAATCTGCAAAATATTTTATACATTGCAACATACTACACTGTGGTTACAAGTGAAAACTACGTGAAATTTTCTTATTAGTCTGCAAAAAAACCAAATTTTTGAGTTAAGAGCCCTTTATCAGGGCCAGGTGTGGTGGCTCACACCTGTAATCCCAGCATTTTGGGAGGCCAAGGCAGGCGGATCACAAGGTCAGGTGTTCAGACCAGCTTGACCAACATGGTGAAATCCCATCTCTACTAAAAGTACACAAATTAGACAATCTTAGTCATGTGTGCCTGTATTCCCAGCCACACAGGAGGCTGAGGCAAGAGAATTGCTTGAACCCAGGAGGTGCAGGTTGCAGTGAGCCAAGATTGCACCATTGCACTCCAGCTCTCCAGCCTAAGCAGCAGAGCAAGACTCGCCTAAAAAAAAAAAAAAGAAAAAAAAAAGAGCCCTTTATCAATGTGCAAGCTCTCACCCAATCATTGCATTTATCAGAGTGGCACCTTACTCTTCCTGTTGCTGGAATCCCTGTGGTCTCCTGATGAGCTTTTCCCATTCCTTCCTTGTGCCTTTGCTGCACTGTATTCCTCACATGCAAGGAGATTCCATCGAATCCTGATAATCCGCAGGCAGCACTTTGCTCACGACTGAACTCCATTCTCACCTCTTTATCAGACCGCTGACATGAAACTGCTTTGGATGGCTTAGCTTTTATCATCATTTCCTTGACTATTTTGTTGCCTCCTCTTCTCAGACTGCAAATTCTACAGAATTATTTTTAGCCCATGAAATGGGTAATAAATACATGATTTTGAAAAATGAAGTAATCAATGATTATAAACTCTTCAGGGCAAGGGTCATTTCTTATCTTTCTATCTACACTACTCATCATAGTACTGGGCAAACAGTAGATTATCAATAACTCTTCACTAAATAAATGGATACATTTATATTGTTACACATGACTGTTGGCTGTAATATCCAGCTGGATTTTTCTCATCTGTCACCTTTCCAGTTTCTGCTTCTATGAAACCTCATATGAGGTTCTTTTTCTAAAAGGAATGCCATCCATGAAGAGAGCTTACCCAGGTCAAACTGGCCAGAAATGTAGCCACAAGTCTGCCGGACTTCCTCACTGTCCCAGCCCAAGGGGTAGAGGGCACAGCCAGCACCAATCAGTAAGCCTGCAAAGAGATAAGACAAGAAGGCTTTACCAGAGCATCTCTGTATCACTAGATAAAGGTGGTGGGATCAATATTTAGCAATATAACAAGACTATAGCATCTGCTTTTTAGACAGCACCAGCCACAACTCTTTTAAGCAATCTAAGGTCAGTTTGACTCCAACAATTTCAAGTCTGCTTAAAAGAAAAAAAAAAATCTCGATGGCACAGTTTCAGTCTAACTTGGCCTTTTAGAGCATTAAAACCCTTGCAAATCCTGTTTAGGAAATGCAGTTTTGAAGCTTTTTAAATCACTCTTGTAAAAAGCCAACCAATTCCACCATTAATCCATGCAAACAAGTATTTCAAGAAAAAGCAAAAGTTCCTAATAGGCTATGATTTCTTGGTCATTAGGTTTTCGTTTCCTATTTAAGAATCAAAATAGAACGTTTCAGCATTGTCAAATTTTGCCAGGGGCAGAAAGAACATAAAGAGTTTCATGAATGGCCTTGGCACATTGATCAAACCTCTGAACCGTACTGCCCATTAATAAGCGGTGTTGAGAATCACAGAGCATCCACACATCTCAGAAAGACTCAGGAAGACAGACATTTATTGTAATCTAAGTACGCCTTGCAGTCAAAACCAAAAGTTTTGATGATGAAACTGAAGAAAGTGACAGTTTTCTTTTAATACAAATTAAGTGATCCTGGCAGCCATCTCTGAGCTGACAGCTTCCAATCGGTGAGTCTTTAGTTTGCATCAAAGCCTAATATGGTTTTACAAGAAGCTAAATGAGATTTAAGCACTCACTGTTTGAATGTGTGGGCTAATCTGAAAGTAAGATCTTGTTGTGTCCATCACGGGTGTTATCAACAGCTGTGAGTCCCGCAAATGTGCAAACTCAGAGGACCAACTGATACTAGTCTAATGAGGGGGAAGTGGGTTATCAGGCGCTAAATGAGAGAGCCCCCTAAGTGAGAAAATCCATTAATATGGTAATGTGGAGGAGGATGGCAGGGCTCCAATGTATCTAGGAGAGATCTTCAATATTTCTGCACCAAGTCCTTACTGGTCTTCTTTTGTCGTTTTCCTCCCCATCCCCATCACACCTGGTGGATAAATTGAGTAGCAGTAATCCATACAAATAATCTGTTTCCTCACAGGTATCTAAGGCGGAGCTAGCTGCTTTCCTGTCTTCAACCACCCTGCAAAGCTCTAAGGAAAGGCCTCCCTCACCCCCAACACCCATCCTGATACATTTCCGACCCTGGTAATGCTTTCTTTTTTTTTTTTTTTTTTTTTTTTTGAGACAGAGTTTCGCTCTTGTTACCCAGGCTGGAGTGCAATGGCGCGATCTTGGCTCACCGCAACCTCCGCCTCCTGGGTTCAGGCAATTCTCCTGCCTCAGCCTCCTGAGTATCTGGGATTACAGGCACGCGCCACCACGCCCAGCTAATTTTTTGTATTTTTAGTAGAGACGGGGTTTCACCATGTTGACCAGGATGGTCTCGATCTCTTGACCTCGTGATCCACCTGCCTCGGCCTCCCAAAGTGCTGGGATTACAGGCTTAAGCCACTGCGCCCGGCCCCTGGTAATGCTTTCTCCAGTCTGTCCCTTGATTGACATGAAGGGCCCTCTATACGCAGTGCAGAGGGCCATCTGCAGAGGGCCGTCAGTGTGAGTGCTAGAAAGAATCATTCAAACTGTGAATCACTAGTCCCAGGATGTCCTCCACACAACTGCATAAATATAAATTATGTCGAAGCTGAAGAATAATCTAAAAGCAGTTATAAAAGCTTTTGCTGATGAGGCAAATGTCCTAGTGGCCAAGTTCCTTGGGCTTTTTTCCTCAGGATAGAATGTACAGGACTCTAAAGACAACTCCAAACTAGTTTTAGGCACTATCAAGTAAAGAAATTATCAATGAGAATGCAAACTGAATTCCATGAATGTTTAATAAACAATGGCATATCTTCTCTGTGATACTCACGTCTTAGTAGGTAACACCACTTTCTGATAAGTTCTTGTGAGCAATTTTTTTAAAGGATGACAAATGCAGAAAGGCATTTGGACAAAAAGTATATAAGTGTAAGAAAATGAAAAATACTAACATTTAAGCCAGGGGGCGCCAACCCCTGAGCCATGAACCAGTAAAGGTCCGTGGTCTGCTAGGAACTGGGCCATAGAGCAGGAGCTGAGCAGCAGTCAAGCAAGTGAAGTTTCATCTGTATTTACAGCCGCTCCTCATTGCTCACATTACCACCTGAGCTCCACCTCCTGTCAGATCAGTGGTGGAATTAGATTCTCTTTTTTTTTGTTTGTTTGAGATGGAGTCTTGCTCTGTCACCCAGGCTGGAGTGCAGTGGTGCAATCTCAGCCCACTGCAACCTCTGCCTCCCAGGTTCCCGTGAATGGACTCAGCTAATTTTTGTATTTTTTAGTAGAGATGGGGTTTCACCATGTTGGCCAGACTGATCTCAAACTCCTGACCACAGGTGATCCACCCACCTCAACTTCCCAAAGTGCTGGGATGACAGGTGTGAGCCACCATGACCGACCTAGCATTAGATTCTTATAGGAGCATGAACCCTATCGTGAACCACACATGCAAGGGATCTGGGTTGTTCATGCCTTATCTCATAATATCTAATGCCTGGTAATCTGTTACTGTCTCCCATCACTCTCAGATGGGACTGTCTAGTTGCAGGAAAACAGGCCCAGGGCTCCCACTGAGTCTACATTATGGTGAGTCATATAATTATCTCATTATATGTCACAATGTAATAATAACAGAAATAAAGTACACACTAAATGTAATGTGCTTGAATCATCCTAAAAATATCCCCCTCCACCCAGTCCATGGAAAAATTGTCTTCCATGAATCTGGTCTCTGGTGCAAAAAAGGCTGGGACTTCTGATTTAACTCATCAGTAGTTTCCTCTTTACCTGACAGACAAATAAATGAAAAACAGTTTTATTTGCTAACATTCTTTTCATTACAGGTAAAAAAATATGTGCCATGAAGTCATGAAAACACCTAGTTTGGCCCAGCCTTATGCTAGTCACTTTGGGACACTAAATAGAAAGGAGCTTACATATGGAACACTTAGGCCAGGGGCTCTCTAAGGGGCAGAACATTTGGCAGCCAGGGTCTTTAGTGGAATTCTGGACTGTTTTTGTGATACTATAACCAGGGACCTCAGTTTTCAAAATCACCCACTTTCTTTTTCCTCCTTCTCTCCCCTCTCACCCCTTTATTTCTTCCCTCTCTAGACACTCCCCTCCAACAATGTACACTTATCTAATTATGTTCTTGCTCTTGAAACAAACCAGGCTGGAGCCCCATTGTGGAATCCTCTCACTTAGGGAGAGTCCCCCATTAGTCCACCACCATCGAAGACAAGATAATGCCAGTCAGACTTCTGGACAGGCAATTACCCAAGATGGCCATCAGAATGTTAAAATAAAACTTGAGACAAATTAAATTTAACAGAGTTTAATTTAGCAAGGGTAAAAAAAAAAAAATCACAAATCAGGCAGCCTCTAGAATCACAGCAGATTCACGGAGACTCCAGGGAAATCTTATGGCCAGAGCAAATTTATAGGCAAAAAAAAAAAAAAAAAAAAGGAAAGTGACGTACAGAAAACAGAAGTAAGGTACAGAAACAGCTGGATTGGTTACAGCTTGGCATTTGACTTATCTGAACACGGTTTGAACAGTCAGCAGCATGAGTTGCTGAAGCATGCCTGCTGGGATTGGCTGAGATCCAGCTACTGTTACAGAAGCATACTCCTAAATTAGGTTTTCTACTAAGGCTACCTACTTGTCTACCTACTAAGTTAGGTTATGGTTCATTCTCAAGGACTCAAGTATGGAAGTATGGAGGTTTTCTCAGGCCATGGTTAGTTCAATTTAACAAGAACGAAATATACAGACCGTGTACCTTGCACTGCTCCTGAATGTCTCTCATACCAAGTTTTCTTGTAAAAGCCCTATGGTAAATTTTAAAACGTAAGATCGTGTTTAGAACCATAGTTTACCATCTTCTCAGGTTGCTGGTTCTCCAATTAAACTGGCTCTCCTCCCACCAAACTTTGCCTCTTGTGTTCTGTCTGGCTTTCTACCAGCAAGCAGCCAAACCTAGGCTGCATTGCACTGCTTTGTTTTTTCGTTCGTTCTTGAGACTGAGTCTTGCTCTGTTGCTCAGGCTGGAGTGAAGTGGTGTGATCTCAGCTCACTGCAAACCTCCACCTCCTGGGTTCAAGAGATTCTCCTGCCTCAGCCTCCTGAGTAGCTGGGATTATAGGCACGTGCCACCATGCCCAGCTGATTTTTAGTAGAGATGGGATTTTACCATGTTTGTCAGGCTGTTCCTGAACTCCTGACTTTATGATCTGCCTGCCTTGGCCTCCCAAAGTGCTGTGATTTCAGGCGTTAGCCACCATGCCCAGCCACATTACTTTGAAATGTAGATTCAACCATGCAAATTAGGAACAATTTTATACACAGAAAATTTGTGGTATATGTATGAATTTTTAAAATAGGCCATGAACATATGCTCACATTTTTAAAAAGTTGTTCAGTGGTAGGCAACTAGCTTATCGGAATTTTTCTGTTAATATTTGTGTAGTTTTTGTTCTGTTGCCTGCTAGTATTTGCTAGCAGGAAAGATACTGCAGACTCCAAAAATCTGTGAAACATATCTGGGAGAAAAACCTATGTTACAAACCATATGATCAGGTTCATTGGCTATCAGAATTATTAGGATATATAGCAAACACTTCAGTGGCCTCCCCACTCACTTGCTACCATTGTATGTTATGGCGAAAGGGAGTTTCAGACCAAATTTGGCCAAATACGCAACAAATGTTTATTAGTAAGCTGGCACTAAAAAGAGTCAGAAGACCAATTCAGTAAGTTCAGTGAAATCCAGTGGCCTGCCCCCGACCCCAACACAACTTCATCGTATAGTCATTCTAACATGGTCCTCACATGAAATTTTCAACACACAATAAACAAATACGAGACAGCTCAGGGAGACTTTAGGTCAGATCAGGCCACAATATTTTCAACTAAATGGAAATGGAGAGGGAGCACAAGTCCAAAGAGAGATCTAAACCTGCGCTGCCCCAGGCAGTAGCCAACAGCCACAGGTAGCCCTTTAAGTTTAAACTGAAGTAAATAATAAATAAGATCAAATACAACTCAATAGTTCAATCCCTCAGTTGCACTATTAGAAGTGAAATTTTGGTGCCACAGAAGAAACAGCACTTGAAGATAAATCCTCTCAGCAAGGCAATTTACTTCCATAGAAGAGCGAGGCTCACGGATGGAGCAATGGTGGCCACTCGCCTGGACAAGGGGAGAAGGGGCAATTACGCCTGACGGGAGTCATCCCTACTGCTGTGTTGTTCCCCTATTGGCTAGGGTTAGACCACACAAGCTAGACTGATCCTGATTGGCTATTTTAAAGAGAGCAGGGGTCCAAGCTGGAGTGGCAAGGTGGGTGTTTTGGTGGGAAGGATGGTTACAGGTGGGTCAGGGAAGATAGCCAGAGGTGACCTAGGTCAAAGAAGGTGACTGGAGCAAGTGACTGGAGCAGGTGACTGAGATGGGTCAGGATAGAGCTGGGGGCTGGGAGAACAGATGTGAACTACTAATTAAACCAGTGGAGAAAGTTGTTTACTGGAATTACAAGGATGTGAAACTTTGAAATAGAGAATTAAAGAATAAGAGAGCTGAACATACTGATATATTGATTCTTTGAAGAGAAACTTGGGGTTCACTACAACATGCACCAACTACATTTCAAGTGCTCAATAGCCATCTGGCACTAGTGGCTGCCATATTGGGCAGTGTAAATTAGACCATTTCTGTAACTGTAGTTCTACTGGAGGATGTGTGTACTAGATGTGACACACTTTAAAAGAATGCTGGACTTGTCAGATCCTTAGGCCTTAGCCTGACAGTGCTTGTTAACAATCAAAACCATCTCTCTTTAAAATTCTTCCTTTTACTTAGACCTAGAGGCCAGGAAACTATATTCCATCAACTAGTAGGCGTTCTGGGTCATACTCTGTCAATAACAGGCTCCCATGTGGAATATAAAAGTTAGAAGGGATAAACTGTTATTCCACATTCACACCTGCAGCCAGGGACAAGCCTTTCTGCAGACAGTAGACAGTGAGATTTTGGGAGTGATTTCCACGTGTCCCCCTCTTCGTCACTCCCTAAGGGTGGATTATCAGCTGTAGCTTCTTTTGATCCCAGCACTTCCCAGTTTCCTGAATTCTCCAAAGCAGCTTCTCTGACCTTCACTTTCTCAGACCTAATAGTAGGTCTACAAAACGTTAAATCCCTGGGCTACATCTCTTCCTGCTGGAAATATCTAGAGTGGTTTCTCTCACTGGTCAAACTCTGGTACACGCCCACTCACAAAAGGGTAGAAGAGCCAATACTGATCTTATTATCCTACTGTATTTCTTGAACATTACTATTTCCTTAATTAATTAAAAATTATCTCTAATTCACAATTTATGCTAATTATTAAACTTTTGGGGCAAGTATAGACAGTGATATTGTAAAGCTTTGCCTTTTTTAAAAAAAAAAAAACCATACATCCTTTTTACTGTTAAGTCATAAAGAGGTATCAAAATTAAAAGCAAAAATTACAGGGTAAGACTTAACAAAACTACTAGGAGGGTCAAAGGAAGTGAAAATGGGACTAGGCACAGGGAAATATGAATTAATGAATGTGGGAAGGACAAGGATGGGGAGAACAGTGAGCATGTGCTGAAGATACTAGGGGAGAGGATCCAGTGAAAAATGTGATCTTCGACAAGCGCCTCGGTAAAGACATAATGGGATAAGATTTCTAAACTCCACTATGTGCTTAAGAGTCATCCTCTCCTTCCTCAGCGTCCTTTTTGCCATCCTTGATCAACGCCAGCTGGTCATCCTCCATCTTCATGATCATCATCATATAGTAGGTCCCCCTCCTCAGCAGGGTCATCTGCACCCCCTGTCAGACTCCATCTTCACATTAGTCTCATCTTTCTTCACGGAGCTGCTGCTCGGCTCCTCTTCTGACTTATCATTCTTCATCTCTACTGCTTGTTTGCTCTGTTCCTTTTCAGTTTTTTCCGGGTTTTCCAGGAGAGAATCCACTTTTTGTTTTATCTGGCTCAGCTCCTTCTTAAAGGCCTGAAGGTCATCTCCTTTCAACTTTCCAGACTTGGAAGATCCCCGCTGTCCACTCTTAGAATTGAAGCCACTTTTGCCCCTTCGTGAGGTGTTTCCTGATACACGCGGACGTTTCGAGGGCACTACAGCCCGAGCAACAGGAGGAGGAGGGGGTACAAGTGCTGGGTAACTGTACGTCCTATCATAATAATCCCGTTGAATGTCATAGTCCAAGTCAAAATAGGAGCCGTACATCTCCGCTGCAGATCATTTCACACCTGCTCTTTCTCGGTTCACTTTTGGCTCTGCAGCCAGGTTAATATCTAAATCCTGGCCAGCAATCATTCTGCCATCCTCTCCCGCTACAGCAGCCCGGGCACTTCTCTCATTAACATATTGAACGAAGGCAAAGCCCTTATGAACAGAGCAGCCCACGATTTTGCCATACTTCGAAAAGATTGCCTCCACATCAGATTTCTTGACCACGAGAGTGCTGAGATTCCCAACGAACACACGGGAGTTCATGGAGCGAGCATCTGTCTTGTTGGTAACGTTGCTGGCCACTGTGTTTGATGATAAGGTTTCTCACAAAGCCAAAAACAGGAGGGAGGAGGGAGAAGAGATTCGATTCTGAGTCTCCTCCTCCCGGGTTCTACGTGGAGAAGCCGACTGCTGCTCGCAGTTGGCAACGCCGACACAAGTGCTCAGTCTTCGTCCAAAGCTTTGCCTTTAAGCATGTCTGCAGTGGGGTCTCCAGTTAGGAAATGTAACAGGCTAAGTAACCTCTCCTGAAATGTAGGTTTCTGAAGAGAATACTTCAAATGTTAACTAACTGCCTCTTGAGGGAGGACTGACCTCAACCAGCATGTTGTTGTCTATACTAAAGTACTATTTTGTAAAGTAAAGTAGAGGCAATTAAATGTAAAAGAGAACATCTTTTGAATGGAAGAAATCTGACATTGTTCAGTTCCGGCAGTGTTAAATCTTAGTCCATGTTGCAGAAATCTATGTTTGACGGAAGCACGGTTTAGAAATCTCTGAATTAAGGTACTACTTGGGTATTATGTAATATGCAGAAATGAAGCTCAGAAAATTATTTGGAATTTGAAGTAATTGCCCAAATGATGTCTTAGAGACCTGACAGATTTTAATAGCTCGAGTTCCCTAATTTGCTTCTGGGGAAGTAAATGGCTCAATTAGAATCTCTAGTTCGCAAGCTTTCATATTATTTACATGGGTTTTCTTTATTAGGCTTCTAAACCTCGTGGTTACCACATGGGCTTAATTTTCAACCAAATTCCTTTGTCACTGCCATAAAAGACAACATGAAAAAAAAAGTCACAGTATCACACCTTTTGGAAATCTGTGCATACGAGTGGAAGTGAGGAAAGATGTTGTGAAGCAAGTCAGCAACCTGAGGAAGGTGGGAAGCAAGGTGAGTTGCAGGAAGAGGTGTGAAATCATTTGCAGCTACAAGCTCATCTGCAATTAAGAAGCAATCTATTTCTGCAACCCTAAAGATCTGAAACTTTTAAGGGGTCATAAGTCAATCACAAATTACCGTAAATTAGTTCAATCTTTAGTTTTTTATCAGCAACCTTGCCGCAATCAGCAATCTAGAGTCAAAAGGCCACATGAAAGATTGTTTTAAAAGCGGTTTTAGGACTGTAGAGAGATGCTGCCTCCTAAAAAAGACACACCAATCATCCAACAGATGACTTGATAATTCTTAAATCTGAAAAAGTTCGTTTTAATAACGCGTTGACTACTAAGCTATTTCATCCTGAGTGCCCTGAGGTTTGGGGGCTCACCTTGTTCAAGGACAATTAAAATATTTTAAGAGCCAAATCAGTGGAATGACCTCTAAGGAGAAGCCAATGTGAATGGAAAAGAGCTGGCATAGATAACTACGAAAAGGTAGGTAATGCTGCTGTGATGAAATTTGTTCTTTAGCTCCAAATGGGCTCTTGGGGCCAAACCCGAGCCTGGATACACTCTGTCTGGCCGTGAACCACCTGCAGGAGAGTTTCCTAGTAGAAACTTTTCATTTTCATAAAGTGCTAGAAATATCGGCCATGATACTAATTGTTTCTTAGAATTTGAGTGTGTGAAGTCTGAAGTCTGTAAAGCACTCAGTGGTCAGAATAGGAACCTGGGACTGGGAATTTTCTCCTCTGCAAAACTCCATCTATTCAAACACAGTACTTAACACTTAGCCAGCAGACTATTAACATAACAATTCAGCTCCTGCCAAGAAGGCAAAACAAACCTCTAGTCAGCCAGTGCCAATTACTCTCCACAGGTGGTAAGAATAGAGTCCTCATGTTAAACTCATAAAGCCTGATTTTTCCAGGCCAATCTTGAAAGTTTTTAAATGTGATCTCACTTTTTTTCCATGACTATGGCTCCATTCTTTTTCCACTGTTTATTTTTTTTCTAATGGAATGACTTTTTCCACCCATGACCCCTTGAGTGGTCACACCAGTGTTTCCCATCAATTCATCTTTTATGCTTTTTGGATACTTTTATCCATCCTCCAGTTCCTTTATCTTCCTTTCTGTGGTAAGCACCGAGGGAAATTGTTTTCTTTACTGTTCTCATGAAAGCTGCTCAATCTTGCGGCCTGTTATCTGGACTTCTCTTTGAAAGAAGTTGGCACATTTCCATCTCAAAGTCTCCATATGCTAATTTATGTACACAAGTTTTATCCATTTTCATCCCTAGATAATAGCCCCTTTACAAAATGTAAGAACAAGAAACATAACAATAAAACAAATACAGTGGGGCAGGGGGAGGAACAAGAGCAGAGGTCCGTAGTATAATTCTTCAGACCCTGAAAACCCAAGGAGTACATTCTTTAGTCTACAGAAACAAACAAACAAACAAAAAACAAGGCTTGGTTGGGCTCTAGTAAACCACACCTCCCATCAAGGTGCCTTCTGGAAACTGAGGCACAGAGCATGTAAGAAGCCTGTCCAAGGACATAGACCTCAGATTAATCCTGGGCCTCCTGGATCCCAGGCCAGGGCTCCTTTCCACCTATCATGATCCCAGTGACTGGACATAAGTCCACTCCATGGTCACACACTCACCACACATAATCTGAGTCAACCAGACACATGTTGAATTTGGCCAGCATCATGTTTTACCAAGTGGAACTTAGTATGTCTAAGGCCAGATTTCTTGTATCTCCTGAATAATTGAAACAATACAGAGCCTGCAAGTGACTGGCTGGAGCCAGGTCCTGGTCATCCTGCTAACTGCTTGGGTAACCTGGCCAGTCTCAAAGGCATTTCTGACAGGGGATCCCTGACTTACTGCACCTACTACTGGTTCTTTGACTATGTTTTGAGCTTTTTCATCTCTGAAAGTCAAATCCCTTCTCTCTGACTGAGACACTCTCACTACTTACCTTAATGCTCAGAAAAGACTAGCACTGAAGGTCTAGAAACCTCAGCACAGAGCCTTCCCTGGTCATCCCAGCAGTGAGTTATCGGTTTTGCCTCTCCTGTGAGCTGCTATTGTGATGCACTCTCTACCCTTTACTTGAGGCTGGCCATCTTGCATTGCAGACATTTGTAAGTATTACATGTCCTGGAAGACCAGATATCTATGTTTACTTGCATCTAACTCACTCATTCACAATATTTGTTAAATAGTAAATAGTAGTAATGTTATTTATTCGGTACCTAAAAATCCTCAGAATAACGTGTTTTTGTACACATGTATTTTTGAAGTCCAGATATCGAGTCATAGTTATAGAATATATCACTGCCCTTATTTAATAGGTAAAGGAAACTAAAGCTTGCACAAGCAGGCCTATGCTCATACATCTACTCAAGTGGTAGATCCAGGGACAAACACCCAGGTCTGAGCCCTGAACCAGTGCTCCTAATCCCTCTTCTCCAATGCTTCCCAAATCCCAGTGTTTCTTGACCCATCTCTGAGCTTACTTTCCATATCCACATGTGCACCGAACCCCATGTGTAAATGGGAAGGAGGAATAGGGCAGAATATCAAGCCAAACTTCCAGTCACCGTTTGTCCAAGACTGACGCTGATTCTAGGTATAGGGAAGATTGCTACCTGTGATTAACGACAAGGGATGGGCTCTTGGAAACTCTGCAAATCCCTTTCCTGCATGTCAGTGAGTGAGAAGCCCAGATGTGAGAGCTGGCACACAAAAAGCATCTGTCCAAAAAGAGCACACGGAGGTACAAAGATGGGAAATGGGTTATTATCAGAAAGTTAGCCAAGTAGAGCCTATCTTATTCAAACACTAAAATATAAAACAGAACTATGAGAATTTGACAACCTATCAAAAATATTTTAACAAATCAAAATAAGACAACTTCTTGGCTGAAAACATACTGCAGAAGACAGCATACTTTGTTTCCTTAAAATGTTTTTCAAAATGGTACCTTGATTCTCATTCTTCTTCAATTCATGTAACAGAAAACACAAAAGACATACACAATGTGTTCTGTACCACAATACTTGTTCCTTAGCTTAGAGCAAAAATTCACAAGCTAATTTCAGTCATGAGTGACTCGTCACCTTTTCTCTTCCTGGAGTCCTAGACAATCATTGGGAGAAAAAAAGAAAGTTGTTTCAAATGATGAAAATTTGGGGGAGATTTTGCAATTGTTATGGGACAGTTTTCTGGGAAATTACATCTGATTAAAAGCAACACTTTTCTAAACCCAATAGTTGAGTGCACCTCAATTCTACCATTTCACTTCTTTAGGACTCAGTTTTCCTTATCTATAAAATGGGGGGAAATGTCTACCTTTTGAGACAGTTGCAAGGATTAAAGGAGGTAGTGTGTGTGTAAAGGGGTGGATACAATGCTTCACAGGAATAGTTCAACCTATGGTCTTTATTGTTAAACTATAGACCTTGTCCTGCAGGCAGGGAGAATGTGAGTTTTGTTAAGGCCAATGTGTTTTTGTACATGTTTGTCTGATATCGAGTCCTCCTCTCTTGAAGAAGCTCCTCTTCTCAGACGGAATGCAGGGAGGGCCCCAGCAAGGACACTGCTGGATCTGTGAACAATGAAACCTTGGCCCAGCAGTCACCTCAGCCATAGAAACCCCAGAAAGCACAAGTGAAAGAGCTGCGGAGATCCTCACAGGAGTGAAGGATTAGTAACCTGGCACCATGATAAGAATACTTCTGTCTGTTCGTTTTTGTTTGTTTTTAGAAACCTGGTCTTGCTCTGTTGCCTAGGCTGGAGCACAGTGGCAGGATCATGGCTCACTGCAGCCTTAAGCTCCTGGGCTCTAGTGTTCTCCTGCCTTGGTCTCCTGAGTAGCTGGAACTATAGGCATGTGCCACCATGCCCAGCTGTTTGTCTTTAAAGGCACCTTTGGCCTTTTTGTGAGGCAGGTAGAGCCAGAATTGATTCACCCACTTGATGGTTGAAGAAATAGAGTCACACACTAATGGGGAGCTCTAAGTACCGTCATCACACGGATGACCAGAGGCAGGGCTGGGACACAAACTCAGGCATCTGAGTCCTGTGATCGGAATAGGAGCTCTGATTCACTGCCGCCACTCTGATACTGCTGGAAAGGAAGCTAATAAGGCTCAGTACTGCAGCTACCCCTCTGGAAAAAAATAAATGCCATTTTCATAGACCCTATGGTGTCCTACATTACAAAGAGAGAAAAATAAAGACATGGTCCCAAATATCCAGAGTACCATGGTCCAGTGTAGCACTGCTCAGACTGATGTGTACAGAAACAGCCAGTGGGTTTGTTAAAATGCAGGTTCTGGTTCTGTAGTTTTGGGATGAGGCCTGATGTCCTGCATTTCCAACCAGCTCCTCATGAGGCTGAGGCTGCTGTCCAGAACCACACACTGAGCCTCGAGGGTCAAGTGGAAATTGCATAGACTTTGACGTCCATCATGTCAGGCCTGAATTCTGACACCAGCCTTTACTAGATATGTGACCCTGAGGAGCACGCCTTCGACCTCTCTGAGCTCAGTCTTTCATCTGTATAAAGCAGAGCTAATGGTTCCTGTACATTTAGCATGATACCTGTATTTTTAGCACTGTTATTAGAAAAAAATTAATGACTTGATAAAAGTGACAGGTCTAGGGCTTGCCATCTAACAGGGGGCAGCATATTATAGTTGTTTATGTCAATATTAATACAGATATTACCACTGTTCCAGAATAGCAAATGTTTCATTCTATTATACCTGCCGTTTTCAGATTCTTCATTAGCACCTATAGGTGTTCACCAGTTAAAAACAAACAAAGAAACCAAACACTACGTAATCAGAAGCAGAAGTTTCTGCTGTATCACTTGCTCACATCTTCACAACAAATACAATTTGCTGGAACTAACCACATCTCTACACCTAAGAGTTAATACATTTCTTTTTATTCCCTCTGACATGGTATTATGAAAAATTTCAAACTTACAGAAAAGTTGGGAGAACTGTATAGTGAATATCCAAATACCCACCATTTAGTTTCTACGATTAACGGGTTTTTGAAATTAGGATCTACCTATTTTCCCATTCCTCTATTAATCCATAAATCCATTTTTTTTTTTCAGGGATGGGGGGTGCTTGTCATAGTCTGTTTCAGGCATCAGTATATACGGCTCCCTGTCATCATTCACACTCTATCTTCTTCTTTCTTTGGCCCAGGAGTCTATGCAGACCTATGACACAGACACACAATTAGATCCCCAAAGCTGTAACTGAGACAGGACTGTATCCTGAAGGCCTGATAGTATTAAACTGGGATCCACCAGCTTGGAAAGTGATTTTTATACAAATCTGGAGTAATGGATACCTTTAAGCCTTTCACATGTCTCAAACAACTATCCTACAACTTAAAATAGGATCAGTTTGCCTCAGCTACCTGACCCAGAAATTCCAATAAGAACCTTATAAGCCATTTCACAAACCTCAGAATGACAAAATAAAGAATCCCAGCACAGATAAGCTGCTCAGCTCAGACTTTTCAGTAGACATATTTTCTCTTAATGATAACTGTCATTTTGTGCAAAAAAGGGAATTACTCCTGACACTGACCTTCTTCAATAAGAAAAAAAAGAATGCATATAATCATCACACTTCAGTATGAAATCTTCCAGGAGCAGGGCTAGGCTCCAACAATATTCTGTCAGAAAAGTCCTGACCAGAAAAAACAAAAGCAAAAGTGCGTAAGTAAATCTGCAAGGCAAACTCTGGATGCATTCTACCCTTGCTTTGAAAAGGCAGCGTTAGGCTGGGTGTGGTGGCTCACACCTGTAATCCTAGCACTTTGGGAGGCCAAGGTGGGTGGATCACCCGAGGTCCAGAGTTCAAGACCAGCCTGGCCATCATGGTGAAACCCCATCTTAAAAAAAAAAAAGAAAAAGAAAAGAAAAGAAAATCCAAAGTTAATGCCAAACCAGACTCCAGTCGTATGTTCGTAAACTGATTACTCACAAAAATAAATATTCCAGTGGCAAAGTGTCAGAATGAAAGGCTTAGGAGTCAGAAAGTGCTGTCTTCAAATAGCAGGCATGCCACTTACTAGATACTGCCCAAGCAAGTCTTGTAAACTTGAGCCTCAGAACTTTCTTCCAAAAAATGGTGGTAGTCCATTTGTGTTGCTATAAAGGAATAACTGAGGCTGGGTAATTTGTGAAGAAAAGAGGCTTCTTTTGGCTTATGGTTCTGCAGGTTGTACAAGGAGCATGGTGCTAGCATTTGCTCCTGGTGAGGACTTAGGAAGCTTCCAATCACAGTGGACAGCAAAGGGGTAGCCAGCGTATCCCATGGTGAAGGAGAGAAGCAAGACAGCTGCCCAGCTCTTTAAACCACCAACTCTAGCAAGAGCTGATTACCACCGGGCAGGCACTCCACAAGGGATACTCCTCCATGACCTGAACACCTCCCATCAAGCCCCATCTCCAAGATTGGGGATTATGTTTCACCATGAGATTTAGAAGGGACAAGCACTCAAATCACATAATCATGGATATCCTAGTGCTTCTTCACGGAGTTACTGACCGCATTGGAGAAAATGCCTTCAAAATCCCAGCGCAGTGGCAGAGCATGTAGAAGCAGCTTCCCTCTTACGAAATTTTGAGGAGGGGGAGGTGACACTTTGAACCTTTATTTTTATTTATATAACAGTGACTTTATGAAAACAAAGTGCACCATCATTACATCAGGATGCACAGTGTTGTGGGAGAGATTTGCAAAACTTCTGCTGGAAGTGCAGGGCAGATGATGCCATGTGTTTGAAGTCTCACAGGCGACACACCTTGGCATCATGAAATAGAATGGCATCGCTGGCCACCGCCAAGCTTTCCCCGACATCTGTACAGACCTGGAATTCCTGCTAACACCCTAACCCACGGTCTCCTTCCCGCAGGCTTGTACAGTGATTTACTCTGGGCTTGGGAAATAACATCTTTTCTACAGAATGCACTCACTGTGCAATTCTCTCAGGGATTCTGGGTGAGCTGATATGAGGGACTTTGTGATGGGACTGAAAGCCAAGCCGTGCATAGACAGAGTTAGCTGGAGAAGAGACTCCTGAAATAAATACACGGTCTCCTGCAGGAACTGGACAGAGTTAGGGGTTGCATCTTGTTTGAATGGAGACAAAACGGTAGAACCGGGTTACCCCGATTCTGTGCAGATCATATGAGGAACTACACTGTTTGTCATGCTAATTCATACACAGCTTCTACACTGGGTCCCATGACCTCAGGGGAGGGGCTGATGAGTGGTGAACTAGTGGGGTATGAGTAATAAAACTCCCTGGGAAGAAAGGAAGAGTGGGCTTGTGGGTTGAGAAGAAGGGGCCCAGGAAATGCACCTTCTCATATGGCTGTGAGAAATAGTGATCTATTATTTTTTAATCATTACCTAAGGCCAAAAAGTATAAAGAAGAAGCATGGCCAGGTTTTAACTCAAATGGGGTCCTGAACTGGGAGCCTGCTGTAAAGGAAGGGCTGGAAGCTTTGGAGCCAGAGAGCCATTGGTGTGGAGCCAGCCTCTGCACTAGTGAGTGTGGCCTAGGCAGGCCACTTGTTTTGAAACTCAGCGTTTCTCTTGGGGCAAGTGTGAACAAAGCCACCTGCAACTCTTGGGGATGGTGTGACCATCAGAGCAATGCGCACCAATTGCCCAGTGTGCAGTAGACGGTGGCATGTTACGTTTGTATATGATAAAGGAAGATGTGCTATACGAGATCACTCAGGAGAAACACACACAGAGAGGGCAAACTGTCTGAGGAAAAATATCTTCCTCCTTAGTTTTGATATACTAATATCATAAAATTACCCAAGACAGTGCAGAACTCAGGTAGAGAAATCTTCCAAAGGAGTGATGAGTTCCCTGGGGCTTTCACTTCAGCTTCTCTCCTATATAAGTTCTATTTCAGAAACTCATTTCAGTTCTAACATAACAGTATTTAGGAGGAAGAGTTAAACCTTTCTCCCCATGAGTGCCCTTAACCAACACATCAAGAGCCAAAGCACCAACAGATTTCCAACTATCTTCATTCATTTCTACTTAACTTTTAAAAAAATAGTTGGGGTAAGAAGCAATTCCTCTTATATATTTCTAAGGTTCTTAAGTAAATGACGAGCCCCACGCCAACAGCAAAGTAGAATGTCAGACATATTTTTAAAAAGTAGTAAAACCTACATTTGATGAAATGGATAGGAAAGAAAGACCTTCTACAAATTTATATAGGCCCTGTGTAGTTTGTCCTGCCACAGTGAGCCAATTGAAGCCCCTTACACAAATAAATAAGAGTACCAGCCTGGGCAACACAGCAAGACTCCTTCTGTTAAAAAAGAAAAACATTAGCCAAGCATGGTGGTACATGCCTGTAGTCCCAACTACTCAGTAGGCTGAGGCAGGAGAATTGCTTAAGCCCAGGGGTTCAAGGCTGCAGTGAGCTATGACTGAACCACTGCATTCCATCCTGGGAGACAGAATGAGATGCTGTCTCTAAAAATAAAGAACAAAAAAACCAAACTGTTTTTGTTTTGTTTCGTTTTGTTTTGAGATGGAGTCTTACACTGTTGTCTGGGTTGGAGTGCAATGGTGTGATCTTGGCTCACTGCAACCTCTGCCTCCTGGGGTCACGCGATTCTCCTGCCTCAGCCTCCCTAGTAGCTGGGATTACCAGGTGCACACCACCACATGTGGCTAAGTTTTTGTATTTTTAGTAGGACGAGGTTTCACTATGTTGGCCAGACTGGTTTTGAACCCCTGACCTTGTGATCCACCAGCCTCAGCCTCCCGAAGTGCTGGGATTACAGGCGTGAGCCACTGCGCCCAGCCAGAACAAACTTTTAAAATGTAATACAGAGTGGGAAGCGAGTGAGAGATGAAGTATTACCTGTCAGGTACGATGTGCACTATTCCCGTGTTGGGCACACTAAAAGCCTAGACCTCCCTGCTACGCAACACATCTGTGGAACACACCTCTATGTGTACTCCTAAATGCATACAAATAAAAACTTTAAAAATCCAATCCAAAAACAGTAATGCAGAAAGTATCAAGTGAAAAGCCTAATACTAATGAAAATAAGTATATCATGCCTTAATACAGTACGCTTCTTTAAGTCCTAGGTATTCCGATAGCAAATATTACTTATGCCTAGCTTGCAAACAAGAAAATTAAAGCATGCATTGCATGGATTTTTATTTTGATGTACCACAGGATAGACTTGAATCCAGGTCTTTTTTTTTTTCAGACCGAGTCTTGCTCTGTCACCCAGGCTGGAGTGCAGTGGCAGCTCGATTTCAGCTCATTGCAAATTCCACCTCCTGGTTTCAAACAATTCTTCTGCCTCAGCCTCCCAAGTAGCTGGGACTACAGGTGCGCCCCACCACACTGGGCTAATTTTTGTATTTTTAGTAGAGATGGGGTTTCACCATGTTGGCCAGGCTGGTCTCAAACTCCTGACCTCATGATCTGCCTGCCTTGGCCTCCCAAAGTGCTGGAATTACAGGCATGAGCCACCATGCCTGGCCTGAATCCAGGTCTTTACTACTGATTGTGATGCCACAGTGAACCAAACACCCATGAATTTCACAAACACTACTGCAGTGTTGTATGGTAATGAAAAGGATGGCCTTAGAAGTATGGCTATGTTCCCCTTTGGCTTTGTGATCATGGGCAACTTCCTTGCCTTTCTCTGAGTGTGTTTCCTCATCAGTAAAGAAGGCATAAAATCCATATCACAGAGCTGTTTTAAGGATTGTAAGCATTTATGTAGGGATTTATAAAACATACATATACATACTATGTGTGTATCAAACCTTATGTATGATCATCTACAACCTCATGTATAATTTCTATCTACAAATTATATATGGAGCTTATTTTGTTATTTTTATGAATGTAATATATACAAGTTATATACCATACATTTTAAATATATAAGCCACTTATAACAGACGTTTACTAACTTCTACCAACTTTTCAGCTTAGGATATATATTGTTTTCACTATTTATACTCATATAGCAACTTTTTCATCACTAAAATTTAGAGAATATGAATGTATCATAAGATTGCTGATATGCACCATCAATACAGTGGTACAGGTGGCCAACTCACTTAAAAGAAACAATTCTTTAAAAATAGTATTCCCTTCATCCTCCTTCTGGGACATCAGGAAAGAAGAACCTCATTTATTTTCCTCAGGTCTTTTTAAAATACCTTCACTTCTGCTAAAAAAAAACAGCAAAGCCATCTGGAATAGCTGACAGAGAGCAGTTTGAAAGCAATTTCTTTCAAGACAGCTATCATGATTTTCCTGTTTTCCTTCTCTCTTGAAATGTCAAGGATAACTGAAACTTTTTACTTTTCCATCTGTGATGTGCTGATCAGTCCCAAACAGGTTTTGAAAGTACTTGAGAATTTTGTTTCCAGTCAGTTCAATACTTTTTTTCCACTTTGACTCAATTTAAATCACCACATCTGTCTTTAGTGTTTTTTTAAATATTAAAAGATATAAAAACATACCTTGAAATATGATTATAAAGTATTTTACAAAGGAAAACGTATTTAAAATACTGCCACAAGCAGTCACAATGACTTACATATTTTCGAATAGATTATCCAACCAGTATAGTAAAAAACAAAAAACAAAACAAAACAAAACAAAAAACAGACTTCAAAATCGGTAAAAGTGGCTGGGTGTGATGGCTCATGCCTGTAATCCTAGCACTTTGGGAGGCCAAGGCAGGTGGATCACCTGAAGTCTGGATTTCGAGACCAGCTTGGCCAAGATAGTGAAACTCTGTCTCTATTAAAAACACAAAATTAGCCAGGTATGGTGGCAGGCCCCTCTAATCCTAGGTATTTGGGAGGCTGAGGCAGGAGAATCACTAGAACCTGGGAGGCAGAAGTTGCAGTGAGCCAAGATCACCCCATTGCACTCCAGGCAACAAGAGTGAAACTCCATCTCAAAAAAAAAAAAAAAAAAAAAAAAAAAAGGGTGGGGCGCAAATGCTGCATTTCACATTGCAGAACTAGCAGAAGGTAGAATCAGGAATACTCATTTTTAGCCTGATATTTTAATTATCTTAGAATGAATTTTCCACAAACAAAAACCTGAACACCAGTTGTATACCCACGAATCAAAATATGACATATATTTTAAGGTATTGTTTAAAATGTAATTACATATAAGAAATATATTTGTGTAAAATATATTTATAAGATAGAATCAGCCCTCTGTATCCATGGGTTCTGAATCCATGAATTCACCAGCTATGGATCAAAAATATTTGGAAAAAAAATGACATCCACATTGAACACAAACTTCTTTTCCTTGCTGTTATTCCCTAAACAATACACTATAACAACTATGACATTGCATTTACACTCTATTAGGTATTACAAGTAATCTAGAGGTGATTTACTCTATACAGGAAGTATGCATAGGTTATATGCAAACACTGTGCCATTTTATATGAAGGACTTGAGCATCTGTAGATGTTGATATCTAAGAAAGGTCCTGGAACCAATCCCCCCAAGGACAATAAGGAATGACTATATATTTAAAAACGTATTTGGCAGAGAAAACAATATTGATTGACCTCTGTTCCATGTACTGAGCTGGTGGGCTTTGACTCTACGTCAAGCATGGGACGTCTTGCTGTGGAAACAAACATTCGAAACACGGAAGAAGTGGTCTGTTTACTCTGGCATCTGAGAGGAAGAAGAGTAACGCAGAGATAACCCAAAGTCAAGGCTACCCTTGTGTCATTTAACAGCAAAACCCGCAGTTACCAGTTAAGTCTGTTCATTTCAGGCTGGACCTAAGGGGGAAGGAGGTGGTTAGGGATGAGTGCATTTTGAGAAGTAGACACGTAATCATCTCAGGTGAAGAGAATAGGCCTGGCGATGGGCAGGCACAACATGAAAACAGAGCAAGTTAGGAATTAAGGGAGTAGAGGGCAGTGGTGGCTAAATGGTGAGGATGGGGTCAATGACCCTCGCAGAAGGTCATTAATTCTGGGCCAAGGAAGTTGGCCTTTATGTAGTAGGCAAAGGGAACCTGTGTCGTTTGCTGTCTGCAGTCACAAAACACCACAGACTGGGTGGCTCAAACAACATTCATTCATTCATTCGTTTATGTATGTATTTATTTATTCCCATTCTCGAGGCTTAGAAGTCCTAGATCAAGGTGTGGGCAGGCTGGGTTTTTTGTGAGCCTCTCTTCTTGGCTTTGAGATGGCCATTTATCATGGTGTCCTCACATGGTCTTTCCTCTGTAAGCAGGCATCCCTAATGTAAGTCCAAATTTCCTTTTCTTTTTTATTCTATAGAGATGGAGTCCCTCTGTGTCGCCCAGGCTAGAGTAGAGTGGCCTGATCCTGGCTCACTGCAGCCTTGAACTACTGGGCTCAAGTGATCCTCTGGCTTCTGCCTCCCAAATAGCTGGAACTACAAGCATATGACACCACACTCAGCTAGGTTTTTTAAATCTGTTTTAAGATACGTTTTATCAACATGTTTCTTCTTATGTTGCCCAGGCTGATCTCAAACTCCTGGCCTCAAGCAATCCTCCTGACTGAGCCTTCTAAATTATTGAGTTTACAAGTGTGAGCCACTCCACCTAGCACCAAATTTCCTCTTGTGATAAAGACACCTGTCAGATTAGATTAGGACCCATCTTAACAGCCTCGTTTTAACTTAATCACCTCCTCAAGGTCCTATTTCCGCATAGTCACATTCTGAGGTGCTGGGGGTTAGGGCTTCAACATTTGAACTTGTAGGGGGCAATGTTCAGCCCAAAACAGAGGTTTATTGTTGAATCCCCAAATATAAGAGTAGAAAGGCAGCCTCAAGATGATCTAATCTAGTGCTTCTCAAACTTTTTGTCATGACAATATTCCTAAAAACAAAGAGTAGTGAACTCATACTTAAGTTATTACTTCTCTGAAATAGGTTTTCCTTGAACCTACTGAAAAATTATTGTGAAGTTCTCCATTCTACTCCATGGGTAGCCTTGTTTCTCACATAAAAATTCTTTCTTTAAAATGACAGAGTAAAATTGATGCTCTTAGAAGATATTTTGGGTTTATCCTGTGGCTTCACATATCTGGAGCCATTTCCCTTTAAGTACATGGATAGCTTGGTTTTAGAGGAATGAATCTAGGCTGCAGATCAAAGAGATTAGATGGCATGCTCAAAGTCACAGTTAGTAAAAGAATCAGAAATGGAATGAAATCTTTTGTTGCTTAGTCCAAAGCATTTTCTGCAGCACCACACTGTCACAGAGAAAAGAAGAAAGTACTTGATCTGCTGGTATAGACCATATCACATTCAAAAATGTTCTGAGGTCACCCAGCGCTGCCCTAAGAGTGAGACACAGACTTCCCCAATGGCCCCATGGACTCCCCACTGCTCCTTCCCACAGGGCTGCAAACAGAAGTGTCCAGAGGTGTGAAAGAGGAGGATCAGACCTGGCTTCCTCTGGGAAACTATTACCAGCAGCAAATTTCTAGCTTATTTATGAAGGGAGAACAGTGTCTCAGATAAACGCCTCCTTTCCTCAGCAGAACGAGCAGCTGCTAATCAAAGGTTGTCAAGCACAATTTATACTACCTGGGGCTTCATGGGAGGCATAAAAAGAGGCCGGGCGCGGTGGCTCACGCTTGTAATCCCAGCACTTTGGGAGGCCGAGAAGGGTGGATCACGAGGTCAAGAGATCGAGACCATCCTGGTCAACATGGTGAAACCCCGACTCTACTAAAAATACAAAAAATCAGCTGGGCATGGTGGCGCGTGCCTGTAATCCCAGCTACTCAGGAGGCTGAGGCAGGAGAATTGCCTGAACCCAGGAGGCGGAGGTTGCGGTGAGCCGAGATCCGAGATCGCGCCATTGCACTCCAGCCTGGGTAACAAGAGCGAAACTCCGTCTCAAAAAAAAAAAAAAAAAAAAAAAAAGAAAGATCACAACATCATGTTTATCTCCCTTTCATTGCTGTTTCTGTCAATAGTATTACAGTCAGGCAGGCTGAGTAAAAACAATTTTCTAAAAATATGGATCAGCTGAGACCATTTAAAGCTGCCTTTTATGGAGTTATCGTTAGGACTTTTCCCCTTGGGCAGCTTTGTGTACTCTTTCCCAGAGCCTCCTCTTCCTGGATCTAGTTATCTAAAAAATATAATTCTCCTTGCCAGGGAGATCACAGCCTCCCAAAGACTGATAAGCAAGTCTCCATTCCTCCCAGGAGCCTGGGCAACTATTCCCAAGAGTTCCATTACTCCGGGCAGGCGGGAGGCGGCATGGACCTCAGTCAGGGTTTCTGCTGTGGAGTCAATTGGTTTTGTGGGTGGAGCTTGTGCTGCTAAGCAGGACTGGCTGTGACTCCCCCTGTTTCAGTCTTGCCAAGAATGAATTTCCCACTTTCCCAATCTTTATGAAAGGAGGGAGTTACATTCTAGAGCGTGAGCTGTATGCTACCATTCTCCATGGACGTGAACGTGCAGAGGGGAAAAATCAGCCCTCAGTCTGTCGGAGGCTTTTTACCCAACTCTGAATGGGTGCTGGTGGCAGTGCTAAGGTGACACTGGAAAAAGTCTGCTTTCAGTAGATTCTATTTCCTTTATATTAAAACCAAAAAACAGAGGAAATGCAATTGCTCTCCAACAAGCCTTCCAAACAGACTATTTTCAGAGTTTGTGTTCCTTAAAGCTGCCTGTTATAAAGGCACAGGGTGCTATTTGAGGAAGGAAGCCAATGGAACATGTAGTTTTGCAGCTTTTTCTGCTGTGACCCTTGAAGCCCTGTGGGGGGTGGGGGTGTCTCTGTGGCGTCTAAAGAACATGTGCCCAGGTGGGATGAAACCAGGTGAGCTGGCAGGGGTGCAGAGCAGAGGGGCTGCCCTCCACTGCTGCTCCCAGCAGGGCGGGGCTGCTCTACCTGCTTTCTGATGGGGCTGTACCTGGTATTTTACAAAAGGGCAAGGTTCAACTCCTCCATAATTTTGAAAACTATCCTAAACCTGGTGTTATGGGCTAAGCTGCATCCTCCTATCTCCAAAAAAGAGATATATTAAGGTCCTAATCCTGAGTACCTCAGAATGTGAACTTATTTGGAAATGAGGTTGTTGCAGATCTAATTAGATAAGATGAAATCACACTGGAGAAGGCTGGGTCCTTACTCTAATATGACTGGTGTCCTTATAAGAAGACAGCTAGGCTGGGTGCTATGGCTCATGCTGTAATCCCAGCACTTTAGGGAGGCCAAGGCAGGAGGATTGTTTGAGCCCAGAAGTTAAAGACTGGTCTGGGCAACATGGCGAGACGCCAGCTCTACAAAAAATACAAAAATTAGCCAAATGTGGTGGTGTGTACCTGTGGTCCCAGCTATTTGGGAGGCTGAGGTGGGAGGATCACTTGAGCCAGATAAGTAATGGCTGCAACAAACTGTGATTGTGTCACTGCACTTTAGCCTGGGGTGACAGAATGAGGCAGGCAGGCAGGCAGGCAGGCAGGCATGCAGACAGACAGACAGACAGACAGACAGACAGAAAGAAAGAAAGGAAGGAAGGAAGGAAAGAGAGAGAGAGAAAGAAAGATGAAAGGAAAGAGAAAGGGGAAAAAAGGCAGGTGAAGACACACACACACACACACACACATACACACATATACATACATACACACACACACACACACACACACACACACACACACACACACACGGGCAGAGTTTGGAGTCACAGTCAAGGCTGCCATAAGTCAAGGAATGCCTAGGGCAACTGGAAGCCAGGAAGAGGCCAACACCTTTATTTTAGACTTCTAGCCTTCAGAACTGTGAGAGAATCTATTTCTGTTGTTTTAAGTCTCATGCTTGGTGGTCCTTTTTTATAGACACCCTAGGAAACTAAAACGTCTGGTTAAAAATATGTTCTTCTCTCATTTAATTTGTTTTACCCTCTTAGGCAATAAGTTAATAAAGTAAATTGAAAAAAAAAAGTAGATTTTTCTCAGTTTACTAACTTCTGTTTCCCACCCCCTCCTCAAATGTCTTAAGAAAATGCCCTCAAGAAGAGGCACAGATAGAGGCTCTGGTTTCTCCAACTACAACGTCACAGCTCAGATGCCCTGGACTCAGATGCCACATATAACACCATCAATCTCTGTCTTACCACCATGTCAAAGGAGGGAGGTCGATCCAGGATCCTCATGGCTATAACTTACACATCAGACACAGTTAACCATGCATGCCTGACATGTGAGATGTAAGCTGCATGATCATAATTTATACTTAAATAGCTTCTTTCTCCAAAGAGCTTCAAGAAAGGTACCGACTTTTACTTAATTAATCCTTTAAGTCATCCATGACGAAGGTAAAGTAAGGTCATAGATCCCTCTCTCCTCTGGCACCTCAGGGTTTGGCCACTTGTGCTTCTCTTTTTTTTCTACATCTGTTGAGTTTCTCCTCTCCCAGTGCACAGACTGTTATTCTGAAGCTGATGTTTTATTTCCATATAAACTCTATTTCCGGGAGCTCCTGGTGAGTAGAATAATTTCCGTTGTCTCCCTTTCGCTGGGGAGGGGTGTAACTCAGAAAGTCCCAATCTATTCTGAAATTACCATTTATTTACAGCCTTAACTAATGCATTATTTTGAGATCTAGGAAACTCACAGTGTGTGTGTGTGTGTGTGTGTGTGTGTGTGTGTGCGTGCACACACGAGTGTGTTTGTGTAGAGAGAGACAGAAGCAATAATTCTGCTGAGCAGCATTAGAATGACATAAACAGTGTTTTGGGGTGGAGGCAGCATCTCAACCAAACTTCTGTTCATCACATCTTTAGTGACGCTTTTGGCCAGTCTTCAGGGTGTATTCCACGGGCACTCCCCTGAGGACTGCACAGCTGGGACACACAGACACAACATCATCAAGGAAAGGGAAGGAGGAAGGGCTTTGGAGGCAAACCCCATTTCAACCAGGGCTGCTTCTCCTTTGCCCATTTTCCTACTGAGTTTCTGACTAGGCTCAATGCAACAAAAAAATAAAATTGTAAAATCTCCTAAGGATGTTACATGAAGATTTAAGAAAGAACAGTCCGTTTCTTTGAGCTCTTTGAAGGACAAAGTTATTAAACATTCTATCATTGAGTTCTCTGGACCTGACCTGTGAGGCTCATCCTTTAATTTACCAAATAGTAAGAAAGATGGATTTCCAGAAACCTGTATTTCTCAACTGCCTCAGGGATAAAGCCTTTCTGCAAAGCGCACAGCAATGGAAGCTGCTTCAGTCTTCACTAGCCCAAATTTGAGGTGACTCTGCAACTGGAAAGCTTTGGTAGCACTAGCTTGCCTTTTTGGATACGTAAATTTATTGGATTTAACCAAGTGCCACCAGCCTCTGAAACAGGGGTTCCCCATTCCCTGGTCTACAGATCACTACCAGTCCCTGGCCTGTTAGGAACTGGGCCACACAGCAAGAGGTGAGCGGTGGGCAAGTGAGCATTACTGTCTGAGCTCTACCTCCTGTCAGATCAGCAGTGGCATCAGATTCTCAAAGGAGCACAAACCTCATTGTGAACTCTGCATGCGATGGATCTAGGCTGTGCATTCCTTATAAGAATCAAACTAACGCCTAAGGATCTGAAGTGGAACAGTTTCATCCCAAAACCATCCCTCACTATGCCTCCCCGTCCGAGGAAAAATTGTCTTCCACAAAACAGGTCCCTAGTGCCAGAAAGTTGGGGATTGCTTTGGGGATTGCTGCTCTAGAACAGCAGAGTACGTTTTATAATCATTTGACATAAGTGTGGCCAACCTACCCTACAACTCCAAGTCTTTCCTAGAGCAAATGATTAGTGCCGGAATTCGAGTTTTAAAAACCCTGTGGTTATTCAGACACCAGAAAAGGGGTTTTCAAAGTTTCAACATACATGTTTGTAAGCCAAAAGAGCATAGGGTCAATCTGGTTTATTCTGTGACTTCTATTAAAATATATGAACACATATCTATAGTATTTGAAGCTGTCTTGTTGAGAAAATAAGAAACCACAGTCTAAAGTGGTTTTACATATTCATTCCTGTTTAAAATGGTCTAAAGAATTCAGAGGAAAAACTAAATTTAGCCTCTTTACACAGAAGAATATTAAAACAGAAGGCTCTAAACCAGCAAGAAAAGTAGTTTAATTAGCATTTATTAGAGAAGGAAAATGATAATTAGGAAAGAGAAAAACTGGGAAGCAAGAGTTGAACAAGTTCTTTCTAAATTCCTATCACAACACTTATATAGGTACATCTTAATTGGAAATTTAGGATAACAAAATTGGCAAATCAGGACAAGAATTATGAACTCTTGTTTGTGAAAGACAGAGAAGCATTGGTATTGAAAGGATGGTATTCTATAAAGATCAAGCTGTAAAAAGCAAAGAAATTCGCTGAGAAACCAAAATGTTCTGACTAATATTGCCTCTTACATTTGAGGCAAGATAAGTTCTGGCATCATCGGCAGCTCAAAAAAGCTGAAGCGGCTCCAAGATCAGAAAACTTTGACTACCACAGTTAAGTAAGAATATTCGTAAAACCAAATTTGATCCAAAAAACCAGGCCTAAGTAAGGTGAAAATTATTAATAGCTAAATTTAAAATGAAGGTTGCCAGTAATGTGCACCTCAGCATACCTTCACTTCAAACTGGTATTTGTTGTCGATACTAACTTGGAAAAAACATTGATGTGAGTTCAATAGAAATGTAAATTTCTAGAAAATAATCAGGTTTTGGTTTCAGAGTCATACAAGTCACATTTTTTCATGTCCAATAGCCACATGTGGCCGTTAGCTTCCTTACTAGATAACACAGACAGGAGACATTTTCATCATTTGCAGACAGTTCTACTGGACAGTGCTGTGTTAGAGGAAATGGCTTTCAGACGTTTCAGACTATTGTAAGAATGATAAATATTAGTAATATCCTTCTGTATCTTCCCAGCACCAAAATGCCTGTTAGTATCAACTACCGTGTTTATTCTAAACCTTTTTCATTCCTTTTCATTACTAAGTACCAGTTTCAACTATGTTTAAGCTGAATCACCAAAGAAATAAACAAAGAAGTATTAGAGAAAATGATAATTAAAACCATAGAGCAAGCCATCCTATAATTAACATATAGAAAAGTGATTCAAATTATTCCTTTATAGAGCAGATGTGACATTAAATTGCAGTCTCATGATGATGTTGAGCATAACTACAAATATCCACAGTAGACACATGCAGTAGTCTAAGTTCAACAATTATAGACCCCCTGAAATCCTTTTACGTGGACTTTGGGTGGTGATTTTACAACGTCTTTTTAATTTTTAGAAATGCACACACAGGCACCAAAATCATTTGCATGAACCTCTTACATAATAATGAAAGTAAGGGCTAGGCAGGAAGAAAAACAAGAACAGTTTGTTCCTCCCTCTCTGTCTCTCTTTTAAAATTGAGAGTTCACTGTTTCCACTTAAGAGGGGAAATTCCTCAGCTTCATGGTGATACCGATGAGGGAGACTTGGAATCAACAGTGAGAGATGATGACCTCACTGTCTCATGCTGTCAGATTCAATAAGGTGTGGGGAAGGGGGCATCTTCTACCATTTGTGTCTGTTCTTTCCAGTAGTCATTACTAGGCTGGTGCGGAAGCAGAAAGATAAGCAGCATGAGTATTCACGAGCTTTTTGGAGATACACATGCTCAGCCTTTTTCTTCTGAGTTTTTAAAATTTAGGTTTCACAAAAGTACCATGAGTTCTACTGCTTACTCATTCTCACACCTTTCCTGACTTGCCAATGCTCTACTACTATCAGCAATCAGTCTATTTCTATCATTTTTATATCACTGTGAACAATTAACCAAAATGACTAGGGCATGGAACTAAAGACTTTTATATGTTTGAATTTCAAAAAGTCAATTAGCTGTCCTCCAGTAATCTCCTAAGCCTGTCATCTCAATAGTAGGTGCCTTGGTCGCAAAAACCACTAGGAAGATAGGGAATGATCCAGGCATATGCTTTACAGAATGAACAATGGGTTATTTAGATAACACATTTCTTAGTACTCTTAAACAGATGTGTACTGTCCAATATAGTAGCCACTAACCACATGTGGCTATTGAGCAATGGAAATGTGGCTATTCCAACTCAAAATGTGTTGGAAAAGTATAAAAGACACACCAATTACAAAGACTTTATATGAAAAAAAGAAAGTAAAATACCTCATAATTTTTGCACTGATTACATGTTAGAATAACAATATTTTTGATACATTGATTTCTATAAAATATATTATTAAAGTTAATTTCATGTCTCTTTTGCTTTTTTATTTTCATTCATTGTTTATTTTATTATTATTTTTTGAGTTGGGTTCTTGCTCTGTCACCCAGGCTGGAGTGCAGTGGCTCAATCATGGCTCCCTGTAGCCCTGAACTCCTGGACCCAAGCAATCCTCCCACCTCAGCCACTGAGTAGCTGGCACTATCGGCATGTGCCACCATGCCTGGCTAATATTTTTGCAATTTTTTTGTGGAGACAGAAATCTTGCTATGTGGGTCAAGCTGATCTTTAACTTCTGGCCTGAAGCAATCCTCGAGTCCTGGCCTCACACAGTGGTGGGATTATAGGCATGAGCCACTGTGCCTGGCCCTTTTTGCTGTTTTAAATGTAGAAATTTAGCTTCAAGAAAATTTAAAATGGAATATGGAGTTCAAATTATATTTCCATTGACAACACAAATACAGACCAGGATCACAGGCTCCGTCTGTAACATAAAAGAGCACAGAAAATGCTGACTCATGAAAAGCAACCCTAAAAATGATCTGCTATGAAGGCAAACTAATCCTCCAGCAGCAAAAGCAGAAGAGTAGCTGGAAATGGAGAAGGCTTCATAAATATCTCTGCTATTGAGAATGGAATAAAGGCGTAGCCAGCAGCTGAATCTATGTAATCTAGTAGTGTCAATAAGATGTCAAACACAGATTTCAAAATCCCTGCCTTGTCTTTTGAATTGGCTGTGGGAAAGTATTCTCACAGTCTGCTAGAGGCTAGGGCTGTGACTCCCGCAGTACTCAAGTCCTCACTTTGATTTACTTTTGATCAAAGATGGAACCTCATTACTGAAAAAAGCACCAAAGGGTCTTCAAAGGAATTCCCTCAACCGGATACACAGTGACTCAGGGAGATAACAAGATAACTTAATAATTGTATCAAGAGTTTTCTGATGAATATTTAAAGCTCCAGATATTGAGAAATAGGGAAAAATGGGGATCAATACATTGTATGAGATATGGAAGAAGCAATGCTTTCAAGTGGCAATTCAAGTCATTCACAGAGCTAGACAATGAAGGCATTTGCTAGTTTATAAAAGTGAACATTCAAGCAGCTCTCCATTTCCTCCTTTATTTCTTTGCTCTCTATAAGCACTTGTATTCTATAAATAGGCAAGAAGAAAGTCAATTAGCGTCAGCTTTCTCATGCAAGAAGAATTTTATCCTTGCCTCCTTTTCAATCTTTGCAGGCTCTGAAATGGCCATTACTCTTCTGTTACAGTCTATAATTTACTTTAAGTTACTCCAGCATAATCAGAGTGATATTGTGCATATACCAGTTGGTTTATACTTTCATGTTCAGGAGTCATCAAGGCAATGTGCTATAAAGGAGGCAAGACTAGGGTGGCAAGGTAACATTCAATCAGAAAGAGACACACTCCAGAGGCAGTGACTACAAGCCCTTTTATCAGCTGTATATCAATCAAGAGCAGAAACTTTGCCAGTAGCCAATAAATATCAACATTAGGTTTTCATTGGTGAAAGTAGTGTATTGTTAATTAGCATGATAGATGTAATAATGAAATTTCATTAGGTGATGTTTAAGATATTCAAAGTATGTGCATGGGTAGAAATATGTTAGACATACCCCTACCATTGTAGAAACATGTAAGAATCTAGCCAGGCCTGTTATCATGTATCCCTTAGGCTTGAATCCTGTACCTCTTAGAGAAATGGTGCCTGTGGCTTAATACGTAGTTGGATATGTGCCCAGCATTGGTTTAGGAGACTTTCTGATTTACGATGCCAACTAGAAGGCCTAGAATCATGGCTGATAAATGCTGTTGTTTTTGCCTTAATAAACCTTTCATATAAGGCAAGGCCAGCTTACCTGGATGTACAGAAAGCTGAGACTTTGTGAAGGTTAACTAACACAGTGTGTGAACTGCTTTGTGCCTGCTTTGCTAAAGGCTGCTTATTAAAGAAGTATGTGATGGAATTCTGTTTGAGACACTTTTGAAAAGAAGACATTTATGTAGCCAACAAACATGAAAAAAGCTCATTATCACTGGTCATTAGAGAAATGCAAATCAAAAGCACATTGAGATACCATCTCATGCCAGTTAGAATGATCTTCTGATCATTAAAAGATCAGGAGAAAACAGATGCAGGAGAGGAAGTGGAGAAATAGGAATGCTTTTACACTGTTGGTGGGAGTGTAAATTAATTCAACCATTGTGAAAGACAGTGTGGCGATTCCTTGAGGGTCTAGAAATAGAAATACCATTTGACCCAGCAATCCTATTACTGGGTATATACCCAAAGGATTATAAATCATTCTATTATAAAGACACATGCACATGTATGTTTATTGCAGCACTGTTTACAATAGCAAAGACCTGGAACCAAACCAAATGTTCATCAATGATAGACTAGATAAAATGTGGCACATATATACCATGGAATTCTATGAAGCCATAAAAAAGGATGAGTTCATGTCTTTTTCAGGGATGTGGATGAAACTGGAAATCATCATTCTCAGCAAACTGACACAAGAACAGAAAACCAAACATCACATGTTCTCACCCATAAGTGGGTGTTGAACGATGAGACCACAGGGACACAGGGATGGGAACATCACACACTGGGAACTGGGGAGCTGGGGGGCTGAGGAGAAATAGCAGTGGGTCGGGAGATTGGGGAGGGATAGCATTAGGAGAAATACCTAATGTAGATGACAGGGCAATGGATGCAGCAAACCACCACCATGGCACGTGTATACCTATGTAACAAACCTGCACGATCTGCACATGTACCCCAGAACTTAAAGTATAATAATTAAAAAAAAGGAATTCCGTTTGAAATTTACATTTTTTATAGCCTAGTAGCCAGGTGATAAGGGTACCTATAATACTTTAAACTTATTAGTTGTTAGCTAATAAAATCAATCTGTGTTGTTCATGACCAAACTGGTTTAGGTCAGTAGTCAACAGCCTTGTTTCTCACCCTGATCCAACAAACAAGCCTTCTTTCAGTCCCTTGGGTATGCAGTCCTTTCAAACTCAGGAAGACTATATTCCCTCAACATTCCTCACCTGGTCAATTCCGACTCACTTTTCAGGTCTCAGCCTAAATCACTGGCTCTTAAACTGATACATATTAGAATCACCCAGACAGCTTTCAAATATTCCACTGCCCAGGTCACAGCCTATACAAATTAAATAATAACAACTGGAGGTGGGAGCTCCAGTTTTAAAAAGCAGTGGTTTTTTTTTTTTTTTTTGAGACGGAGTTTCGCTCTTGTTACCCAGGCTGGAGTGCAATGGCGCGATCTCGGCTCACCGCAACCTCCGCCTCCTGGGTTCAGGCAATTCTCCTGCCTCAGCCTCCTGAGTAACTGGGATTACAGGCACGCGCCACCACGCCCAGATAGTTTTTTGTATTTTTAGTAGAGACGGGGTTTCACCATGTTGACCAGGATGGTCTCGATCTCTCGACCTCGTGATCCACCCGCCTCAGCCTCCCAAAGTGCTGGGATTACAGGCTTGAGCCACCGCGCCCGGCTTGTTTTTTAAAGATTCCCTAGATGGTTCCATTCAGCACCAAAGTTTGGGAACTATTGGTTTCAATGTTATTTTTCCATCAAGGACTTCAATAATCAATCCAGCTAATTTAGGTTTCTCTGTCATTTATGAGAGCCATTTTATAGCTTTCTGTACTTCTTGTTTTATCCTTAGCTGTGCCATATTTGCTCCTATCCTCCCCCTATGCCTCCCAGATGGTGTACCCTACAAGAGCCAAGACCTTGACTGTTTTATCATCACAGCATCTAAGCATCTAGTACAGTACCTGGGACAGGATGATATCTATTTGTGCAAATGAATGAGTCAATATACTCAATACAGGTAGTGCTTGACTTACGACCATGGTCGGGACCGTGGAACGTTCATAACATGATTTGGTTGTAAGTTGAGTACGCTATATGTACAGTTGAAATGGTGCACGCAGAAATGGTAGTGCTGCCGGAAGCTGGTCCACACTGTCGTACGCCCAGCTGGGCAACGTTTGCGCTGCCAGACACGGAGCAGTCATGGCTAGCAAATGTGGTCGTAAAGTTGAATCGTAAGTTGCATAGGTCATAAGTCGATCAATGCCTGTATTTACCTTTTCATGGATGCTTAATCCCCCAAATTAAAACTAGCCATCTAACCAAATATTTGAATACTGTGTGATCAGTTTTCTAACAGGTACTTTGGAGTGACAGAAAAAAACCTGTAACCTCTTTACAAGCATAATTAATGTATATGAAACCATAAGAGAGCTGGATAATACAGAATATATAAAAATAAAGACCAATAAAATTGAGTGCAAGGTGATAAAGAGTAATAGAGTAATACACATATGTGGACACCTGTCCTCCTTGACTTAAATGAGTGAACCTGGGCATGGACAGTCTAATTTATAAATCATGTAGTACAGGCTATCTCCATCCATCCCAACTTTGTCTTCTGTCTCAGTCTTGAATTTCATTACCCAGCAAGTCTTCCTGAGCTATATGAAACATTTGCATAAGTTAGCAGCCTTTTGTTTATCTGAGTCAGAAAATCAGATTCACTCATAAAATGTGAAAGAAAGAGCTCCATTTTGAAAACTATCATATTTAATTTTAATCAAGCATTTGTGATAATATTTAAATGATTAGCCTGATGAATCATAGAGCAGCGCTAAAATAAACAGATTGGTTTATGTTCTCTAAAATATTTACTCTCTTCACATTTTTATCTTCCACCCAAATCCTTAATGACACAAACATTTTCTGGGCTGTCTCCACAAACTACCATTCCAACATTCAGCATGAACAGATAACTTCTGAGCAGAAACTCAGACTGGGGAGAGGGGACAAGAAACGTTCTTGCTAATTTCAAAGAGCTGTCTCACAAATAGACCAGAAGAAGCTCTCAGGCACTTCTGTCTCATAACAAAAGCAGGTGCTGCAAATTAAGGTAGTGTTCACAGGCCACATCAGAGACAGAGTACGCATAAATTCTAGGGAGCTCCAGGGTGAAAGCAGGCATGTGGTAAAAGTACTAATGAAGGATACACCAGATTAGTCCGAGCTGCTCGAGGGCAGAGACAGCTCTTTACCCAAATGAAATCTGAGTTAACCGCAGGACTCATCTTATTAAAGCAAAGGATGGAATTTGTCCAAGGTATTTTTGCAATGGGTAACATAAAAGAATCCTCATGGGTGTGACTGACATTAACTTATTATTCTGTATTGTAACTGAGCTCACCAGAGTTCGTGATGAATGGGAAATGACAATAAGGGTTCAAAATGCAGTTTCGTCCCTGGTCCAGCTTAGTCCTGTGCCACAGAAAATGGCTTATACTCTTTCCCAATCAGGGCTTGACATAACAATGTATTAGATGTGTTTTATATAACAATTTACATTGTTATGTAAAATGCTGTCTGTTTGGGAGCCTTTTTTTGTGAGATGGAGTCTGGCTCTGTCGCCAGGCTGGACTGCAGTGGCACAATCTTGGTTCACTGCAACCTCTGCCTTCCGGGTTCCAGTGATTCTCCTGCCTCAGCTTCCCGAGTAGCTGGGACTACAGGCACGTGCCACCATACCCAGCTAATTTTTGTATTTTTAGTAGAGATAGGGTTTCACCATGTTGGGCAGGATGGTCTTGATCTCTTGACCTCGTGATCTGCCTGCCTTCACCTTCCAAAGTGCTGGGATTATAGGCACGAGCCACCGTGCCCAGGCAGGGGCCTTTTTTTCCCCCCTAATAAACAATACACCATTTGAGGAAGAATTGTGTCAGGATATTATCAATGTGTGGCTTTTGGTTAACAGTTAAGATTACCTAAAATTTATTTTTTTCAAAATAAATATTCTCAAAGTTTCTAAATCCAAATTAAAATATTTTAAAGTTCTCTTTTGAAATTCAGGAAATATTAACAATTCCTTTTAGGGAATCTTTGATCAATTCCTGGTCTCATGTATTTAATCAAATTCCTTAAAGATTTTAAGCTTACATTTATACATTTTCTTTTTAATTTCCTTAATTGCCTCAGTTGTTTGAGGACAAACACTACCACATACATAAGTTGTTCTTGTCAATATAACAAATTAAAGTCCAAACACAATGGATCCTAAGATATCTCAACTTGTTAAATATTTTTGATGCACTTATTTTCAACTTAAAAACCCAAGTCTGAATAAAATAGTCAATTACCCATTTTAATGTAATCACTGTTCAGTGAAGATACACACTTAAAATGCCATATACATCTGGATTTATTAATACAAAAGCATTTAATATTATGGGGTGATTTTCTTAAATACCGTACGTTTAATTTTAAGTCTTAATAGAAACAATGGAATCACCTCAAATAATTTTGTGGTCATGCTGACAAGCAAATAGCAACCACTAGGAGTGGTTGCATATTAATTGCAGGTTTTAGCCTAGAGGTAAGTTCTGAGATTGCAAGAGAGCCAAGGTAATTTTTCTCACCACATCATCAACACACCAAGGAAACCCTGTTTGACAGTCATTAGGCCAACATGGGTCTCCAGACCATGCCCTCTACACAGAGTGGTCTTGCAGCACAGATGTCTAGATGGAAGTCATATCTTTATTTAATTTTCCTCTATGAGTAGAATTTTGCAAACCACATGAAGCTTTGAGCTAATATCCTTCACTGCTTCCACTGTATTAATTTGTATTTATTTGAGTTTCATAGACAATTAATTTCTCCATCGGATTCCAAAGGTTCCCCTTTTCATTTAAAACAATTCGGCACTGACCAAGTCATTAATGATTTTCTCAATCTCTCCAGTCCTTTTATAGATGCTCTGCCTGAGAAAGAACTCCCAGGGCAGAGCCTGATTCTTCCAGACCAAGCCCTTCTGAGTACCCCCACCTTCTGGCCATACTGCAGTCTAAAGTTCACCTTGATGCAGGCTAAGGAATTTGTCTATAGCAATTAACTTTTCTGTTTTCTAGACTTTTAGCCACAAACATCTTCACTAACCGTCCTTGATCCTTCCCAGGTGAGTGTCAAATGGGACATGGGCCAAACATCTTAGAAATTGAAAACTGGAAGAATTAGGTCATGCCATATAAAATGGATTTGCTAAGGAAAATAACTTAGAAATGCTTTAGAAGATGTCTGCCTATAATGGAAAAAATATCTAAGCCACAGATAAGAGTTAAATTTAATGAACTATGAAAGTGATGCTCTGCTACCTAACAAATATTTGTTTAAAGGGTGCTTCAATTTAATAGTCACTGAGCCATTCATATACAAGCACAGAGAACATACACCTTTGCACATAATTATTAACAATGAATTTATGACCTATCAACTTGTTTCTTCAAGAACCATGTTATAAAGGTCAACTCATTTAATTAGCCATCGATGTATATATTTTAAAAAAACAATTATTAGAGTCAGATAAACAGTAGTTGATTTTCTTGGAAAGAAACAGGGTAGTTTTTCTTCTGATAATGAATGGAAGGTGGCAGATGCTGTCTAGTTCACTTGCCTTCTGCATAACTGGGTAACCAAAATGGATGCCAGAGACTGCTTATGCATCTTTGTACCTGACATGGTCTAAAGCAGTATGTTTATACTTAGCTATCTCAAATCCCTTTTGAAATACAACAGAAATAAAATAAGTAAATACAACATATATGCTTTCTCCAAAGTGTCAAAAGCCATTGAATAAGTTATTCAGTTATGCTAAGAAATAGCTGAGTTTAATGTATATTTATTAATAAGTTAGATATAAATTGAAATTGCTATTTGATTTATGGAAATATCTTGGTTGTCTAACTTGTAGACTAAACTTAACTGCCCTAATGCAGGCAGAAGTCTTTCCCCAGACTATCAGAACAGAAGGGCAGGAAATTATTGCATAGTAATGAAGATATCTTTTCATCCTCAAATTGAAAACAATGTTAGAAAGTTTCTGGTACAATCACTTTAATTAAGTGCAATTCATTTGATCCTTACACAGATCTTGCAGGATTACTGCTTACATATAGCCAATTATAAACATTCAGAGACTTCCCAGTTCTTATTACAGGAAACTAAAATGACTTAATAAATAATGCATTCTTCCATGATTTGAGCCCATTCTATTTTCATTATAGTGCTTTCCTCTATTTCGCACCAAACAAACAACAAACACTTATTCCTCATCTTTGAACTGCTATGGCTTGAGCCATTGAAAATAAAAGTCAAGTTCAACTATAAGCGAACCGTGAAAAACAGCCAATGCCCTGTCACCATGACACCCTGTCTGTTAACATCCAAAACAGAAAGGAGATCAAGTCTGGAGCTTCCAGCAGCATGACCAGAAATGTAATTCAGAAAAACTTTTTAAATAGTAATAGAAGGAATGAGAGGTTTGTGTTGTTATCCTTTTTCTTTAATTCACCACAATGGTCATCTCTAAGAAAGTAAAAACTTCTTATGTGGCTTTTCCCAACCCAAAGCCACCTGAATGTTTTGTAAAGAGCCATCACAATAATCAAAGTAGTGGTCCGTTTGTGTACCATAGTGGGAAAGTACCTTAGTGCACTATAAGATATGAGGAATTTGTAGTGTTAAGCAGGTATCTTTGACATCACCTAAATCTACAAGCCAAATGCCTTTTGTTTCATATTTCTAAATGATTTGTCCCTCAAGACATTCCCTGAGTCATCATACCTGATGTCTATAGACTTCATAGCTCAAACTGAAATGTGCTGCTGGTTGCGGTGGCTCATGCCTGTAATCCCAGCACTTTGGGAGCCTGAGGCAGGCAAATTGCCTGAGGTCAGAAGTTTGAGACCAGCTTGACCAACATGGTGAAACCCTATCTCTACGAAAAATACAAACATCAGTCAGGCATAGTGGCCCACGCCTGTAATCCCAGCTACTTGGGAGGCGGAGGCAGGAGAATATTTGAACCCGGGAGGCGGAGTTTGCAGTGAGCTCACATAGCACCACTGGACTACATAGCACCACTGGACTCCAGCCTGGACAACAGAGTGAGACTCTGTCTCAAAAAAAAAAAAAAAAAAAAAAAAAAAGGAAATGTACTTAGATACTACGCATGACTACCACTGATAGGCATTCTTTGTTGTCACATTGTTCTCATTCCTGATGAATTTCAGGGACTTGTATGTCTCTGAGCCAAGCTGTACTTACTGATTCAAATGCCTGCCTTCCACAGTATACAGGTTTGATATGACAGTTCAATAAATGCACTTGCTCTTTATGTTTCCTGAAGTAACCATTGAATTATTTGGGTAAAACATACCAGAACATCTTCAGGTAACAGTAATTAAAACTGTCATTTGGTTAGGGAAACTATAATGTGAAAGGAAACGAAAGGAAGAAAGGAAAGGAAAAGAATGCAAAAATAAATTGTTCTCTAACAATAGCTTCCTTTAGCTCAGTCATCTAGAAAAACATAACTCAATACCATTCAATGCTATTCAATAATAAGGTAAGATCTGTAAGCCAGGTTCTACGGAGTTTATCATTTTTGTTACAGAAGCAATAATTTTGTGTTGGATCATGGCCAGCACAAAATACCAGACAAATGTTTAAAATGGAAGCTTTCACTTAATGTAAAAATTCTTAAAACACTTACCTAGACTCTGAAAATCATTTGTAAATCATGTGTTAAAATTGTCTACCTATCTTCATTATACATATTTTGGATAAAAAAGATATCATCTGAAGAAAAAATTTGCTAGTAGTGATTTGAAAGAAAAAAAGAAACCTAAGACACAAAAACTCTTTCACAACAGTTCAAAAATCTTGAGGCCAAATTTATGCATTCATTTGGCTTTCAGCAGGCAACTGCTTTGTCCTCAGCAGTATTATGCAAGCTTACTTAAGGATGCAGAAGAGCTCAGAGAACTGAAAATTCTATTCCCATTGCCATGGTGAAAACCACAATGAATGAAGATAGCAGCCCCCAAGCACAAGTAGGGTGGTCTCCAACATCCGCATGGAACACCACCACTAAACTTAAAAACGATGTTATTATACAACTTAGAAATGAACTCTCCATCTAGGATCTAAAAAGTCACTTCGAATATCGTTTCAGAGAAACAGATTCTCTTTCTCCCCATCCCACCAATGACAAAACCAACAAAAGACCGTCATGAAAAACAAGGATTTCTGAGTACGCAAAAAAAATAAATGAATAACCTTCACAACAGATATTTCTCATGTTCTGGGGAAATGCAGCTCCTTATTGCACAATCTAAGAGTATTTTGTGCAAAACCTCCCAGAAGACACCCCACTGAGATGATCAATCAGCCCACAGTAGCTTCAGGATGCTTTTCAAAAGTGAAGTCTTTGAAGAATGTTAACATTTCATTACTTCCTTTTCTGGGGGTTATTGAATCAAGAAGTCATTGCCCCCTATCAATCTTTGCAGGGGAAGAATAGAAAGCTACAACAACTTCCTAATAGCACAGCACAGCTGCTTGACTTATGGGCAATATTCCACATTTCAAGCAATTATAACATGTTAAGCCATTGTATTATAAATAAGTGGTTTATTACAGGGGAGCCTTCTTCACTGACTATCTTGTCAGAGGAATATTTAAATAAAAGGCTATATTTACCTTTTATATTTTGCTGCCTATAATAAATACCTCTCCGCATGGATAGTATGATATGTATGTGTGAGTAACCTTTTTATACCCGAGGGGTGGTTAGTTGCTCGTTGTAGGAATATGCATGTCAACTGTAGTTGCTAGTATTTCGTCAAGAGGCCACACTCCAGGGTGGCTGCTGCAGATCCACTTTCCTTATTTTTATGTCCACACTAACCTAAGAAGCTTTTCTAATTGGCAAAATGGATATAAGAGGGGAGAGTTTTGTTAGTAAAATTATTAGTGCCCAAAATATGTAAATTGGATAGAATCTAAAGACATCTTCCCTATTATGTGTAATACTAGAATAATCCAGTGAGTTAAGGAGGTGAGCTACTTTTTGGAAGTGAACTGTTTTTGGAAATGGTTGCTGAGCTTGATTCCAAAACAGTGGTATATCCAAGCATGATTCACAGGACTTCGGTTGCCTGATTCCATCTCTAAGCTTAACTGAGTCCTGCCCCTAGAATAGTGTTGTGTTTATCTCCAGAGGACCCTTTCATGTCAGCTGTGATTAAAGTACCTACAGGGACAGAGACCTGGGACTGTGATGAGCTTCAGAAAAGGCACTCTGATTATTAAGCCTGGTTGCTACTACATACCTGTGTGGGAATGTTACGAGGATGCTTCTGTATTTGTAATGGAATTGCCAGGAAGTAAAACTATAGCCCTCATCTACCTCTAAATAATGAAGAGCACTGCCAGCTATTTATAAAATTCAATTTATTCTTCTGAGGCACATACTTAAACTAAATTTCCCAGTGTCTCTTCAGTGGGTTGTGGCCATTAGGTGAAATCTAGCCAAGGAAGATGGGAGTAAGTGATGTGTGCTATTTCTCATCATGGCTTTTAAGAGAAGTAGATGGATGCAGCCTCCCACATTCTCTTTCCCTTCTGTCAGCAGGACATAAGTATAGAATAGACTTAGGGGATGTTATACCTATTGATAGAACCTGGGTTCTTGAATCACCATATGCAAGCTGACTAGTCATATCTACTTGGGTTGTAATGTGAGCTAGAAATAAACCTTTATTGTGTTTCAGTCATTATACATTTTGGGGTCGATTTGTTACCATAGTCCTGCCTATCTAACTGAATCAGGAGACTATCAATATTTACAAAAAAAAATCCGAGAATTAGTTATGACCAGAATGGTTTATAACACATTGAATATATTTAACTACAAATGATCAGTGCACTTTATTTGAAGAACATCTAAGAAACAAATTGTACTGGGGGATTAGCAGACAGAAACTTTACCAAGAAATTCTATATTTTTACATATGACTTTTGACTCACCACTACTTCTAGGTCTGTCTAATTTTCTTTTTTCTTTTACTCATTCAGGAATCACCATTGGAATCTTAATTATACTGCAATGCCTAAAAAGGAGCAGCTAACAGTTCCTGAGCACTAACTATGTTTTGGGAACTGTCCTCAGAGCTTTATGTCAATTGATTCATTTCATCTTTACAACAGTAAGAAGCAGATGTCACAACTGTCCCCATTTTATAGAGAAGGAACTGAAGTAGAGAAGGAACTGAAGTACAGAAGAGCTGCTTCCCCACATTTATACAAATCGTAAATGACAGCGAGGAAACCAGAACTTCAGAACCCAGGTCTAGCATCAGTAAGCACTCTCTTAACAACTTCACTATATTGCCTGCCTTCTGCAGATATCACAGTAGGTTCAAAGATGAATGAGACTTAACTCAACCCCAAAGAGTTGATAAAATTATATGCAATACAAAGTAGTACAATATATGCATCATTAAGTAAAACACAAAATATTTTGGACTTTGAAAAAAAGGGAGAAGATGATATTTAATCAAAGACATCTGGAATATTTACGAAGAAAAAATAGCATTTGTTATTCATTTTAATCCAATTCAACATATTTGTAGTAAACGATATTTTATGCCAGTTCTTCAGAGTCTGTGGTCAAATAATAGCTACAAAATGTATCCACACTGATATGTACTCAGGAAAATATCCTACTCTAAAGTGGAAAATAAGATTAAAATATTCATGAATTATGTTCCTATTTAAACGTCAAGCCCAAGGCTACTCGGGATCTTTTTATTTTAGGGATTGGAGGTAGGGGGGTGGGTCTCACTATGTTGCCCAGGCTGCCCTCAACTTCTCTGCTTGAGAGATCCTACTGCCTCAACCTCCTGGGTAGCTGGGACTACAGGTGTGTGCCATCATACCTGACTAGGTTTTTTTTTTTTTTTCCTTTTAGTATGTCTTAAATAAATTTTTCTGCTGTGTTGCTCCCTTTATTAAGTGAGCATATGTTTGCATTTGCACAAGTATATTAAACTCTAACATGCATATTGACAAGTGTGCATATAAGGGCAGTGCTCAAAGAATTTTCATAAGCTGAATACGCTGTGTAACCTTTACTCAAATTAAAAAAAAAAAATGACCAGCACCCCTGTAGCCCTCCTTTTGTTCGTTTTTAATCACCAACCCCTCCCAAGGGTTATCCAACCTCCTGACAAAATAGATTGGTTTTGCTGCTCTTTGTACTTAAATAAATAGAATCTTAAATTATGGGCTCTTTTGCCATGGCATCTTTGACTCAAATTTATGTTTACGAGGGTCATCTATAGTGATGAGTATAATTAGAATTGGTTTATTTTCATTGCTGCATAGCATTTCATTATATGAATATACCACAGTTTATCCATTCTACTATTGATAGGCATTTGGATGATTTCCAGTGTTTGCTACAAAAAAATAATTCTGTGAACATTCTCACATGTCTTTTTATTCACATATGTATACATTTTTGTATGGACTCTATGGATTTAAAAAGATACTACCTATTTGGAAATCAAGCCCAGTAAATAACATTATGTGTTAGTAGTAGCACAAACCAAATGAGAAATGCGTAAAATAAGCATTATCTGTGAGAATATGTGTCAACATTCACACAACATCTTCCTAGCCCCATCTTCCATCTTCCTCTTTCTAGTATCAGATTTTAGCCACAGCTCAGTAGAAGCTTATTGTGTCACCTTCCAGGAAATTGCTTTTATAATATCACATTAAGCTTCAGGGCGTGTGTTTTAAGACAGTCTTCATGGTGGATCTTGGCTGGAATTGAGGTAGAGCAAGGGTGCCTTCATTTGGTGTTATCAGTCTTCTGGGGTACAGTTTCTTGGGGTACTGTTTTCACTTTTTCTCCTTATTTAGTTCTCCTTATTTAGTTCTTCTCCTTATTTAGTTTAGTAAATTTCACATATAATGCTTCAAGTTTCTGTGGGCTTACTTTTTTTTTGACATTTGTGTTAAAACATGCTATGAAATTCTTGCTTACAAAACTTGGATAGAAGCCATGATAACACCAATTATTTGTCTTATCCCTGCCCAACCATCTAAATAATATAATTACTAGCAACTGAGGTTCTTCCTATGCCTATTGGCATTTAGTCCCCTGAGCGTACTATACAAATGGTAAAAAAAAAAAAAAAAAAAAAAAAAAAAAAGCCCACAGAAATTTGATAGACCTCAACTCCAGCAAAAATTAAACAGAGAAAATATCATGGTAACTTATTTTTAAACATAAATCAATTTTACTAGAACCAGGCCAAATCAATGTCTTTGAGAAGCTATAGGATCTTAGGTCAAATTACTGGGGGTGGGCATGGTACTTTTTCTTAAATACACTTAAAATTGAAAGGATCGCTCTGATTATGAAGTCTGAATTTTTCCTTCTAACCCTTCTGTGGCACATGACCAGTATTTGGTGGAAAACACATTCCTCAGACCCCAGGATAGGCCAACTTGTCCTAGTTTAACTTGTGCTGTGCTTTTTTATAATAGCAACTTAAGACGGAAACATCTGGAAAAAATACCATGACAGAGCTGGTGGGATCAAAGACCAAAGTGAAATGGTCTATTGTTAATTTCCAGGAACTGACACAGAGTGCAGAGTGAAATACCTCAGTTGGGCATGAATCCCACTGGATTTCTGAAAAGCTTGCACATTTTTATATTCCCTCAACAGATAACTGAAGGAAAAATAGTTCAGTGAAGTTGAGAAAAAATAAATTTTTGTGCATGTGTCTGCCTATGCATGTGTAAGCACACTTACATGCCAAAGAACTCAGGTTTGTATGCAACATGTTAATAGTGTATTCCTCTGCTGGCAAAGACAACTTGCCATAAAAATGTTGAAAAAGACAAAAGCAAGCTGAAGAAATGCTTAAGTCCTTCATAATGTGAAATTAAGAACTGTGCTTGCAAAGAAGCATCCTGGTCTCCCACCAGACTGAATTCCAGGGGGGCAATGGATTTCTGGTGTATCTTAGCTCCCCTCACCAGTTAGGGCAGTGTCTGGCACATAGTTTTGCAGTAGCTGAAGGTGTACTGGGTGAAGGACTAATGAATGCATAAATGAATGGCAGAATAAACAGAACAAGCAGCAATCTTCATAGTCTCAGTATAGAATTCAAAGTGAGAAGTCTAAACCTTGACTCTTTTCAAGCCTTTCCCATTTGCAGCCAGTCTGCCTCCTTGAACTTTGTTCATTACATTCAAAGAAAGAGAACAATACTAACCTACCTTGAGTAGATACCTGATGCTTAGATATTTACAGAACTAGGACTAGAAAGACTCTTCAGTCATTACCTCTGTCTATTTCTCTGTCCATAGCAAGCGTATAATGACAGACAGAATGGATGTGAATTGAAGAAATGTCCAAGAAATGAGATTATGCAGTCTCCTTGGGTAACAACTGGAGTTAGAGCACTGAGCAAATGAAAATTGCAACAGAAATGGTAAAGAAAATTAATAGGAACTGAAGTCTTTCATGAGAGTAAGAGTAGTAACACTATTTGGGGAAAATAATCTGAACAATTTGCATCGGGTTCTATGACTCAATGATCAAGCCCTAGAATATAAACCTCAGGAAGGCTTTATCTTTATTCATTTTTTTGTTCATTAATGTATCCCAAGGGTCTAGAACAACACCAGACATATTACAGATGCTTAGCACATGTTTGTGGAATGAATAAACCTTAATATGTTTAAAAAAAAGAGGGGAAGTATGAAACTCCATTACATTAGTCCAATTCATTCTCCAGTTTGTTTACTCTATATTTCCCCCCACTGCGGTGCCACACAATGATACTCTTGATCATACAGTTTAAAGGACAAAAAGGTAGAGAATAAAATGTCTTTTCCCTTCCCCTACCTTGAGCTCCTTTTCCATACAACCCCTGAATATTTGGGGAATAAAGTCAAAAGTCTGCAGCTGGAGAACAGTAGGATCAATTTTGTGTACTTAATGTGTGAATGCATTATGTAACAGCAAGAGAAAAATAGTGCTTTCTCTCTTTTACAGTTTGTGTGAACATAAATTAAATGCAGGAAAGTTATGAAGTCGTTGTGCAGTTTTTTAAACATTTATCACTCTGATGCCAGAGGTGGTAGAAATAATTTGTAAATGGCCTGCAAAGCAAATTTGCCTCCTAAAGTTGTTAAAACCTGAGTTCTGTGAGTCCCAGCACCTATTTTTATCTTCCGCTGTATAATAGGCATATGAACATTTGTCACAGGTACTTTAACAACAAATACACTTTGTACAATCACATAGGGTGTTTTCTTAAACGTGAACATGTTTTTGTTTTAAAATGCCATCTGCAAATTTCTTCTAGCCTGCCTATACATTTAGGTTAGTACAAGTTTATAAGAGCTCAAAGGTGTAGGGAGACTCCTCTTAAGTCCAGGAAGAAACAAAGGTGGAATAGGCCAAGCTGCGTTTATTACGCTTCTTACCAGCGTCCACTGTCTTTTCTCTTCTTTGAAAGCATCCTGCCTTATTCATACCCCTCTTGAGACAGAACAAGACTGGACTTCACCAAAAAAGACTAACTACCCAAGCTTTTTCCCAAAGACACTGTCGGTTAACAGACATGTTGCAGAAGAATCTGTGTGAAGCCCTCAACTGCTCTGACGTGTGTGCCCCAGAAGCTAAATTAGGTCACAGCAGCTGCATAATATTAAATGAGGCAGGGGCGGCTGGAGCAGCTCTATGAGAAGCTGACATTCCTCAAAGATTGGAAGCCAAAGTGAGAGTTTTTGTTTTGCCTTTTGAAAATATATCTTTCTATTTCCCACTATCATTTAACTAACTCACTCTAACTCCTCTAACTCTCCACCCCCTCAAAAGAAAAAAGAGAAGGAGGGAAGGAGTCACATCAAGGACCAATTTTCCTTAAGCAAAATTCTTCCTTGTTAGCCATTCTGCAAAAGTTCATTAGCTGAATAAACCATTCTCCTCAGACCTCATCTTTATTCCTCTCTTCTTTCCCCTCCCTGCTTCTTTTTAACCTTTCAGCACAGAATTAAGTCTTTGTGATATTCAGCACATCAATGAACTCACCCAGCCAGGCGGAGCTCCTGGGCCGGGGCAGGGGTGACTTTGTGGGCTGCATTCCAATTTATTGAGGTGGTGACAAGGAGACCCAGCCCCAGCCCTCCAATGGGCCCTGTGTCTGAGTATGATTCATAACACAAACATGTTTAGAAAGCGAAAGAAAGGAAGAAAGGAGCATGGGATTTGAAGTCATTGAGTCAGTATTGTTGCAAGATTTAGAGCATTCTGTGGGTAGAGAAAGAGAATTAGTCTCATGTCCTAGCACCCAATCCACAGACAGATCTGCATTGAAAGAAGGCATTTCACATCTTCTAAGATAAGCTCAAATGAAAGCCAAACCAAACAAACCCCACATCTACTCTTCCCACTCCACCATCCCACTCCCACCCTGTTCTGGCAAAATAAATGTATAAACAAATGAACGAAATAATTAAGTCCTTTTTGTCAATGGTCAATCTTACTTACATATTTTTCTTTATGAATACTGTGGTATGTATGCCAAATTAGCTGCTAATTCTTTTTTATAAGATTTGAAAAAATGCTGCAGAATTTTTTTAAATATTCAATGAACTTAAAGAACAAACAGAGTCTAATAGATTCAAAACAAAATGATTGCCTAGAAGTATGCTCTGATTCCTAAAACAAGATTTTTTTAAAAAGGATAAAGTTTTTTGCCTATTTTTTTTTCTGATGCCATATAACTAATATCTGAGTAAAAGGAACTGGCCATGTCTAACTTTTCTCTTACTCCCTTATTTTTAACAGACTTGTGTATATTTTACATTTTATCCAGAAATCTCCTAACAATGCAGGTAGCAGCTGGAGGAAGTAAAAGCTGCATATTAAAAGTAGGGTGGACAAGAATATTGGCTTGAATGTGTGCAGCCACTAATGACTATCATCCACTTTAAGTGATAAAGATCAGCAAGACCCCTCAGAATTTCTTAAATCTCCCAACAGTGGTTGTGCATTTTCTTCATTTATAAAATACAATATCTGATTCAGTCACAGAAACCTCATAATACTGTCTTATCTTGACAAAATTAAACAGCTTTGCCTTTCCTGTCTTCTACTCTGGTAAGCTTTGGCATTGACATAAAATTTCTGCTGAGACCAAACAGCCCTGCCGACTTTACAACATGTAGAGAATCCTATTCACCCTGAGCAGCCCAGGGGAGTCAAGGTGGAAAATGGGGGCAATATTTAGTGATTCTGCCCAATGATCAGATTATGGATTCCAAAGATTCACATTCCTTAAATGTTTCAGTCATGTTTTCCTTATTTTATTTCATAATTTTTATTTTTTAAGAAATGGTTAGGGCATGGATTTAGCTTCCTAATTGGTGATCACATAAATCGGTCTACATTTCAAATGTGGGGTGTACCAGTCCATCTACTTAACTTTTGGAGACAGCTTCAACAAAACCCAGGACAAGCTGCACCCTCTTTTGTCCTGACCTCAATCTTGATTACAAAAGAGAACACTTTAAATGTGAAAAAAAAGAAAAATAATAATGAGTTGTTTCTCTACTCAAGACTTCTTGTGAAATACACCTACAATTCCTTCATCTCTCCTTAGTCATGAAGTTTAAGCTGATGTCACTAGTGTGATCATAGGTGGTCTAAAGTCAAAGTGTTTTATCTATCAGTGAGTAAAGAAAAAGAGGAACATTTCCAGCCAGCTTTGGATGAAATAGTTTCAACACATATTTGGTATTTTCATTCTCTTCTCTGAATAAGTAAGAAACAAAAAGTAAAAAGTTTTATAACCAATAAATGTCTCATTCACTATATGTGAAATAAGAGTTGAATTAGTCTTCTGAAATTAATTAAATGTTTTAGCTTCTGTGAAAGCTGTAATATTTCTAACTGGGCAAACTAGTTAAGTTCATGATTCTTTCTAAATCTTATTTTCTTTAAAGTTTTTAATCATTTCACAAATGAAGACGAGATGAAAAATTTTGTAAAAATTAAATAATTATGAGTGGTACACATATTAGTCCCATATATATTTTTAAAAACCATATTCTCCTGCTTGCAAAGAGTTCATAAGTTATTTTTCTATTTTATCCTAAGAGTCTTTTCCTAAGGTAAAGCTCACCAAAATAGGTTATGATTAAATTTTTTCTAAAAATATTTTTTAAAAATCCAAGTACTTTTCATAACTGTTAATGAGATACATATCTCTTTTACAGAAATAAAAAGTTTGAGAATGATGATTTTCAATAAAGTGAGCAAAGCACAGAGCACGTTGATATAAAATGCACAACCTAACAGCCTGTGTATTCCTGGAAGGTCTGGATCACCAGCTGTGTTTGCACCTGCTTAGCTGCCCCTGGCCTTTACACTAACAGGCAAGCCTCCTTCAAATTAGGCTATCTGGAGTCTATACCCACTCTTCTCCCACAGCTCCCATCCTAATTGAGGTACATCACACACTCAGAAATGAGGCTTATTTTCTAAAGACTTTGGAGTGTCTGAAGATTAAAGTCTGGGTTACTAAACAATCCTCAACTTACAGAGTACGCCTTTGCCCATCAAAATGTAATCCATATCTCAGTTTGAACCTCTTTAGGTAGGTTTCATTAATGGACCATTCATTCTTTGTGTCTTCTTTCTATAAGTAGCAATTAATCTTGCCAGCATCATGTGGGAGAAAAAGTAAGAAAGGCATTTAAAAGAACTGTTCTATAAGAAGCAAAGAGAAAAGCGCTTCCCAGCCAGAAATTGGGAACCACCACACAGGTTTCCTTAACATATCAAAATGACAAGAATTTTTAAATAAATAAGTATAACCCAAGACCCCCTTCCAGAACTGACGTAGATTCCAAGGGAGGTGAGGTTTGAGACATGTGAGTAGGGAAATTAATACCTCAAAACTTTCAGTAGGGAAGAAGGTGGACTTTGTCAAAAGTTAGAAAACTTTCAAGATGCTATTTGAAAAGCATAAATAATTGTCTTTTCACTTTCCTTCATTGTGAGAGATATTTGAGGGATATGAATTTGGTAATAGACAGGAAAAGAAGACCCTCATGGTATGCTGCTGCAAACAACAGTAGCAAGATAAAAACTGTTATAAGTTCTAGAGACTGTATTTACCCAGAAGTTTCTCAATTTGTACCAGTAGTCCTGAAGTCACATGTCCTGAAAAGAACTTCGTTCCTAAAGTTCCATTCTTATAGACAACAATATCATATATTTAGGTTCTGAATCTGGGTTTGTTTTTTTCCCCTCAAAACTAGAAATAGTTTGGTAACAGAACTGAAAGGAGTTGTGCTTTATTATGTCTGTTTTGCCAGGAGGGCATCCGTATTCTTATTGGTAGCAATATCTAATATCTATCTATCAGATCACATATACATACACAAAAACTAAATCTCAACTGTGAATGCCCATTTATTCTCCAGTTACATCCCCTAAAAGAAAGCCTATCAGTCATGGAGAAAAGCCAAAAGATTAAAAGTAAAACTCAAAAATGCATCAAAGTGCTGCTCAGGTATATTTGCTTATTGGTTTAAAAATTCTTTAATGATAAAAATGTTTGCTTTAAAATTTTTCATAAAATATAATAATTTAAAAATCACTCAGAGGTATTAGTAAATGTTGAATTAGACAACTTTAAGTCTTAGGTTCATAACATACCAAACACACACATACTGGGGTGAAACAGATTCCAGCATTATGATCGATCCTGCATATTGAAATAATAAAAAAATTCTTATTGTCATTTAGGAGATTTCACCGGATGGATGACAGTCTACTGTTCCAGTTTTTGGTTTACAGGATATGAAATCAGATGTTTCATGACAAAAATTATCATCATTTCCAATTGAACATTCAAATGGCAATATCCTACATTAATGGATGGATAAGCTCATTTCCACTGGTAAACAGTGGAGAAATTAATAAGGATTATTTTGGAAATTCACAGTTGTCATTTGTTTCTACTTCCCCAAAGCAGTCTAATACAAGGATATTGGGGAGAGGATGGAAAAGGGTTGAAAAATTGTTTCAGACTGTCATATTAATAATTTGAAGGTTGGCTATAGGAAAAAATCTTTTCATATGACATATTTCAATTCTGTTCCTTTACATGAAGAAATGCACAACTACAAAACCAATGCGAGGAATATGCACACTCATAGAGAACAGTCAGGTAGACTAGCTGTCTTAATACTTGGCTAGCTGAGTAATACAAAGAGCGAAGCAATCATAAACAATTGGTTTGGGTTTTTTATTGTTGCTACCATTATTATTAGGACTAATGATTAAGTCTTCAGGAGATGATCATATCTCATGTCCTTTGTAGCAGATTTTGTTATTTCATTATATTGCATTTAAATATCCAGTTGTTCTAGCCTTATTTGTTAATCACAGGTCAATAACTTGGGAGCAAATACCAGTAAATGGCAATTTACGAGGGAAGCTGTGCTGGTATCACGATCTTCTATTAAGTGGCAGCAGACTACCTGGTATGTTCTAATGTTAGGTATAATGAATTCTAAAATAAATATGCGGGTACACTTAACATCAAGAAGAAAACATAATGAGCAAAGGCTACAAATTCCTTATAAAAATATACTCTTTTATCTGGGAAGTTCTCATGCCAATTCCTTTCCCTCAGCAATTTATTTTTGGGTAAGGAGCTTCATTTGTGTGACTTTTAAGGAAGACAAGTAGTTTAGTCCACTCTCATGCTGCTAATAAAGACATACCTAAGACTGGATAATTTATAAAGATAAAAGGTTTAATTAACTCACAGTTCCACATGACTGGGAAGGCCTCAGGAAACTTACAAACATGGCAGAAGGATAAGCAAACACATCCTCCTTCACATGGCAGCAAGGAGACATGCCAAGCAAAAGGGGGAAAAGTCCATTAAAAAACCACCAGATCTCATGAGAACTCACTATCAAGAGAACAGCATGAGGATAAGTGCCTCATGATTAAATTATAATAGCTCCAACCAGGTCCTTCCCATGACACATGGGGATTATGGGAACTACAATTCAAAATGAGCTTTGGATGAGGACACAGCCAAACCACGTCAAGAATCAAAGAAAGGATGCTGCATATGTATAGTTCTCAATAGATCCCTTGTAGTAGTCAGATTATCTAAGATATTACACAAAGACTTACTTGGTTAGAATATCAACAACTTCCATGTGCCAAGTGGCTTTAGTTAAACCTTGCTTCAGGAGTATTTGAAGCATATACTTTTCAAATACATAATGCAGTAAATCTAAAGGCTCTGACAGGAGGAATACAGGATGGCTTGCGATGCACAAAGACAAAGCATCACACTTAGGTTGGGGAAAGAAAGGCTTGGGTTTTTTTGTTTTTGTTTTTGTTTTTTGCTGTTTTTTGTTTGTTTGTTTGGAGACGGAGTTTCGCTCTTGTTGCCCAGGCTGGACTGCAGTGGTGCAATCTTGACTCACTGCAATCTCTGCCTCCTGGGTTCAAGCAATTTTCCTACTTCAGCTTTCCGAGTAGCTGGGATTACAGGTGTCCACCATCACACCTGGCTAATTTTTCTGAGGGAAAATAATACATAAGCTGACACACGAAGGATACATGAGAATCACATGAGGAGAGGAAGAGTGATCCCAGGCATAGGAATCAATATCTATGACAAAGCCCTGAAAGAATTTCAAGGTAGAAGGAATCAAGCACATGAAGGGAAACAAAGCTAGTGAGATAAAGTAGTGCCAGGGCACACTAGACCTCACAAAAGTCATATGGAGTTGTCTGGATGCTTTCATCAAAGCAAGAAGGAATTGGGAAAGGATTCTCTGCAGTATTGTGACATGATTATATTTTAACTTGCTCACTCTGGTTAGAATTGGATGGGAAGCAGGCGAAATTGGAGCCAGGAAAACCAATTGAGAGACTGCAGCAAGCAGCGTAGCAGGTGAGAAATGGGAGGGGCAGGAGCTGCGCAGTAAAGGCAGAGGGAAGGAAGAAGGTGAAATCTCCTTTGTGTTGAACTCCTATGAGTCAGCATATGTATTATTTACATTGTATATGATACATAACACATATTACATATTTTAAAAGAGTACACACCAAATAGTTATAAAAATTATTGTTTTTTCTAAAGTAGCTCATGCATTAAAATGAAAGTGTAACACAAATTCTGTGAAAGTGAATAATAAAAGAGCTTTTAAAATAGTTTGACCTTAGATCTGGAAAGCTAATGAAAATTCAAAGAAGTAAATTTCCATCTTAGGGTCTGAATCACACAATAAAGGAATAAAGGAATCAAAAAATAAAGGAATAAAATTTTAAGAAAGCTTAAATAAACAAAAACTGGAAATGAGAAACACCAAGTAGCTATGAATAGGCTGCTGAATAAAGCTGTCAGCAACTGAGCCAAGAGCTCAGCCTCGTATGGAGGACAATGTGCGCTGTGAAGGAAATATCCCTATTATGTGAATGTGAAGTAGAAGGGCATACAAGTAAAGGAAATTGCAAAATGGAGCTACAGAAAAATTTATCACCTGTTGATGTGTCAGTTCACAGTCACATAAATAGGTAGTAAGATAACATCCAATTCAATATCATGGGGATTGTTACAAAGTGAAAAAAAAAATGTTACTGCAATTTTTCAAAATGGTGAAAATGTCCTGGTATAATTTCAGAGATCTGGAATCTCTGTGGATATAACATCCCATTTTCTGTAATATATTAATACGAAACTTAGAGAGAGGACACTGCACATTCCCAGACTATTTCCCAGAAGTCTTAAAAATAATAGGGCAAAGAATCTTAGCATCATTTGAGTACTAAAGTTACAGTTTTATTTTGTACTCTTAAAATTTTTTAGACATTTTCATTAGGTACAACACATATAATAAATGCCACATATTTGAAAGGTACAATCTGATAAGCTTAGGCATGTGTATGCCCAGGAAACCACGGCCACAATAAAGATAATGAACATATCTATCACTCCCCAAAGGTTTCCATTTGTAACCTTCCCTTCCATCCCTGCCAGTACTTCTCCCTCCAATCCACAGGCAACTAAGGATTGCTTTCAGTCATAACAGGTTAGTTTGTACTCTCTAGAGTTTAGAAAATATAAATGAAATAATACATATGCACTCTTCATCTGGCTTCTTCAGCATAATGATTTTGAGAGTCACCCATGATTGAGCATGTATCAATAGTTCACTCATCTTTATTGTAAGTAGCAGTCTATTGCATGGGTATATCACAATTTGCTTATTCATTCGCCTGTTGATAATATTTGTGTTCTTTCCAGTGCTTGACTATTGTGAACAAAGCTGCTATAAACATTTGTATAAAAGTCTACGTATGTATGGACATATATTTCCTTTTCTTATGGAAAATACCTAGGATTGGAATGGTTAAGTCACAAGGTAAATGTTTAACTTTTGAAGTCACTGCCAAACTGCATCAGCACTTTATGAGACTTCAGGATTATCCTTGCCCATATTTTGTATGTTTTTTTCTTTCTAATTTTAGCAATTCTAATGGGTGTGAATCTTCAGGATTATAAAGTGTCCTGATGAATTGGTCCATCTATCTTTGGGACATGATCTTCTTTCTTCCTGACAATCTTTGCTCTGAAGAACACTTTGTCTGCTATTAATATAGCCATTCCAGCCTTCTCTTGATTAGTGTTTGCATGGTATATCTTTTTCCATCCTTCTATTTTTACCCTATTTGTGCCTTTAAATTTAAAGTGCATTTCTTATAGGCAATATATAGTTGGGTCTTACATTTTTATCCAATCTGACAATCTTTGCCTTGTATTTGTATTTAATGTGATTACTGACATTGATTTTTCAATATCAATATATTGACCATTTATATTTAATGTGATTATTGATACTTTTTTTTCTAATCTTCTTTATGACAAAACTCCTGAAAAGAATTATATACACTCACTTCTCCAAATCCTTTCTCCCATTCTACTTTGAACGTGTTTTTTCTGGTTTTCATTCCTACTATTCTACTGAAACAAGTCTATGTCAAGGCCATTCACTTCCTCTATCTTGCTGAATCCAAAGGTCAATTCTCAACTCTCATTAAACTTGACCTTTCTGTAACATTTGACATAGGTGATCACTGTCTCCTTAAAGTATGTTTCTTTCCCTGGCTTGTAGCACACCATACCCTCCTTGTAATCATTCAGCCACACTGACTACTCTGCCTCTGAGATCTTTGCTCTTTCTATCTTATTACTTCAACTTATTAACTTCATAATGCCATAAGGCTCAGGGCTCAACACACTCATTTCTTTAGTGCTCTCATCTTCTTGTGGATTTAAATACTACCTGTAATGGATGCTGGGTGTACCACTCAGATGCCCTGCCCTTTAGAATGCTAATGGTTGATTTCTCAAAACTTATTCCCCATCTTCAGCAAACATCTGCCCTCAGCTGAAGAAAGTTGACTCACTCAGGGTCACAAGCTTGGGTATCAAGTAACTGGCTAATGTAGGGGTATAAATTATGACAATTCTGCAAAGTTTTTCCAACTCTAGAGCTCTCCATAAGACTGGTGGAAGGATTTATTTCTGATCTCATTGCAGCCCAACTTTTCCCTCTGTCCATTCCTACTTGTTTACTCCTCACAGTTATTGATCTCAAAAGTCCTTGCCAATACATGTCTGGGTGCAAATCTTCATCTCATTATTGGCTTCTTGGGAAAGCTGATCTGAAACATTATTTACATACTGACACCTACGAACTCATACTCCAGCACATACCGTTTTTCTGAATCCCAAGACTGAAATATCCATTGTTCTTCTCAACCTTCCATCATTTCTTATTACTTTGATGTCTAATGGGAATCTCAAACTTAACATGTCTGAAACTGAATACTAGATCAATATTGCCTCCTCACTTAAAATATTACCCATACACTGTCTTTCTCCATTTAAGTTGATGAAAACTCCCAACTCCCATTGTTTGTTACATAAGCCAAAAGCCCTGGAGAATTCTGGGGGAATTCCTCTCATATTGCACACCAAATTTGTCAGCAAACCTGTTGGTTCTATTTTTAAAACATTTGATCATTTCTCACCACCCAGCTATTATTCTGGCCCAAGTCACCCTTATGTTTCAACTGGTTTATCTACAATGCCTCCCAAGTGTTTTCCTTGTGTCTGCTTCTATTCCTTGTTATGGTCTGCATATGTCCCCCCAAATTCAGGTATTGAAACTGAATCTCCATTGTGGTGGTATTAAGACATAGGGCCTTTTGAGAAATAATCAAGTCAAGGGAGCTCCATCTTCATGAATGGATTAGTGCCTTATAAAAGGACCAGAAGGAACCAGCTCAGATCCCTTTTACCCTTCCGTCCCTTGTACCAAGTGAGGACACCTAGATGAATGAGCCTGTACCAGACACCTGCTGGTGCCTTGATTTTGGACTTCCCAGCCTCCAACTGTGAGGAAACAAGTTTCTCTTATTTCAAAATTACCCAGTCTGTGGTATTTTGTTATAATAACACAAATAATTTAAGATACACCCTCTCCAGTCTTTTTAACCCAGTGACAAGAGTGATTCTATTAAAACATAAGGCAGATCACTTTACACTGTGCTCAGACTTCATAATGGCTCTCTCCTCTGTCCATTCCCTCCCTCTTCACTCCTCTCTCTGACCTCACACTCTATACATGCTACCATCCCTGCTGTCTTCCCTCAGTGCCTCTGTGTAGGCTCATCCCTTGGCCTGAAATGCTCCCTTCCTCTGCAGGGTTCATCCTCTCTCCTATGTCATCTTTGTTCAAATCTCACTCTCAGTTAGGTCTTCCTCAACTGCCCCACTAAAACTGCAACCCACCCCTGTTCCAGGCAGTTCTTGTTTCCTTTCCTGGCTTTATTAGTTTTTCCTTCCTTTGCAGTTAGTATCTTTCAATGTGTTTTATAATTTACTTTTAAAAAATTGTTCGTTTCTCACTCCTCCCATTCCACTCCCAGAATTTAAACCCCACAAGTACAAATATTTTCATCAGTTTTATTTATTGCCGTTTCTGTAGGATCTAGAACACTACCTGGCACATAATAAGCAGCAAATACATGATCATTGAGACAATTAATTAGTCAATCAATCTATCACTGAACTGATGACTAAACATTTTTGTTTTACCCTAATCTTATGGCTGAAGTACAGAATATGTATCTTGTTAATATAAAAACAAATACTAAAACAGAAAATAAATTATTTTCTAGTTATCCTCCTATGAGGCTAAGAAATACATATGCAAAAATCCACTCAAGCTATCCAGTCAGCAGATCTTGCCTTCTGATGCTAAAATCAACAGATTGGAGCCTTATCCCAATTTAGAGGTAGGGGAACTAAGCTGGTCAGCTGAGCTCTCCTACCTCTAAGTTGTTGTAAGGCTCTGATAATTAGGTATCAGTAAGTATCAGTCGGTTTTTAAGAAACAACTAATTTGGTAAGTAATTATTTTTAATTTTCTAAACAGCACCTAATCTTCACCATGATGTGTATTTAACTCTAGCAAATAAGTCAACCAATCATCTAAAAAATGAAACAAAATAAATTCTAACAAAGCTGAGTACTGGAAGTGACTGGCATTTTTGGGGGATCAAGAGCTTTATAACATATGATAGAGGCATATGTGCAATTCTATCTTTAATACACTTTTAAAGTAAAGGGCATGTAATACACATAACCCTTTGATGATCTATCATGTTGAGGAGTGCTTAATGAATATCAAAAACCATCAATTAAGCCAGAGGAAACTCCTGACAAGATTGCAGACATCTGGACATGTACACCTGTTCAAGGTCAGTGATCTGTACAGAAGACCCCAGAGAAAGAATTAGTGTCAATCTGATATTCAGTGACAAACAAATATTACCAAGAATCCAATATGACACTGGAGATAATAACAAAACCGGCAAGTTAAGTATAAATTGAGTAACCTCAGATGTTGTGAAAATTTGAAGCCCTTGATTGCACTCAAAGCTGTCATGTTGACAAGAAAATTCTTATTCAGCCTAAAAATATGAGAATTCCTATCCATCCCACCCTGGCCCTGTAAACCTGCTCTCTCAGCCAGGAAGTCTGAATAATACAGCAGTCACCAGGAGTCTCCTTTGGGATGAACTTTCTTTCTTCTACTCCCTTCAACCCATTGATTTCCTGCTCCTGTTTCCCTGGCTCTCTGGGGAATAAAAGACAACAAATAGCCTGCCCCTCTTTCTGTTTTGATGACTCTTACAGACTCTTGTATTAGGCTTTTGTATTCCCATTTTTCTTCCCACCTTCTGCAACTACATCTGCCAATGGATTCTTTGATTTGCATGCTCAGAGGCAGTATGGGTCTAGGTAAGAGATTTGTTGGCCTCAGCCCTTGATTTGGGGATGTTATTAATAAACATATAACAGCTTCTAGTTATATGCTGGGTACTGTATCCGGCACTTTCTGCACATAGTCTTGTTTTGCCTTTCCAACATCTTTGTAAGAAAATATATTATTGACTTTTTACAGATGAAGAATCTGGGAAATTAAATGACTCGTCCAAAGTCATACAGCTAATAAGCATACAAAGAAGGCAGCAGGATTCTAACTCTGGAGTCCATGCTTTCTGCTCTGACATGGTTTCTCTATCAAGCATTTGCAACATGAGTGATTCCAATTTCACCTTTCCTTTGATATTATATAGTAGTCAAATTGCTATAAATGTGTTAATCATTTTGGTACCAAATTAAATTGTTTTTAAACTTGCTTTCACGTTAACATTACAATGTTACTTCCCATTTTTGCTTAGGTGACATCCCCACTGATGGCCTAAATGAAATGGTGGGTTAAATTGCATGGACCTTAGCATGAATCAAGGTTGTAGCATCAAACTGTACTACTCCTGGCCATGTAGACTTCAGCTCTACACTTGCAATCAAAAAATGTCAATGTTACTTGAGAGTATCCTTGATAAAGAAGTAAATCAACCTCTGAGCACGTCTTTTTAGTATTCTGTGACAAAATGAGAACTATGCACATAGAAAGATGATGGCTATCTTGAGATAAAGGACTTGTGTAATGGTGTAATGGGTTTTTGAGTTTCAAACTAAATTAAACCTTATTTCTTGGCTGGGTGCAGTGGCTCAAGCCTGTAATCAGCACTTTGGGAGGCCGAGGCGGGTGGATCACAAGGTCAAGAGATCGAGACCATCCTGGTCAACATGGTGAAACCCCGTCTCTACTAAAAATACAAAACATTAGCTGGGCATGGTGGCACATGCCTGTAATCCCAGCTACTCAGGAGGTTGAGGCAGGAGAATTGCCTGAACCCAGGAGGCGGAGGTTGCAGTGAGCCGAGATCGTGCCATTGCACTCCAGCCTGGGTAACAAGAGTGAAACTCCGTCTCAAAAAAAAAAAAAAAAAAAAACCTTCGACATCCCAGTGTGTGCCTAACAATAGCTGTTAAATACAGCTATGGCCCCAACAATGGGAGGTGCATGTGAATCTTAAGAGTGACCTACATGTTGGGTCCACTTAGCCACTTGATTGCACAGTAGTTAATCCACTGGAACCTGACAGACCTGTGATGAAATCCACAGCTCTAAATCCCTGGATGTATTTTATAACCTGTCTAGACCTCTCCTCATTCAAAAGGTGAGACACTTTACAGATTTATTATAATAGAAAAAGGCTTACATACTCTAGTAGATGGTAAGAGCTCAAAACATGTAAGCTGCTGTGCTTTTATAATCATAATATTAGTATTATTGTTATTGGTTTAATTCTAGATTTTAGCTCTCAATTTAATCCTGCTTTCCTTAGATACCATTATAATCGGCAATAAACATGGTTTGGATCTGTCTCCCTGCCAAAATACCATCTCGAATTGTAATCTCCAATGTTGGTGGTGGGGCCTGGTGGGAGGTGATTGGATCATGGGGGCAGTTTCTCCTGAATGATTTAACACCAACTCCCTTGGTGCTATTCTTGTATTAGTGAGTTCTCATGAGATCTAGTTGTTTAAAAGTATGTAGCACCTTCCCACTCCCTCTCTTCCTCTTGCTCTGGCTATGGGAAATGCCTTGCTCCCCATTTGCCTTCGCCAAGATTAAAAGGATCTCTCTACATTGCTCAGGTTGGTCTTGAAGTCTTGGGTCAAGTGATCCTTCTGCCTCTGCCTCCCAAAGTGTTGGTATTACAGGTGTAAGCCACAGTACCTGGCCCTGCCTTGTTAAATGCATTGTTTATTAGGCTATTAATTGATCAGGAAGTCAAAAATACCTAACAAAACACCTCAACTACCCTAGCTGTATGGATTTAAAATATGGCTGGGGCAGCAATTTATAGGACCACCATGGAGGCAAATGGAGGAAAATGTCTACCCCATTCCTGATATATTGCTTCAATTTTCTCATCAATTAAATTCAGAATTCCTGAAAACAAAAAATACTTATTATTATTATTTTGACACAGGGTCTTGCTCTGTCACCCAGGCTGGGGTGCAGAGGGATGATTATGGCCCTCTTCAGCCTTGACCTCCTGGGCTCAAGTGATCCTCCCACCTCAGCCTCCCAAGTAGCCAGGACTACAGGCACATGCCACCATGCCCAGCTTATTACTATATTTTTCGTAGAGATGGGATTTCAGCATGTGTCCCAGTCTGGTCTCGAACTCCCAGGCTCAAGCAATCTGACTGAGTCAGCTTCCCAAAGAGCTAAGGTTAAAGCTGTAAGCCACTGCACTGCACCTGGGATAAAACTTTTTAAAAAAAATAAAAAAAAACCAAAAACAAAAACAAAAAACTTCTAACCTTTAAAAGTTCTAAAATTTTTCTCTTTTTTTGAGACAGAGTTTCACTCTTCTTGCCTGGGGTTGGAGTGCAATGGCACGGCCTCAGCTCACTGCAACCTCTGCTTCCCAAGTTCAAGTGATTCTCCTGCCTCAGCCTCTTGAGTAGCTGGGATTACAGGCATATGCCACCACACCTGACTAATTTTGTATTTTTAGTGGAGACAGAGTTTCACCACGTTGGCCAGCCTAGTCTTGAACCCCTGACCTTAGGTGATCAGCCCTCCTTAGCCTTCCAAAGTGCTGGGAGTACAGGTGTGAGCCACTGCGACCAGCCAGCTAAAACTTCTACAGGTGTCTCTACATATTAAATAGTCTTCTATGATCATGGGAAATAAACTAAGTCTTTAAAAAAATATATATATATATATTAGATAATTGAAAAATCTGAATATATCAATAAGTATTCTGTTAAATTGTTACAAATGTCATATCACAGATTCCCTTTACTACTTATCAGGGTATATGTTTTTAGCTATTATGAGACGACATGTAAGTTTTTCAATATAAGAAGCTCTTGAGCAACCCTTAAGAAAAATATGTTTAACACTTATATTGCCCCAAATAAGTTTCCATGTGTGGAGAAACTTTCTGGTGAGATTCATGTTCACATTTAAAATGTCACTAAAATCAAAACTTTGAAAAGTGCTAAGGGTCTGTATGGGCGCTGACTAGCTAAAAGGGAAAGGAAGGCATGAGAGGAGACGATGTAGGCTGGGAATCAGGAGACAGAACCAATCTGGGTACGACTGCTGATGAGCTGTGTAGCTCTGCCTGAGTGTCTTTATCTTTCTTGATCTTAGTTCTCTAGTAAGTGTACTATATTAATAGAGAGCTCAGAAGTTCTTTGGGCTCTGTAATTCTATTTTTTTCCCTTGTACTGTGAATTTTTGCCTTGTCTTTGTTCTCACTCTTTTGGACTTCTATGCATCATTTGGCGCCATTGAGAACCATCTCCTTAAAGCTCCATCCCTGGCTTTTATGGTAAGAACAACTCAGGGGCTCATTTCAAATACTGTCCTCAATCAGAGCTGGCCCTCATGCCTCAGTTCCTGAGCTAACTGAAAGCTTGTTTCTCCCTCTCTGTCTCTCTCTCTTATTCTCTCTCTCTCTCTCTTTCTCTCCTTTTTCAGAGAGTTGGAAATATCTAGTGTCTTCCATTAGTCCCTGCTGTGGCTTCAATGCATCCTCCAAAGTTTATGTGTTAGAAACTGATTTCACAGGCTGCTTTTTGTTAGAAGATGATTTGGGGACCACTTTTCATTAAAAGGGAAAACCTTACTGAGGATTCCAGTACCCTCATTATCTGCCTAAGTGATTCCTTCTTAAGTCCTATATCACTATGATGGATAACAATAACTAAGGGATTAAATATTTTGCTTTTTCCTTAAAAAAAGAAAGAAAGAAAGAAAGAAACTGAATCCCCAAGGCAATCGTGTTTAGAAGTGAGACCTTTAAGAGGTGAGTAGGTTTGTAAGAATTCTGCCCTCATAAATGCATTAATGGTGTTACTGTGGGAGTGAGTTAATTAACATGGGAGTTGGTTAGTTATTGTGGAGTGGGTTCATGATAAAAGGATGAGCTCTGGCCCCTTTTCTTCCTCTTTCTCTCATGCACTCTTTTGCCCTCCTGCCTTCTGCCATGGGATGACACAGCAAGAAGACCCTCACAAGATGCGGTCCCTCAGTCTTGGAATTCCCAGCCCCAGAATCATGAGCAGAATAAACTTCACTTTTTAAATAAACTCCCAAATCTCTGGTGTTTTGTTATAGTAGCACAAAACAGACTAAGACAGAAAATTGGTACAGAGAATGGGGTTGCCGCTTTAACAAATACCTGAGAAGTGGAAGCAGCTTTAGGACTAGGTAATGCATACAGGCTAGAAGAATCTGGAGCCTCGGGCTAGTAAAAGCCTAGATTGCTGTAAATGGATCAAGAATGGCAATACTGGTGAGGGCTCAGAAGAAGACAAGAGCTGTAGGGAGAACTTAAATCTCCCTGGGGATTACTTAACTGGTCATGGTCAGAATGTTGGTAGAAATACAGAGTGTAAGGGCTATTTTCATACAGTGTCAGACAGACATGAGAAGCAAGATGTAGATGGTCCCCAACTTAAACAATTTTTTTAACTTTATGATGGTGTGAAAGTAATATGCATTCAATAGAAACAGTACTTTCAGTACCTATACAATCATTTTGTTTTTCACTTTCAAAATAGTATTCAATAAATTGCATGAGCTATTCCACACTTGATTATACAATAGGCTTTTGCTTATAGGCTAATGTGAGCATTCTGAGCATGTTTAAGGTAGCTAGGCTGAGCTGTGATGTTCAGCAAGTTAGGTATGTTAAATGTATTTTGACTTACTGTATTTTCAACATAGATTTTGTTTATCAAGATATAACCACATAATAAGTCAAGGAGCATTGGAAAGTGGAATAAAGGCCATCCTTTATTTTAGTTATACAGTTGTAAAGAACTTCATGGAATGATGTCCATGTCCTAGAACATCGTGGAAGGCAGAACTTAAGACTGAAGAAGTAGGATATCTGGCAGAAGAAATATATCTAAGCAACAAACTGTTCAAGCTGCTGCATGGCTTCTTTTAGATACTTACAGTAAAATGAAGGAAGAGAGAAATGATGTAAAAGTGGAATTTATAATTAAAGGAAAGCAGAATGGAAAGATTTGGAAAACTATCAGCCTGACCATGTAAATAATTAAAAAGTTTGTTTTTATTCTTTAGGAGAGAATACTAAGGTATGGCCAAGAGACATTTGCTAAGGAGATTCATATGGATAGAAGGAAGCCAGGTTCTACTCATCAAGACTACAGGACAATAGGCATTTCAAAGATCTCCAAGGCAAGCTAGTATCTCAAGGGCAAGGTTTCCAGAGAGGCACCTACATGACCTCAACATTCACTGCCCTACACTGCCTTGGGACTCTACTCCTGGAATTCTGGTACAGCACCCCTCAGTTGCCCTGGGCATGGTTCAGGTGAGCTGAGGTGTAGCTTGACCTGCCACTCCACAAGGTACAAGCTATAAATCTTGGTAATATCCATATGGTGCTATTTCTGAAGGCACACAGAATGCAAGCGCTGTGGGGCCATGGTTGCCTCCATCTAGGTTTCAAAGGACGTTACAGACAGCCTGGGGGCCAGGCAAAGACTTGTCACAGGGGTAGTCACTGCAGAGAGTCCCTGCTAGAGCAATGCCTAGTGGAGCTATGGAGTGGTGTGGACCCTGAGACCACCAACCACAGAGTCACCAATGTCCAACTCCAGCCTGGAAAAACAGCAGCCTAAGACTTTAACCTGTGAGAGCTGCTTGGTGGACTGAGCCCAGAAAGGCCACAGAAGCAGGGCTGCCCTTATTAATAGGCATCATCACCTCAGGAGTGAGTTTGTCATTATCACAGGAGTGGGTTCAGTCCTCTCTTGCTATCTCTTGTGCACACTGTCACCACATGATGCTTTCAGCCTTATTGTGATGCAGCAAGAAAGTCCTCACAGGACACATCTCCTTGCTCTTGAACTTCCCAACCTCCAAAACTATAAGCCCAGTTAACTTCTATAGTTTATAAATCACCCATTCTATGATACTTTATTATAGCAGCATGACATGGACTAAGTCCCTTTACCATGATAACTTATAAATCTCTATCTCTATACCATACGACATCACATCACCCAACGGAAAGAACATGGATTTGGGGCTTTAACGATACTTAGGTTCTTTAACAGAGGACTTTGTGAAGATTTATTGAAAGTAAATTTTCCAGTTTTACAAGTTAAAAAACACACAATGAGAGAGGTCAGATGAATTTCTCACCCTACTCCTAAATTGGACCTGACCCAAATTACTAAGTGAATGCTCAGTCTAAGACTGAGTATAGAACAGATTTCAATAAACATTTATTAAAGTACTTTTTAGAATCCTTGCCCAGGACAGGCATTAAAAGAAACAAATTCTGAGCTGAGTAAGTACTCAGGGGTTGGTAGTCACCTGATGTTTTCTTCTCATAATTTACTTAACAGTTCTTTCCAAATAATTATTCGATTGCCCATTAAGTACATATTTGGTAGAGCAGAATAAAACAAACAAGAGTGGTACATCAGAGTAAACTGGCCTCGTCAAATAGCATCGCAGAGTCTTTCAAGTAGACATCCTACCTTAGAGGATATCAAAGTTCGTTTGAAATGGAAACAACCTCTCCAAAGTGAGTCTTCAAAGATTGCAAAGTACTACAGAAGAGCTTTAAATTTAGGCTTTTTTTCCTGTGGTACTTTAAGTACAACAGATGGATCTTCATAATTAGCATCACATTTGCATTTTTCTCTCCACAAAAAAAGCTAATAATCTTAGAAGGAGAATTTAAAAGCATCGTTCCATCATATTTTTATTGATCTTATTTATAATTTGTATGCCAAGTCTTCTTTATGATACCTATTAGTTTCAATCCTCTCCTGGGAGATGAACAAATTTACAAATGAGGAAATGAACGGAGTAGTTAGGAGCACAAACTTGAAAATGACTTTAGGACGAGAACTCATTGGAAGGTCCTGATAAAGTGGAAGAAATCTTAAGATTCAGATACAGCCTGAAGTCCATCTATGTAATCTCCTCCAACAGAGTAGGCCTACTTATCTTTTGTGTACATTTCTATGACACTCCCATCCTCTCCTTGTGTACTGTAATTCCTACCACTCAGAACCATTTAGTTGAAAGGTGCTATGAAATAAGATAAACCATGGAACAAATTGTCCTCATAGGCAAGCTCTCAAGCTCTCCTGATGTATAGCTGGAGACAGCTATTGATGAACTACGGTGGGTGCAGGAGTTTAACAGATACCACTGGCAGAGCACAGAGTTAGCAGAGGCCCTAGGACATTCAGCGTGGGACAGTATACCCTGAGAGAACTAGGCCAGTGTAAATAAAGATCATGTCCCAGTCGTGTACCACAGCCAACATTGTATCTGAGGATCTCAGTGATCCTCATAGCTTCCCTATGAGGCTGACATCATCTTCATTTTGTAGGTAGAGAAATTAACATTTAGGAAAGTAAACCATATTGCCCAAAGTGCTCTAGTTAAGTGGCAAAGTGGTATTTTCACCTAGGTCCGATCCAACGCCAAACTTCACCATACTAAGTGGCATGCCATTTTGACTCGTCAACTATATACAATAAATTTGTTCTTGTAAAGGTTTTGTTTTAATTTGTCCATATCCAATCCCTCATAATAATAATATAACTTTGCAAGTCACCTGAATAGGGAATAGGAGCATAATCAATGACCATGAAACAGAAAAGATAAACTGGTCCACAGGGAAATTGAGCCCTTGACTTTAAGCTCTCCAGAGCTGAATTCTAACCAACTCAGTTAATTAGCCACAGACTATTAAATGAACAAATCAGAGCCCAAATCCTTTCAAACCACAAATTTAAGTCAGCCTTGCATAGGAACACAGAGTTAAATATATACTGATTTTTTTTTTCATATCAGATGGGTAATGTGCCAACATTCTAATAAGGCTAAAGGAGGCACATGTCACACATTATGGTAAAACTCATCATCACACTTATGAACCACAAACAGATCAGTATGCACTGATTTTGAGTGTGCCTCATTTAGTACAGTGCCGACTCTCTTGAGTATCCCAAAACAGATGAAATTATAAGGGAAAATTTTATAACCTTTTTAAACTTTCTCTTGCTGTTCATAATGCCTATACTTCGCTACACCTTTTTTTTTTTTTAATTGATGTATCTAACTTAGGAATCAAGTCTTTTAGAAGATCCTGGTCAAATTGCCAATTTTTCATCAGACTCATTAAACTCCACCCCATAGGTAAGATCAGGTCTTGAATTCTTGAGTTGGAGAGTACTCCATGAAAGATACTGTGTGTCCTAGATGAAAAGCAGTAATCTAACCAATAAGATCTGTAAGCCCAGAGAGCCTGAAAGAAGAATCCTCTTTCCCTCACCTGTTGCACTGGACTTCAGTCCTCTTAAACAACACAAGGAGTATACTCCGCACCCAGGACTCAGCCTCACCCAATGGCACCAAGGTCACTCAAGGGTTGAGTTCTCACAGAGCAAGAGAGGAACAGGGAAGGACGTGAGAAGAGGGAGTTACATCCTCGATCTAGTATAGTATTTGGGCCATTGCTGTTCTCTACCTCCATAAATTATTGATAATTTTGAAAAGTCTAGAAGGTGAGAAACAGAAAAGATCAGGGGAAATTATAAGAAAAAAGGAGGGAATTCATGTGGGATGTTCTTCCATTCCTTTTTCATCAGTCCAGACCCTTCACATAGTCCTCCCATCTTCACTCTAACTCCTTGACCCAGAATATCTGTGCTCCCCTCTTCCCAAACTCCTAATCTCCTTCATTGTAGCCAGGCACCAACTCAAATCAATCACACATTCAGAACTGTGGGAGTCTCTTCCCACTTCTCAGGGGTGGTGATAAGGCACAGATCTCAAAGCTAAAGAGTTTCAGTAAGAGCAGATTTGTTGCTTGCATTTAAATTTTTGGAAGCCTCACTTTTCATAGAAATAATGTTCTCCAAGATGACTCAGTTCGATAGCACTGTTATTCAGTGTACATTTTGTGTTAAGTACGCTCTTGTCTGTCGGCCTCAGATCCTACATGTCATAGGTCCAAACAAATACATTATGGAACATGACCTGCTTCTATGTAGGAGCTTTGTCTGTACTGCCTCACGGGTATTTATTCATTAGGTAGGAAAGTGGTGAAGTTTGCAAAATAGAGAAAGACACTTGAAAGAGGTGGAAACAAGGTTACCTAAAGAATCGGGTGCATTGGCTAAATCATGTAATCAGGAAAAGTAAGAGCAGACATTAGGCACAATAGAAATTCATCATTCCCATTCTACTTTCATTTTCTGTAAACGATGTACAACTTAATATACAAAATTGCTATGATTAGGTTTGGTGGTAGTTCTAGATTTAAATACAGAAAAGCCTCATTAACAGAAATCACATGGCTATAATTCTTCTTAACAGAATTTTTGGTTGTCCAAACCATCATTCATGAGAGAACTCTAAATTCATACTGGTGAAATACACTTCTAATTTACTGATATTAATCCAACATCATTTGGAAATATTTAAAATGCCTATAACAGGAATCATTTACTGGAAGACTATAATGAATTATTTTATGTGCTTTTTTCAGGACAAAACTAAGAGTAGTATTCTATTTTGTAAAGGGGATTAAATTTGCAATGAAAGGAACTTACTGGGAAACCTGGCCAATTGAAAGCTGGCAAAACAATGTGAACAGATGCATTAAGAGTCATCTGATCTGGGAAGATAATCCCTTCCCTGTCAGACCTTCTAAAACTGCCTCAACCATGTCAATGCAAAAATGGAAACTTATTCCTAGTCTGCAGCTTTAATAGGGCAAGGGAGGCGCTAACTGCCTCACAAAGTGGGGAAGCTTTTCCACCGCATCTCTACTGCATGGGCCACCAGGGCTCACAGATACAGATGTCCACATCGACTGTGAATTGATCATCTGCTCTGAAAGACCAGTGATATTCCTTACTACATTTCACAACTGTTACTTGAAATATGCACTAAACACATGTGTAAAATGTACTTAAATGGCAAACCAAAGACAGTAACACCTAATTCTAAACCTGACAAATTAAATAAAGTAATTTTTACTTATACAGTTATAAAGGGTTAGCGTTATAATAAAAAATGTCCTAATTTGTTTTGGTCAAGGGTGTGAATGGATATGAAATGAAAAAATATGAAAAAGTAGTATTGATAGGAAAAGTATTTTCCAACATTGCAATTGTTGTGATTTTCCCACAATATTATTTACAGAAGCAGATTTGCAATTTTGCCATTTGAAAAATATTGTAACTGTGAAACAGCTAATATTTAATTTAAAGTTTAGGATTTAAAATGAGCTTAAATTTATGCCACAGGCTTCCTTACCTTTAATTCATACGATGGAACTGTTTTTTAAGACAGAACATAAGAAACATATACAGATTGAGCAAATCATCCAAGGAACTAAGATTTCATTATTGTGGATACCCCTGGAGACCACACTAAAAACTGAGTGCTATCAACTCAACCTAAAGATTTAAAAGTTGCCACGTCCATCCAAAGTCAATGGTTAAGGGTTCAATGATTCTGAAAGTAACAAAAAATAAAAATAATGAAAAAGGCATTTCAAACTAAGAGAATAGTTAGCAAATTTCTACCAGCTTTCCATCAGATTTACCCTCCCTGGCTTCCTCCTATAACATTTCATTTATCCACAAATACTTATCTGGCAATCTTATGTATTTGGAACACAACTGAGAATCAATTAGTCAAGTCACAAAAGTCAAGCCATAAAACTCTTTGCTCTCCCTTGGAGAAGAAACCCATACACCATCAGTTTCATAGAATATTTGCTTTTATGCTTCACCTAAAATATATTACAAATTTAGTGACCTGTTTTCTAAATCCAAAGAATGTTAGAAGCCATAAACAAATGGGGTTAGGACTTGTAATAGATCCTATGAGAGCAGAGATACAATAGTAGACAAAATAGAAAATCTGTTAAAACTGACCAAAGCTTAAAAAGCACAATATTCTGGGGATACTGCAGTAAGAACTAATATAACTCAATTGGTTTCACTGGCATCGTGGTATTACATTCATGGTAGAAGAGTTGACGTCCATTCTGATGTCTGATTCATTTGGAAAGTTCCTATTTTGTTCGGTTTGGTCAGTTTAATGAGTTATAAAAGTACTAATCCATTTTAGAAGCTACCCAATTAAAAGGCTTAAAACAATATGAATATGTATGTGTGTGTGGGAGAGGTGTGAGATATCTACCTAGATACAGCTATGTAAAGAGATACCTGTATCTCTATCTATCTGTGCTTAGATTCTAAGAACTTCAAGCAAGTTTTGCCTGCACTCAGTGGGTGCTGCTAGTACATCCAGGTGTACTAAGTGGGTGGCTTCTTGATTTGAACCATTAAATAGTGAGGTTTTGGTAGAGGTCTGAACTAAGAGAATACCGTTACTGTAGGTCAAGAACAGTTGAATATCAGCCATTTCATATGGCTCCAGCTAATATTATTATGGGACATTTTGTGATCTGTATAATTTTCCCATACAGTATTTTACTTAGCTCAATTATAAAATTAAACTAGACTATAAACATACAGTAACTGAGCAGTAGGGACCCTGACCTGGAAAGAAAAATGTGATTAATGTCACAATAGAAGTCAAAATAATAAAACAAAAGCTTCTATTTAAAAGATTAGGACCTTCAATTATCACAAATTTACCATGAAGAGTTTTATTCCAACTCACAATAATACTAGGTAATATTTTATTTCTACTCTCTGGAGGACAGCTGGATTGTAAATACCAGTTGCTGGCTTATGAGCGCCCAGGAAATGTGCACTGAAGCTAAAATGAAACTTGTCCAGTTACTCTCCCAGTCATGAGATCCACTGTTTGTTTATTTATTTAGAAAGAGAAAGAGGTGTGATTAAAAATCATTTACATAGTCAACGGAAGATATTATGAAGTTTGTTCATATTTCTGGTAGAAACAAAAAAACCTGAACTTTTGTTTTATTCTGCAGCAACTAAGATATTGGGTGATTAATAACAGATAACGGAAAAACATCAACTGGCATTATAATTTTCATACAAGTAAATTGATTTCCAAGCTGGGATATGTTTTGTGATTTAGGAAGATCAGGTTTTATAATCATTGATAACCTTTTCTGAGAAACAATTGACCCAGAGTCAACCTATTACATAACCTAGCCAAAGAAAGAAAACTGTTTCACAAAAACCACGAAACCAAACTTGCACTATTGTAAGCTATTAAATGAGCTTGTTTTGAACTCAAATGTGTGTTATTCAGAAGATTAAAGCAGTACATTTAGAAAGTACATAAAAGCTGTTTATAACAAAGCATGGCCTTATAATGATAGTTTAATTCCTTACATGTCCCATCAGCATATGTCTCTACTGTTAATATTTTCTTTTTAATAAGTCTCATAAAGTAGACTGAACCAAATAGATTCTCTTTTCCTGGTCCTTTTTAAAGTGTTACCAAGTTACACCCTTTGCTAATATTCCTAAAGATCTAAAGATTCAAGTATATCCCTGTAATTCCAGTTAAATATTATGAGAAAAATCCTATCTAAGCATAGTAATAAAACTATAGAAAACGCAAGTGTAAAACTACAGGAAATGTGTGTGTGTGTGCCCACACGTGCATGTCCGTATGTGTTGCTCTTTTGAGAACAGATGAGTTTAAAAAATATTTTTGGACCAGGGCCATGAACTGAATGAACATGATCTTCATGAAGCCCCAAGAGGAACCCTATACTTTACAGAAACAAAAACTTTCTACAGAAAATTTGTTATGTACAGCTATATCAAGGTAAAAAAGTAAAAATAAAAAAAGAAAGAAAGAGAGACAGAGTATATACCAGAGAGTTTAAATGAGGTCAACAGAATTACACCAGCTGGTCCCACTCCCCACTGGGCTGCAGGGGGAAATGAAGCAATCCACAGGACACAGGTTTAATCCAGACAAGGCTTCACAGAAAAAGAAAATCAACACAGCAAACTGCACTGAAAAAGAATCTGCAGCCAGTCCAGATTATGGAGTAATAAAAGAACTGAATATCTGAAATGTTTGCCGTTCAAAGAGAAATTCTTACATACTAAGCCAGCTAGCCCAGGTTTTGATACAAAATCACGAAATTCAGAAATACTGCCTTCAACTTAGAGAAGAGAAGGGGGGTGGGTGGTCACACATTTTGGTGAATGCAAATATAAAATCACAATTGCCTATACTGTATTATAATAATTCCTTTAAAATGTAGAGTGGAGCAGTAGGGAGATGCTTCTCCCTTTCCTAACAGATCCCAGTGCAGTCTCACATGTCTATCGGAGTGTGGGGTGACAGGATGACTTTGTGCAGGGCTCTGCTAGGCTCATTACGATGACACTGGGCATCTCACACACGTTCCTCTCTGCTGCCTCATTCAAACGCCGCAGTTAAGATGCTGAAGACTGTAATTCAAGCTAAAGGAAGAGTCGCAAGAATAATGGCCAATGCATAAATTTAGATGTGAAAAACAGACATCTCCATTGATAGTATTATTGGGACAGACACTCCATTTAAAAACAGGGCATCCTAGTCCTTTTCCTTTCATAATGGCCTCCTCTTGCTTAGCTGGCGCTGTTCTCTTTAGTTCTGTACCATCTTCTGGTTTTGCCCATCTGTCTCAGTTTCCTTCCCCCAGAGAGTGTGACCTTATTGCTACTTGCGCCAGAGGCAGCCTGGGAAAAACTGAAATGCCAGGAACAAAGAGGCCTCCCTACAATCCTGACCTTTCAAAAGCTTTTTATGAACACTTGGCATAAAGAGAAGCCTGCTGACTTCACTCACCTGCATATACCAGGCAGAAGAACACACAAGACTATTCTTTTTTTGGTCTTACCCTCAGAGTTGGGTTGTTCTTCCATCTAATAGAATACATTTTCACTGGCTTTATTTGAAGAACTACATTTAAGTGATGGTATGGCAGTTATGGCTTAAAACAAGCCTAGTTTATTCAAATAAAATATCTAAGCAATATTTCATTAAATTTACATTAGAGCAAGAGAATAAAAGATATCATCTGGCAAATTAAAAAGCATGAATGGAGCTATATAAATTTTCAGCTTATGCAGTATTTCTATTATGAATAGACTTGAAGTATATCATGATGGGCATTTAACTCATGCAGTACCTTTTGCCTAAAAATAGAGAACCCCTTATCTCAAAAAGAAAATAAAATACTTTATGTGTCGTGATTTTTATAATGCTTAAATTTTTAAAAAATTACATGGATTATCTCATTTAAATTTCACTAAAATATTCAACATTGGCAAGGCAAGTATTAGAACCTCAGTTAAGGAATACAGACTGATAGAAGAAGCAACTAAGTGAAAATCAGGCCCCACTATTGGTAAGGGAGTATTTCTACTTCTACCCATGACTAACCACTTGATATGAAGTGATTCCCTTGCCTTTCCTGGGCAGGTAGTCCATACATTCGTTCTTTAACTCAACAGCATGGGTGTGAGTTGAACAACACAGACAAATTAGGGCAATGTTTACCATGACTGGAGAAAGAATTCAATAAGCAAGTCATGTTCATGATATGGTTAAGGAAAAGAATCTAACTTTCTCTTCAATACAGTTCTAGCTCATCGGCCACCAGAGAAAAATGGGATAAGCCCAAAGTCAAAGTCAGGCCCAGGAGTTTTGAGTGTATATACAGACTTCCTGAGATATACTTCAGTTGAGTTCTTTTATTGCATCCCCTGGGCAAATGCAATTGATTTCAGAATTACTGATTGCTTTGGACGGTCCAACCCAGTTTCCCTTCATCCCTGGGGATAATCAAGAGCTGATTTCTGATTCTCAAGAAAAATGGAGAATCAAAGGAATATTAGATCTCAAACTACCAGTATAATCTTCTAATTTGTCTTATTATAAAGTATTATATTTCTTTTTTTTTCTTTGAGATGGAGTTTCGCTCTTGTTACCCAGGCTGGAGTGCAATGGCGCGATCTTGGCTCACTGCAACCTCCGCCTCCTGGGTTCAAGCAATTCTCCTCAGCCTCCTGAGTTGCTGGGATTACAGGCACATGCCACCATGCCCAGCTAATGTTTTGTATTTTTAGTAGGGACGGGGTTTCACCATGTTGACCAGGATGGTCCCGATCTCTTGACCTCGTCATCCACCCGCCTCGGCCTCCCAAAGTGCTGGGATTACAGGTTTGAGCCACCGCGCCCAGCAAGTATTATATTTCTATAGGACAGGTTAATAATCCAAAAAATGAAACTAAGATGATCAAAACCTATAGTTAATACTTTAAAATACAATCAATACCATTTGATCTTCTGGATTGGTGACACTCCAATTTATTCTCTCTAACGTTTCCTTAAGAGTATAATCAAAGGATGACTGGGTAAGAGCTGGGTTCCATTTTGGTACTTAATTCTTTCTGTAATTCCATTTTAACACCACTGAATTATCATTAGTGCATTAAAGAGCTGCCTTTTGTGGATAGAATGAATTTATTATTACACATATTTATCCCTTTTGTCTTTCGACTGTATGTTTAAGGAGTGGAGATACAATATTTTCATACAATAGGTCACAATGCATATAATTCCTGGCATTTTAAACTCATCTGAAAAAATACATGTTGTTACTATATTATTGTAGACTGTAGAGTGTCCTTCACATTTTTACTTTCATTATTTTCACTTCGGAGATTCCGTTAATGAAAGTCAAGTGCCCTTCCACCCAGTGAGGATACAGGGGGAAGAAGCTGCCTTTGAATCAGAAAATGGGCTCTCAGCAGACACTAAATCTGCTTGCACATTGGGTCATGGACTTACCAATCTCCAGAACTGTGAGAAAGAAAGTTTTGTTGTTTAGAAGCCACCCCGGCCCTACACACACACACACACACACACACACACAAACACACACACACACACACACCCAAGTCAAGTGGTTTCAGCTGTTTCATGTTTAAATCATTTAACAAAATGTCCTGGGCTCCCAGAGCACACAGAACACTTCCCCTGGAGCAGCTACAGCTGGGCTGGCCACAGCCTCTCACGCTGAGCTGCAGTCTGGGTTAGTCATGGAAGAACACAGGGAGTGAAAAAGTTGAAGTTCCACAGCATGCTGTGAAATAATGGAATATGAAGATACACACTGCTCCCATCAAAGAAGAAAAGGTATGACTGTTTTTCCACATACCATCAATTTTTGTAGCATAAAAATATCTAAATCATTTGAATCCCAAATCCCATTTTCCATTTTGTCAAAAACAATGACCTTTATTTTCAACTGCCAACAGTTTCATTAGTTCTAGAGAGAGTACACATGCTTATCACAGCAGCAATGACTCCTGCTCAGAAACCTAAGGAAGAGAAATGGTTTATGAGGACAATAACCTGATTTTATTTCACCAGGGAACAAGGCTTTCGAGTCTCTTGTTGCTTCTCCCAGTCAAGGTAATGTATTTATCAAATGCTGCAAAGTGATTACTTCATCTGCCCCAATCATCAGAAGCAAATAAGATTACCATGTGAGACAGCAGAGAAAGAATTGTTTTTTCTAACCACATTAAAGCACACAGCCCACGTTGTTTAATTGAAGAAACACATAGGAAACAAAGAAATTTGATTAAATTTCTGATGAACCATGTTACGAATATAGAAACACATTTATTTGAAATCCATATCATCGCCATCTAAACAGGACACAAATATATTGACTCTTAAGAGCTCTGATTGCCAGAGGCTGGAAGTGGTAAGAGCTGGAATGTGTACTCAGAGTGGTTAACAAGGAAACAGAAACAATCTAGTAGCAAGCAAGAGAAGGACACAAGCTTCCTGAGGGCAAAAGCCATTGCTAACTTATTTGGTCTCACATCTAGACACGTGTCAGTTTCTTAAAAGTGCCTATGAACCAACCTGAGCCACGTCTTCCCGGGGATAATTTGCAGACTAGCAGAAAATTAAGCCTTTTGGAGATAAATATATTTGTTCCTCCAAACTTCAGAGGATGGTTTAGAAAATAACTATTCAAGGATTTGACTTTACTCCCAAATCTGGAAAACACTAATATTAGATAGCAGAAATACAGAATTTCACTTCTGATAAATTGGGAAAAGTCAAGAGATCTATGAATTTCCTGGCTTGAAGGAAATTAAACAAACAAATTATTTACAAAATATTAATACATTGAATGAAATAATATATAATTAGGACAATATATTATGACCAAGTGGGGTTTATCCCAGGAATGCAAGGCCATTAATGTAATTCACCATACTAACACATTTTTGACAAAGACATCAAGGAAATACGATGAGGGAAGGCAGAGACTTCCACAAATGGTTCTGGATCAGCTGGACATCTGCATGGAAAAAAAACAAAAGAACCTCATACTACATTCAGAAATTATACGAACTATGAATCTCAACATAAGAGCTAAAATGTTAGAAGAAAACAGGAAAAAATATTTGTGATATTAAATTTATTAAGCACAAATTATAAAAGAATGATAAAATGAGTTTATCAAAATGAAAAATCTTATATTTGAAAAAAACGCAGTTAAGTAAACAAAAATATAGGGAACATACTAGGAGAATATCTTTGCAATAATATGTCCAACAAATAGCTTGTATCTACAATATATAAAGAACTCTTATAATTCAAGAAAACAATCTAAAAATGAGTAAAAGATTTGAACAGACACTGTGCATAAGAAGGTATACAAATGGGCAGTAAGTACATGAAAGGAAGTCCAACATTACTAGTTATTCAGGAAATGTGAATTGAAATCCCAGTGAGATATCACTACACACTACTAGTCTGGCTACAGTTAGAAAGGCTCATGATACCAAGTGCTAGAAAGGATGTGGAGCAAGTAGATCTCTCATATATTGCTAGTAAAAATGCCAAATCATACAGATACTTAGGAAAGCAGTATGGCAACTTCTTGTAATATTAAAGGTACACTTACCATATGACTCTGCAGTCCGTTTCTGTTTGCACAAAGGCAAAACCACAATGACAAAAAGCAGGTATGTGGTAAAGGGAGAAGGTGACTTGGTGACTTTTTAAGACGAGGGAACTGTTATATATTTTGACAGTGGTAGTGACTAAACAATTGAATAGCCAAAATTCCTCAGGCCATACCCTTAAAATAGGGAAACTGTACTGTATAAAATACCTTAATAATAAATAAAAGTTAAAATTACATAAATATTCCTATTTATCCACTGCCTGTTGGTATTATAGAAAAGAACATAGAAAATGGCCACAGAGTAACACAGTGAAATTAAGATTTTGAGAAAAGAATGATCAGAAATATTGATCCTAAAATATCAAGTCCAGCCCAAATAAACTACCTTTCACCACTATAAATGTCATCCAGGAGCTTTTATTCTATTCTGGGGGAAAGTGTTATAACCTGTAAGACAGTAATAACAGCAGATTCTGGGTACATTCAATTACATATTGGAGAAATAGTTTAATCCTGTAACAGATTTCCAGTGACAGTTTGCCATTAGTAAACCTTGAAGAAGGGGAGAAAGAAGGATGGGGGGGTGAAGAATAGAAGAAAGAGAGCTAAAAAGGAAAATGAGAGAGGAATGCCAAGCAGGAGAAAGAACAGCTGACAAAAACCACAAAACAAAACAAAGCAAAACAGTAGAAAAATACCTGCCAGGAAAAAAGGTTATGGGAAAAGCAGAGGAAGAACCGAGCAATACAAATAGACACACGTCTAGGAAAACAAAAGACGTGAGAAGGAATGTTGAGGTCAATGAAAGCAAGCAAGCCGGGCGTGGTGGCTCACACCTATAATCCCAGCACTTCAGGAGGCTGAGCGGGGTAGATCACTTTTGGTCAGGAGTTTGAGAATAGCCTGGGCTACATGGCAAAACTCCTTCTCTACAAAAAATACAAAAAAATTAGGCAAGCATTGTGGCCTGCACATGTAGTTGCAGCTACTCAGGAAGCTGAGATGGGAAAATCACCTGAGGCCGGGAGAGGCTGCAGTGAGCCAGGCAACAGAGCAGTATCTCGTTTTGGAAAAAAAAAAAAAAAAGGCAGGCAGAGTCAGACATCAAGTACAATGGGCAGAGAGAGAAAAGTAACTACAAATGAGGAAAGAAAAAAAAAGAGGGTTAGGAAGTCCACGTTTGGATGGGAACATGAGACGTGAGACTTCCAATATATTATTTTGTTGTAAAATTAAAATATTGTAAGGAAATACCAAATAAATAACTTGAAGAATTACTTTCCAGATATTTTCAATGCACTTTTTTTCCTCCTATGAAATGTAACCTTCCTGGGGCCTTTTAAAATCTTACTTGCCTCTCTACAATGTAAATAACTCAGTTTAAGGCATGGTTTCCCTTCCAAGGACTTTTAATTTATACATTTTAATAATTCTCTTCAAGCCTTTCAAAATGTGCATGAAATGACTTCCTACTACAAAACAGAGGGGCAATAGGGAGATAGATTATGAAGACTTGCCTGTGTTCTGGTTCCAGGTCTGTCCGTAATAGTTGGACAAATTTCTTAATGTGTGTGTGTGTGTGTGCGTGTGTGCGTGTGTGTGCGTGCGCATGCATGCGTTGTGTGTGTTAACAAACCAGTTTTCCAGTTCCATTTACTTCACTCTGTTTTCTTTCTCCCTTACTCTTTCCTGTTTTCATTCATTTCCTTAATTCTATTTCACGCTTTTACCTTTCTCTTTCCCTCCCTTCTCTTTCTCCCTTCCAACAAATCTGAGAACATGCGGAAGGCTGATCACTGTGCCAGCTGCCAGGGACACAAAGCCACAAGTGGTTCTACCCTGCTCAGGATCTGGGCTGGCTGGAAGGTAGCTAATTCATACTAATTTTCAATGCTTTAACATTAAGGAGAAACAACTATTGACTGTTCTATCCTGCAATATTAACCTTTGAAAGCAAGACTTTCTTTCCTATGGGAATTTAAACCTTTGGGGTACAACATTTTTCTTAGTTATACACTCTTATTTGCCTCCCCATTCCCTAATGTCATGTCTTCACAGTTCAGTTTGGAATTTTAAAACTCAGCCTGACAAGATAGCCTGAGGGTCCCGCAAAGTTGAAGCTATAAACATGATCATGTGAACTTAGGGATAATCATTTGTGGCAACAACAAAAACTCCAGCAACCTAAAACCTAAACACCTTCAGAAAAATGTGCCTCATTTTAGCAGGGGTATTGATGTGTAAGAATTGCTAAAACTAGGTTTCACAATATCCTAACTGGTGCTGACATATCAGCATACCTTACAACTCTTCTAGATTTCAACAATTATTACAAAGAATGTGGAATAAGAGGATATTTTTAACAAAAAGATACATATCTTTTTATCTTAATCCCTCCCCTTCTTAACTTACTTTACACAATTCAATTAATGCCTTGAACATCTACGGAAATTTCTCTTATGCTATGACTAATTGATCTCTGCAAATCAGCAGGTGTTTCATCCAAAAGCTCACATCATAGGATGCTTGGTAGTTTACTTGTTACAACCCATAAAACATGACAGGCTCAAGAAAGAGCATAGCTCCCATCTACCTTAACACAAGTCAAGGTTCAAGAATCCAATGGTTTAATACCTAAAGTAAGATAATTAAAAGAGCTCTGATCAAATTACTTAATAAGAACTCCAATCCTTTCCTGAGTCTCAAGAGGTGACACAACAAGAACCATGGTGGAAGTATTAAAAGCGTTGGCTTTTGACACAATGTGAGCATTGGTCTAAGCTTGAGAGCGGAAAACAACCCAAACAGGCAGCTGGCACAGGATTCACAGCATCTCTCTCTTAGCAATTCTGAATTTTGATTTCTTAAAGAGCAATAGCGGGTTCTTTCAAGTGGCTTGGTACAGAACCCAGAACAACATGTGTGCATACTTAATAAACAGTATTTGATGGCAAAACAAATGCAAACATTGTTGGCTATTTTGAGAGTCATGCTCCTTAATGACTTGAACTCCTAACAGACACTCTACATACTAGCTCCCTTGAAGCAGACATTTCATTTGCTCTTTGAAAATATTAATAGGGAGAAAAGACTTGCTCTGTGTTTCTGCCACCACTTTAAAACAAGACATGCATGGTGCTTTTTTTTTTCTGACTTTTATTTTAGGTTAAGGGGTGCATGTGAAGGTTTGTTACATGGGTAAATTATGTGTCAGGGGAGTTTGGTATACAGATTATTTTGTCACCCAGGTGGTAAGAATAATACCTGATGGGTAGTTTTCCAATCCTTGCCCTCTCCTACCCTCCAACCCCAAGTTTTCCTAAGTGCCTATGGTTCCCCTCTTTGTGTCTATGTTTACTCAGTGTTTAGCTCTCACTTACAGGTAAGAATATGAAGTTTTGGTTTTTCTGTTCTTGATTAAATCGCTTAGGATAATTGTCTCCAGGTCCATCTATGTTGCTACAAAGGACATGATTTTGTCCTTTTTTATGGCCACGCAGTATTCCATGGTGTATACGTACCACATTTTCTTTATCTAGGGTATCACTGATGGGCATTTAGGTTGATTCCATGTCTTTGCCATTGTGAACAGTACTGCAATGAACACATGTGTGCATGTGTCTTTTTAGTAGAATGATTTATTCCTTTGGGTCTATACCCAGTAATGGGATTGCTGGGTCAAATGGTAATTCTGTTTCAAGCTCGTTGAGAGATCTCCAAACTGCTTTCCACAGTGGCTGAACTGATTTCCATTCCCACCAGCAGTGTATAAGCATCATTTGTGTAATGTTTACAGCTACATTCATGAGGGCAACGAGGGGAGGAGTCTGGTTCCATAGCCACAGACACACTGGAGAACTTTAACGTCATAACAAGTCATCATCCCTTCAGCAAATTTCGCTTGACAGCTGAGACATTATCAAAGATGATTTATATTCAGAGATGCTAAGGCTAGTCTATGCCCAAAAGGAAAAAATAAACAAACAAAAAAACATGACCTTTAACTAGTTATACCTGGGGAAGGGAGCCAAAAAGGATGAAGGTGAAGAGACCGCTGGGAAAGCCAAAAAAAAAAAAAAAAAAAAAAACCTACCCAGAAACACCTGCTGCTGAAGTATTTGCACTAAACAGTCTCAGCCCAGGATACATTTGTACATCCCACTGCAATTTCTTCTTCCCTAAGTATGTGCCTATTCCAGGCATTTGCCATATCATCAACTATCAGTATTGTTTTTTTAATTCCTGAGTTCTTTAGGGTTAGAAATCTCTCACAACAAAGACAGAAGAGTAGACCAGGATTCACTTTAAAAAAAAGCTACCCTGTGGCTGAGTCTGTCATCTGGGAATGTTTCAAAGTCAGCTCTCATCCCGAGGCAGTGCTTAGCAGAGGTGGGCCTGACACTATTGAGTCTTCCGCCTCCAACAGGCTCCACTCTCCTCTCACTGAACTACAAATTCTCTAACTCTCTATGGACAGAGCAGACACTCAGCAACTAACTCCATTTCTCTTATTATTTCCCTCTTCAGACAGCCTGGGGATGACATTGTGCTAACACCACCTATGAAGAAGAGGCGGCTCAACCCTCAGAAACACTCCCCTAAGGATTTATTTATCAAATTGTCACCATGATAATTGTTACAGCCAAGCCTTGATCCTTCAAAGCAGTGCTGCCTTGATATACTACAGTTAGTTAAAATTCCTTTGCTTTGATTTCCTTTAAAAAATAAATGTGTGTCCTAGTGTATCTCACACACCACAGCTTTAGGAAATGTTAGCAAACTGCAAATAATCTCTCCCTCACTTAATTGTCAAGATGTTGCAAGTCAATTCCTCCTACAAATATGTCCAAACTCTGTTATCCTATCCCTATAAAGTTATATATCATTCAAGGGCTTTTAAGGAAAGTACACAAACCTGTATTAAGCAACAAGTAAGTGCCACAGACCAGGCTATGTACTTTTCATTACCCTCTCACTCTGTGAAGTGGGCAGTGGACATTCCTGTCTGTTTTACAGATAAGAAAATAAAGCCAGGCAAGTCCCACAGCAGTACATGGCAGAGGGCAAGAATCAAATTCAAGTCTGTGTCACTCCAAGTTCCGGGGGTGTCCTTTCCAATGCTATTGTGACCTTCAAAAAGCCTCAGGAATTTATGTTTGTGGGGACAAGGTGAAAATCACCTCTGAGAAGCTTGGATTCATTCTTTGGGATGGGGATCAGGGTGCTATCATGTTTAACTTCAAGGAAAAGGCTTAGTCAAATCTGGCTGTAATGGTATAAACTCATGCTCTCCGGTTCTCCGACAAGGGTATCATAAGCGTGTTCAGGAGAGAAAAGTAGCTCCCAAGGAAAATCAGCATCCCAAGGGAATCACATGGGTGTAGTCTTCCTCTACTTCACCCATAAGGCGATCTCTGGCAGAGACAGGAAATGGGCTTCAACACTATTGTCAACCCAGATTGAAAGATAATTGGAAAAGATTCTGGGCCATGGCAAGAGTGCAGAATCAACTAGCAAATGCTCATGGCCCTCCTTTCACTTATATGTTTGGTATGAGTCTGGTCATATTATTTTAACCCTGTATGACTCAACTTCCCCTACCATCAACCCTACAACTTCTCCCCAATCATGAAACCATTTTGTTCATTGTTAATTTACACACTGTCAAACTGAGCTGAAGAAAGGTACAGCTCAAATTGACACTGAATTTTATTATGCTTATTCCACCAGTTTTTATAATAATTATTAAAAACTCATCAATGGAAGTCTCAGAATAATATTGATTATAAAACTATTCAGCAAAACAAAAGAATATCCAATATAAAGTAACCTATTCAAACTTTCCTATTAACATGTATCATGCCTACCAATATTTATTTGAGGTAGGGGTAAAGGTCATAGTACCTTAGTCTCCAGGTAGGTGCCTCCAACAGTTCATGAGTCCTATTGTAGGTATAGAGGCTCTACAGTTGAATGAGAAAAGTCTGAATATCTCAGCCACAGACTTTCAATTAGGCAAGTTAGGAGAGAAAAGGGCAGGGAGGTATGAAACTTCATAGTTCTCATTCTTTGTAGTGGGGAATTCTCTTGCAGTAATTGATTTACTGAGGATTCTGTTGCAGCACACTCATGCTCTAATTGGTTGCATGCAAGTTAACAAGCCCTGATTTGTGGACTGCAAATACGACATACTGCAGACAGTCTGCTATTCCTGCCCACCTGGCTGTAGGTTTCTAGATATGCAAATTGAGCAAAACTAATATACTGATGCTGATTAGAAATGAAGGCCCTTATTATACAGAGGTAGCCCTTGTGTTGCTGTTGACAGGGCTATGTCAGAATTGAAATTTGGAGTCATAACTCAGACATTCTACATAAGCAAAATATGCAAGGTACAGAGGGCATTGTGAACTAGGGAGGTACTCAAAAAGGTGAGTTTTCAAGTAGTTCTGTAATTTACATTTTTTTTTTTTTTGAGGCAGAGTCTTACTCTGTTGCCCAGGCTTGAGTGCAGTGGCTTGATTTCATCTCACTGCAACCTCCACCTCCCAGGTTCAATTGATTCTTCTGCCTCGGCCTGGTGAGTAGCTGAGATTACAGGTACTTGCCACCATACCCAGCTAATTTTTGTATTTTTAGTGGAGACAAGGTTTCACCACACTGGCCAGGCTGGTACATTCCTTTTTTTATAAGCTCAGCAATTAAGCAGTCCATGGATTAGGACTCAAAAGAGTGATGCATTAAAAAAGTCTCCTGTAGAGCATAGAAACTGCATGAGAATGGGTGGATTGTATAATACTAGAAGTGATCTTTGGGGGCCAGTTAAATCTTTCCAATAATAATTTTGATACAAATCAATAAATTGAGGGGCTGATGGAAAAAGATCCTATATACAACAGCAAAGGATAATCATTTCACATTTGACTCAGACCAACAAAGTGAAAATAGCTAAACAGAGAAGGAAATAAAATGAAACTGAAGATAAACCCATAAAACAAATAGTTACTAAAGACAATTAATATGGAATTTGGAATGAACCACAGTAGTTAATCCTATATGACAGAATGCATGTAAAAGACATATTTTAATACCAGCCCACTACGAAACAATATAGAGAAGCCCAAATCTGCAGTTCTTTTATTCTATTACATGATTCTATTAACTAACAGCATAACTAAATATAGTTTGAAAGACTCAATTGGGAGAAAAAAAGCACAGTCTTTTTTTTTTTTTTTTTTTTTTGTCTGACCTAATGTCTTGACTTGCATTTTGAATATTTGGTTACTACAGAAATAAAGTATATGACCTATTCCAGAGAACTGGGAATTGTGTACTTATTTCACTCCTTAATCAATAACATACAATGGGGGAAAACACAGCCTTAACTGTTATTCAAGTTAATTATACTGCAGTGAAATCTCAGACTCGCATACTGAAGGAGGCCTTCAGATAGTTCAGTGCATCTTATATCTGGGAGTACTGTCTTCTAATGGGGCACTTATTAGCTAAAGAAGAACAAAGAGCCCATAATCTTCAGGGATGACTGCTGTCAAACAGCATAAATCAGAGACCACAATTGATTAACTAATTTGAGCAGTAAAGACAGACTTAGTTGCTATGGCAATAAAGAAAAAATGGAAGATTTGATCACCTGAGAGATTCCTTCTTCTCATGGGATTTCAGAGAAATCAGAAACTACAAAGAAAAAATGCCCACCAGCTTATCAACTGTAGCCATAAAATAATAATATTTTGTAATCACTTTTTTTGAAGTGTTAAAATGGCTTTACCAATATAAATTTTTAGAGTGATGGACACTGCTAGCAGCATGCCAACCTATCATTCACAAGACATTCAGCAAGGTGATTCCCGGACAGAACATGAGTTAGAGCTAAAAAATTCTGGGCTCTTGCCTGTCTCTATGACCTCCAAAGAACTCATTCCCCTAATTTAGGAACTACTTTTCCAACATACTCCAAAATTTCAATTACTACTATTTAATTAATGCAACTGTAAGTTTAAAAATCAGACTCCCACAGTCTTCAGATCACATCCCACCAAACTGCTACCCTCAGTGCCAGGCACCCAATTCCAAGGGGAATAGTTCAGAGTTGAGCGTGTCGCATAACTAGGGTTGCTTGTCTGGAAAATGACTTAGTCATCTTGTCTGAAAATATCTGAAATGTTCATTTGTAGGAAAAGAAGTCTCAAGTCCATCCCACATGGTTTACAGGGATAGAATTTCAGGGTGGCCTCGCAGAACAGAGGTAGCACATTATAAAGATCCTGGCTTTGAATCAACATGAAGAAAAAGGAAGGAGGCAGCTGCATGGTAAAAGAGAGTCCCTTTCATTGCAAAAGATTCTAGCAGCAGTTAGCAATGACCTAGCAAGGTGTATGTCTGGAGGATTTCCTTGCACTGCTCAGAAGATTGAACTAGAGAGGATGAATGGCAGCTTCCTCCACCGTCCTGTGACTGGGATCCTGAGTGTGGCACTACTGGGTAGAATGTTCATGGTCTTCCCTGGAGCCCTATGCTCTTGAAAAAAGCACTCCCATCTTGAGTGCCAGGCTTTTGAGTAGAGTGAGTTCCCCTTCATGGGAGAACAGCTACTTCTTTCTGTTCTTCAGCTATCTTTCACTAGAAGAGATTTGGAGACATGATTTAGTAAGTCTTAAAAACGTTCAGCCTAAACGTTTGAATCTGAGTTTGTTTGTTTGATTGATTTTTCTAAGGTTCTCTCAATATTGCCACATAATTCTAGATACTCCCAGATTGAGAAAAATGGAACACTTAGGCACAACGGGCCGCAGGGGAAGAGGAATATCTCCCAATTTAGATTCACCTCCACTTGACATCAGCATGAATTCAAGTTGAAAAGTGTTGATTATGCCCTGGGCAATGCAAAGGACTGCTGCACGTTGCAAGAAAATCAGGGATGAATATGTTTCTCTATTTGTACTTTATCATGTTGTTTAAAAGATCTGAAGCACCTTAAGAGTATGGTTACTACACAGGTCCTGACCTTACAAAGGTCACAGAGTGGAAAGATCCATTTAGTAGTTTGGAGCCCCAGCTTTGGAATCAGATGGCCAGGTCTGAACTATTAATCAGCGAATGGCAAATTTTGTGACTCTAGGTGATTTGGAATATCTTCTCATTTTACAGCATTTACAAAAGTAATTAAAGCCCTTGGTTTTCATTCTCATCCCCATATGCAACAAGTAATAAATGAGGATCTACTAATATATAAGACTTTGCACTTCATTAGGAAAACACTTTTCTAACCAGATTTCTTAAGTATTTTGCATATAATGACACAGCGGAATGAATCGCATTTGTTTTTCTGATGCAGGTTTTTCTAAGTAACTTCAGGTAACCATACGTCAAATATATAAAAGCTAAACATAGAAATTCTACACCATCTTCATTCATCTGTTTGCTTTGTTTTATGTCTTACATTATTTTGTGTAAATTGATCTTTGTTACTTAGTGACAAAGTGATAAAACACATGGGTGGGCCATGTGAATAGAAAAACAAAGTTCTGATAAAATTAGACAAGGAGCTACAGCAAATATGATCCCAATTCACAGAGAGCCTGAGATTTTCTTTCTTTTTTTTTTTTTTTTTTTTTTTTTTTTCTAGATAAAGTCTGTTGCTCAGGCTGGAGTGCAGTGGCACAATCCTGGGTCACTGTAACCTCCACCTCCCAGGTTTAAGCGATTCTCCTGCCTCAGGCTCCCAAGTAGCTGGGATTACAGGCACCTGCCACCACGCATGGCTAATTTTTGTACTTTTAGTAGAGACAGGGTTTCACTATGTTGGCCAGGCTGGTCTTGAACTCATGACCTCAGGTGATCTGTCCACCTCAGCCTCTCAAAGTACTGGGATTACAGATATGAGCCACCGTGCCCGGCCAGGTAAGATTATCTTTTCTGTCTCCTTTGTGTCCCCACCTTACTGTTCCCCTTAACTGCCCTTATTCACATATGATTCACATCTTTTTTCTAAACCCTAAGTCTCCTGAGTTTGGGTGCCATGTCTTATTTGTGTTTTCAGTACCATGTCTGACATATGGAAAGCATTTCATACACATTTGCTGAATGAGTGAATGAAGGGATCTCCTCCCAACTATTTTCAGCATTCATCTTTCATAATTTTTGAAAGGTATCTGCAAAGTCCACAGGGTTAAGGATTCCTCTTGCCTGTGTTGGGGCTCAGCAAACAATATCCTGAAATATGGCACTTTGACATGCTGAATTAAAGAAGCAGCCTCAAGGTCTCTCTGACCAACCCCTCTCCTGTCTCTGATTCCTCTTTCTCTCCAAAAGCACTGGATGAAGCTGTTCTCTGAAGTTCCTCTACCTACCTGAAAACTACATCCACCAATCAGAGATGCAAGTTGCTTTGATCTCTCCCTAAACTCACACTAATCAGAGAAAATTAAATTCACATCATAGAGGAAGAAACTAAATATTGAACACCACACCTAGAGCCCAGATGAATTTTGTCCCAAAGTACTCTCTGTTTCATTCCCAAAAAGAATTATTTGCTAATCCTCATCTGAGCATTTGGCTCATTCACTCCCCATAAAAATTATTTACCACTCTTGAAATTGCCATATTCTCCCCCATCTCACCTTTCCCTATGAAGAAGGGTAAGTAAGCATCTGGACCCCATTGGGCTATTGAGGAATCACTTTCCTGTGATTTTTCTCCTGTGCACATTAAATAAGTTTGTATGTCTTTTCTATTAATCTGTCCTTGTAAGGTCATTTTCAGGGAAGCGTCAAAAAACAGAGGGGAAGTCTTCCCCTTTGCCCCATGCCTGTCAAATGAATACAGTCCTTGTTCCTCTTGATTCTACATCCCTTACATTCAATGCCAATAAAGCGTTCCTCAATGGCACCACTCCACTGCTATCTTTTTCACCAACCTACATAAACCCAAGTCTTCACATTCATTTTACATAATGTAAACCCACTGATTAGTATTAGCTAATCTGTGCAAGCCTATGTATTTGATATTCCTTTATCTTGTTTCTCCTATTTCCTTTCTGAAAATTCATTATTTCTTTCTCCTTACTTATTCTCTTATTTTTCCATAATAGAAAATGAACATTAAACAGTTCCCTTTATAGCTGTTTTGGAGTAATGCTGCATTCCTCTCAGCTTTTAATCATTTGATCCCAAAGAGTAAGCTAAGTATGGGCAGCAGGAACTGGGTGCTTTGACATCCCTGGTGCTCCAATCAACTGGAGAACCATTTGGTCTTGAGCAATTCCTGAGGGGAAAAAAAGTGCTGGCTGACTTCTTGGACTGGGCCAAGAGCCATGAAATATCTTAACATTTCTGTCAGTGGCATAATGCTTTCATGATGTATCTCTTTATCCTTGGCCATGTCCTAAAAATAATGTCATGATTTGCACTCTGAAATCCATAAGGATTATTCATATCCCCAGGAAATGGTCTGAATACACCTTCCCGATCAAAAACATCTAACATTACCCTCTTACATTCTCATTAACAACCGCTTATGACTTCTCTGCATATGATTACAATTCTCAGAAGAAGCCAAGTCTTGGACTGTTTTTCATGTATCAGAAACTCAATCTTGATTTCATAGGGGAATTAAGATTACGATCAGCATCCTCATTTCACCATTTATACAGCTGGAAAATGCCCAATGTAAACCTATATCAAGTTCAAATTGCAACACTGTATCAAGTAAACCCCAAAGCACTGTTTCTAATGCTAGAAATATTTTAACTAAGTTAGTGTGCCTCAGGTTAGCCTAACTGTATAAGGCCTAGGATAGCAGTAACTGTTTTACGAGAAAAAAATCCTATTCATAAAGGTTTTAACTATAAGGCACCAGTCACCACAGCAAGACATTTCTTCACTTTCTTAGAAGTAGAGCTGTCCTCAAAGGACTTCACTCTGCTTTTGTCTCCTGACCTTCCAGTACGTTCTTTTCCTTCCTTCCCCACTTCTCTCGCACTTGGTAACCCTGCAACATACACGCTATGTGCTGCATGCAACTTAGTGTTCAAAATACTTCTGAGATTGAGATTCTTATGGCCATTCAGTTCATAGCTCTATCCCTACCCTCTCCTCTGCCATCAACAAACCACCCACCAGCATGTACTTTCCCTCTTTACCAATGTAGTTCAAATAACTCTGGTTCCTTTACTTCTTCAAGGCGGCTGATATCTTCCTTCATGGTGTTACATTCACATCCATTGTGGAATACAGGGGGCTCCCCCAGGATACTTTACATCAGGCTGCCCACACCTGGGCATGACCCCCAAATCCTCCCTATGTCAGCCCTGTTTCCTTGCTCACCTTGAGGCAAAGCAAATGGGTTCATGTTCAGGATTGAAAATAAATCAGAAAAAAAGGTCATCAAGAGCATACAATAATCTCCGTCTTTGGAAGGCCAGACAGGATAATGGAATAAACTTGTAGTAGATGTTTGTGAGTTTTGATTGACCAAGTAAGCTACATAGAGCTTCTCACCAATGTGAAACATATAATCAAAAGGTAATTAATTTCTCAAAGAATTTGCTGAACATCTGCTGGGTACTAGGCACTGGGGAAACCAACAATGAAAATGCAACATGTTGTCTCTTTCTACAAGGTCATTACAACCAGCTGTAGACCCAGAGGCAGACAGGTACAATCACACTGAGATAGCATTGCTACTGCAGTAGAGACACAGCAAAGCACTAGAGGGCTCAAATTACCAGCAATTACTTATGCCTTGGGGAACACAAAGATGTGAAGGAACATCAGGAAAGTACTGCAGGAAGCAATATCTATCTGCAGAACTTAAAGTGAGCAGGCATTTGAGGCTTGAATAATCCAGCTAACCATTTCCTTTCTCTACTCACTTAAAAAAATTTATATATATATATATATATATATATATGTGTGTGTGTGTGTGTGTGTGTGTGTGTGTGTGTGTCACACAGAGTCAAAATAGGCTAGCTAAAATGAAAAATTCCTCTGGTAAAAGCTTTGCTAAACGAAATGGTGAAGAGGAATTCTTCTTCAATATTTCTTCTCTTCAAATGTAATATTTTGGCTGCGCACAGTGGCTCACGCCTATAATTCCAGCACTATGAGAGGCTGATGTGCGTGGATCACCTGAGATCAGGAGTTCAAGACCAGCCTGACCAACATGGGGAAACCCCGTCTCTACTAAAAACACAAAATTAGCTGGGTGTGGTGGCACACGCCTGTAATCCCAGCTACTTGGGAGGCTGAGGCAGGAGAATCACTTGAACCTGGGAGGCGAAGGTTGCAGTGAGCTGAGATTGTTGCAGTAAGCCGAGATCATTCCATTGCACTCCAACCAGGGCAACAAGAGTGAAACTCTGTCTCAAATATATATAATATTTTGTACTGGATATGTTTAAAGAAGTGCCAAAAAAGCCCCCACAAATGTAATATGTTTATTAAGAAAGCTCTCGTCAAATTTAGAGAAAAATTAGCTTCAATTTTATTATAATAATATTTGGCAATTCATTCTTGGTTCATTTTTCTTCACATTGTCAACTTTCTAATCATTACTATATTCCAGTTTGTATATGGTAATTAGATACTGGCTACTAAAAGCTAGAATAAGAAGAGAACCTCTTTTAATCATAAACATAGACAAAAAAATTTAAGAAGTCAAGATGATTTCTTTTATATCACTTATTTTATTTTGGGATATAATATATTGCATTTCATCTATACACACTGCTTCTAACTTACTAAGCAAAGGAATGGGTACTCCCATAAATTAATGTTCTGTGATACATGAATTATTTATAATAAATAGTTAACATAGACAAACATGAAAACAACAGAAAAAAGTCTGATTCTTGGTCCAACACATTTCTGAATTTGGAAGTTAACTTTTAAAAGAATTTGAATTAAAAAACCTCCACTAATTTCAAAATAAGTTTAATAGTAATTCAGGTTTTAGATAATGCTTTTCAATTCATCAGATGTTATGGCGAATATTAAACATTTCTACTAGTGGCACAAAACAAAGTCTGATCATCACCGTGGTCACCTCCTTCTCCCTCTCTCCACTTCATATATACAGGCACTTGCTCAATCAATATTCAGTGTACATCCACAGTGAGCAAATCTCTCTTTTAGGCACTGTGAGCTACACAGTTGAGCAAGAGGGGTTTTGTCTGAAAGGATTTAGAGACCAGCCAGGGAGACAGCCAAGAAAATCAACAACCATCGTGCAGTTATGGTAAAAATAGAAGCTGGATGCTAGCTAATGTGGCATCCCAGCAGACTAAGGAAGGTTTGTTGGAGGAAAAGTTTCCTGCACTGAAAATAGAAAGACTGAAGGATGCAGGAGTGTTGGCCAGAGGAGGAGAGAAAGCTACATCAGGCAAAGGAGGCATGAATTTCTATCATCTCCACCTTTCCACCTTGAGCACATCACTGAAGTCTGTTCCCTCCTTTCCACCCTCACTGCCATTGCTTTATTTCATACCTTCAGTATTTTCTCCTGGACGATATTAATAAATTAATTTCCTAGAGTGTTTCAGGTACCATGGTAAGTAGAGGCCTAGTGAGAGCAGAAACAAGAGGGTAATCCCTTTGTGGTGGCAGGCAGCTTCTTTAATCATACACAGCCCATCCAGGACGTTCTGTGAAAGTGGTGGCCTTTACATCCCAATGCCTCAAAGAATCTTTCCATACCTTTCTGTCTCCCATTCTCATTTCTGAACCCCCTGCACATTGATTCACCAAGAATACATATAGCTCTGTTGCTAAGTTGAATAACTAGCTTTATGTTATGCATTATTACTTACATGTTTATTGTACCACATGTATTGTGTGTATCATGAGAGACCAGGATGTTGAACATTGCAGAGAAATTAACCAAGGAACTAGAATTCATTTTTACGTCATTTGAATTTATTCTTGTAGGAAAAAGCTTTAACCTCATATAAACACGATAATCATTCCCATTTATTGTTATCCTAGAAGAATCCAAAGTTACTTTTCATGAAAAAGTTACTCACTCTAATATGCTTTCAGCAACTAATCACCAAATGATTTTTATCCTGTCTCCAGAAGATGGTGTAGATGGGATACATGGAATGCATTTATTCTTGTTTACCTGTAATCATGGAAAGAAATAAATACTCCAGACAGGTATTCCCAAAATTACACAGGAAACTGTGACAGAGCAGAGAATAGAACCTAAGACTTTCAGGTCCTCTGGTTCTCAATTCATTTTTTTGTATCTCATCTCTCTGGCCCTAGACGTAATAGTTTAGAAACATGCCTTCTCCTTGTGGCTGTCTGTGCATATCCTTTCCCAAATATATGCTACCGAGCCATTGCACAGGAAAAAGGACTCAGACAGCAACAAGTAAAATCACTGATGCCTTTCCATCCAATCCAAGATGCCTTCCCTTTCTTGGTTACTAGCAACCTTCCATGTCGCGCTTCCATTCATTCTCTTAAAGGCTCTGCTCATTGGATGTTTTCAAGGAAGACAACTGTAATGAGTCCACAAAATGAGGTCCACACAAGCAAATCTGGGTCCTTTCTCTTTCTCGTGGTGTCTACATTGTTACAGGGCTTGTGCTCTGAAGTCTGATGAACAACACACAGCTTCCATTTGTTTTACTTCCTGGGGAATATGCCAGGTTCAGCTGTGAGACGTGGGACTTCTCCTCTTAATAAACTTGAAAGTTTCTTCCCTCCTTTATTAACAATAGTCCTTCACACTGGTATAGTCCTTTCCACAACTGCAGCTAAAATCCCTTGAATGTATGAGCCCTTCAATAATAACTTTGCACTGCTTAAGTTTACAGAGTAAACCAGACAGCTGAAGCAAAGCTAGGGTGTGTGTCTCCAGATAATGGAGCACTCACAGAACCTTCAAACCACCAGGTGATAGCTATGCAAGCTGGGGTTGGAGGGCGGAGATGCAGAGTGCGAAACAGGTTTCCATGGAAGCCTCCTTTTAAGCGAGAGTTCTAAAGATGGCCAGGTCCTCTCTGTCTACACCAGCCATGTTTTGATGCTGCCTCATCTGACTCCTTTGAACAGGTGTGCTGTAAGAACCAAAGTTCTCCAGAGAAATGCCCATTTATTCCAGAATAAAAACAGAAGACAATAGATCACACACACACACACACACACCCCACAAATACACTTTGTGTTCACTGGTCCAATATGCCATGCTGAGATATATTTTATAAAATTTGCAGAGAATCATTGGGTTCCTCGGGGACTCCTGAGTAAAAGAATAAAAGCCAACAATAGTTCAGGTGAGGGATTGAGGGAATGTATTCTCTTCCTGGGCCCATAAGGGCACGTGGTTTCAAACGCAAGAACTTCCCAGCACCATACCTCCGCCTACCTCTCCATCCCGGAGCTCAGAGTTCTTTGTCTAACTTTTGCCTCCCGAAGATAGACTGGTCAGGTGAGCTTCCTTTGTTTAGAAAAGCCCACGAGAAGCTATGGGAGGACTATAGGCCAAACAACAAATCAGATGTCAGAAATCAAAGATCAATCACTTCAGCAGAAGTTTAAAGGAACTCCTTTCATAGGACCGAAAACTTGAATAGGATGAGAACAACTCCCAGGTTAAAAGTCCCCTTCTCTCACATCTGTTCGGATTCCGTCTCTGGATCTCCAACCACGACATCATGGGAGCTGCTCTTCTTTCTCCTTTTCCTCTCTCTGCCTAAACTTTCCGCAGGTCTGATATTTACTTAAAACGAGCTCACCGTCCGGCGGGGTCCTCAGCCCCATTCTTGGGTGAGTGAGGGACCAAGGGCCTGGAAGAACACATCCTATCAGGGAGCAACCTGAGCCCATTGCCCACAATTCGGTCACAGGATGTGGCATTTTTGTTCCTCCACAGTGCTATTCAGACTTAGTTTAATTTCTTCCAATATAAATGTGTCCAGTTTTACTTACTCTGTTAGATTACTCCATAAGGTTTATATAGTTGAGCACACTGAGGTCTTCTTTCTTTCGGGTACCTTGACAGCAGTCCCCTTGGTTTCTACAAAAGTCCGGCTTGAGTCACTTTATGTGAATCTGCCACAAGTGACCCTTGGCCAACTGCTTTACTAATGACAGGGTCTTACAGAGACAAATTTATAATTAGATGTGTGACTTGAAGTGCTGGCAATGAGCAACTTTAAGACTCTTAACATTAATAAAACCATCAATGCTACTTCAGAATCTCCTTTGGATTCTTTTTGTATGACTACGGGACACGATAAGTCTAATTTATTTCTTTCTCTGCTCCTCTAGCGAAACAAAAAGAGAAATGAGAAGGAAAAGCTCCCAGAAATAAATGACCATGCAGCACATTTCCAATTACACAAAATGTCCTCAATATGTTAGGGGAGAGTTTGGGAAAAGGGTAACTATTCAATATAGTCATTGATTTGAGGCCAGTGCTGGGTGGTTTATCTTCCTAAATAAAATTGCAATTGCAACACCAAAAGAATTCTGACACAAAGCCTCTGCTAACAGTATTTTATGGGTATGCTTTTTTTATGACCCTGTATTAAATATTCTGTAGCTTCTGGTCTGTGAAAATGTAATAAAAAAAGGTTTAAGCCATATCACTCTGGAAAGAGAGGAACAAACTGTCGACTTGTTGTAATAATACAGCTTTCCAATTTTATGGGTTTGTTTAAAATAACAATAGAAATGATTTTTCAGTTTCATGAAGAGAATTTCACTTGTTTTATTTTTCCATTTTCTTTGAGTCAATGTTCACTTTTCACATGAGAAATAATTTGGCTTTATAGATTGGTAACAACTTAATTTTACTCATATTTGGCTTTTAGTTCATAATGTAAAATGTGATATTGTTTTTCCCCTCAACTGTTTAAACAGGATCTCTTTTTAAAAAGAAGAAAATCATGTTCCCTCACCTTTTTTCTTACCCTTCTAGAGTCAAACTATGATGTTAATGACTTTAATTTAAAAATATTCTTAGGTTAATCAAATGCCATGACACACTAATTCTGAATTGGCAATGAATAAATTATAAACACTTATTAAACTTTGCTTTTTAAAAAATAAGGCCTTGAGATAAGTACTGGACAAAGGGAGCTGTCAGATGATGTCCCAGGCCACAGGGAACTCACGGACCGATGGTGGGGACAGGCAAGTGCCTTAGATGGCGATGCATCTCACACAACGCACAAGGCTGTTAGAACAGTAAAAGGAAGAGAGAGGAGAGACCCCATCAGCCCATGGGGAGCAGGGGAGGGCCTTCTAGATGGACAGTGTTGGAAATGATTCTTCACAGAAGGATTTTGTTTGGTAGATTAGTGTTTTTCACCTTTTAGATTGAACCTGTTAAACACTCTGATATGTAACAGAGAATAACAAAGCAGTCCGGCACTGCTTTCCCAGAGAATTGCAAGCAGCGATCTCAGATGTAACCCAGAAGACTGCGCTTTGAATTCCAACTGATCTTGATTCAAGTGGTCCCAGGACCACCCTCAGAGAGCCACACAGCTGACAGACAGAGCGGAGTCGTGGGGCTGGGAGGGGTACGTCAGGCAGAAGAACTATCTGTGAGACTGGAGTAGGGCAGTGGGCGCAGGCACAGAAGGACTGAGAAACTGGTGGGTGACGATCTCAGACATGCAGGCAGATGTCTGACCGTGAGGGCCTTGCTTGCCATGTGTAGCTGCTTGTACGTGATCCTAATCAGTTTAAGTATTTAAAACGAATGAGTAATAAGATTAGATGTGCTTAATAAATTTCACTGTTAGTAACAAAAAACTGAGGCTCAATTATTTCTATTCAATTAACTGCTCCATCTTTTTTTTTTTTTTTTTTTTTTTGGAAAAAAGCCATGAAGAAATAAAAATCACCTTTTTGTTGTTTTTAATGCAGGCACTAATGTCAGAATACAGTGATTTAACATGCCCACCAAAATTTCAGGGATGCTGTGGTGGAAGTATATCTCATAACAGACGATGCCAGGTGGCCCATAAATACTCCAGATATCACCCACAGCCACGCACAAGGGGGCTTCCCAGACAGCACCCACATTCTCATCGGCACCATGACAGTTGTGTTATTGCAGCCTGCGGCCCAGGAGAGATCACTGCCGGGAGATGCCAGTTAACTTCACAGGGAGGGGTACATGAGAAACAGCAGCCACAGGATGCCATGATCACAGTACACCAAAAGCAACACTAGTTATCAGTTCCAGTAAAACGTCTAAGGATCACTACTCTTTATCCCTCACCACCAAAGAGGAAGCACAGACAATAATGTGCAGCACTGTGGCTGGGAAGGAGGGCAGAGCATCTCCCCATCTCCCTATCCCCAAGATCAGCCAACCCAAAGAAAGAGCTCCACCATGCAGGGAATAAAAAATAATGTAGGTTATGAGTATGTGCATATATCTGTGTCCTGACTATATATTATCAGCCATTTTTTTTTGTTATTTCATGTGAACTGAAAGAATTAATTACCTTTTTCCATAAGCTGAGGATTTACTATTTCTATTAACAAATTACGGCAAAAATACATGATTAACCCAAGGAAACACATATCCTGGTTTTTATAGTTTATATAAAAACATCTATTTGTTTAAGTTTATTTATTATTATTTATTTTTAATAGAGACTGAATTGCTATGTTACCCAGGCTGGTCTTGAACTCCTGGGCTCAAGTGATCCTCCTGCCCTGGCCTCCCAAAGCACTGGGATATGAACAACCATGTTCATACCATCAAGCACAGGTATGAACAACCATGCCCAGCCTGAAAGCATCTATTTTTGTTTCAGCACATGTTAATTAAATTGAAAATAAAAATTTGAACTCTAAAAGAAAAACTGAACTCTAAATTAAATTACATAGATACTAATTGAATAAAGGTTGGCACCTAAAATAAAATACCATGTGCCAAAGAATTATTTGGTCCTTGGTATACATTCTTTTAGTAAAGATCTACTAACAATTTGCCAAGGTAGCAGAGCCTAACGAGATTCTGCTGCAGGTAAGTAAAAAATGTTAATAAAAACTGAATTAAGGGCTAAATACATTCTTACTGTATTTCCTAAGCTTCCAAAATAATTTATATCAAGTACAACATCTCTGGGAACATAAATCTGGTAAAAAGAAAATATTGCAGGTCTGAAGAATTTGTAAACCGTATTTACAAAAGGACTCAATAATCGAAAACCTGTGAGGAGCCTCCTTCCTTCAAGATGAAGGCAAACAGACTCATAAGCTTTAAGGCAGTGTCCTGGTTTAACAAAATATGTGGAGGTTTTGGCCTCACTAAATGGGAGGCCCATTGCTCCAGTGCAAAGCGGGGATATTCTACATGGTCCTTGCGTGGTTACATAAAGCAAATGTTTGATCGGCTGTTGACAATATTTGCAAATAGTAACAGATCGAAGATGGGTAGTAAAACAGAGGTTTTCACATTTTATAAACTCAGACTCGTGGCCCTTCACTCTCTAGCACTCATTCTGTGATTTCTGAACCTGGTCTTCTCCCTTTGCCGCAGACCCAACCCTCCCCGATCTCTAGTGATTTTACCTCCCCCTGGTCCCTCTGCCACTGCAACCTCTGTTTCTGAGCTGATGATGCTCTTCATTCTCAGACTCTTCCTTCATGAGTCTGAAGGCTTTTCTAACTATTCCACTTTTGTCAGGTTCTCTCCTTTCCCCAAACCACTGCTGCGTATACAGTCAGAGCTACATTGTTTGGCTGATAGCACTTTATGCACTTCTGACTCTGCGTTAAGTTTCTTGGGAGCAGAAACTTATTCACAAGTATTTTTAGAATTCTATTTGCATCTCTAACACAAGAATTACAGAATATCATGCTAAGCACTGAAATCTTTCTTCAGCAGAACTTGATCTGCAAACATATTCTTTGTCCCAGGAAAATCTGTACAGAGCAACGTGACCCTGTTACTGAGTCCCCTAGGTGATTGCCTTTAGATACTGTCAAGGAGAAGGAGTTCTATGTGTTAACCAAGGGGCACTTTCAGAGCAAGTGAGAGTTCATCTTTCGATAAAACATAAGGTCTCCATTTGCCAATGAATAACCTGTATATTCTCCCTAGATAAGAAGATAAAACATAATGTCTTTTGTTTGCCAATGGATAACCTGTATCTATTCCCTAGTCAAGTGAGAAGAAAATGTAACTTTTGGGAGAATAAATACCAGATAATTTTTTGGTTCTAGTTTTAGCTCTTCTTATGGTTTATGTCAAGCACCTGGAAGCATATCATAGAATCAACAGATAGCTAATAATGACGGTGTTACTGAGTATGAAATATCTGTATATCAATCTCACAAACATCAATAATGGTTAAATTTACCCAAAAAGAATATGATAGAATTATGAGGTTACAAGCCAAGTTACTGCTGATTTAACAGCATCCATCTGGAAACCAATGTCCAGTTTTGAGAAGAATTAAATCAAGAAAATGTCCCAAAACCAAGATAGTCCTCTCATTTACAAAATCAAGCTAAAACTTGATAGTGTATGCAGCACTGTTCTAGAGAGGAGGGGGCAGGGAATTTTCGAAGAAGTTAGGATCCCTGCCTTCAAGAAGTTGACACGTTCCACCTGGAGATTAATGGAAGTTCTGAGAAGTGATATCTAAATCAATATTAATCAGATTTTCCTTCTGGAAACTAGCATTACAAACATTTTTTTTTTGAGTCACTGTGGGTTGCCAGGCACTGTGCTAAATACTGGAAATATAATAACGAGCGAAATAACAGTTGAAAGAACTCACAGACTAGAAAGGGGGCTAGACATATAAGCACATAAGCATTTCTATATAGTTTGCATACTAAAAGCACATTAAATGTACTTGGTATAGATACAGTGTCTCTCTTAAATCTAGCTGAATTTTTGAGGTGTGATGGTTAATTTTTTGTGTCAATCTGACTGCCCCAGGAAGTGCCCAGATTATACATTACTTCTCGGTGTGTCGTAAAGCTGTTTCTGGATGAGATTAGCATTTGAATCAGTGAACTCAGTAAAGAAGATGGCCCCTTCCAGGGTGGGTGGGCATGATCCAATCCAAAAGCCCCTGAACAGAACAAAAAGGCAGAGAAATAAGTAATTCACTCCTCCTGCTTCTGGTCTATTTGCACAAGCTGGAACATTGGTCTTCTCCTGTCGCTGGACTGGGATTTACATGATCAACTCCCTTGGTTCTCAGGCCTTCAAAACTGGACTGGAATACACCACCAGCTTTCCTGGGTGTCTGACTTGCAGACAGCAGATTATGGGACTTCCCAGTCTCCATTATCACATAAGCCACTCCTTATAATGAATCTCTTTAGCTATACATAGCTATATGTCTCTCTCTCTTTCTCTCTCTCTCTCTCTCTCTCTCTCTCTCTCTCTCTATATATATATATATATATATATATATATACATATATATATATAGGTTCACCTATGTCTGTCTATCTATATATCTGTATATATACAATTCTTTTTCTCTGGAGAACTCTGACTAATACACTAGGTTTTGAGAGGAACCTACCTATAATGGTTATGAACAGAGTAACAGCAAGATGGATACCACTTACTCCAAATGCCTTTTTGGAGTAAGAGATAGGAAATAACAATTCTAAAAGCATCGTTTGGGTACTGGGAAAACTGTAGGCAGAAGCTGGCTGAGAAGTACTTTTACCAAGTTCACAGAGGGGGTCTCTGAACCCCTTCTACAGAGGAGCTCCATTGTTGTTATGGAAGCAGGCCCTGCAGAGCTTTCCAGAGTAGTCCTGACATCACTGCAAAGCTACTGAGTGCTGACAATGTGGAACAGAAACACAGAGACAGAAATGAAGAGAAGAATAAAATAGGGATAGGGAATAGAGAAGCATCAACAGTAATCTCAGAGAAGTCAAATCTAGATAAACATTTATCGGATTTTTCTTTTGGAAATCAGCATTATAAACATTTTTTTGAATCTTTGTGGGTTGCCGGGTATTGTGCTAAATACTGGAAATATAATAATGAGTAAAAACAGTCGAAAGAACTCACAGACTAGAAAAGGGGCTAGACATATAAACATGCAAGCATTTCTATATAGTCTGCATAGTAATAGCAAACTAGCAGCTAAACTCTGTGTAGCTGAGTGAGAAAACATAGTTTAAGGGCAGATCAACATTCACAATCTCCAACAACTGACATGACCATATTCCTACTTACAAGTGCCAAGGCCGGGTGTACCCTCGAAGAGCCAAGAAACCAGGAACCTGAGTCTGAGCATATTTATATAGTATTTCATGGCGTGACTTCTTTCTTCAATCCGTATTACAAAATTAGCATGTTCCCAAATTGTTGGAAACTCTGCAAACAATTTGATGAACTAGAAAACGTATGAAAAAATACCACCCATAACACCACAAGCATGCATAACCCCAATTAACATTTTGCACAGATTCTTCCATGGGCCAGTCTGAAGAGGGTCTTATCTGAGAAGAACAAAGGAGGGAAAAAGAACAAGAAGAAATCAATCTGGACCTAGACCTGGACTGTGAGGGAGGTAATGCAAATCTCCTAGATAAAACTGTTAATGCGTATTTAAATGAAAGCACTTACTACTCAAAACATGATAGTTGCATTTGAATTTTTAACAGCATCTTGATATAGAAGCTATATATGAATATATTAATATAAATACATATAGTTCATAGAGAGCATCTATTTACTTTATTTCTCCTCAACTGGCCCTGTCATTTGTTTACTGTTGTCTCAAGATAAAAGTTCACTTCTGATATTGTTAATAAGGAGCTACTAAGGCAGAACCTCCTGAGATATAGGTCATTTACTTTTATGCCAAAAGGATGTGTCTTGAGTGGCAGCTTGAGGATAGGTCTTAGAGAAAATGCCATAATGGTAACAGCTTTGTGTGGGCCGCTCATGTCCCTCCCTCTCATGGGGACTCCTTGGTCTAAGAGGCCACTCTTTTTCACTCAAGAAAAATCCCTGTAGAAAAAGAGGTAGTAAGTCAAGGCAGAATCAGGCAAGTATGGTATCATTATACCGTACTTTTCAACATGACGAAAACACAACAGTGACTTCAGGTTTATCTCTTACCAACAGTGCTGAAAGAACAAATATTTGATCTATAGAATTTGAAATCAATTTAAGGTCAAAATTGGTACCTACTACATCAGTATTTAGTATTGGAAAACTGGAGTTAACTGAATGATCATAGGATACTAAGTGAATTATGACACCTTCATAAGAACAAAATACTAGTTACTAAAATTACAGTTATCAGCATGCAAGTTAAATGTATTAAATATTTATATGTCTACAGATGATGGATTTGTGGCAAATTATTAATGCATATTATGGGTTAGTTTTCCCTCTTATTCTTCTCCCTGTATTTTTAAGTTTGCTTAATTAACTTTTATTAGTTTTATAATTAATTTTGTTTTAAAATGTCTAACAATACAGGAAAATGCTTAATTTTATGATAGTAATTGGAAGATACCAGGCAATAAGGTATTATATATGGTATGATTGAAATATAATGACTTAGTTCACAGTAAATAAAGATTAGAGGCAAATAACCTCAAACTATTGATTTAATAATCATTCAACCCACACCAAGCATCTACACTCCCTGAGTACAGAGTAGTAATTAAAAAAGACAAGGTTGCTGCTTTCCTGGAGGTTACATTCTAAATGAATAAGATATAATGATCAAATAATTAAAGAAGCAAAATATTTTCAGATGCTAGTAAGTGCTGTGAAGAAAATATAATAGACATATGTAATGGAAGGTCATTGTGACGGATGGGGCTACTTGACACTGTGCAATCGGGGATTGTGTCTTTGAAGAAAGATATATGGGGTGGAGCCTAAATAACACAGGAAGACCAGCACATGAAGATGTAAGGACATAAAGGAATTTAAATAACAGGAAAGACAAAAGACCTCCTAGATTCAATGAGCTCATTGGGACTGGAACACAAAAGGACGGGGGTGGGAAAAGAATTCAGGATGCATCCACAGGAACCGGCAGGGATCTGATGATGCAAGGCCAGGGTAATGAGCTGACATCTTATTTTAGTTAATAAAAATTCATTTCAAGATTTTCAGCAGTAGTGTGATATCATGTGAGTACTTGCTGACTGAGTAAAAGTAATGGTTGAGGGAAGAAAAGACATCAAGCATGGATCGAAAGTTGAGAGCTGAAGCAGTAGATAGATAATGGTGTCCACTCTGATGACTAAGAGGGAATGGATTATAGGGTAAAAGAACATGGATATGGGGAATCAAAAGTTCATTCTGGCCACGTTTTGTTGGATGTAAAGTGCTTAGCAGGCAACTGGCTATATGAATCTCAAGCTGGGTAGAGAGGACACAATTGGTGGAAAAGTTGGGAACTACTGTCATGTGGGTGTCATTTAAAGTACTGGATGGAATCATATAAAAAGTATAAAGAGAAAATATTAGGCCAGGCGTGGTGGCGTATGCCTGTAATCCCAGCACTTTGGGAGGTCGAGGTGGGCGGATCATTTGAGGTCAGGAGTTCGAGACCAGCCTGGGCAACATGGTGAAACCCCGTCTCTCCTGAAAATACAAAAATTAGCCTGGCATGGTGGCATGTGCCTGTAATCCCCTGTAACTCAGGAGGCTGAGGCAGGAGAATCATTTGAACCTGGGAGGTGGAGATTGTGGTGAGCCAAAATCATGCCACTATATTCCAGCCCGGACTACAGAGCACGACTCTCAAAAAAAAAAAAAAAAAAAAAAAAAAACAAAAAAAAACAAGAAAAGACAATATTAGAGAAGAACAATCTTTCTCAAATTAGCAGGTCAAGCATACGAAGATAAGAATAGCTGGTGATTTATCAGGAAACTGGTTGGCATAATGTCATAGAAGATGAGCGGAAAAATTATTCAGGAAGGAGAAATAACCAACTGTGTCAAATTCTACAGAGAGACCTAGTAAAGTGGGACGGAGACTTAACTACTGGATTTGGCAACACTGAGGTCATAGGTAACCTAGACAATGGCAGTTTTGGGAGAGTGATGAGAAGAAAGACACTGGAGGAAGAGAGCAGAAAGGAGGCAAGCACAGACACCAAATAAGAAAACTCAACTATATGAAAGCTACCAAAGCAAGTGTAGTTGGAAGGGAATGCAGGGTTTCATTAAAGGTGGGTGATACGAAAGATGATTAAAAGAGAAGGAATTCGATATAGAACTCAAGCGGAGGGGCCGTCCTTCACTGCTGTAACACAAGGGAAGGCAGAGTATACAGTACAGATGCAGGCAAAACGGCAGACACGGCCAAGGCTGGATAAAGGAGCTTTCATCTTTTATCTTCCCAGTTTTAATAGTGATCTCACATGCTGTTGATAAATTTTATTCTACTGTTGCAATACTTTTTTGTATTTTCCGAAGTTTCTATAGTGAATATATATTATATTCATAATTTTAAAAACACTGCTTTCTGAATAAAACTTAAAACCGCACTGGAAACATACGTGGAAATTTTAAAACTGGTAATGTTATACAAGAGATTTATTTGAACTTACATTAAAAAGAGGCAAAATTTTTGTGGCACATTCTCTGCCCTGTTCCAGCTTTCTAGCTTTCAAAATATGCACCCTCCTTGGCTATTTCTTTCTAAGGGTTGTGCTTGGAGCAAGGACTTGAGAAACTGCACAAATATTGTAACTTTGGAGCTGAACCAGAAAATGGAAGTTCTCTTTGCCCCATATGTCAAGTCTAACATAAAAATGTCATATATACAAAAACAATTGGCCTAGAGTATTCCAAACTCCTGTCTTCTTCATTACAATTTTTTTTTCACAAAACCATTTCCTGCTTTTTCATCCAATTCTGCCTCAGGCAAAAGCATTCTGTGATACCATGAAACAGACAGTGTTTTGCTATAGATGCCTTTTCCCTTAATTTTTTGATGAAATACTAAGGCAGTTTTCTTCATTGGTTTCAGAAGCCACGTGGATGCAATTTAGGAGTTTATAGAAGCACCAAAAATCAATGCAGAGAGGAGGAAGATGGGGCCACAAATGTAAACAGTTTATTGACTGAGCAACAGAAAGAGGCTGAAATATTCAGCCAGCATTCGCTGTGATTATCTGCCACCCTCTTCCTTCATGGGGAGGGAATGGCCCGGTCTCACTGAGCTCATACTGCTTTTAACATATATAAGAGACTAGATGTTTAAGGTATAAAACCTGGCATTCCATAAGGAGAAGGATATTACTCATCAGAATTACAAGTATTGCTTTTCTTCTTAGTTGAATAATAAGTTATTTTAATTAATTTAAAAAGATTCTATTGGAAGAGGACAATTCACCTTATCTACATGAGTACTGGCTCTTCTCAAATACTATTTACACTTTCTATATGCTTCCATCCAGAGCTGTGCTTTCAGTGCCATTCACATGACAATCATCCCCACATTTTTCTCCAACCCTGTCCTCTCCACCCAGCTTCAGATTCACAGAGCCAACCACCTACAAAAGCACTTCATATCCAACCAAATACAGCCAGAATGAACTTCTGATTCCCCATATCCAGGATATTTCACCCTAAAATGTGTTCCCCTCTTAGCAGACATCAGAGTAGGCACCAGCATCTATCTACTACACCAGCTCTCAACTTTGGAGTCATGCTTGAGGTCTCTTCAGTTTGCTGCTGTTGCTAGAAAAGTTAATGAGAGGAAACCCTGGCTGAACAGAGAAACTCATTTTTCAATAAATATGATCCTGATTTGTAAACAGCGTGAAATCTCCTGGGAAAAATCATCCACTGGTGGAAAATTGACAGCCTTTCTCTCTCTCTTTCATTTGCTCCCCTTCCTTTCTTTTCATCCACCCTCCTTTATGTACAGGGATAATTTATTTTCTCTTTTGAAATCCTTTCCATTAATGTGAACTCCCTCTGGAAGGACCAAGCATCTACACAGGAGGCTGCAGTCAAGTTGTGAGAATTTTAAATACTTGGTGGTTTAAGTTTTCACCTCATCTACATTTGTAATAAGCCACTCTGAGAAGTATCTTTTGTCATACGCAGTAATTCTCACTTGGGCAGGGGGATGCACGATGAGGAGGTGCAAACGACAAAAGCCAAAATAGACAAATGGGACCTAATCAAACTCCACAGCTTCTGCACGGCAAAAGAAACAGTCAGTAGAGTGAATCAGCAACCAACAGAATGGGAAAAAATTTTTGCAGTCTACCCATCTGACAAGGGGCTGATGTCCAGAATTTACAACGAACTAAAGCAGATCTACAAGAAAAAAACAAACAAGCCCATTCAAAAATGGGCGAAGGATATGAACAGATACTTTACAAAAGAAGACATACAGGAGGCCAACAAACATATGAAAAAATGCTCATCATCACTGGTCATCAGAGAAATGCAAATCAAAACCACATTGAGATACCATCTCACACCAGTTAGAATGGCGATCATTAAAAAATCTGGAAACAACAGATGCTGGAGAGGATGTGGAGAAATAGGAACACTATTACACTGTTGGTGGGAATGTAAATTAATTCAACCATTGTGGAAGACAGTGTGGCGATTCCTCAAGGACCTAAAAATAGAAATCCCATTTGACCCAGCAATCCCATTACTGGGTATATATCCAAAGGATTATAAATCATTCTACTACAAGGACACGTGCACACGAATGTTCATTGCAGCACTGTTTACAATAGCGAAGACCTGGAACCAACCCAAATGCCCAACGATGATAGACTGGATAGGGAAAATGCGGTACATATACACCATAGAATATTATGCAGCCATCAAAAACGATGAGTTCACGTCCTTTGTAGGGACATGGATGAACCTGGAAACCATCATTTTCAGCAAACTGACACAAGAGCAGAAAATCAAACACAGCATATTCTCACTCATAGGCGGGTGTTGAACAATGAGAACACATGGACACAGGAAGGGGAGCACTACACGCTGGGGTCCGTTGGGGGGAAATGGGGGAGGGACGGGGGGGTGGGGAGGTGGGAAGAGATAGCATGGGGAGAAATGACAGATACAGGTGAGGGGACGGAAGGCAGCAAACCACACTGCCATGCGTGTACCTATGCAACAATCTTGCATGTTCTTCACATGTACCCTAAAACCTAAAATGCAATTTAAAAAAAAAAAAAACTCAGCTACACAAGAAAAAAAAAAAAACCTGTGTGTCGAAGAGTTCCCTAGAGATTTGTGTAGATGACTGCCTACCATCTTCCTAACCTTCAGAATGACTGATGGACTTTTCCCCTTTCCTTAATAGCCAGAAGAACCTGATTTTTATTTACAGTGATGAAAACATACGCCCAAACAGGGCAGTTTTCATCTATGGACAATTCTCAACTATGCTGTGGATTTTCTATAACCTAGTTTCAATTCTATAAAGGTCTCTACTAATGCCTTATAAATTTCAGGCTCACTTTGCCTCATGAGTCAGTGACCACTCACCCACTACATTTAGTACCAGATTCAGCAAACTCTAAAGGGAGATAAATCAGCAGAAAAAATCATGCTGCACACAAAAGATAAGAAGAAATGTTTTGGGGAGTATCAACGTCACTATTTTCCAATAAAACAATACCTAGAGGCATTTTAATGTTTTCTGAAACTTCTACTTGTGTCTCAAAGAAATGGGTTCAGCCATTTTGAAAGCATTCTACAATTAATTACTTAATTCATAAATTACTCAAGAGAAATCTCTTCTTTTCCCATCTGATAGCCACCTTTAAGTCATTTCATAAGTCATTAGCAACACTATGGGTCAATGGGAAAGAAACAGAAGGAAGATACTGGCCAGTTCAATGTGTTGCTTAGTGGAGCTCTGATAGGATTCTGGTAAATGCAAGACTAGAGAAGAAAACAGACTAAAATAAGATTTTCCAGCGTTCTACCTTGGAATTTCAATTATTTACGTGCTCCTTGGCTTCTACCACTACGAAGAATCAAAAGCCAGCCAATATGAAGGCAGCTATGAAAATAAGGTACATTTTCAGAGAACAAAAGAAATCAGAATGGAACTAAAGGAAACGATGAATGAGCCCATTTTTTCAAATCTAGAAATTGTAGTGAAAGAAATTTAATTTGCTTTGACCTCTTATAACACTAAATACTTGTACCACCAATTTTGCACTTAGCATCCTGACTCACGCCATTATCATTGTTAGTAACAACAATAGTAACAGGTATTAACTGATCTTTTACTAAGTTCTAGGCTATAACAATGTTTCCAATCCTTTCCACAACCTCCAAGATAAATACTATCATTCCCATTTTACTGAGAAGAAAACCAAGGTTCACAGGTAAATAACCTGCTCAGGACCACAAAGTCTGCTGGATCAGTAAGGGTCAAACCCAAGACCAGCTGACCCCAAACCCATTCCACGCAGTTTTCTCAACATCAGACAGAATTATTTACAGGTCTCACTCTCTTTCTTAGCGAGACTGTAAACATCGACTGGACAGTGGAAGTGGAATTTCTAGTGGGACAAGACCTGGAATTTCCATATTTTTATATCACTAATTTCCAGTGGAGTACTTAGTGACTACTATTGATTGGATCTCCATTGTATCAGGAGACTTTTGTTTGTTTTCAGGTCATTTTTTCTTTCCATAGAAGGGCTAGTCGCAGCAATGCAGTTACCGTGGGGAGAGATAGTAATGTTTTTGCTACCAACAGTATAGGCTGGGTCAGCTAACACAGTATTTAAAAAAATGTCTTGCAACCCTGTTTTACCACTTACAAATGGGTGGTATACATACAAACCTATCCTAGGGAGCCCTATGAACCAGAAATCTTTGAGGCAAATAGTGGTTACTTACAGGTCACCAATGGGAGCAGACACAGGAGTGTAAACTGTATCATCCCAAGTGGTTACTGAGTTTCACTGCCAATTTGATGACTGTGGTCAGGGTGTCTTGTTCCAATCTAAAGACAGATTTACTGGTAAAAGAGGCACTGTAACCTGTCACTACAAAGGGTAGTTCAATCCCACCAGCTTGAAAGGCAGGGGTCACTTTGAGCCTCTTTTATAGAATAAAGGAAAATGCTAACCTATCAGGATATCTAATGTCAAAAGAAAAACAGTGTAGCTCCTTGCTGGATTACTCTGCCTCAATGATTTAGAACAAGTGAGTGGCTCTAAAGAAAAAATTGAAATTGTGTCTTGGCTTATGAAAAATTACTAAAAATTATTTGAATATCCCTGTTAATCCATTCAGTGGTACTTAATCAGCACACGACAAAGACTTCAGCACAAATGCTGCTATCTTCTGAGGCAGCCGCAGCTTGCACAAGGGTCAAAACTGAACTCAGTGAAATGTAAATTTACCCTTTCTTTCCAAAGGAAGATGTATTTGACTCACTGATATGTGAAATGTGAGCTGTTTCTCACAAACTACACATATAATCTTAAAAAACTTTTGGAAACCATCCAACAGATTAAATGAGCCACTCTGGAAATACTTTCTTCCAAAAATTGTTAAAAATGATAAACACACAATCAGTCAATTTGGACAATATTATATACCCCTCCAATATTATTCAAGAAACAAATAGAGATGGAAAAGTCTCAAAGTCCTCAAGTCTCAAAATTTTATAGTGCCTTTTGGGCTTGATTTTTAGCAGACAAAGGAGCAAACTCTCCCTTTTTAGTGGACAAATGATTGTGCTTCAGCCTAGAGCTCTCATGTCTTGCTCTAGCCACATCAACAGATTCCTAAGTGACCTTGGCTAAAGCACTTAACCTTCCTGCATTTTAGTGTGGCCAACTGTGAAATAAGAAAGATAATGACAACAAAAATAATGCACCTACATACCTCACTGAAGTGTTTTATGAATTAATCATATTGAGCTTTGAAAGTGGTTTTATGCTTTAAAAGCATTTGATAACAGTTAGCAAATTCCCACATTAGTGTACTACATATGGTCCATAGGATTACGTCAGAGACTTTGCATGATACAGTGCATTCAGGTTACTTTGTGCACAAGACTTTAGGTGACATTAAAAGAAATATATGTTCTCTAATTGCTTTCACTATTTACCCCAGAGAGGAACAAGAAAGTTAGTTTAAAAAATTGCATCCATCCATTGCTATGGTCTGAATGTTGATGCCCCACCCCCCAAAATGTATATGTTGAAACCCAACACCCAATGGAATGGTATTAAGAAGTGGGGCCTATGGGAGATGATTAGGTCATAAGGGCCCCACCTTCATGAATGGGATTAATGCCCTTATACTAGAGACTCCAGGGAGCATATTGCCCACATGCAAAGGAACAGCGAGAAGGCATCATCTACAAGGAACTAACTTTCACCAGACACAGGCAACATCTACAAGGAACTAACCTTCGCCAGACACAGAATCTGCTGGCAACTTTATCTAGGACTTCCCAGCCTCCAAAACTGTCAGAAATAAATGTTTATTGTTTATAGCTATCCAATTTACTTTTGTTATAACAATCCAAATGGACTAAGACATCCAAGTGAGAATTATAAAAGTATCTAAGTAAAAGGACAGGCCTTGACAGTTTACCTGTGAGCTCTGAAAGTGAGTGATGGATAGCCTGTGAAGTGGGGTGACTCTCCCTTTTACTCCAGCAGTCTGTTCCTTTCCAGTCCTGCCCTTTACAAGGGCCTCCTCCCTTACTCTCCACTGAATCACATGCTTCTCTCCTATCAAAGATGTAATTTTTTTTTTTTTTTTTGAGACAGAATTTCACTCTTGTTGCCCAGGCTGGAGTACAATGGTGTGATCTCAGCTCACTGCAATCTCTGCCTCCCTGGTTCAAGCGATTCTCCTGACTCAGCCTCCTGAGTAGCTGGGATTACAGGCACACGCCACCATGCCCAGCTAATTTTATATTTTTAGTAGAGACCAGGTTTTTCCATGTTGGTCAGGCTGGTCTTGAACTCCCGACCTCAGGTGATCCACCTGTCTTGGCCTCCCAAAATGCTGGGATTACAGGCATGAGCCACCATGGCTAGCCTCAAATACAACTTTTAAGGCAGACTTTTCTGATTAGACACACTCTCCTCAGCACATGAAGAAATTCTAACTACCAGATGAAACTGCAATTGTGTTTAATTGGATCATGTAATATATAATTATTAACTATAATGTACTTTATAATGAGTGCCTAGTGGCCAGGCCCAGGACTCTCCTTTCTAAAAACATGAAGCCAAGTACTGTGCTCTTCAGTTCTATTGTCACCCAATGAATGGCACTAATTAGATTGAAAACATCTTTAGATATTTACCATAGATAGCATGGGGCTTCGAAAATCAATTTATCAATGCGTCAATACCCACTGCTTGGACTCAACACACGTGACTTTGCAGATACTGCTTTAGATTCTATCTCCTTCATCATGAAGTCAGAGGGTGTGGACAGAAAAGTCCCAACGGAAAACCATCTGGTTTATGTAGCTCCTTTCCTTTGTCTATTGGCTTTCCTGCTTTACTCCACCTTGTGCATCATCTGAACAATATCGTTTAAGGACTCCCATCTCTTCTCTTTTACATAAGAAGATCTACCCAAAAAATGTTCAGTCCTGACATGTTCTTTGACACACATAGTTTTGCAGCATCTCTTTAAGTAGCTGTGTTTGATATTTACATCAAAAGGGGTGTGCAAGTCACTGAACAATGGTACGAAAACCTAAATGCTGACCACACTGGGAGGCCTAGGAACCTTGAGGAATTGTTTTGCACAGCTGATACCTTCTTCTGTTTCTCGAGCAAACGAATCTCTTTGCTGGAGCACCAACCTGGAAGTCAGGGAGCCTGGGTTCCAGTTCCAGCACTGAGCAGGATTGGGTCTTTGGAGAAGATCTATCAGCTGTCTACACCAATGCTTTTTCAAAAGCATTCATCTTGACCATCTCTCAGCTCCTTCTTAAAATATATAGTAAACAATATGACTCCATGGCTTTTCATATACATGTTCATGTTAAAGGTATATCAAAGGAATGGAGAAGTACACTGTGGGATTTTTTTTTTTTTTTTTTTGAGACCGAGTCTTGTGCTACTACCCAGGCAGGACTGCAGGGGTGTGATCTTAGCTCACTGCAACCTCTATCTCCCAGGCTCAAGGGATCCTCACCTCCGCCTTCCAAATAGCTGGAACTACAGGTATGTGCCACCACGCCCAGGTAATTTTTGTGTTTTTAGTGGAGACGGGGTTTCACCATGTTCCCCGGGCTGGTCTTGAACTCCTGAGCTCAAGTTATCCATCACCTCAGCCTCCCAAAGTGCTGGGATTACAGACATGAGCCACCTTGCCTGGCCTGGCTTTTTGAATTTGAATTTACTATACAAGTTTTGGATTTACTACACAATTTCTGAAGAGCTAAAGTTTAGACACCTATTTAAAGATCCACAAAACTAACAGTCCTCATAAACAAGAAAAGGTAACAGATGAAATTAAAAGCAAGCACCAATTTAAATCAAATCCAAACTGCTATTCTTTTGCATACAGTTGGAAACCTAGAGGCATTAAAAAAAAAAAAAAAAAAAAAAAAAAAAAAAAAAAACAGAAAAAAAAATCAGAAAAGCTCATGGAATTAAGAAGATCCTGCAGAGAAGCTCTGCTTCTCTTCTTCCTCTTCACTGATTCCAAAGCACGCAGGAATTGCTTGGATTTTAAAACACGGAATTCCAAAACACAGGAATTCCAAAATACGCAGGAATTGCAGGAATTTCTTATGCAGAAATCTCTTGGAGAGAACAGGGCCACAATACAAGTGCAAACCAAGAGGGAGAAAAGTCCTTAAAAGCCAGCTAGGGGAACAAAGCAGGGGAGATAAAAGTCATAGTCTCTAAATGGGTGCATGGATAAATCAGGCTTACCCAAAAGAGAACAGTCCTGGTTTAGCCACCAGTAAGCTCTCTCTCAGGTGCAGCAGTCTCTGTGTTAACTCTATCTCCACCCTGGAAAAATTCATGCTGGATGCAATGAGTACAGATTTGCTGGAATGTTCAGGAAAAATGTTGAGCTACAGTAAGTCAGTAGCCTCTACTGCTGGAATTACAGCTACCTCTGTGGCCATGTAATTAGCTTTACTGTGAAGCATCTGCCACAAAATTGCCACTATGACATGTGAACTGGTAACACCAACAATTAGAACAATAACGTCATAAAGTCTCAAGGAAGCTTTAATTATTCATTTAATTTGAAAAGTTAAGCTGGAGGGGACAGCTGCTAAGGATACAGCTTTTCTTTACTCATGACTACTTATTTGGCTTTGGGATTTTTCTGTTGTTAATGTCATTCTTTTGCATTTAATGAACCCTGATTTTCCTGGAAGTCCTACCAAAAAAAAAAAAAAAATCAGTATTAAATCCAAGTCCTTCCAATTATTTCAGGTATGTGGGCAAAACATTAGCTCTTTACAACAGACAACCAACTCAAACTCCACTGGAAAGAGGGCCACTCTGCTATTTAATGCACTCAAATGGTGTAATTAAAATAAAGATACTGACTGCGATGTACCTCTAAGTTTAGTCAACAGAGATTTGTGAGTCTACCTTGGCACATATAAACTACTCTAAGACTTTAGAAAAGGAGAAACGTATGTGCAAGGAGTACAATGCAAAATGTCCCTTATGAGGCAATGATGCCACATAAGGTTCACAAATTTGGAGCCATATACAAGGAGAAGGAAGGGGTAACTGATAATTGGGAATCAAAGAAGGACTCATGGCGGAGGTGACATCTGAAGTAATTCCTAGTCTGGGCTGTGAGGGAAAACAGCATTTCTGACAGCTGAGTTCGCATAAAGGATAACTCAGGGGCAAGAAAGAGCAGAGGGGGGCCAGGCGTGGTGGCCTATGCCTGTAATTCCAGCACTTTGGGAGGCCCGAGGCAGGCGGATAACTAGGTCAGGAGTTTGAGACCAGCCTGGCCAATATAGTGGAATCCCGTCTCTACTAAAAATACAAATCATTAGCTGGGCGTGGTGGCAGACACCTATAATCCCAGCTACTTGAGAGGCTGACGCAGGAGTATCCCTTGAACCCAGGAGGCGGAGGTTGCAGTGGGCCGAGATCGTGCCATTGCACTCCAGCCAGGGTGAGACTGGAAGGAAGGAAGGAAGGAAGGAGGGAGAGGGAGAGCAGAGGGAGCTTCAGAGTTGGTGAATGGCTGGAAAGCTGAAGTGGCAGAGAGAGATGTCTGGAAAGAAAGTGGAAAACAGGTTTTAGAGGGCTCTGAAGGCCTGCTCAAGAGTCTACATTTTATTTGGAAGCCAAGAGATAAACCAACTAACAGTTTTTAATTGGAAAGCCACAAATTTAACATGGTTTTTTCAAGATTATCTTTCTGATGAGGATGTGAAAGATTAAATTCAAGGGAGATACCTGGAGTTCACTTGGGAAGCCACAATGAAAGCTTAGAAAGGACTGGGTAAGGATATGAAGTGGGGATAAGGGGAAAGGAGAGAAATCTCTCCTTCTAAAGCAGGGCTGTCTAGTACAAATTTCTACAATGTGAGCCACCAGCCACATGCAGCTACTGAGCATGTGAAATATGGCTAGTTCTACAGAGAAAGTAAATTTTTAATTTTATTTAACTTTAATTAATTTTAATTTAAATAGCTACATGTGGTTAGTCACTATTGTATTGAATGTACAATGCTCAAGTAGTAAGTATGTACAGCTAAGAAGTCAAGAAAATCAGACAAAATAACATTAAAGACATTTAAACAAGAGATGACAGAAATTTGCATTACTTTTGATAGTTTCTCAAAATGTTTGGTGTGAGCCAAGTGTCTCTTAAAATACATTAAGCTGTGACCTTCTGGCAGATGGAACAGTTTTCTTTCTTCTTCCTATCTCCCTACCTCTAGTACATTGCCAAGCACTATAAATACTCAGTGAACAACTCTGAATGAATAAATGAATGAGTTAATGGATAAGTACATTGTGAATATGAAGTCTAGAACCCACCATTAAAGAATTACTGATTTCGGCAAATCTCTTCGTGGGTGAAGGTAGCAATTGTGGGTTGCCTCCATAATGTCATTCCCTGAGTGCCCCAGAAATAAAAAATCTAGAGCATATGAACTAAACAGCCTGAATGATTAGCATTCACTTTCTTAGTGAAATGGATAATGCTATTTTTGTTCAAGAGCATTAAAACAGCTAAAAGAATGTACATGAATGCTGGAACCTTAGCATCATCATACATTTATAGTTAAATGCTTTTAGATATCAGTTTTCTGATTATAAAAGGAATACATGTTTCTTGTAGAGACTTTGGAATGTATTCAAATAAAAGAGAAAATAAAAATTACCTACAGTTTTTAAATCAAAGACATTCAATGTTGTTATGTTTCTTTATGCCTTTTTTGTGTATAATATACATATTTTTCCCAAAAAAGGTAAATGTTTATATTATAATCAATGTCAGTATTCTTTTAAAACAATTTTAATAGCTGTATAATGTTCCATCATGTGACTATGCCCTAATTTATATAACTATAACCCTACTGTTGGTCATTTAGGTTCATGCCAATATTCTAGAATGCCATTTGGCAATTTATATTAAGAAAAATTAAAATACTTATTGCATTGACCTAGGATCTCCAGTGTTAGAAATACATTGTAAGAAAATAGGCCAGACACAGTGGCTCACGCCTGTAATCCCAGCACTTTGGGAGGCCAAGGTGGGTGGATCACCTGAGATTAGGAGTTTGAGATAGCCTGGTCAACATGGTGAAACCCTGTTTCTACTAAAAATATAAAAATTAGTTAGGCATGGTGGCGGGTGCCTATAATCCCAGTTACTTGGGAGGCTGAGGCAGGAGAATCACCTGAACCTGGGAGGCAGAGGTTGCAGTGAGCCAAGATTGTACCACTGCACTCTAGCCTGCGCAAAAGAGTAAGACTCTGTCACAGAAGAAAAAAAAAAAAAAAAAGGAAAAGAAGGAAAGGGAAGGAAGGAAGGTAGGACAGAAAGAAAAGAGAAGAAAAGAATCCTCAATGAGCATCAAAGCGTTACTTATTTAGAGTAAGACTGCTAAAGGGCTTTTACATCAAATAATGAAGTAATCATAAATTATGTCAAATGAATTTTATAACACTTGTAAAGGTTGTTTATGAAAAAATTGAAATGAGATAGGAAATACTTATAAAACAAAAACACACAGAACCAAGTGACACAGATAGAATAATCACCACTTTTTAAGACAAAACCAAAACCTGTGCATAGAGAGAGAACAAAAGCCTAGGGATGGCAAAATACTGGCAATGGTTGTCCTTGGCTAAGAAACTATAAAGTAATTTTATCTGCTTCCACCCCCATGTATGAAAATCTCTATACTAGACACAATTTTCTGCAGTGAATCAAGAGTGTCCTGGTTAAGAATACAGGGTGCTCTGACCCTATCATCAATGTCCTCGGGAAAGACATCAGGGCTCATGGTGATATCTAAGACCTTCTCTCTTATTGGTTAGGACACTGTGAGACAAGTTTCTCTCTATTTTTATATAGAAAAGCAAACCAGCATGATTTCTAAGCAAAGAAACACTTCACAGGAAGTGTGCACACTGCATGTTTTCATTCCGCTTTTTAGAAGGTGCAAGGTGACCTACCTTTAAACCTCAGACAATAGTTAAAGAATGCTAATCTCACCAGCTCCCCACTAGAAACAAAAAATCATTACATTTCCATGTCAGTCTCTGGCCTCATGTAGGGGAATCTGCCAAGGGCACCCCACCATGCCATTCAAATGTCCTGGACAGGTGTTGTTCAACAGCCACGACCACTGTGCGGAGGTAACTGACCCTGTGAAAAGGCAGGAAGCACTGTGAAAGCACACTGGCCTCAGATGCCATCATTCCATGTGCAGGATGATTGCTAGTCACAGCTCTTCGTGCTGCCCACATGGAAGGCACTGTGCTAAGCAGTTCATGGCATTTTTTACCATTCAGTTCCCCCTGTGGTAGATGGGGAAATAATCATTAAGGACTTGTTAATAACCCCATTTCACACATGGGACAATTGAAGTATGTCGAAGGTAAGTGGTCTGAGGTCCCTAACTTAAGGAGCATCAGAGATGGGATTCCACCTTCACATCCTGACTGGGTATCCACCCTGACTCCTGGCCACCATGCTCATAAACTCTGCTCTGAATATTATTTACAAAATCAGTTGGAGTTGATATACTTATTTTATATGAACAGTTTCTAGCTAATGTGCAAAATAATCCTAATCATGTCAAAGGCAAAGGAAAATAAATCACAGAAACCCCTTTCTATAGCTACAGCTCACAAAACTATAGCTTCACTAGGGTATTTAATTGGAATTAGGCTCTATAGTCATTGATTTAATTGGAATCAAATGTGCCACACTTACTGTACTGACATAGTCGCAAGAGAACAGAATTGTGCTGTGCCAAAATAAATGTTTCTCTGACTAAGATTATAGCCTTTCCTTTTCAAATTAATTCATTCAGAATTTTTCATTTATATTAACAGGTTGCTTATACTACTGACCACATGAGCCGGCAGCAGGAAAGTCATCTATGCAATTGTGAGCTGTCTATGCCGCCCCACCACTGCATACGTCACTCTTGGCGTGTAGTTAGAACATGAAATTGCTGCACCCCACTGTCCTACCTCACTTTCTCCTGGCTCACCACATTCCTATCTGTAGGTAGAAGGTAGCAAGTGGAAAACAAGTAAACTTGATCAACTTCCAGGCTTAGGAAAACAGATGTGGACCTAACAGAGAAAAGATTATTTTCCATGTACATTTGCTGTGTATTGCTTTGAGACCTTGTATCATATTTTATGAACATGAAAAGATGTCTCAAATTAATGAATCTACTCAGATTTCAGGGCACTGGTCTTTCAGAACCTCTTTATTAGGCTATATTTGCAGTTTACAGCCTCTCTCACGCTGACCAGTTGATTTCATTTAATAGGATTCAGAGGCTCTGGTCAATCATGGATGGAATTATAATTCACTTTATGGCAATAATACCTTTCATTTGTATTGTATGTTGCTGTTCTCAAATCATTCGTCGAGTGCTCACAATATTTCCATTACAGGCATCAAAAGAAATCATGCCCAGTGTAGAGGCTAGCAGTGAAAAGGCACGTTGTGGTACCACATGGAGAAACTCAGTTGCTCCATCTGGATGTCCTTCCTTTCAACAACCATACTAGACTTCTATTTTGTAAGTATATGATCATTGAATAACTGAAACATTAGAGATTCCTAGATTGTATCATTATCTCCCAAAACTGCTGTAGTAAATCAATATTTACAATAAGCTTATTAAGTGTCAGACACCAACATTGAAGATGGGGATATGAACAACTCGGGATGCAACTCAATGATTTTTTTTTTCTTTTTTGTAATTCACCAGATTATCCTGCTGCATGGCCAGGTTGGGACCAGTAGTACTGTAGAAAGAGTCCACGCTTCAGAAATTCAACAGCCTGGGTTTAAATCTGGCTCAACTGCTAGCCAGCTAGATGACCAAGGAAGTCATTATATCTCTCTGAGATTCAGTTTGGCAAGAGTCAAGAGAAACATGGGTAAAATAAAATAGTGAATACAAAGAGTTTGGGACCTGGCAGGTATTTAGTCAATGGTAAGTCAATGAAAGGGAGATTAGAGAAGAAGAAAGAAAAAAGACAGTTCAGCCGACTTGATCTCTTGCATCTTAGTCTGTTTGGGCTGCTGTGTCTAAATACCATACGCTGAGTAACTTACAAACAACAGAAACTTATTATGACAATTCCAGAGGCTGGGAAGTCCAACACCAAGGTGGACTTGGTATGTAGTGAGAACCTCTCTTCTTTCTGTGTCCTCACAAGATGGAAGGGGTAAGGCAGCTTTCAGAGGCCTCTTTGATGAGGGAACCAATCCCATTCATAAGGGCTCAACCCTCGTGACCTAATCACCTCTTAAAGGCCCCATCTCCAAATATCAACACCTTGGAAGTAGAATTTCAATATATGAATAGAGAGGGGCACAAACATTCAGACCTAGTTTTATAAAACACGATATAACAAGACCCTAAAGAAGGCTCTTTCAAAACTCAGCACTTACTTTAAAAATGCAGGCATGCAATGACATTTATACTTCCCCAACGCAGAGGCCAGGTGTCTGAGTGTCAAAGAAAGACATCCTTTCTGGAGAAAACAGGCTGGATAATTCATCGGTAGAGAGCTACAGAAAAGAGCATGTAGCTTCATGAATGGCTAGACCAAAAATAGTCACCACAGGAAGGCAGGCAATCTGTTATTAGTGAAAAGGCTAATTACATCTCATTTTAGAGGATTTTGCTCTACTGGACACCACAGGGATCCAGGGGTTGCAGGTGCCAGAGGCATTTCCAATGACCAACTGGGAGTGAAGTGCTGTCATAATTCTCCACGATACCCAGGGGTTTATCTCAGTCCCTAGGAGAGATGACCACAGTATTGGCCGCATCTCTGATGTGCAGGCTGCAGGTGGCTCCATGAAACCTCTGTACTAAAATCACAACACTCTGCAATCAAAAATGCAGAAGGCTATCCCAGATCTAACTGCTGGCTATAAATTGTGGAGCCAGAAAAATAAAATTGAACTATTACCTTCAGTAAGGAGTATAGATTCAGCTATAGATCACTTTGCTCATCATCTTGAGCAAGTAAACTACACTCAAAATCTACTGATGGGCTTTAAGCCAAGCCCCACTTATTACAGTCTCCACAAGAGGCAGTCTGATGGCATGATGTCAGGTTTTATGGTAATGCTTAGCAAAAGTGGGTAAAAAATCAGGTTATCACAAAGCCACAAAGGCTGTAGTTACTGGTATTGACTTTGAATACTATGAGGGAAAGGTCAAGGTAAGAGAGGTATGAAAGAGCTGATTTTATTCTCAATACATGAGCTCCAATTTTACTGTCTTTGCCATAATTAAGGGAGAGAAATGCTGAGAGAATGCTCCTGTTTATAGGGGACTACCAAATTCCCACTAGGAATTTCGTGTCATCTCTAGTGCCACCCTCATGCTACAGAGGCACCTGGAGGAAGCTCCTTAGAACAAAGTGTGCCTTTTTAAAAACACTTGGGTAACATTTACTAGCACAATTTATTTCTCTCTAGCAGTTAGATTTTTCTCTTTTCATTTTGTATAGCTATAGGTAAAATTAATTTGGACCTAATGAACTGGTAATATGTGTGTAGGATTAAAAACTGATAAGCCTTCTGCTTTGATTACATATTTAATCTTCTGGGTTTCTGACAGCAATTCCAAAGATATGGGGAGGAGCGCACAGCTGTTTAACTTAGGGTTTATTTTCTCCTCTCTCTTTATGGTGTTGAGAGTGCCAGAGATGACAGTAATAGCATTATCTGATTTGATTTCAGTAGCAATCTTTTTAATTTAATAACTCTGATGTCAGCTTCCCTGTCAAGTTGCCAAGTTCAATTCCCACTTCTACACGATTAATACTCTAATGAAGACACTGATTTCAGTGCTAGTATACACTTGCAAAGCTTTGCTCCTCTTAGCTACAACTGAAGTCTGTGCAGTGAACTATGATAAATCAACCCCACCTAGAGTCCCTATCAGCTATGAGATTAAAAACCACCGAACGTTTCCATTTTGCTCTAAAACTTTATTACCACATGGCATACTTAACATTTTAGTATCTCTTTAATTTCCAAGTATTTTACTCTGCTTCTGGTGATTATTCCCAAACCACTCCACAAAGGTAAGGGGTCCGGTTTCTAATTAAACCTCCAGAGAACAAATGACTTTCCCAAGATCAGCCTTACCCAATGCCCAACTCAGAATCAACTGAAAACCTTTTTTGTTTCCTGGTTGGCTGTTCCATTAAAGGAAGGAGCATTTCCCAAGCACCTACTCTGTAGACGGTTGTACTAAACCTGGCTGACACAAGTTAATCACATCTTATTTGTTAAAGTACTTTAAATGACGTACACGTTTTCTATCTACACATAGAACAGTAGGGGGTATCAGGATACCTTTTAATTCTAAAAGGCATATTGGTTGCTTTTTCTCCTTGAGGTTTATTTAATACAAAGTTTAAAATCGGGGAGAAAAGATCAATCAGTAGAGACTGAAAGTCTGAAAAATTCAAGTATGCAGCTGTGGTTGGGAAGTCCAAAACACAGCCCAGTTCTCAAAGCTTGCAGCTACATTAGTAAGAGATACAGAAGCCCCCAAATATCTAATTTAACAAAGGTAACAAAGCTGGCACTGCCAGCTCTCTGTGCCAACCATTCGAGGATAAAGAGTGCAAGGAGTGAAGTCTGTAGTTCCACATCTCTGTCCACAGAGATGAACTGTGCCTCCTGGATCTCCCACCAGCCACTACAAAATCCTCCCATGGTGATATTGTGAGGCTTTGCCTTTTCCTCAAACTTCTTTTTCTTTTTTTAGATGGATTCTTGCTCTGCCAGGCTAGAGGGCGGTGGCACAATCTCTGCTCACTGCAACCTCCACCTCCCAGGTTCAAGCGATTCTCCTGCCTCAGCCTCTTGAGTAGCTGGCATTACAGGAGTGCACCACCACATCCTGCTAATTTTTTTTGTACTTTTGTAGTGACAGGGTCTCATCACGTTGACTAGGCTGGTCTCCAACTCCTGACCTCAGGTGATCCACCCACCTACGCCTTCCAAAGTGCTAAGATTACAGATGTGCACCACCATGCCCAGCCTGACTTTTCCCCTAACTTCTTAACCTCATGGTGACTACTAAGAGAACCAACCAATCTTTTTTCTATACCCAAGGCATGACAATGAGCTGCTTTTCTTTTATTGCCCTTTTAGAAGTCACACTGATTACGTTTACAGTAATGGTCAAAATGTGTTCTCTTGGGTTTTACAGGAATGATTCCAAGCCAGGCCTTCATCAGTTTGCACCTGGATCACAGCAGCAGCCTCCTTGCTGGTCTTCTTCCCTCAGTCCTCTCCTCCCTTCACCATCCCTAGAGAGAAGTTCTGCATCCCAGGCATCCTCAGCACCTCTTTTCAGATAACCACATTCCTGTTTAAGGTGGAACCAGCCCATGCCCACTCTCAGTCCATGGGGTCCAGCTGCAGATGGCTGTATGCACCACCCTTTCAGAAGAGACGTGAACCTGGTCTAGCCTATCTGAAACCAGATGCTCAATTCTAGGACACTACCTGGGTTCTGTGAATTCGATGTAGACCTAGAGCTTCTGGCCATCAGCTTAGTGCAGTAGAATGGCACCTCCCTGAGAAAGGAGCTGGCACAGAGATGGCAAGAAGAGATCCAGAAGTCATGACTTTGCTGGAGCCCCTGGATCCAGCAGGCCAAAAGCCAGGTTATCTTTGGTCTTCAGAAATTTGAGCCAATAAATTCTTTTTTGATTCAGCTATTTTGAATTGGGATTTTGTCATGTGCAGCTGAAACAGTCATGGCTGACATAATCACATACGTGGATGACATGACACTCTTGCTTGAGAACTCTTCTGTTGCGCTTCTTTGTCCGGGATTCTAGAAAGCTTCCTGTAAAATCCAAATGAGTTCATTCTTTTTTCTCCAAACTCCTCTCTCTTACCAGTTGGGTCCTTTTTACCTGCAGATAAGTGAGTTTCTCTCTGTCTTGACCCTCCAGGTCCTGCCTCAGTGTTTCTTCAAACCCCTCATCATCTCACTTTCTAAGTAGAAGCCCTTTGCATTTTGCTTTTTTTATTTTGTTGTTTTGTTTTTGTTTTTTTTTGAAATGGGGTCTTTCTCTGTTGCCCAGGCTGGAGTGCAGTGGTGCAAAGGGCTTCAACCTTGGGGACTCAAGTGATCCTCACACTTCAGCCTCCAAAGTAGCTGGGACTACAGGTGCATGCCACCATGCCTGGCTAATGTTTTGTTTTGTTTAGAGACGCGGTCTCACTATATGGGCCAGGCTGCTCTCAAACTCCTGGGCTTAAGCAATCATCCCACCTCCCAAACTCCCAAAGTGCTGGCGTTATAGGCATAAGCCACCGTTCCTGGCCCCCATCCCAATTCTTCATTCTACTTCCGTCAGCCTTAGCTCATTTCCTGTAGTCCTTATTATGCACCTGCTGATAGACTAACAAAGATGTCATTCCCTCAATTAAATTATAAATTTCTTAAGAAAAGGCACATGAATTGAATATTAAATGTTCTCAAACCTTTTAAAACCTATACCACGTCTCTTGATAAGTATAAAAATTTGACTCATCTTTTAATTTAAAAATAAATTAAGTATTCTGACCAAAAGCAAACCCAATATTTCATAGTATTAAACCTAAATTAATCTTGGATAAGAAATTTGGATTGTGTCTCCCAAACCAGTGATTCTTAGACTTGAGTGAGCATCAAAATCACCTGGAAAACAGGAAAACACAGATTGCTGGGCTCTACCTCCACAAGTTGTTTTTCAGTAAGTCTGGGATGAGGCGTGACAATGTGGATTTCTCACACATTCCCAAGTGATGTTGACACTCTCCTTTGGGGATCGCTGCCCTGTAGTCTCACCCTTTCCTCCCTCTATCTTAGTTGTTGAGAAGAGCATGGGCACCTTTGAGGTCTAGATCCAGAAGCCCACTTTGGAGGCACCTGATCAGTTCTATTATTCCAGGTGGTGGTGTATTTCCTGGTAGCAACAGGAAGCTAATGTTTAAAGCTGGACTCGTAAGCAGGCCTGATTCCCAGTCCAGAGTTCTTTGAACTCTGCCATAATACCTCCCATGCGGATACACCGTTCGGTATAATGCCAGCCTCTCATGTTATCCTTTCTTGTATCTTATTCTATTACTCTACTCTACAATGTTTGAATTATCTTTCTCTAAACAGTCCAGAATTTTTCCTTTATATCACAGAATGTATTTTTTCCTTCTGCCTCCCTAATTCAATTAAAATTCAATGTTTAGACAGCCTGTGCTTTAAAAGAAATTAGACAATGGGTTTAAAACTCACCCTGTTTCCTTTCGCCCTAACAATTATTTACAATTTTCCTACAAAACATACTAAGGCTTCCCCCAGGCTCTATCTATGGGATTCTCAACTTTACTGGCACTGTTGAGGATGGTTATTTGTGGCATTTCACAAAAAAAAAAAAAAAAAAAAAAAAAAAAAAAAAAAGAAGAGGTTGAGGCTGGATGAAGGATCGAGAAACAAGATTCATGAGGTGAAATGTTTTCTCTCCATTTACCCCATGGAGAGGGCAAGCTGGAACCCCTGCTCTTCGTGTGATCATGGAGTTTCTGAAGAGGCATCAACCATATGTTCAAAAGCTTGACAAGAGGCTGGCCCAGAGCAAACCAGGGCAGAGAAGCATGATGCTAAGAAAAAGAAGAGCCAAGAGTCAAGCAATTAACATTTTTTCCATGCTTCACTATAATTAGCCAGATCAAAGGGGACCTGGGCTCACAGATTTCACCAGGCCACATGACTCTTGTCGGACAGTGAGCCAAGGGCCCAGGAGGTCTGCAGTGCAACTAATTGTTCACAGGCAGAACTCTGTTTTCTTGTAAATCACTCTCTGTGGATCCCTTATCACTTGTTCTGATTCTGAAGTGCACTCTTGAGAAAATCCCCAGGCCCCACATGGCTCCCATTCACAGTGTTTGCTGTGTGTGTCACCGATGGTGCACAAACACCTCAGAACACCTCAAAACACCTCAACACTTCCTTACCAGGAAGGCTCTGAGGCTGGAGGTTAAGTAGCCTGGCCAATGCCTGACTGCTAGGAAGTGGCAGGAACTGAACTCAGATACAAGAGTCATCTCAGCAGCATATTAAAAATACACATTTCGGCCAGGCACAGTGGCTCACACCTCTAATTGCAGCACTTTGAGAGTCCAAGGTGGCAGGATTGCTTGAGCCCAGGAGTTCAAGACCAGCCTAGGAAACATAGTGAGACTCTGTCGCTACAAAAAAAAAAAAAAAAAAAAAAAAAGAAAAAAAAAAAATAGGTGCGGTGCTGTGCCTGTGGTTCCAGGTACTCAGGAGGCTGAGGTGGGTGAATCACTTGAGCCCAGGAGGCTGAGGCTGCAGGAAGCCATGATTTTGCCACTGCACTCCAGTCAGAACAAGACCTTGTCTCTAAAAACACCCTCACACACATACATTTTGATCTAGTAAGTCCAGGGTAAGGGTGAGGCTGGAACACAGGATCTATAAAAAGCCGTAAGTGATTCTTATTTTCCCTCAGGTTTGGTAAATCAGTTTAAAAAGTTAAAAGACCATGTGTGAAACTTTCTATTTACTCCCAGCATGCTAAACATAGAAACTTCATTTCATGAGAGTTTTACAGATTTGTTAACATGACAGTCTCTTCTAGTCTTTCTTCAGATACCCAGAGTAATAAATACATTTTCTTTTTTAAATTTTTCTTATTTATTATTGTTGTTTCTAATTATTTATTTATTTTGGAGACAAGGTCTTGCTCTGCCACCCAGGTTGGGGCGCAGTGGTGTGATCACAGCTTATGGCAGCCTCAAACTACTAGGCTCATGCAGTTCTCCCACCTGGGCCTCCCAAAGTGCTGAGATTACAGCCACAAGCTACCACACCTGGCCAGTAAATACATTTTCTATTATATTCTATACATATAAGAGTCCAATGCCCAGAACTCTGGGTGGTTCCAAGCTGTACTCAGCAGAACAGCCAGAATGTTTATGATAGCTTATAAATGCTACCTGACCTGGCACCCTCACCCCTTGACCACATCACTGCCTCACTCATTTCTCACAGATGCACTAGTCTCCCAGCCATTCTACAAACATTCTAGGAATTCCCAGCTTTGTGCCTTGGCACTGACTGTTCCCTCTGCCTCTAACACTTTTCTTCCAGATATCCACATGTCCAACTCTCTTACCTCCTGTCTCTGATCAAACAGTAGCTCAATAAGGCCTACCCTGACCATTTTATTAATATCTAAAATTGCAACCATCCCATCCACACACTACGGTAACTCCCAATCCCATTCTGCCACTTTGTTTCTTTTTGCCATAGCACAATCAGCTTCTAACATACCACATAATTTACTTATTTTATTTTATTTTTTTTGAGACAGAGTTTCACCCTTGCTTCCCGGGCTGGAGCGCAATGGCACGATCTCAGCTCACCGCAACCTCCACCTCCTGGGTTCAAGCGATTCTCCTGCCTCAGCCTCCCAAGTAGCTGGGATCACAGGCATGTAACACCATGTACAGCTAATTTTGTATTTTTAGTAGGTATGGGGTTTATCCACGTTAGTCTGGCTGGTCTCGAACCCCCAACCTCAGGTGATTTGCTTACCTCAGCCTCCCAAAGTGCTGGGATTACAGGCGTGAGCCACTGTGCCTGGCAATTTACTTATTATGCTAATTATTATTTACCTTTCCTACTACAGAGTAAGCCCCATGAAACCAAGGATCTGTGTCGGTCTACTGATGTATCCAAGCACCTAGAACAGGGCTTGGTATGCAGTAGATGCTCAATGTATGTTGAATTACTAAATATAATTGAAAGAAATTTTACACAATACTTAACCTTACTATATGAGTGTACTCTGATAGGCACCCCCCCACCCCAGTTTGAAAAGCAGACACATTTGCCAGTAACTTGCTGAAGACCTATTTAGGTCCCAGATCAATTTCTCAGAATATGCCTTTCAACAAGTCAAATGCAAAAAGCCTCCTCCAAAAGTTCTTGAAGAGACTATCATTTATACATGATGACAGACTATGTGTAAATAAGAAAGATAACACGGTAAAAGTAGAAGTTTTGGGATATCATGGCTTTGGCAAAATGCTAGTTTTGATGTTTAATGGTAAAAACTGCTTTTGCACCAACCTAAATAATAAATATATGACTGCAGTGAGGCAAGGTGTCAGTGAGTCACCAGGAGGGTCACTAACATTTTTCAAACTATATTAATGTAGCTATAGCACAGAATAATGTTTTAAAGCATATAGTTTAATCGCAATGTTTTACGAATTTTCCTTTCAAAACTGTTAAATGGGAAGGACTGGTATTTTTTCCAATAAAAAGTCAAGATGAATAAGATGAGTAGATCCAATATGATCATTAATGGGCAAATATTTGTAGTTATATCTTATGGGATCTTAAATTGTATCTCTTTAATCTTAATTGGACTTCATGTTTCAGAATTTCAACTGTAAGCCTTTCCTTGCTGAATTAGCTTACTAGAGCTTACATACAAAGTATCACACACCAGGTGGCTTAAACAACGAAGATTATTTTCTCACAGTTCCGGAGGTTGGAAGTCCAAGATCAAAATGCTGGCAGGTTTGATTTCTCTGGAGGCCTCTCTCCCTGGCTGACGTTGCAGATGGCCCCCTTCTTGCTCGCACTCACGTGGTCCTTCACTCTGTACTTGACTGCATGCTACTCTCCTCTTCTTCTAAGGACACCAGTTATGTTGGATTAAGACCCTCTCTAATGACTTCATTTTAACTTAATAAACTTTTTAAAGGCTATCTGCAGATACAGTCACATTCTGAGGTACTGAAGGTTAGTACCGTCACACATGAATCTGGGGAGGAAACTTCACACTCCTAATTCTAGTACTTATGCTCAGGAATAAGCATATTCCCCTGCATCTTTACCTGCTGTCATATACGCTACCAAAACCTCAGAGGAAATTGCATAATCTCATTTTCAATGTACATTACCTTCCTGAAAAGAATAAAACTGACTTGGCTCATTATATAAATGAATGAATTAAAACTAATTTAGCCACAACTACAACTTCTAGTTTTTTCCATCAACGAGGAAAGATGAAAGGACTTGTATGCTCCCCAAAGCTTAGACTTCTTTCCTAGATCTTTCATTTTAGATTCATTTACATAAACATACCGTTTTCTCCTAAGCATTCTTCTCTGGGAATTGATACAAATGAGAAAGAAAAAGGAAGGGAGGACCAGTCAACCATTCCAAGAGGAAACGTGAGGTAAAGCAAATGGTTTAACATCAACCAGGTAGGGATGTTATCAGCATCAAAACATCCTAGGAATCACTGCTATTTCCACATTCTAGAGAGTGGAATCAGAGTAGAAGACAGTTGTCAGTAGAATCTCAGTGGAACTCAGAACTGGTTCCATAAACGGTGTCGGGAATCTGTCAACTCAAACCTTCACTGAAGGCCTACTATGCATAACGAATTGTGCAAGACTCCAGAGGAGGTTTAGTGAGAAACTACTGAAATGAGGATCTATTACTTGACAGAGGAAAAGAGAAGTTCAGTGGATATATGAGAACTGTCTGAAAAATAAAACAAACCAACAGAAAACACATGAAGGGTTTCCCGGCAGAAACAGATTTGATTTATCCTCAGAGATTCCAGAAGGCAGAGTTCAATCAACTAATTCAAAACCTGAGAGGCTGATTTTAGCTAAAAGAAGAATGAATTTTCTGACATAACTGTACAGTAACAGTGATGTGGTGAGTTTCTTCTCACTGAATGTGTCAAACAAGGTTTGAGGGTGCTGTGGAGGGATTCACAGGTGAGAAGGGGTGACATTCTTGGTTCCTTCTAAAGCTGAGAAACTTCATTAGGTCTGTACCCACTACAGGTTTCCAGTGATACAGTGAAGGGTAATATCCAGTTTTATACATTTCTAAATGACATTCTGTCTATATTACAAATAAAAATACTATCATCTACACAGTCTGGATTACCTTACTGTCACAGAAGAGTTATCAATAATTTCTCAGTCCTCATCAGATTTCATAAGGGATCTGTGAAACATTTCTCCTCTTAACCTCTACCACTCATCTCAGATGAAGCCTACATTCAAAATGGACCACCTTGCCATACAGGTGATCAAGCAAGACCTATCTCTTTTTACACACAAAACAGCCCCAAGTATAATATGGTTTTATTCTACACTATGATCTTTTACATTACTTCCTTGCAATCGCAGTTTCTGGGGAACAGTATGATTTCCAATATTCAACTCTGGCTTCTGTGGACTTAATATTCTGTGATCAACAGTGTGGCTAATAGAGATGACTAGGAAAACAAGAAAAGGCCATCATAAAATGTATATGTAAGAGCACCTGTGGGTCCTACTGTTATTTCCTTGGCCAGGTTCTTAACAAGGGGTGAGGATCCTCACGGTGTTCAGTGATGAATAAAAAAACCAACTCTGAGAAAGGACCTCAGAGAAAGAGTAAACATTTGTCAAAGTTGAGTTCCACTGGATTTCACGCTCTTCTGAGCAGTGGAAACCAAAATCACATAATTTTCTATCCAGCCAGGCTACGATGATGATCCACAGTGAGAAACATTTCACACTGAAGTCATTTATTTTATTTCATTTCATTTTTTGCTTGTCACCCCTAAATTAATAAGGGCCACCACCACTCAGCAGCTTAATCAACAGAGCTCCATCATTCTGTCAGCTCCTTAAGAAAGAAGCACATGAAAGCAAGCCAGGCTGGGAAAGGGTTGAATAGCAGAGAAGGAAGGAGGTGGGATAGGGAGAGAGAAAAAGGAAGGTGTGGAAAAATAATGTGAGATCTCACATATAATCTAAAGCTGAGGCAGCTATGTAATTATAAAGCTAGCTTTTCTTTCACTTGACAGCACAAGAAAAGGAGGTGAAGATAAGCTTTTAAATGAAACATGACATTCCCTTATTAAATTCTGATTTAGATTTTAAATGGCTTAGTGCTTTGAGTCTGCTTCCACACTCTGAGCTAGCAAGGAGATGTTTAATGGAAAGAAAAACGGCGAATTCTTTCGAACACTGCATGCATGTTTCTAAACAAGCTTTTATAAACATGTTTGTGCTTATAAAAGCTTTTTGTGTTATCCAAGCAATAGTTGGCCACCTTTTGGTAAACATTAAATGCATTCTAGCTTACTGGGAAAAATGCATGGTATGCCTTTTGTTTATAAATAATATGCATAATGTGTGCAATGCATTAAGAATTTATTGCCCATTTCTGCTTTGGTCCCTCTCTGTCAGGGGTAGCCCACAGAAGCTATGTGTCCTTACAAGCAGTGCTCTGTGGCCCACATGAAATTGGGCCATTGCATGCTAGGATCTATAGACCCCGGGCAAGAGGGAAGCTGCAGTGCATTTTCTGTGCTATCAGAGGTCTAGCAAGTGTGGGGTTTTGTTTTTCCCTCTCACAGAAAAGATAAACATTCTTGCTGCTTCTCTCTATATCACATCCACCTTAGCACCTCCCCCATCTCTAAGGACTGCAGACGTTTCTCCCCAAAGTATATGGGAAATGCCCCAAATTGCTGCAGTTTGCATCTGCTTGTCAAATACCACCAGTAATATTCATAATAATGCAAAATATTTCTTGAGCATTCTGCATATAGAAAAATAGTTTTACCTACAGAATCTGAGTATGTGGTAGATATTATTAACTTCATTTTATAGAAAAGAAAAGTCAGAGAGGCTATACAGTTTATCCAAAGGTACACAGCAAGTAAATGATAGACTCAAGATCTGTCTCTGATTTCAAGTCCAGGTCTTATCTTGCCTTCCTTTCTTCCTCCCTTTCTTCTCTCTCCCTCTCCCCCTCCCTTCCTACCATTTCTCTTTTCCTTCCCTTTCTTTATTCCTTCACTTTTTTCCTTCCCTCCCCTTTCTTTTCTCTCTTCTTCTCTTTAATAGTGTCATTGAGTTGTAACTTACATATTAACAAACCTGAAGTACACAATTTGATAAATTTTGATGTACACACAGTGGTAAAACCACCACCACAATTAAGGTAATATGCATATCTATTACCAGATCACATTTCCTCATGATGCTTTGTAATTTCTTCCTCCCCTATTCTATCTACACTCTCCATCCTGGAACACCATTCATCTGCTTTCTTTCACAATTGACCTGTTTGAATTTTCAAGAATTTTAGTAGTAATGGGATCACAGAGTATGTAATCTTTTTGTTTATGTTCTTTCACTCAGCATAATTATTTTAAGATTTATCCACAATGTTGCATACATCATAAATTAATTCCTTTTTACTGGTAAATAATATTCCAGTGTATGGATATACCCCAATATTGTTTATCAGTTCACCTGCTAATAGACATCATCATTTTTTCCAGTTTGGGGCTAATAGCATTCCTAGAAATACAGCAGCTATGAAAACTCATATATAACTCTTTATATGAATACATGCCCTCATTTCTCTTTTTTAGATGCCTATGAATGGACTGTCTCGGTGATACAGCATGTGTATATTTAACTCTTTAAAGAAGCTGCTAAATTGTTTTCCAAAATGGTTGTACCATTTTACATTGCCGCCAGAGGTATATGAAACTCCCAGTTGATCCATATTCTCATTTACAGTTCATATGGTTAGTCTTTTTAACTTTAGTCATTCTAGTAAGTGCTGAATGGTATCTCATGGTGGTTTTAATTTGCATTTCCTAAATGATAAATGATGAACATCCTTTCATGTGGTTATTTGCCATCCACATAATTGTCCTCCATATATTTGTCCAAAGATTTTGCCCATTTTATTGCATTGTTTTCTTATTATAAAGTTTTGAATATTTTTAAATAATTTGGATACAAGTCCTTTATTAGGTATGTGATTTACAAATAGAGTTACTCATTTTTTTTCTTTTATGGATCACACCTTTAATGTTGTATCTAAGAAATCTTAACCTAATACAAGGTTATAAATATTTCTTTTTCCTTTACTTCTAGAGGTTTTATAGTTGGGGGTTTTGATTTAGAAACATAATATGGATCAGATTAACTCTGTATATGGCTTAAGGCAGGCGTCCCCAAACTACGGCCCCCTGAGGCCATTTATCTGGCCCCCCGCCCCACTTCAGGAAGGAGCACCTCTTTCATTGGTGGTCAGTGAGAGGAGCACAGTATGTGGCGGCCCTCCAATGGTCTGAGGGACAGTGAACCGGCCCCCTGTGTAAAAAGTTTGGGGACGCCTGACTTAAGGTATGTGCAGAAGTTCCTTTTTGTATATGTATATTTTAAAATTTGATTATTTTTATTTTGCTATTTTGCTTTCCTTAAAAAAATGTTGGACTATTTTAAAGCTTTCTTCTATACCAGTATTATCAATGCTTTTTCTTTAGGAATGCCAAAATGATCAACAAAGAAGGGGCTTTAAAATAAAGATGGGGCCAGGCACGGTGGCTCATGTCTGTAATCCCAGCACTGTAGGAGGCTGAGGAGGGAGGATCCCTGGAGTCCAGGAATTTGAGACCAGCCTGAGCAATATAGCAAGACCTTGTCTGTATAAAAAATTTAAAAATTAGCCAGGCATGGTAGCATGTGCTTGTAGTCCCAGCTACTTGGGAGGCTGAGGTGGGAACATATCGCTTCAGTCAGGAAGGGTGAGGCTGCCGTGAGCCGTGATTGTTCCTCTGCACTCCAGGCTGAGTGACAGTGTGAGACCTGGTCTCAATAAAATAAAATAAAATAAAAATACTACAATTGGAATGAACCAAAGTGACAATTTACAGGTTACAAGAAATAGAATAAGCTCTAGGATAGGAACTCATGGTGCTCAAAGAGAATCCTTCAGGAAGACTGAATCCCACTCAATTGCCCATCTGCTGACAGTTACTGACTGCTCTGCAGATGGTAACAATGAGGGTAACAATAAATATGCATTGCTCTGGAGTCCTATGCAATCAACGCACTTCACTTGAGAGTAAAAACTAATTAAAGATTGCAGCACCACCCACTGAAGGTAGAGTTAAATCTGTCAAATTACAGATTCTGAGCAGCATTGGTTTATAAGAAACATTCATCGGGTGTCCTTTATCTTTATTTTTCGTCCTTAATTATAAAACCCCTTTTCACATGACACTGTTTTCCAGAAGTGTTACTTTTGCCCTGGGGCAAACTGAGGTGGCGATGTCTGTAGTAACTGCCAAGAAAGCTGTTTGTTTCTTCCCAGGTGTTGGTCACTAGAAACTGAAAGTCCAGAACTAATTTTCTCCAGTTGCTGCAGGTGTTTTACTTCTGGCTTTGTGGGGTGGGGATGGCAGATGCTGAGAAACTATAGTGTTTTACATAAGGCTGAAAGCATTCGATCTATAACCTCAGTTTTTCAACAAACATTATGTCAATCAAGACATCAAAATGCATCTTTCTAGAAAGAGAAAACACACACACAATGGAGAAACAGGTAGAAAGTCAGGAGTCACAGAAATTAGCTGAATGAGGCTGGGCACAGTGGCTTACACTTGTAATCCCAGCACTTTTAGAGGCCAAGGCGGGCAGATCATGAGACTATCCTGGCCAACGAGGTGAAACCCTGTCTCTACTGAAAATGCAAAAATTAGCTGGGTGTGGTGGCACACACCTGAAATCCCAGCTACTCAGGAGGCTGAGGCAAAAGAATCACTTGAACCCATGCGGCAGAGGTTACAGTGAGCTGAGATCGTGCCACTGAACTTCAGCCTGGTAACAGAGTGAGAGGCAAGAGAGAAAGAGAAAGAGAGAGTGAGAGAGTGAGGGAGGGAGGGAGGGAGGGAATGGAATTGGCTGAATGGAAATATTACAGAAATTGAAATTTATAAAAGTGGACAGCTTTGCTTCCTAGGTGAAAAAGTTAAATAAAACAAAAAATAATTGAAGAGAAAAACCACAGTTTGAAATACAAAATTTAAACCTGAAAGTAAAATACTGGTATTCTTAATCATTACTTTTAAAATATTTTCTTACACAGTATTTCAAATGGACAAAAAAAGTCAAGGGTGTTTAATGCAATGGCTACTTCTGTATCCACTTCCCAATTTGTCGAAACTTAACATTTTGTCAAATTTGTTTATTTCTAAAAGTAATACAATATTACATATACAATCATTTTTGGCTAAAAATTTGCAAGTGAGGATGAACTAGAAGGCATAAAAAATAACATATTTCCTCTCATTTTGGCCGACGTTAGTAATCAATCACAGCACTCTTTGTTCCTAACCTCTGTCAATTGATTAAAATTCTTCAAAACAAAACAAAAAAAAGAGATACATTCACCACCTCTGATGAATATGTAAGAGAAGTAAACAAAGGATCCAACTAAAGTCAGGGAAAAAAATTGAGCATTTTAGGCCAACTAGCTTGATTTTATGAACAAAGAATATTTAGAATATACTACTCAACCATCACAGAAGTTTTGCTTTATGAAAATAAATAACCCCAGGCCACGAATTTTCTCTTTGGAATCAATCACCAATTTAAAGTCTACTTTTCTCTGGATCAAGAGTTAGCCTGAAAAGGTATCCGCTATGTATTTGTCTGTACCTGGTGCTCCACGGTAAGATTACGCCTGTTTTTAGGTATCTGCTTCGCGGAGCAAAAACAAGTACAGAGCAGTCCTTGAGAAACGCTCTTGATAATAATCATCACACAGGCACCCTCCAGCATAGCCTCCTATTGTTCACTCAGGATTTTATAGTACCTTCTGAAAATTATACCTCTCACCCATCCCAGGAAATACCTCTGAACATTTTCTTCTTCTGACAGGCAGTTAGTTCACAAGTCTCCAAGAGACCACCTATTAACATCTAGAGTTTTCTGGTTCTGAAGTGGGATGGATGGTTAAAGTGGGCTTTTAATACTTTTTTTTTTAATTTAAAGACTTTTAAGGTATAAAGATCATGTCAAGTCTTAAACATCTGCTACTGTTTCAACAGCTTCCCAAGCCTTACCTTCTTCTTCCTGATTAAGACTGTCTTCCTGTTCGTTCTCATCTCACTGTCATTCTGCAGCTCTATGTGAAATGTTTCCTGGACTCAACACCACATAATGCCTTTCATTCCTTATTTTCAAAACCGGTCAGATATTTAAGAAATAAGACCAAATTTCTCTTCCATCATTTACAAAATGATTAGCCAGTTCTGTTCCCTTTTTCAAATTTTCTTTTGTGTAGTTGTTTTGGAAAATATTCAAGTATCCAGACAATTCTTCAATTCTAAAAGCAGATAGGACAGCTTGACCAGGCCTAGCATGTTTGGAATCTGGAAGAAGACAAGAAAAGTATCTAAGAAGAGACTCTCTCTCTGCCAGTTTTGTGCTAAGGCCCATTCCTGGCCGTTGGAGGAGTAAGATGGCAGGCTTGAAAGACATGCCCAGTCACACACGATACCATCTGCCTTCCATTCCTCTGCTATTGGCCAGTGTCATGACTGATGACCAAGCTGTCCTGGGTGTTATTAGAGAAGAACATCCTCTCCATTTGCTGCCTGTGTGTCTGTACCCTTTCCCAACTCCCATTTCCTGTCCTTTAGGAGCATCAAATGGGCATTTTCTGAATAACAGCAAATAACCTTAAAATTTTACTAACTGGACACAGTTGTGAGAGGTTTTGTCCTAGGTTAGATAGGGTCATTTGAAAGCAAATCAAATAACTTCTCATTAGGAGAACTGTTTTGACTGTTCTTTTAAAACAGTTAAAAGAGCTGCTTAACTGCATGAGAAGGGCATGACCCTTCTTATAGAATTACATGGGATTCTGACCTAAAACAATTATTTTGTTCTAATCATCAGGATGCAGTTTTCTCAGCCTTCATCTCTTATAACTCTCAATTTGTATCATCGTCTACATTCAGTCTTACTTCTGGCTTCTATTCCTATCTTATGTCTACCAGTGGCCTGCTTTATTTGAATCTCTCTCCCAAAATATTCTCTGGGAGTCTTGAAGGCTAAAACCATACAAAGAAAGTTCTGAGAGTAAAGAAATAAGTCTACATGTCCTAGAGGGTTCATAGTAAGCTCAGCCATGGAAAAGTGTCAATGTAAGGAAAGTAAACTGCATTTTGCTGAGTACCTACTAGGTTCCAGTTACTGTATCAGGAGCTTTTACATGTTACCATACTTATTCCTCACAATAACTCTATAAAGTAGGTATTACTTCTATTTTACAGGTGGGAAGCTACAATTCAGAGAGGATAAGTTTCATTGTCCGAGGTTATATATCCTTTCAAGATCCAAATGCAGGCCTTTAGACAACATATATATAACCCTCATCAGTTCACATAATGCCTTTCTATTTATTAGTATGTATAGGGTGATCTCTACTGTACTGGATATTTTATGAGATAAATAATATATACAATTCAGTCCTTTCCAACTCTGAGAACCAGTCAAAAAAAATGGATGAGCCCATCCTCAGCCCACTCTGCAACACGACTCTGGAACTCCAACAATTATCCCTAATCCCTGCTCCCGTTCATCGTGCTCATCTCAAAAAGAACCTGAGTGATGGAGTCACGGAAGGTTTAGCTGAGGATCAGGAGACCCATGTTCTGGTTTAGTCCTAGCTACTGATCATTTAAACTGGCCAAATTAAAGTCTGGGTTCACTCCCTTCATATGTAAACTAAATAATCGACAGGGACTAAAGTCTCTTAGAGCTTCAGCATTTTACAATTCCTTCTTATTTCCCTGGTTTGGAATGGATTAACAAGCAGAGAAGGGTGGGGTCCCAAGGGACAAAGCTCTAAGTGCAAGAGTCTCTTCTGAAAGAAGGCAACGTAAGTCCCAACCCCTCTCCACATCCGGGGCTCAGCAAGGCAAATGACTGGAAGTCTGTTTTCTTGACGATTAGGGATTAGTACTCATTATTTACACTAATAACGGCAAAGTGCTCTGGCATCAGCACAGGTCCTGGCACTGTGTTTGTACTTGCTCTGAAAAGCAGACTCTGTCTCTAAAAAAACGGATAATTCAAGGACATTCGAAGAACAAAAGAAAGAAAAGAAAAGCAGCTTATCATTCTGATCCAGTCAAAAATGAGCACCACAATAATCTAGGCAGGAACACCATGCTACCCGTGAATACAAAATTCACTAAAGAAACGTGAGCCCCAAACCCCACCTGGGCAGTGCATTAATTACCCAACCAAGGTTAACTGAGTGCCAGGGGATAAGAAGCAGGCAAGGCCATGTCCCCAGCCTGAGCAGAGCTCCAAAAGCAAGCACAGAAAAAGGGCAGCAGAACGCTGAATTCAATGTGAATGCATTTCTATACTTACATATAAAAGAAAGCGATTAATATTCTCAAAGTGGAAGAAGCCAACCAAGGACACGATTGATGTAGAAACTTTAATTTCAGCCAGCCAAAACCCAGAAGAAAAACAGCAAAGTGCTAAAGGCAGGGACTCCTATCCCCCATGTAATGTCACATACTAGAAAACAAGCTCCAAGAATGTGTAATATGAACATGTGAGTTTTCTAGGCATTTTCAGGAATAGATCAATCCAATAAACTCCCAAATCAGCCCTCCACCTTCCTTTGAGGACCATCCGAGCCTCTGCTGTTGAACTGCATGCATTTGACCCTGATGAGACCTGAATCCCCTTTAAGTGGAGTGGTTATACCTCTAACAGCTCTGCCCACTTCACCTGGCAAAAAACCTGACTCTTTCACACTTTATGGCATTTCTGACAAGACACTGTCCCTGCCTGTTAGTTCCACTCACAAAGCAATCCAAGCCAGGGATGAGCTGTGCTGCCTTCAAGAAGTGATGCGCCTTCACACCTCTGCAGCTACTTCAGTTTTGTCACTTTACCATCAAGGGTTGAGAATTTTTTCACGAAAGAAAATAAAGCTCAAAGTACACCAAGCTATAAATCAGCATCAGGAAACAAAGTCATGCATTTTACAACATATGATCCAAACACGCTGTGCCAAATTGGCCTTTAGTCACTTGAATTCACATAAAGTGTGCCTGGGCTGACATTTCATTCTTACCATTTGCCCTATTGCTAGATAAAGGCTGTCGCCTTTCTCCTTCCTGGGGATTTCTCTCGGCTTAACAGCTTGCTAAATGCTTGCCTTTGTTTGATAATCATTCTAAGGCATTGTTTTAAATCATCATTCGCCCTTTCTAATTTATCTCTGCCCGACAGCAAAGCAGCTCCCAGCTATCTGTGCTGAGGTAGGTGATTAACTGGCTCGCTGATTGCCCTTATATTAACATTAACATTGTCTTCCCTGCCTTGCAGATGTGTGCGTGATGATGAGAGACAGAAGAAAAGACACACAAATTATAGGAATTACCTAAAATAAAAAGCATTATTAAGTAAGAGAGGAGACCAATATTAAAAACTATTTGTTTTTCCAAAAAAGAAATTAGTATAGAAATACAGTCTCACCAGAGAGAAAAAACATAGCTTGAATATAGTTTTAGTTGAATTCATACCTTGAGAGTTAGACATAATTACAGTATACCCTTCTCTTTATTCATAGTACTCAATTTGATATGTTTAAATTAAATTTCAACCCAGGAATTTTTCAAAGTATTTTGCATTCTAGCATATCCTAGAAGACTCAGGACTATGGAGGCTAATTATGAGTTCCTATTGTCTGATCCTTCTGGAATAGTCTCCTAGCTGGATTTCTGCAAGCTTCACATTCTGTATCTGGGCAGACAAAGCCTTCAAGCAACAAAAATCTAACAGCTATGCCACACTTCCAGTAGCCTCTAGGAAATGAATGCAAAATATTTCTATTCTGGCAAAGGCTTCATACCCCTGAAATGAAGTAATTTATTTGCAGGCCATCCTGCCTTCTACCATGCCAGCTTCAAATACCAGTCTATGACTTATCATTCCACTCTGCTCAAGTGTCCGAGTGGTAAGCCGAGCAGCTCCTGGCTTGATTTGGCTGTCATGGGGTAACAAATCCCTTGAGAGCTGCATCTGCCACACAGATTATCATAATTGATCTCTATACATTTCTCATTTTCAGATAAAAGATAATGCATGGGCACGCAGACTTGCCATAAATCCCACTGGTGTGGAAGACTCTTATACACAGCCAGTTCATAACAAGAGCAACAAGGATGACCATATGTTAATTAACAGACTGATGAATATATAATGCAGGAATCAACAGGGACTGAAAGAAAACTCATCTAAGACATTAACACACATGATGACCTTGGCCAAGGTACTTGGCCTCTGTAAGCCTCAATTAGCCAAATAGTAAAATTGAATAAAATAAAAATCTTGACGAAAATTAGATGTGGAACTTAATTTACTCTGATGAGCTTTCCTGAGTAATTTACAGTCCTAAAGACAATAGTCAGAACACAAAGCAAACATCCAAAGTACCAGCACAGGAGGGAGTGGTTATCAATGCAGCTGATCGACATATCACTCAAAGCCTCTTAAATCAGTTCATGTAGCATTCTATTAATTTAATGCACGCCACATGATGGTGATTAAATCTTTCACGTTGGAAATAGAGTGTGCTATATCCTTTCAGAAGAAGAGGTTAAAAAAAAAAAATCCGATCTCCCTACATGACTCAAAAATAATACATTTTCTAGAAATTGTTTTAAAGAAACACACCATGGTACTAAAGGGAAAGGCTTGCCAAATGCTCTAAAGGGTTGAAAGAAAAATTCTGTGGACTCTAGGGGGTTAATGAAAACTTCTAAATTATATAATTAGTTTCTGAGTACCTAAGACTATTTAAAATGCAATTTGCTGATTGGAAAGAAAAGACATAATGAAGTACAAAGAGGATAAATGAAGATACCACATGTTAAGCCAGTGAACTTTCATAGTACAGAGAAAAGAAAGAAAGAAAAACCCTGTCTGTTCATGTTCTGAGCATTCAAGATTTTCAAGAGGATCGGATGAACAATACATTTTTGCTCTCGTTTTACAATAGGTGCAGGATCCTTGGTTCTCTCATTCTTATCCCAATTCTTAAATGAATGTAATTAATCCAGGCATTATCCTTTGCCACTACTGTCTATACTGGGGATCCCAAATACATGTTTTCAGCCCAAACATGTTTCCCGAGCTCCAGATAAAATTTCTGGCCAGCTTCCTCAATTCCTTTAAAAATTCCTAGAAGTTGTCCTTGTTCTCTCCACATTTAACGCCACTATATGTCCCTGTGTGTCTGGGACAGTTTCCATTTATGCCTTTTGTCCTGGGGTATTATAATTTTAAAACACTGAGATAGGGTCTCTCTATATTACCAAGGCTGGTCTTGAACTCCTGGGCTCAAGGATCCTTTTGCCTCAGCCTCCCAAAGCACTGGGATTATAGGTGTGAGCCACCGTGCCCAGCCTGAGGTTATTATTAACTGTAATTCCCTTTACTCTCACAGTAGTCCAGATTAAGAGGATAAGTTATGTGGAGATCATTTCCACAACTCCCACATTCTCTGTTCCACCCATCCCCAGCTTTGGGGGTGCCATCGTCTCTAGCTCAGACTGCTGAAGTAAGCTACTGACTGGGATTCCAATCTCCACACCGCCCTTTTCTTCCTCCACGTCATCCATTCTCTCTGGGTGATCTTTCTCAAGTGAAAATCTCAACAGGTCACCCCCTGCTTCGATGGCTTCCCCTGCTTTCAGAATAAAGTTTAAACACTTTCGAATAGCAAAGCTCAAAGACCTCCATAATTTCACTTCATTCAATAAATCTCCTATTATGTGTTTGTCTAATTCAACTGTACTGGTACCTCCCTATTAATAATAATAATAATGCAAACTTACACTTAGTTTTCCCAGATCCCAAAGTATTAAGGTACCAATACTTTGGGACTCAAACAACTTCTTTTCTAGCAAAATGTAAGTGGCCTGAGACATCCTGGCTACTTTCTCCAGTTAGATGTGTTTTAAAAAAACTGTATGTCAATCTTGTATTTTTTAACACCTTATATTTTTTAATCAACTTATATTTTGAATGTACTAGAGACTCTTTCTATTTGAAATAGCCCAGTAGAAAATCCTTCTGACTGGTAAATAATTCTACTATAATGTATATTTTTTCTTTGTTAACTTCAAATTTTTATGAGTTTCTAAATCTTCCCAAAACTTTTTGACACTTCACACCAGATCAACTTATAAGGAATCTCAGAGTCGGAAACATCTCTAAAGGCCACACCTGTGTAATATTTGTATCCATCTACAATAGTATTTCTAAGTTTTCGGATCTATTAGAAACACCTGGAAAGCTTCTGAACAATGCAGACACTCAGGTCTCTACCCCCATCCTCCCCAACCTCCCTGCCATGATTTAATGAATCAAAAACTCCAGAGATGAGGCCCAAACACATGTGTCTGCTGATGTTCCCTAAAGTTGGACAATGATGAGTAGTATCCAATCCACAATGGAACACATCAAAGAGTGAGAATGAATTAATAAACCAGACATTAAGCAAAGTAGCTGCTTCAAAAATCAGAGCCCAGGGCTGGGCACAATGGCTCATACCTGTAATCTCAGCACTTTGGGAAGCTGAGATGTGTGGATCGCCTAAGGTCAGGAGCTTGAGAGCAGCCTGGCCAACATGGCGAAACCTTGTCTCTGTTAAACATACAAAATTCGCAGGGCGTGATGGTGGGTGCCTGTAATCTCAGCTACTTGGAAGGCTGACGCAGGGGAATTGCTTGAACTCAGAAAGTAGAGGCTGCAATGAGCTGAGACCAGGCCACTGCACTCCAGCCTGGGTGACAAGAGGAAAACTCTGTCTCAAAAAAAAAAAAAAAATCAGAGCCAAGTAGGTGAGATACTACCAACATAAATATACTTGAGAAATTTGCTTACATTAGAAATTCTACAATAAATCCAGTTCTTTGACTGAAGCTTGACTTTTGAACATAATTTTTCAAGGGAGCTAGTAGGGACGTTTTCTTCAAATAACTGGCCAGGTCAGCATCAATGTCCCAGATCCCTGAGTGTGAAAAAAGTTATCACGTATTAGTTTGTATCTCTCATCATCTTTCCCTCAGTCTGCAATTTATTTCAGATCAATGAGACCAGGGAAATTCTCTCAATTCGTGGTTTTAACAACAAAACCTTCAATTACTGAACACTAATACTTTTTAAAAATTTTTCCTTCAAACCAGCTAATATTGTGAAGCTGAATATGATACACAAGAACTATGTAATCCAGGCCAAGAATAAAAGCTATAATCTATTTTTTCTCTCTCACTCATCTTTAGGTAAGATCCACGCTTTCTCCTTTCCTAGCAATAAAAAGTGAGCACCTGCAAATCCTAATTCCCAGATTTCTGGAAGATTAATGAGGTAATAGATGAAACACTCTGGGTATTACTAACAATGGGGAAAAAAAGCCATAGTGAGGTTAAATCTACCCAAAGCAAATCTTTCACATTCAAGCCACTGTCTGTGGACATACGTAGTCCCCTGTTCATATACTAACCACCAGAGCCACCAGATGGAGGATTGGTTCACACAAGAAAGATTTCTTAGACTTGTATATTAGTGATCTCAGCAGAAAGTAGGAAATTTCAGGATCCTCGGAAGGTTCTGATCCACCATCCCTGTTTGGGAGCGCAGTGCCCAGCAGTCTGGTCTTCAGAATCGGTTCATCTGAATCAATACCTTTCGTCATGTAAAAGGTTGTGTAAGATTTGGTGACCTACAGTAGGGCAGAGGAATGTAGATGAGAAAGGCCTACATCAAGAACCACATCCAGCCTCTACACTGGAATAAACACTGAGAAAGAGAGGATGGGACTCAGCCAGAAATGCAGCAGGTCAAGTCAACCAGCACCAAGCTACCCTGAGAACGCGGCCCTACGGATTGCTCTGACCAGCCCTCCTATTGGAGACACCCAACCCAAACAAGAGTGTGTCCTCGGAGAAGGAATACTGAAAGCAGGCATTCCTGAAGAGTGCTGTGTGGAACTTTCAGTGAGCACAGGACATTCTAGAGCAAGGCTTTAATCCCCATATATAAAAAATAAAAAACAGAGTCCCAGTCTTCCAGACTATGATGAACTGGGCAGATTAACAAGTTGTGGACTTGGCCACAGGAAAAGAAAGCAGGACTCCTTTTATCAGAACTGTGGTCAAAGGTGGGATTTGGGTCTTGGACGCTGGTAGAGAAATGAGCTATCAACTTGCGGAGCCATGTCAAGGCCAGACAACAACAGCCATGGTGGCATCGCTGAGCTGAAGAGCATTCACCTCCATCTCCTGAAATCCCGCCTGCCTGAGGTACAAATGTTCTCTAGAGCAGAGACTCTAAACCCTGACTGCATATTAGAATCACTGATGCCTGGATCCCTTCCCCATCTAATTAGATCAGAATCTCTGGGTATGGACCTCGGCGTTGCTATTTTTCCAGTACCCAAGGTGATTTCATTGTGCAACCAAGGTTGAGAATGACTACGGGGCTGGGAAGGGACTACTGATGGGTCATGGACAGCCTCAGTTCTGAGAAGGCGGCAACTGGAAATGCTGGGACCGGGCAGGATCTGAAAACACAGGTCCATGTCAAATCCTGCTTAATTGTAAAATTATGTCTACTTGGACAACAATTATTTTCCTTTCTTTTTATTTTATTTTTCTTATACTTTAAGTTCTGGGGTACATGTGCAGATCGTGCAGATCTGTTGCATACGTATACACGTGCCATGGTGGTGGCTTGCTGCATCCATCACCCTGTCATCTACATTAGGTATTTCTCCTAATGTTATCCCTCCCCAATCCCCCCACCTCCTGCTATTCCTCCCCTAGTCCCCCACCCCACTTATTTTCCTTTCTTTTAACATCTGTCTTACCTTCATAGGTCTGAGGTAAGGTACTCATAAGGTACTGCAGGCTTTAAGACAGATCATTTAGACAAATCAGAAATGGAGACAAAGGCCATTCCTCATAGCTTCAATCAATACTTCTTCCAAGTTTGAAGTAGACTATCTATTTTTAAACTACCTTGCTATCCAGGGTTGCATGTTACAATACCTATGTGATCTTTTATCTTGAATTGAATCTTAGCAAGCAGAACTTCGGAGTGTCCTGAAATAGCAATTATTATAAATAGCCAAGTTCTACAGTTAACCTATCATTTGCTGTATGTGTATTACATGTACACTTCGTGTGCTGAAAAGGAGATTAGAAGTTTAAGATTAGAATTAGATTTCCTCTAACAAATTTGGAGAGCTTCTGACTCAATTATCAGGTTTATATCAATTGGCCAGTAGCAGTTACAAAATTTTACATAGCAACAGGGCTGCTGATAAGATATCCAGTGGACTAGGGGTGTGTGTGTGTGTGTGTGTGTGTGTGTGTGTGTGTGTGTGTTTATTAACCACATCTACAGAGAAAGCCATGAATTATATGCTTTCCTCAGATTACAGAAGTAAAATACAGTCATGATACAGAGTCATTATCTCTCCAAATTTCCAACAACATGTCTTACTGTGTCTATTGCACTGCAGCTGAAAAATTCTTGACTGTTGGTTTGCTTTGCTTTGCTTTTTTCAAAAGGCAGAAGGGAGCCAAAGGAAAGCTTATGACCAGCCAAAAAGGATACACCAATTGATGAAGTGAAAGTTAATGGAAACCTGAATGAAAGTGACTCTTACTATTCTCTTTTATATCCTGCCCATTCCATTGGCTTCCCAATTGCCTTCACTATAACTCCTGCCTCACCCCAACCCCCTGGGATACACACAGTCTCTTACTAATCCACTGTGTGCACTACCACTGCAGTGACTGTTTTGCCTTCTAACTTTTGTCACGTCACTTTTCTCTCCCAAAGACAAAGTCTATCTTCTACTTAACAAGCACTTAGCACTTACCACGTGCCAGGCACTGTGTAAGTGCTTAACAAATATTAATCCAGTAAACCTCACAAGAACCTTAAAAGGTAGTTGATATTTTAACTTCATTTTGCAGATAGATAAACTAAGGCCCAAATTTAGTAAATTACCTCAGGTACCTAAGGTCACACAACTAGTAAGTGGCACAGCAGGATTCAAACTCGGGCAGTCTGGCTCCAGAGTCCATGCTCCTAACCAGTATACTGTTGTTAGCATGGCCAAGTTCAAGTTTTAATCCAGCTCTCCAATATTACTGTGTACTGCACTCCCCAAAGCACCCCATGCTGTGGTCACAGCCTAACTTACTGTTCCACACACATGGCCTGCACCAGTCTCACTGCATACACACAGGTGATGACCTCATGGCCTGCACAGCCCTCCGCATCACTTTTAAGGTTCAGCTCTCACACTGCCATTGAGATACAGCCTTCCTATTTCCCCAAACAAGATGTATTCTTGGTCTGTGTATATTGGAGAGAAAATATAACACGGTTTATACACAATGATCTGTATATTTGTTTGTTCCCGCCTCCCCGACAGCCAACCACAAAAAGGGTTTTGTTCTTGTCATCTGCACAGGATCTAATAGAGTGTCTCACTCTTGATTTCAGTTCCATTAAATTTGTATGGACAATGTAGAAATGTTAGCTGAATGATCACATGATTAGATGGATTCGTAGCTTGTAAATCAACCTTAAAGAACGGGTAGAAAAACTAACATGGTTGGAATACCATATGAGTAGGTATCTGAAATCAGCAACATTCAAATACAAGATGAGGAAAATACAACTCAAAAGACTTTGTAGAGAAAAAACAAACAAACAAAAAAAAAACACTTACCTCAACTCTTACTAGTTGTATGACCTTAGACAATTTGCATAACAACTTTGGGCCTTTATTTCATCCTTGATAGAATATTATGCTTTACAACTCATACATATAATGTGCCAGATATGCAGAAAGTATGCAGTCTCTGTTAACTATTATTGTTATTCCTATTATGGAGGGTTAGGTTTCTGAAAACTAAATAAATACCATCAATGTGACATGACTATTAAAAAGTTAGTTAAGGCTTAAGCTACACTAACAGAGAGGAAGATCCAGGTCATAAGAATGATCCAGCTGGACTCTTCATTGGCAGTTCCAGAGAACTTTGCAATGAGATGTAACAGCCTGAGAAATCCTAGGTACAGAATTTACTTTTTTATCACTGCCTACTACCACCACTGCTCTGTTCTCTAAGTAGGTATATCAATACGATATGCATTTATTTTTACAAAAGATTAAATAGTGAGTAAAAGTTCTAGAATTGAAACTGGTATTAGAATAAATAAGACAAGAAAGACAGAAAACAGTTTAATGGCATAGAGGCTTAAGAGGTAAAGAAAGATTCCATAAATAAGCTGGTGAGCTTCAAAGGAAAGTTAACATTAACTTAACAAAAAGAAAAAAAATGAAGATTTGTATTATGCAGAAACAGGAGAAAAGATGGCAGAGTACAAATAAAAGATAATGAAAAGCAATGGCCAATGCCAGGATGGTTAAAATACAAATGGGTCATACTTTAAAGATGTAAAGAAAGCACAGATGATAAAGATTATGAAATAGAAGCATAGATAAAGGGAAGAAAGAGGCTAAGGGACATAGGAATGCTACTGCACTCAAGAAGTAAATATTCAACAAATATATATTTAATATATATTTTGAGAAAAAGCCAGTCTATACTGATTTCCTAGAGACTGAATTATACTCAGTGTAAGCATGCTTGATCAGCAAGGTTTTGTTTTGCTTTTGTTTATAGGAAAGATGTGATCAACTCACAGATAAGACCTAGAAAAAAAAAAGCAGGAGGGAAAGAGAGATGTCTCTAAGTGGGTCCATAAAAACCACATTTATTAATGCACCTTTAAAGATTAATTACAATTACCATCACATAACTTGCAGGAACTGGACATACTTGAAGTGGGTATGACTGTCTGGCTCAAAGGCTCACTGAAAGAAAAAAGAACAAGTCTGAATTCAACCCTCTGTATGGGTTGAATATGATCCACAGGAGGCATATTATGCAAAGGGAAGAAGGTACCTGGACTTTAATAAAAGCCCTGTCTTCTTTTGGCTAAAAGCACTTTGAAGGAGTGGCACCAATATCAACCATGCTTGATTGCTTTGCTCGACATGAACTATGCAGCAGTGCGTTTAGGAAAATATGAGACAAACAGGCCTGTTGCTATTATAGAAGTTACAGGCCACTAGGAGAAATGGACTTTAACAAAACTAAGGACAGAAATAATTAACTACTTTTGTGGTAAACGCTCTGAGAAAATAGAAAACTGCACTAAAATTGCATATAACTGAGGTTCTAACCAAGTCTGGGGCATAGGAGTGATGAGAATATATAATCATCAAGGGAAATAAAACTTACAGAATCATTCTATTTTCTGCCAGGACTGACAACTTCGCCATGCTGTTGATGAAAAAATGGCAAGAAAATAAGCTCAACTGACATAAACGGAAGTGAACATGTCTGGCAGAAAAAGAAAAATGCATTTGAGGGCCACCTATGGTAAATGCTCAGGGCATCTGAGTTCTGTACAAAGGAGCCAGAGAAGAGACAGGGTCCATGGGAAGAAGGTGGCAAGAGGTACTGTTAATTGCTTTCTTTCCAATCTGTATGCAGCCCTTTGAGGGGTCTGCTTTCTTGTTTTGTTTTTTTACATTTTTAGGATCTGAGTCCTACTTCCCACTCTCAGATTCATTTAAGAGTCAATTTCATTACAGACCCCAGTCATGGGTTTTGTTTCTGAGGTCGCTGCCTGAGAAAGACTATTGTCCCTTTTAACACTCAGCCTTCAAGAATGAAAAGCACTGTGACATAGTTCTCCTTCTGACTTAAAAAGTTTATACTAAAGAGATAATGAAATAACTAATTTCCATAAAAATATCTTTTGTCATAATATTGTATTTCTGGAAGGATATTATCTAACTTGGCAATAAATCTCTCTGCATTTAATATTGTTTTAAGGCTTTATGTGAGTGGTAATAAATGTAATGTCACTCACTAATTCAAGATTAAATGCTGAAGGGTTAATTTAAATAGCATTAGGCCACTGGAAATGGAGGGTGACCAGTAAATGTCACTTCAGGCCCTGCATAGCCCTGTGTCTTCTTTATGCACTTTGGCCTTGAAGAACAATGACAATAAAAGAAAAAATGCCAAGAATGGCCAAGACAAAGAAATGTGGCCAAAAGTTTCATCATGAATTCAAGGAGCTTTTCCCTTTTTTAAGCTGATCCATTAGGAAATGTACATAACTGCATGCTGAAAACCAGTGCATACAAAAGGCATGTATTATCAAACACAGTAAAATCATAATCCTTCTAAAAAGTCTTGAGGTTACAGATTCATGATAATAATTTTTCCTTTTTTTTTTAACCTAAAACTCCATGGATATAAGAAGGTTAAAAAGAAATAATGAGTCACAGAAATCAAAATGTGATCTAATAGGCACTAACCCATAACAAAAGCAACATCTTAGACACAACCAAGTCCTGCCAGTTAAAAAAAAGGCTCTCACCTTCCTCCTTCTAACATTGTTTCATAATATTATCTATGTGCTGGTTAGGAATAAATACATGCATTATCATAACCCGAAATAGACAGAAACCCAAAAATAATCTTGTTCAATAGACAATAACCCTATATTGACAGACATAAGCTCCAGGAACTTATTCACTGTTACATCCCAAGCCCTTGGTACAGGGATTACCATGCAGGGTACTCAACTAAATTCTAGTCGATCTGAAACAAACTGAACTACCTTGTAAATAGCAGGTATTGATAGTAGACAGATATATAGATATAGATATACATGATACAGATATACATGGATGGGGTTGGAGAGAGAAACTTGTTTCTGTACCAGAAAGAAGAAAACAAAATCCAAGCTAGACTAAAAATGACACAAATACCAATGTTTCAGAAATAGTTGGGGTTAACTTATAATCATGACTTGAAAATATTGCAATTGCAACCAATAACAAAAGTAAATCTACAACTAACAAAATGAAGATGGAGAAAATTCACTGGACTTGCAATCTAGGTTCTTTCTACCTGTCTGACACTCTGATGTGTTACTCTGCATTTGCCCAGTCATTTCAGGTTAGTGTCCGGCATCAGATGTGCTGATTCCACATGACAAGGTTAGAGACTAAAACAGCATCTCGTGAAGTCAAAGATCATTCATTCTGCCCCAGCTCACTCAGCCTTCAGACGCATCAAGCTACCCCAAGAGTAGGAATTATAGCTACTGACATCACATGCAACCTCATTTTACGTCTGTAATTTCAAAGGATTTAAGTGAATCTTCAGTTAGGCAGAAAATGTTGAAATGCACATCAATCTTGGATTCTGAATACCCTCAAGAATCAAATGGCAGATTCTGAGAAAACTTTGACTTGACTTACTTTTGTTCAGAAAAATCAACCTTTGAACTACATATTTATTCCAATTTCAAAATGACATAATTAACAAGTTCAAAAATCTGTTAAGTGGTACTAAATAATGTACAAAATTAATGCCAATTCCCGCCTCTTTTTTTTTTCTTTTTTTCCCCTTTTTTGAGATGGAGTCTCACTCTGTCACCCACGCTGTGGTGCAGTGGTACAATCTCGGCTCACTGTAACCTCCACCTCCTTGGGTCAAGCAATTCTCCTGCCTCAGCCTCCTGAGTAGCTGGGACTACAGGTGTGTGCCACCATGCCCGGCTAATTTTTTGTATTTTAGTAAAGACTGGGTCCAGCAAATTTTTTGTATTTTTACTAGAGATGGGGTTTCACCATGTTAGCCAGGATGGTCTCCATCTCCTGACCTCATGATCTACCCGTCTTGGAGTCCCAAAGTGCTGAGATTATAGGCGTGAGCCACTGCACCTGGCCTGCAACTTCTATTTCTAATTTAATTTTAAATCTTTAATTTCTAAGTGAATTTTATTCCTGTAAGATTCATGATCATAAAATTTTAAGCTAGAAATTTTAAGCTATTTTATCCGACCTGACTCCTAGTTTTTAGATTTGGTAGCTTATGATCTAGTTCTAAATCATACAGAATCTCATCTCCTTCTACTTCACATGGCAACCACAAGAAGGGAATTCACCATTTTGGCTTTTGTTGGTTTTTGCTAAGAAAAGAGATCTACTGATTCACACTATGAATCACGCCAGAACTCAAACAGATGGACTCTCTGGCACATTCCTCACTCTGGATCTCAGTGCCCAGGCCAGCTCCATACTTAAAAATATGCTCTATTCCTCTACCATCTCCCCAAACAAGGCTGCATCTGCCTCTGAATGGGGATGCTTACTGCCCATTTCTCAACTCTATCCTTCCTTTCCCCACTGACTGAAAAGAAAACTAGTCATCTGTATTTGTACAAGCCAACTTAGATAGAAAAATTAAAGCATGTCTAAGAAGGTCCCATGGTCACCTCCTAGAGAATTTGAAAACAGCCTGGAGACCCCAAAGAGGAACAGTAATGACAAGCCCAGCAGCATCCTGAATCACTCGAGTGCCAGGCTGTACGGCGTCCCTCTCTCCCAGAGGCCAGCTACTAAAATAGGCCAATGTCCCTGCGAATGCTTGCTCACCATAGTGCCACTTTTACAAATAAACTTCCATTTTTCCCATCTCTCTCTATGATATTAAAAATGAGTTCCATTTTAGGGAAAGTGGCAGACAAGATAAAACATAGTAGAAAACAGAATTTATGAGTTGCTTCCCGCACATCTGGGCTACAATTCTTGCACTTGTCATCCCTGTTGACAAGCTTAAAATAAAACCTTAATTTTTATTTTTAGGTCCTAAGATACTCTTCCAGGAATTCCCTGTAAATTCATTTTTCTCCTCTGGCAGGAATAATTAACACAACCCAGAATGAATAATACATTTATTTATTTTGTTGCTTAGACACTTTCAAAGGGAAAAAATGTATATGGCTTGATTTTCAAAGAATTACTCTATCTTGTCAAAAGACAGAAAGATGGTTAAGGCAGTGCAAGTTGGCTTCTGTTTAAGACACCTGGAGGGCAAGCTTACTGTTTCCCAGGACCCACTCTGCAGAGATGCCACTGCCAAAAAATAATATACAAAATTCATGCTAATTCCCTTATTCTTTATTATTATTATTTTAAATGAAGTCCTGTTCTGTCACCAAGTCTGGAGTGCAGTGGTACAATCTCAGCTCACTGCAACCTCCACCTCCCGGGTTCAAGTGATTCTCCTGCCTCAGCCTTCTGAGTAGCTGGGATTACAGGCCACCCACCACCATGCCCGGCTAATTTTTACATTTTTAGTAGAGATGTGGTTTTGCCATGTTGGCCAGGCTGGTCTCGAACTCCTAACCTCAGGTTACCCACCTGCCTAGGCCTCCCAAAGTGCTGGGATTACAGGTGTGAGCCATCATGCCCAGCCCAATTCCCTTATTTCCATTTAAATACACTTAATGGCAGAGACCTTGTGTGCCTTGTGCATTTATTTACTAGACATTCATGAGTTCCTAGCATGCTCAAAGTCCTAGGCAGGGGAAGAAGACTTTGACTACCGGATGAACATCTTATAGTTAGTGTGTAACACTAATACAGTGCCTTATACTTAGTGTGTAAGGCACTATACTGCAAATATACAAATATGTTCTTGTTTAAAGTCTACAGAAACAGTCAGAACAAAGAATAAACCTTGTTGGGCTGATTTAGTTGGATATTCTTACCTGAAGCACACAAACGGGGAATTCAGGATTTTAAAAAATTAATTAACTTACCCACTAGTAGGAAGAGATACTTCAAAGTCTATTCTACTCACAGTTTTACTGTTTCTAATTTACTAAGCTGTTTGTTGGGAAACAAATACAAAGTAAGGTCCTGTTCTCAAAGTATTTATAATCCCAAAGGAGAAAACATGAGGATAAAATAATCAACCACAACACAATACAAAAAAAGTGATAACATAAAAAGAAGTTTTACAGAAAGTGTCAAGAAGAAAACGGTTTTATAAAAGGGAAAACTTTATTCTGAAGTTTATCTAATGATTAATTTATCCAATCCAAGTCTATAAATGAGCACTGACTATATGCTTAGTTCAATGCATTGTGCATAGTAGGTATTCAGTAAACAACTGTTGAATATTGGATGATTGAGTAGAGCTTCTTTGAGTGAACATAAAGTAGGAAAACCATTACTAAAGAAGAGAGTAACTAGCTGGGTGCAGTGGTGCACACCTGTAATTCCAGCTACTCAGGAGACTGAAAAAAGAGTATCCCTTGAGCCCAGGGACCAGCCAGCCTGGGTGACAAAGTAAGACCTTGTCTCAGAAAAAAAAAAAAAAAAGTTATTAAGAAGAAAACAAAAACAGAAGGGAGTAGCATATGTAAAGACATGGAGACATCAAAAAAGCCCAGATCCCATTCCATGAATTGAAACAGAGTGGGGAGGGAAGCAGGAAGACAGGTGCCTGGAGGTATCAGCAGGGCAGACTGGAGCACCGTATCTGCCTGTACTTAAGGGCTTGAACTTAATTCCACCCGGTGTGAAGAGACATTCTGTCACCAGAGACTTTCCAGTGCAGGTAAACAAGATCAGTGTCATCATGTGGCACAAATTCAAAGTAAATGAATAGTGTCCCCCTGGAACTACACAACTCATAAATCCTAAAAACTTGGATTGGATAAAATAATCCTTGGATGAACCTCAGAATAAAACTACCTCTTTCATACAATGTTTTCCTTCTTGACACTTTGTACCAAATTTCTTTGGCATTATCACTTTTTTCTCTTGTGCATTATGTTGCAGTTTCTTATTTCACCTGTGATAAGGTAAATGAAGGATACTGCATATCTGTGACTGAACCTGGGGAAGTAGGGTAAGGAAAAGGGCCTAAAATAAGCCATGAGATTCCAAACTCCCAACTATATAACATCAAACAAAAAAAATTCCCTAGAGGATGTTCATTGTCAAGACTACAATGCTGGTTACAGAATCAAGCAGAAAATGGCGCACTGCCTCCAGCTTGCTACAGATAGGGGAGATACTCAGTTAAGAATTGTAACAAAGGGGGCATTCATGAGGTGTCTTCACTAATACAAGCAATATATACTTAACTGGCTCTACTTTGCACAGAGTAATTATTTGCAAGTTAACTCATGCCAGGGTCATGAATTACAGCTAATGAACAAACTACAGTTTTTTCTAATGATTCGTTATGAGAAAAATGTTTGGCATTAACTTAAAAGTATTAAAAGCAACCTAAATGCAGAGCATACCCTAGTGACATAACTATTAGGAAACATCCTTTTCTGAATATATTGCATGTCATTGTAATACAAAAATGGGCTGTGCTGGTGGAAATGGCTTTTATGCAGATGAGAATTAGTCATCCTCATTGTCTCTGTGTAGACAGCCATGCTTACATATTGTTCCCCTTTGGACACATAAAATTTTAAAGAAAATAAAAAAAATAGGGTGTGCCTAAATAAAAGGGAAGAGGTTATTTTAGATTAAAAAAATGTACCTTAGGGGTCTCATGAGATTTCAGACAAGCCAAACTATTTTGGGGGCACCAAAGCCTATACACTTGGAAATAAGAGGGTATACAGAAGTACCTAATTTAAATGGAGAATTCTGATGGTTGAGCATTAGATCATAAAAGCTACTCGGACTTCAAGTAAATTCCTTCAAATTTACTGGAAGGATCCACAGCTTCCCATCAGCCCCTGAACACTAGATGTGTGTGGACAGATGCTGCAAAATCTCCTGACAGAAGTGTGACCAACACATTAATAGACAATTCAACTAAAGAGTAAATACCTTTTGCTGGACAAATATCCTATTACAGAACATAATTACATAACTCAACCCTTCTGCCACAAGTATGCTCAAGAACGGAGAGTCATGCGGGGGAAGGTCCCGTGACAGAGGCCAACACCCTGAAAAGCACTTCAGGGTATCAAAAGCAGCCATGAGACAGGTTTGACCTTCATGTTTTCAAGTGTAGTTCATATGCTTCTAATTTTTCATCTTCTGTTACTGGTTTATGTTCCCAAAAGCCACATTTCAGCTGTATGCAAAATATAATGCCAACAGTAGGAATGTAAAACAGAAACTCTGGAAATTACCCCTGAATCGTCTTCCCTTTGTTCCTCTCCCTGGGTGTTAGTGGCCTCTTTTTTTGTCCCGCTGTCAGAATATTCTTTTTTTTTTTTTTTTTTTGAGATGGAGTTTCACTCTTGTCCCCTAGGCTGGAGTGCAATGACACGATCTTGACCCACTGCCACCTCTGCCTCCCAGGTTCAAGCGATTCTCCTGCCTCAGCCTCCTGAGTAGCTGGGATTACGGGTGCCCACCACCATGCCCAGCTAATTTTTTTGGTGTGTTTTTAGTAGAGACGGGGTTTCACCATGTTGGCCAGGCTTGTCTCAAACTCCAGACCTCTGGTGATCGCCTGCCTCAGCCTCCCAAAGTGCTGGAATTACAGGCATGAGCCACTGCAGCCGGCCCAGAATGTTCTTCTTAAATAACAACACTAATCCTACTCCTGCCCTAACCACTGCTTAAAAACCCTCCGTGGTTCCCAAGTGCCTATCAAATTGAATATGCATTTCCAGCCCTCCATAGAACAGCCCCAACTGATGTTTCCCATCTAACAACCGCCACTTCACAACAAACATCAGTGATGGTTTTTCAACTTATTTTTGTTGCTGCATCACCATTTTTTCCAGTAAAATCCTACCCATAGTCTAAAGCAGATAAAAATAATTCCCTATTATGCTATTTCATTTATTCAAATTTACATCATTTTATTTTTATAAAGACAAATACAATCCTTTTTACTTGTACCATGTATATACCCCATGGAACCAAATATGCACTATTCCTCTAGACCTTTAAAATAAACATGGTATCTTCTATGAGTTAAAGTTTGAATCAATCAAAATATATGAGAAACATAGTCATCCTTAATAGAGACAGAATGCTTTCTAGAATACCATACAGTCATAACCCTATAATGCTGTCATCCCAAGTTATGTTTCAAAGAACACTAGATTCCATAAAACATTAATAAGTGTTCCAAATAAAGAGATTCATGGACAAATTATACTGGACCACATTTCATGCTGCATCGTCCCACTGGGAGGGTATGGGTATTTACTTCCCACTATAGGCTCTGAAGAAACTAGTTAAAGTTACATGACTTACTATTTTTCAAACATACTATCTTCAAATCATTTCCCACACGTTTTTTGGAAGAATTCCCATTAATATAAGTTTCCTGAAAAGCACTTTGGAAAATACTGCTATCACCAACTTTAAACTAACCAGCCCCGTTTTTAGCCATAGACGTTTCTCAAGCACAGACTTAAATAAAGGAAACAAGAGAATATATTGCATCTTTGGACTCTAGGCTGCTCTAAAACTAGTCATTTGTATCTTCAATATTTGTTCCCAGAAGATAGTTAAAACATGTGGGTGGCCCAAGTCCTTACCAATATCTGGGTATATGGGTATATGTGTTAGGACACAATCTAAGCTGCTGAAACAAAAAGTACCCCCAATATGCAGGGGCTTAAATGAGACAATAGTTTATTTCTCTCTCAAGGGATATTCCAGGATGGTAAGGTGGTTCTGCTATCTTCAACATGTGGCTTCCCTCTTGAATCCAACATGGCAGCTCCTGTTTCCACTATCACATGCATGTCTGAATAGAGAAAAGGAAACAGCAAAGGAACTCACACCTTTCTTCTAAAAGTATGGCTTGGAAGAGCCCCACATTGCTTTCACCCACATCTCATTGACCAGAACTTGGCTAGCTGCTACACTTAGCTGCAAAGGAGGCTGACATAAATTCCCTAGCTTGGACGCTAATGGAAAACCATACATCTCTGCCACCACACATCTCTGGAAAATACATAACCAAGTCAAACAGAAGGGAGTCCTCCCCACCACTGGAGTCCATGCCAAGAACAGAAGTCTTCTGTGTGCTTTCAGAAGGACTGATCTATCCAATTTCTAGGGCAGATTGGAAGACACATGGTCTTCCATATTTCCATGTCTGAAGCATGACAATAATGCCACGAATACTGATCCAGTCCTTTGCCACCACATACAACATTCCACATATTTCCAATTCCCAGCTGTCAAGGCTCCAGTGAAGAACCCATATTTGAATGGTGGGTGGGGTGACAGTCATAGTAATTTTAGGGTAGGACATTGAGTTGTACATGTAATTCCTCACATCCTCAGTATAAAATACATATGTACCCTTGTTGCCACCCTAGTTAGGAATGTTCAGAAATATCAAAAACAGACTCTGCCTTTCTGGCATGATTTCTGTACAAAGAAAAATTAGATCTATAACACCAAAGAAATGATGTTTCTCAGTGATGACAAGCAAAAAACAAGAGATAAGTATTTTAACATAAAACTAACCTTGAGGCAATTTGGCAGTATTTGGAACTACCTATAAAAATTCACTTTTTAAATTTTTTTCAGGAGCCTACAGCACAAATGGAAGTTGATGCTGTTCCAACAGCAAACTTTTCTTTTTATGTTCTTTAGGCAAAGGAAATTGAAGCTTTCTTGTTAATTCTTCTACTTTCACCCAATAGAAGTTAAATAAAACATGTAAGCCATTTTGCAGCACCTAGTGCATGACAGTGTTCAAAATGCAGTGGTGTTAAGCATCCCATGTATGATTATGTAGTACACTAACACAGTAATAACAACAGAAACTACAAGAAGGCAATTACTGGGCTTCATGTATAGGTCAAATTTAAATTTTCCCTATTACATAATAGCTCTGTAAGTGTTAATATTCCAAATATCTCAAAATATATTGTAAGTGAAAAGTCAAGATTCAAAATGTGTAAACAGCACATTGCTATTTATTAAGGAGAGATGGGAAAGAAAGGTGGATATTATTAAATGCTTGTAAATGCATTGCATACTTTTTGAGTGATACTCAAGAAAATGGATAAGAGTAGTGGAGCCCTGGGTAGGTGGGGGAAAATGTAGTGACAGAGATGCTTTTGCTATATATATATCCTTTCATGCCTTTATCACTGTGGACCATATCTATGCATTACCAATTTACATAAATTAAAATTAATAATTATAAGCATTCTTTTCATTGCTACCTGTGCAACCATCACCCTCTCATTACTCATTTTATTTCCCTAGGGCTTCCATAACGAAGTACCACAAATTGGGTGTTTTAAAACAATGACAGTGTGTTCCGTCACTGTTCTGGAGGCTAGAAGCCTGAAATCAGGATGTAGGCAGGGCCATGCTCTCCGCCCAGCCTCTAGAGAATGATTTTTCCCTCCCTTATCCAGCTTCTCACACCCCTGGGCCTTTCTTGATTTGTGGCAGCGTATCTGCAATCTCTACTTCTGTTTTCATGTAGCATTTTCTCTGCGTATCTCTGTCCAAATTTCCTTCTTACATCAATCATATATTGGAGAAGGGCCCACCCTCATGACTTTATCTCAATTTGTGTCTGAACAAGGTCAAATGCACAGGTACCTGGTGGTAGGACTTTAACATATGTTTTTGTGAGAGGCAATTCAACCTATTAACACTTACATAACCCCCATCATCATATACAACATTTTATAGAGCTTGTTTCTCTGCTTTTTCTTTTTGTTCTGAGCTCAACACAGCAGAGTGGCTGGGGAACCCCAATGATAACTTATGTTCCTTTAAAGATTAATGGCTGGCATTGTGAAAAAATAAATAAATAAATAAAATGTGTTTTTTGGAGGAAGAAATTTAGAAAAAATTCTACAGAACAGAAGGTGGCTATTTTCATAGGAAATCAAGGTCATCATATATCACCGAATAGGAATTTCAGGCACTAAGCCAGGATTTTCTATGAATTCAGGGACAGTGTACACATCCTGATTTACTAGCTATCAATTTTTACCTGGTTGAAGTTGACCTACATAGACATGTGTGCTATTACATTTTATAGCTAAATTAAAGCAAATAAGAAATTAACTTGAAGATTTGTTAGAGATAAAAACACCATTCTTCCACTGTGATTTTACCTCTTCTTTTGAGAGTCATAATCACCTGTTCCTACTTATTACAGTGAATAAACAATGTAGCTCAGGACCTAAGAAAGAATGAGCATAGGGTCTGGGGGAGACCGTTAGCATTCTAAATAAATAACTCCAGCAAGGAGAGATCGGAATAAATGTAATCAACCACTCACGAAGCTATCTGATTATCTACTTCCGTTTTCTGTTTGATACTACACAGGAAAGGAAAGAGGAGGCATGCCAACCTCACCCCGTTCACTTTATGCATTCATGCCTTCTCATTATCTAGTTGGTAAAAGATCTGTCTGTTTGCCAGGTCACAGCTTTCAGTTCACAAGCAGCAAGTAGTAAACTTTTGTTATCAAAATATTTATTCTATAGGGCAAGTTCTAAAATTTTAAAGAACTGTACATGGCAAGGTGCCACTCTGACATTCGAACACTCTTGTTCAATTTAATTACACATCAAGTGATTCCTGGGACCAAGAATGGTCTTGGTCTTGGTAGGGGACCAAGAATGTCAAGAAGGAAGAGTGACATCAGTTGCTTTTGAGGACCATGTGTGACAGCCACGGAGTTACACCACTCAGATCTCCCTTCGAGAGGGGAGCGGTCAACAGAATAGGCATCAGTTGCTACACCTCCAGGCTCTCTACACTCATGCCAAAGCCGTGCCTCTTCCAAGGTACTCCCAGCCAATGACTGAGCACTGTGAGGTCACTAGATTCAACCTTCCTGCCCAAGTCAAGGCTTTCCTAATGTGCAGCTCCTGCTCAGGGACTTGGCGGCCTGGCTGAGATCTTTCAGAACTGCACTGAAGTCTGAAGCTCTTTCTGCTCAACGTCCTTCTTTCCTTCTCTCCTTCCACAGGTCTCAGACTGCTGTCCAGTCCAGCAGCTCTCATCTTTTCCTTAAACTTCCCCCTTAATCTTTCATTAGTATTTCCCTCTCCTCACCCAAATGTCTTGCAGATCTGACCAGCAGAATGCAGTTAAAATTCTACTTGAACTAGTTTAATAGAGAATCAGTCAGTAACGAGTCCAGTTCTGATTTACCTCTTGCCTACTTAAGACCTCAAGGGCAAGCAATAGGTAGTTTCCTTTTAAGCAGTCATTTGGTCTAAAACAATGAAGCATGATTTGTCATTTTTCAACTCCTGACCCTTAGCTGTCTCCTCTGTACCTAGTCTAATACTTCCATATCCAAGAGGAGCTCAGAAATGTCCCAGAGGTATTAAGAAGCTGCTGAGAATCTTCCCTCCAAGGGGCCTGTTCCTCTGCCACTGTCCCTTTGATTAACTGTCTTCCTACTGATGGGAGCCCTTCAAGTCTTGTGGAAATTTTTAAAGTTCATTCATGGTTCTCTGCAGTGTTGTCCTGCCTTTCACTCTAGCCCTCCTCTTGCAAAGGCCTTAAACACATTCCTGCCTGAAAATAGTGGAACAGGTTGGGTCACTGGCAGCTCTAAGTTCACAGTCCTCAGCATACACACCACATCAGTCCACATGGCCTTAGGGACAATGCATCGAAACCTAGGCCCGGTCTATAGAACAGAAGTTTATGAACCAAGGAAATAACAGGTATAAAGCAAAATAGGAAACTTAGACTAACACAACAGAAGTCTGTTTTAAAAGGTCACAGGTCCCGGCATGTGTCTGCCTCAGGCAGATTTATCCTTACTGGTCTGGAATATTTCATGCCAGGGAAAGGAGACTGCATCCATCCACACTAGGAAATTTCAGGGCTTTAAAACTGCATCCAATTTTTTTAATGGTGATAATTACCTAAATGTACTTGTGAACTTACAGCATGAGGTTCTCTATCTATTTAAGTCTCAATAACTACAAGTCCTTTAGACTTCTTTCACGTCCCATTATCAAGCTTTACCATCTTTAATCATTTTGTTGCTTTTCACTGATATTCCTCCATTTAAAAAGAAAGAAATACAACGAAAGCAAAAACCTCAACAACCACAGAACCCAAACAAAGGACAATTATTAGGAAAATAGGCCTATCCCCATTCTGCTAAGCCATTACAACAAATTTTCATGGAGTGAGAATATACTTCAGGCACAGAATCACTGAGAAAGCAATGGAGAGTCAAGACTGGGTTACAAGACAGTCTGGCATCCTAGAACAGGAAATCAGTATCAGGTAGCTAGTTCAACTTCTAGCTCTTTTCTTCTCGTACCCTGAATGTCATTTTTTTTTCTTTTCTTTTCTTTTCTTTTCTTTTTTTTTTTTTTTTTTTTGAGTTGGAGTCTCACTCTGTCACCCAGGCTGGAGTACAGTGGCACGACCTCAGTTCACTGTACTCTCCGCCTCCCAAGTTCAAGTGATTCCCCTGCCCCAGCTTCCCAAGTAGCCAGGACTACAGGCACACGCCCCTACAGCTGGCTAATTTTTGTATTTTTAGTAGAGACGGGGTTTCGCCATTTTGGCCAGCTGGTCTCAAACTCCTGACCTCAGGTGATCCACTCACCTCAGCATCCCAAAGTGCTGGGATTACAGGTGTGAGCCAGGGCGCCTGGCCCATTTTTCTTATCTTTAAAATAATTTGTTGACTGAGCTAATGGTCAATCTTAGTGTCACAAATAGTGACACAAATATTCAGATCTGATGCAGATTTTAGGATCCCTTTGCACGATTTCTTGCCAACCATGTTTAACCTGAATTCAATTGAGATCTAAATTTCAGCTTAAGTAAATCCAGGGCAGAGAGGAACATACTAGATGACACCACTCGAAAGCGATCAAATATATTTCAGATCTATTCTACAAGACAAATGGCATGGCCTTTTCAGGAAGTCAGTGTCGTGACAAAAGGAACATATCTTGATTAAAGGAGACTTGGGTGACACAAACACGAGACGGAAGGAATAACCCTGAATTAGATCGTGACATGGAGAAACTGGTTATAAATAATATTTTGGAGGCAATTCAGAAAATTTTAAATAATTGATATCAAATTTCATTAAGGAATAACTATTACTTTATTAAGTATAACAATTTTAATTTGGTTATATAGCAATATTATTTTTGAGATACTCAATATATTAAGAAATTAGAAGTAGAATGTAAGGATACCTGCATTTTACACTAAAATATCTTGATATAAAATGTGCTTTATTCATCTACCATAGAGTTATTCATCTACACCAGATGGCAAACTTCTTAGGTTAAGAGTAAATATTTTTGGCTTCATGGGCCATATGGATTCTGTTGCAATTACTCCACTTTAACGTTGTGGCGGGAAAGCAACCATAGACAATACATAAATGAACGTGCATGGCCGTGTTTCAGTAATGCTTTATTGATAAACACAGAGGGACTCACAGGCCATAGTTTGCCGACCCCTGATCAGTCCTTTTGTTCAAAATAGATTCTGGGCTTATGACAAATATAGTCCTTGGCCCCAGTTTACAGCATGTCATTACCTTAGCCTTTTAGTTCTTTTTCTTTTGCATTTAGAAAAGCAGGAACATATGGTTTCATATTATCTGCCAAGTGTTCCAAGTGTTTTCTTGCACAGCTAGTCTTTTCTCTATCATGTGACTTGGAGATTTTATTTTATTTTATTTTATTTTTCCCTTGGGTTTTCTTTTTTTTTTTTTTTTTTTTTTTTTGAGATTTTATTTTTTCAAAAAAAAAAAAAAAGCAACATGTCCATAAAATGATATAATCATATCAGAAGGAAATTGAACCCTTCAAAGGCTCATTCATCCAATGAACCAAATCACCAGTGATCTCTGGTCCTGGAGCTGATTAGCACTCAAACAGCTTTTGAAGATAAGTGGAAAAGTCATTGGGCCCTTCCCTCATTTTGCCACTGGAACCCCACTCATTCTTTTACGTCCTCTGGACACTAGCAATTCAGCAAAGCAGCATTTTCCTGAACAATATGCTGCACATGTATGTGACCTGGGAGAATAAACACAGGTGCCACTTGGAAAATGGCCTCAATTAATCAGCATATGGCATAGGTGAGGTCACTATCTCTTACCAAGCAGGTGCAGATTCGATTAAAATGTGTGTTTGTCTATCTGGATGCTCATAAATGAGCAATCCTTTAAGAATAATTCCAACAAACCCAGATTGCTCTTCAAGATGACATCAGAAATATAGAAGTCAGTATTAAATATTTACAGGATTAATTAAGTTGTCCCTTTGGTTCAGACTACCTATTAAAAGCTTGCCTATAACAGAGAGCTTTCATCTATTCAGTTTTGTGCTCTGCCATTAAAACTGCATGTAATACACTTGGATAGAATATGGCATATCATGAAACCCAAATAGACTTACTTCTTAAAAGAGTTCCATACAGATGATGAGTAAAAACTGAGAGATAATTCATGTTATAGATTCTCTATTAATAAAAAGAAAGCTAAATCATGATTCCATTTTTTAAAAATCCACAGTGTTAAGATAGCCTATAAATTCTTTGGAAATGAGGGTGAGGGTGGAGGGGTGAAACTCCTGCCAAGTTTCAAGGTCATAAAAGTACTTGAAATAGAACATAAAGCTATATATAGAACGACATTTTTCATGGTAATATACTTTATGGTTCAAATGAGTCAGTAAAGTAGGATACTCATGAAAAAAATACCATAATAGAGTCTTCTTAATATTTATGTATTAGTTAGGATTCTTAATTTAAATTGACCAGAAATGATATAAGGAAAAATTCCTATTTTTAAGTCTTGTTAGAAAGTTGTTTACAGAAACATTATTTATTTTTATCTGCTTTTAAGAATTCTATCCACCTAGGGACATAATATGTATATTGTTAGATATACTACTGTATTTCTACAATAATTTGCACCATGAAATGCATGCTAATTTGCCAAGAGAAGGGGAAATCTGTCTCTATCCTAATCCAGCAGAAAGGATTTTCTGATGGAAAATATTAAGAATACCTGTAATCTACTTACTATAATAAGCATTTAATACACTGTGTAAGTTTTGGGGGTTAGCAATTAATATTATAATTATAAAATAGTTTTGTGCTTCTGTAAAATAGGCTTCCATGGGACAATACTCCCCTTAGAGTTGAAACAACTGTTTTAGTGAGAAAATCATAAAAACACACTCCTTTTCAAAGCATGTTAAGTTGCCAAACCTCTGTTTAACTAAATTGAGAATACCTCTTTCTTTATTAACTTGAATAAAGAATAGCTTACCAAAGAGCAAAAACAAATGTATTTAGAAACTTTTTTCCCTCAAACCTTTAGAATACATGTTAACAGAGAGAAAAACTAAAATGTACATTTCAGTGTTGAAGAGAAGTTTAAAACGAAACAAGAATAGTTAATACTTAACAAGTACTCTGACACTGAGAAACAATTATACCAGACATACACTTTCTATACAAGAGAAGTAAGCCTGACAAGATTAGTAAAGGTTCATTTCTCCAGAAATGTAGCAGGTATTTTGTTAATGATAAGCATTAGGGTATACAGCATGAGAACACAAGCCACCTCTGGGAAGCCCAGTATTGCTCCTGAAAGCATCCTTCATCTCCCCACTCCAGCTGGGCCAATGATGAGTACATGGATCTTATGGACACCCCAGTGGAGAAAAGCTTGGTTTGGGCTGCTTTAAAGATATAGCCTGAACACCAATGAAGTCCTGCCATTTTTCCATGTTTGCTCTTTATGAAAAAATTCAGACAGGAAAAAAACAAAACTCATTTCTGCAGACATATTGCCCCATCAAGGTGTTTAAAGCTCTTCACAGGCCCTCCCATAGCTGTGCCACATTATATCATTGATGACGCAGCCAGGTACCCTCCATAATTTGCTGCTGGGATTGTTCTTGCCATTAGCCTTGACTCTCTAACTGGAGGCCTCGTCCTCTAACTCTGCTTCTTTAAATCCTATATCCTTCAGGACTCAACTAAAGTCCAGTGCATGAACTTTACGAACTACTCCAGCTCACTCCTCTCCATTCACTCTCACTGGCCTTTCACACACATCTGTTGGAGTATTCAGCTGATTCTTTGTCTGTGTGTCTATTCCATCTCCGAGCTATGATCTGCTACAGAGCAGGAATCACCTTATTTATTTTTGTGTCTGATCCAGTGCCTAGAACACTGCCTGGCATGTAGCAGAACCTCATTTAAAATGCATGGGACAGGTTACCAAAGGCGTGTGAGGGAGGCTGAATAGAAGGAAGGATTAGGGAGACTCCTGGCTTGCTGACAATGTTCAGTATCTTCTCCTGAATCATAATTATGTGTGTGTTTGCATAGTAAAAATGTATTGAGCTATGAAAAAAAATTGTGGAAGAAATAAAAGAGTGAACTAGTGACAGAAATTACTCAAATTATTAAACATTGGAAACATGGCCATGTGCTCACTGTTGTTTCAACTAGCACAATGCCAGCTTCACCATTTAGTAAGAATGAAATATTCAAATGACAATGACAATATAAGCACAGACACACACAGATACACACACCACAGAATGTCTTTCCCGTTTGGCTCATCACTCCACTGTGCCTCTTCTGCACCTGCCATCAGCCCAGACCATCTAAGAAGGCTCCACCCCTGACTCCATAAGACTGTTTAACAAGCCACTCCACTGTGAGGATGTCAAACTTCTGGGAAAAACTTTCTTGCCATTATGGGAATCCACCCTGCCTGAGTGAGCTGAAATCCCCAATTCTCTGCAATCCTCAATATGATTTAATAAACTTTCTCTTCAGTTCCTTGTCCTCTGGAACTTGGTTCGATTCAGCTCAACAAACACTTGTCGAGCCTATTATTTGTTAAGTGGTAGGGAATGGGTTATAATGACAAACAGGATGTATCTCCAGTTTTTGTGTGTATGTGGCAAAATATACATAACATAAAATTTACCATTTTAAGTATAAAATGTAGTGGCATTACGTACATCCACAATGTTGTACAACCATCACTACTATCTATTTCCAGAACTTTTTCATCTTCCCAAGTGGAAACTCTGTACCAGTTAAAGACAAACTCCTTGTTCCTCTCTTCCTCCAGCCCCTGATAATCACCGTTCTCCCTTCTGTCTCTATGAATTCACCTATTCTAGAGACCCCATATAAATGAAATCATACAATATTTGCCCTTCAGTGTCTGGTTTATTTCATTTATTGTTTTCAAGGTGCATCCATATTGAAGTACTTATCAGAATTCTGTTTCCTTTGAGGCTGAAAAATATTCCACTACATGTATACATCACATTTTCTTTAGCCATTCGCTGCTTCCTATTTTGGAGGAATTTACTGTCTAGCAAAGGAAAGCGTGCCAGTTCTTGCCCACTAGTTTGCAGACCTTTGTCCAGCATCTGTCCTCTCAAACCCAGAACCTTCCATCAACATTGTGTTTGGTTTTTGCAGGGAACACATTGACTCTTCCACCTCTTCATCCCATCATCTATCATGGTGCCGGCACATAATAAGCACCCAATTAAAAGTCACTTATTGGTGCATGAAAGACGTTCCCTGGGGTCTTCGGAGAAGACTCTTTCTGAAGTTCCTTTCACTTAGTTGCAGTCCCTACTTTCGACCTGCCACTCATTTTTCCCGCATTAGACTAATGGATCTGCCCCTGGCGGACAAAAAATCTTTACCAAACTCCTCCCCTCAGTCCAGAGAAAAGAGTATCTATGAGAAATTGTAAGTACAAATGGAGTTGGATTGGGAGTCGAGAGATGTGAATTTCAGTACCAGCTTTATGACATAACTATGCCAAGTTACAAGCTCCTCAGGTTTCAGGAATCTGTGACTGTAGCCTAAAATAAAGGTGTTAACTGTTCCTGTCCAGTTATAAAATTGCATAATGCCAATTTGCATAAAGCAGACAAAGCAATATTTTGGTGACATGTCTCAGTCTCAGACACATCTGGAAAATGGCCAAAAAGATTCCTGAAAATCCTTATAATTATGAAAACTGTTTACCTACAGCTTCTTTAGACATTCTACTGTGTCCTTTCTTTTCTATTTTGACTACTTGGAAAACTATCATAGACTTTTGTTTCAGTGGGCAAGAGAGGTATAATTTCCAGTTGTAACTAGACTATTTAGCTACCATCATTGAAGAGTACAAAAAAATGAAGGAAAATTATATTCATTTTGCCTAAAAACTTGAAGAATGAAATGAAGATATTACCTCTCTTTAGGCAAAAAGAGAGCGGGAAATTGATAACAAGTACAATTTGAAAGAAAATTGGCTTCTTTCACTGAGGAGGAATTTATTTTACAGTCAGCTTTGGCTAGTACATTTCCCCACTACATAACTTTTTTGCAGTTCTAGCAACTTCTCTGAATGCAGGAGCAGGAAATTAGCTAATCCAACACCTTTCTAGCTCATCCAATACTATTTCCCCTATTTGCAGGCAACAGATATGAACTGGTAAAATCTGAGAGGGGGAACCAAAACTCAGAACGCTAATACATAGGTGGCCTCCTAATGATATACAACTAACACTTTTCTTCATTAAGCTTTCCCTTAACCCAAGGAGCTCCAAGTGACAATCCTTGGTCTACTCAGTGAGCGATGACAATGAGATAATCATTGCCAACAACAACAACAAAAAAACGCAACTTAAAAGAAGAGAAACCCTCTCAGACTACATTGGGAATGATTCTTTCCTAATAAAATAATAAACTAACATTAGTAATTCACATGCAAAGGACAAAGAAACCTACAAGAATCTGATAAAAGGAGTGATGCTAAAATAGAACTATTAATGAGAAAAGTCCTAAGGAATGAACCGGATGGCAAAAAGCTGTTGCAGTGCAAAAAGTTTCAAGTATTTTCTCATGGCTAATTTTGCACTGTTCATTGAATTAATTATATGAAGGTCATTTAATAAATGACACCAGAAGACTTACTACAAATAGGCAAACAACCAACTTAATTTTCAAACCAAGATTACTAAAGAGGAATAAAAAGTGACCAAGGATAAGTGGTCAAAAATCTAATAGAATAAGCAGAGAGGGAAAGAATCCTAGTTGGTACGGGCTCCCTCACCACCTCCCTTCAGCCATACCATATTGTCTCCATTCCTAAAATGCATCACTTTTATACCCCTGAGCACTGTCCACCATGCAGACAGTAAGTGGCTCTAAAGCTGTGTGATCACAGATAAATATGAATCCACTTACTGGCTCTGGGATCTTGGGCAAGTTACTAACCTCTCTCAGTTTCATCACCTTGAAAATGGAAATAATAATAGTTGCACAGTCATCCCTCCCTATTCATGAGGCATTCGTCACAGGTGGATGTTCAAGTCCTTGATATGAAATGGTATAGTATTTGCATATACACTAAACGTATCCTCTTATATACTTTAAATCATATCTAGATTACTTATAATATCTAATATAATGTAAATGCTACATAAATAGTTATTATACTGTATTTTTAAAATATGTAATATTTTTAGGCTGGGCAAGGTGGCTTACACCTATAATCCCAACACTTTGGGAGGCCGAGACAGGAAGATTGCTTGAGGCCCGGAGTTTGAGTTCTGCCCTATCAATATAGTGAGACTGCTTCTCTACAAACAAGCAAATTAATTAATTAAATTAAAATTGTATATTTATTGCTATATTGTTATTTTTTATTGTTTTTCTTTTCCTCATATTGTCTATCCAAGGTTGGCTGAATCCACAGATGTGGAACCCCTGGATATGAAGAGCCAACTCTACCTCTTTTGTAAAGTTTGGCAAACTTAATAAAATTATATATTGTAAAATGCTTAGACAATGCCTAGCCCATGGTAAGCCCCCAATAAATAATAACTATTAGACTATGAAATCTTATGATGAGATTATGTTAAGAAAATTGGGGCCAGATGATCTAGCTAGTAATGCAGACCTAACTCACGCCGCAGACCGGCCCTTAATCTAAATCAGAGTGTCTTCAAATGTGGCCAATGTTCTCATCAGCATTACAAATCACTTCTGATCCTTTATAAAAACACAGATTCTCGGTCAATGCTTACAGACTGCAATTCAATTAGTTTTAGGGCATAAGTGTTTATTAGGGTATTTATTTACTTTCTTAAATAAACACTCTAGCAGATTCCAATAGACATTTTAATTCGAGAACCAGTAATAAAGTTGTTCTCAAGTTTTGGTATCTGCAACACTTGAGAACTTGTTAGAAATGCAAATTCTTGGGTCCACCTGACCTAGTGAATCAGAAGCTTTAGGATAAACCAGCCATCTGGGTTTTACAACCCTCCAGCTGGGTTTTACAACTGCTCTAACCTGTCCCTTCCCATTCAGATACAGCCAGAGACCCAGGCACCAGAACCAGCAATCCAGGGTCACCCTTGACTCCACCCCCATCTGTCTTTTTCACATATGGCAGCCAATCAGCCACCAAGTACTGTCTATTTTATTTTGTCCTCTTTCCATCCCAACCTTTATTTCTCTATTCCACGTGTTTGTCCACTGCTTTTTGACTTCACACAAAGGACTCCTACCAGATTTCTCTGCTTCCAGTCATGTTACTCTCCAATCCAGTGCTACACCTAAACTGCAAATCTGACGCTGTCACTCTCCTGCTTAGTACCCTTCGGCAAACTCCCACTGCTTTGATGGTTAAAGATCCTTAACATGGCTTATAAGTCCTTTCGGACTCTGCCTCCGCCTAGCATGCTGGTTTCCCTAATAACCACCCCCTGTCTCCAATTTTCTGCTCTAACAGCATGAAGCCTCTTAGAATTTTCCTCCACAAATTCTGCTATTTTCTACCTGCAAACTTCAGCTCCTACTGCTCACTCCCTTCTACATTCCACACTCCCCACTCCAGTGACCTGACTAAATTTTACTAGTACTAATTTTAATTTATTTAGTTCATGGGGAAAAAAAAAATCCCAAGCACTTCTTACCTTTCTCCCAAGGTAGAGTTACAGCCCATCCAGTGGTTTCTGACACACTGCCTCATCTCTGGTTGTCTGTTTCCTTATGTCCATTTCACCCATTCATTGCTCCATTCATCTTGTATTACCAATACCCAGCAAGGGGCTTTGTCACAGAGAGAAATCAAAATCAATTTGCTGAACCATTTAATCTACCAGTAACAAGATTTACTATGTTGCTGGCTGAGATCAGGGTTGTGATCTGCAGCCAGGTAATTTTCTGTGTAGTGAGTCTTTCCAAGGAATTGGTCTTAAATTCACAATCATTATTCTCAAATTAACTAAATTAGAATGCAGACACTATATTCTGAACATTTTGCAAAACAGTGAGCTACTGCAGCAAATCTGACCTGGACCAGCTCCTGAGAATTGAGGCTTCTGTGCTGCATGCTGCTAAACCTCAAACAGAAGGGCTCGGCCAATTTCAAACCATAAACATTTTACAAATCAAAGACCATATTTAATGTTTCCAAGCTCTTTAAAAACTTTATTCTTTTTTTTTAATAATATTGTAAGGAATGAAGTCTTATTCTCATATATATTATGTATTTAAATGATCAGAATAAGTTAAGTGGAGCTGAAATGCCCCAAAGTAAAGAATGCTAGATAATGTTATACCTTAGATGCAAACTTAAGTCACTTTCTTTTAGAAACACAATGGATTTCTGTACACCGACCCTTATCCCACTCCCTGGAAAATCAACAAAATTTAAAGGTCATGAAACTCAGTGGGATATTGTTCTACCTCAAAGATTAAATAATTACCATGGCAAGATAAGAAAGGCCAGGAGATGTTCACAAAGTATTATAAAGGACTGCTTCCAAAAGGATACATATAGGTAATAAAATTAAGTTTAAACAGAATACTATGAAAACATTACCTGGGAAATTACCTCCTTCCAAAGATTTAATAATAGGATATGCATTGGGAATTCAAAGCAGACATTCCTCCCCAAAGGCAAACCAGTGGGCAAATTTAGGAATTAGATACACTGTGTCCCCTTATGGTTGTTGTTACTCTAGCAAGGTGAAAGAAAATCTTTTAAAAACAATAGATTCTAATTCAAATTAAAGAACCACCTGGATGTGTGTAAAATGTGGAAAAGACTAGTGACTGCTGTATTTCCACTATTGGGACAACATATCTCCTGACGGTCAGCAGCTGCCATAGAGTAGGCGTGGAGCACACGGAATCTGTCTTCAAACAACTCACAGTCACTGAAGATGAGCTTTTCTCCTTATTATTTCTTGGTTAAAAAAATCGTATTATCTAACTTCAGAATCAAACTCATGTCCAAAATCATAATGTGGAATGACTCATAAATCTATGATGCATGTTAAGGGAGAAAAGAGATAGCAAAAGTTTTTCAAAATTTTCCCTTCCTAATACCATGCCTCAGTAAAAGAAACCAGGGCTTGTCCGCAGAAATGGCTGATTCCAGGGTAAGGCAGGGTAAGAGTAAAGTGAGGCCTGGAACACCTTGCGAATCCAGAAAATGAGGAAGTGCTTGCAAAACAAGATGGGATTATGTGATGGAAATGCAGGAGCCACTTTGGAAACATCAAAAGCATAACCCATAAAGCTAAGTATTGATAACTTAGACTTGATCAAAATTAAAACTTCTGCCCTTTGAAAGACATTGTTCAGAAGAAGATGAAAAAACAAGTTACAGACTGAGAAAATATTTGCAAAATACGTTATCTTATCAAGTAACATATTCAGGATATTTAAGGAACTCTCAGAACTCAATCATATGAAAACAATCCTATTACAAAATAAACAAAAGATTTTGAAGAGAAGCTTCATCAAAGAAGATGGATGGATGGTAAATAGGCATATGAAATAATGTTCACTGACCATCAGGAAAACACAAATTGAAATCATATATATGCTCAACAGATTTTCAACCAAAGTACAAAGGCAGTTCTATGGTGAAAGGATAGTTTTTACAAAAAAATGATGTTGGAACAATTGTACATCCATACGCAAACAAAACAAAACAGACAAAGAACAACCTTGACTTCTAGCATATACAGTAAATAGACCAATATGTAAAATCTAAAGCAATTAAACTTCTAGAAAAAGCATACAAGAAATCTTTGTGATTTTGAGTTAGACAATGATTTCCTACATATAAAACAAAAACCACAATAAAACGCCATTATATAAGAATAGCTAAAATTAAAAAGACAAACTATACAAAATGTTGGCAAGGATGTAGAGCAACTAGAATTCTCATATACTGTTGGTAGGAAAAAAAAATGGTACAGCCACTTTGGAACACAGTTTGGCTTATAAAGTTCAGCATACATAGACAATACAACCTAGCAGTTTTAATCCTGGTCATCTACCCAGGAGAAATGAAAACTTACGTTCACAAAAATCTTTCAGGCAAAATGTTTATGGTAGCTTTATTCATAATCACTATAAACTGAAAAGAAAATAAAACAAACATCCTTTAGCTAATATATATGATACCTAAAATGTGATATATCCATGCAATGGTATACTACTCAGCAATAAAAGGAAACAAAGTAATGTCATATGCAACAACATGAATGAATCTCAAATTCATCATCCCAGGTAAAGGAAGCCAGACTCAAAAGGCTACATTAGACACAGAAACATTAGTGGCTTCCTGAGGCTGTGAAGTTGGGAGAAAATGGGGAAATGAGAATGCCAATAAATGGGTGTTGAGTTTCTTTAAGTGAAGAAAATGTTCTCAAATTGTGAAAATAACTTCAAAATTTTGTGAATATACCAAAAACCACTGAATTATATAATAAAAGGGAAGTTGAATGATATGTAAATTTTATCTCAATAAAGCTCTTTTTTTAAATTAAAAAGTTACATGTTGTATGATTCCATTTATATGGCTTTCTGGAAAAGGCAAAACTATTGGCACAGAAAACAGGAAGAGTTGGCTACAAAAGGGCTGGAGGGAACCATCTGGGGGTGATGGATCCATGTTATACCTTGGTTGCGGTGGGGTCACACAATTGTACATTCTTGTCAAAACTCAACTATTAACTAAACAGGATTAAATTTACTGCAAGTAAATAATACCTCAATGAACTTGACTTTTAAATATCTACATACATATTTTCCACCAAAAAAAACTGTATTTTGCTTTATAGTTTTTAATTTGTATATTGGAGTGATAAGACTATTCACCAACCCTCCCCCACTAATACTCTAAGAGTGCACAGTCATAATACCTTTGAATACATATGTCATTGCACTTTTTATCATTGAAGTAGTTCCTTTCCACTTTTTAAATTGTTTTGAATAAATACAAGAGGTAATGCGGGCATGTGCATTTCCAGTAACAATTATAAAGCTATTAACTAGACCTGACTCCATTTATTATGGCGTTATGAATAAGATAAATTCAGTTTACATGTGCTTAATATTAAGTTAGCAATGGGCTTTACATTCTGATAAACGATGTGCCTAATTAAGAGAAACATTCCAAAATTCAATTATTCCAGTCTTGAATGCTTTTAAAGAGTATGTCAGGTTTTTCTACTAGGAAAGTTGTATTTTTTTAAATCAAAAAAATTATGAAACAGAAAGTTTGCAAGAATCAGAATAGCATAAAGAATTTCTAGATAACGTTTACCCAGATTCACTGATTATTAACCTTTTACCTACACGTTGTCATTTGCTCTTTTTTATACCTATGGGGCTAGTTCTTGGCTTTCTAGTCTACTCCATTGATCTATCCTTTGTCTATTCTTTTGCCAGTAGCAACTGACCCTGATTAATGCAGCTGTCTATAAATCTTTGTCTTAGTCCATTTTCTGTTGCTTCTAGCAGAATGTCACTGACTAGGCAATTTATAGAGAACAGATGTCTATTCAGCTCATGGCTCTGGAGGCCAGCAAGTCCAAGAGCATGGTGCTGGCATCTGATGAGGGTCATCCCATGGGGGACCAGTGGGTGGCAGAAGTGTGTGAGACAGAGCAAAGCACCAGGAACCAGACTTACTTTCTAACAACCCACTCTTGAGATAACTAACACATTTCTGTGGTAATGACATTAATCCATTCCTGAGGGTTCCACTCTCATGACCCAACCACCTCTTATTTGGCCCCACCCATCAACACTGTTGCATTGGGGATTAAGTTTCCAACACATGAACTTCTGGAGAACACATTCAAACCACAGCAAGTTTGAAATCAGGTAGTATGGTTTTCAAAATTTGTCCTTTTTTAAAATTGTTTTTGCTATCATAACTCCATTGCCTTCCCATTTAAGTTTCTGAATCAACTTGTCAACATCTACAAAAAGTCCAGCTGAGATTTTGATTGGAAATGCACTGAATCTATAAATCCACTAGAGGAGAATCGATATTAACAATATTGACTCTTTCCATGCAAGGACACAGTATCTCTATCCACTTATTCAGATGTTTAATTTTTTTTCTAAGGAAAAACATAGTTTTTATATCTGGCATCTTCTTTTACATCCCTGCCTATCCCTCATCCCATCCCTTAAAGTCAAGTGTTGACATTTGAAAGAATGTGCTTGAAACAGGAACGAAAGTAACATTTTTACATTTTTTGGTTGTCAGTTACTAACATATTAATAGCCCTCTGTATCTAAAAGTTTCGACTGAATAATAACTGAGAATATCTTGGCTAACTTCTTTAATTATGAGTGAATGGGCTACATACAGCTGGCCTGTTCTTTTTAATTAAAGAATGATAATTATTTCAAGCATTAGAAAAAATCATGAGAATATGAAGTACCCTCTGTGCCAGATATCATTCCCTTCATGGATCAGAAATTCTATGTGATTATCTCATTCGCAAGGTTTTTGGATCAAAACAAATTGCATACATGGATCATCTAACCCCAACATCAACAGATCAGTTTAAACACACATCCTTGAAGCCTGTAACAGAGACAAGGCTCATTATAAATATAAGGAGAATCCATTAACTAAGAACACCACACACAACCCTATTCAAAGACTACGATTGTGACAGCAATTGGTAAACTGAATATTTTTCAAAAAGTCTCTTTGTTCTTTAATGGCACAAAAACCATTGTTGGTCTATAACACACTGTGACTGTCATGAACAGCAGGAGTGAGTACTGGTGCATGCAAGGGATCAAACGCTGTGATGAAAGGGTCCGTAATCAATAATAACTGCTTCCCAAGTGTCTATTTTACATAAAGATTCCACCTCATAAGGGACACACGGAAGACTACTGGATAGGTTTGATATTTCACGGTGGGTGGTCCTTTCTTGGAATGCTAGTCAAAGGCTCTGCATGGGACTAGCAAAATATCATTCTTAAGAATGATAGAGAAGAACTGCAGAGACAAGGCACATCTTGCCAAGGGCAACATCTTACAAAGCACCAGCGATACTGAAAAAACAGCTCATGAAGCTTCTGAAATGAAGGCCTTCACCCAAAGATAATGAAAGCACAGTTACATATTCAGTCAATGTTTTTAATTTAATGGGTTCCTTTCTGGAGGTGGTGACCAAGAGTGAAGATGAGGCTTTGGGATATCTTACTTTCAGGATTTCTTGTATACTTATCCTTCTGGAGGTAATTTTGAATAAAAGAAAAAATTTTATTAATGCTTTTGAATGAGGGTAAATTTTAAAATGTAAAGCATCAGGAACTATGCCAAGAGCAACCAGAATAATATCCCACAAAATGAGAACCATGGAAACAAATATGTTAACATTTTTAAGCTCATATTAGAAAATCATTCATTTTAGCCTTCACTGGCAAGCATATGAATACAATTAATGGAATATAGTTTAGCAATTATTTTGATAATCACCTAATAATTATGAATAACTGTGGTAGACTAATTACAGCAAAAACCCCATTCTTCAACCCTTCCTATATCCAACTCCCTGGAATGTAAATTTTCAGCTTTACCCCATAAAGTTGGACAGGCTTTGTAACTTGCTTTGGCCAGAAGAAAATGCAGTGGAAGAGACACTACGGCAATCCTGAGACTGGATTTCAAAACTTCAGGCACTGCCAGGCATGGTGGTTCACATCTGTTATCACAATACTTTGGCAGGCCAAGATGTGAGGATCGCTTGAGCTCAAGAGATCAAGACCAGCCTGGGCAACATAGTGAGACCTCATCTCTACAAAAAATATATATTTTTAAATTACCAGCATGGTGATGTGTGCCTATAGTTGCAGCTACTCAGGAAGCTGAGGTGGAAGGATCACTTGAGCCCAGAAGTGTGAGGTTGCAGTGAGCCATGATGGTACCACTGCACTACAGGCTAGGTGACAGAGCAAGACCTTGTCTCAAAAAATAATAAGTAAATCACAAAAAGTCATGTGCACATTGGAATCCTGCCCGATTGTCATGAAAATAAACCTTAGCTAGCCTGCTGGATGAAGAGAAACAGGACCATCATTGCAGCTGAGGCCATCCTAAACCAGCCGGCCGCCTGCCAACTTCCCTGCCGATGACAGATAATCACTGAAAAAAAGGTCAGACTAACCTAGGCCAGCCCAGACCTGATGAACCACCCTGCCAACCCAACAATTCACAGTATAATTAATATATGATTGTCATTTTAAGCTATGAAATTTTGAGGTGGCTTGTTACACCTTGTGAAAGGCTCATCTACCTTTCAAAAGTTGCTCCTTGGATTTTATTCTATAACTTTATTATTAACTCTCCTTGTGTTTTCTCAGTTACCAACATCACCATTACTTGTCCTATGACTCTGGATTAAGCAATCTACTTTGACATCTCCCTCTCCTGTACTTTCCATAATCAGTCACTTCATCTGGCAGCTTCTACACAGATGTAGATCTCAAAGCTATCTGCTAGCGTCCATTTTTTTCTGCCACACCACAGGTAAAGGTCTTCATCATTTGTCTTCTAAAAGGTCTCCTTTCCTGATTCTTTTGCCTCTTTCATATACTCTTTAATCACTAAAGTAATTTTCTTACTAAATTAAAATCACTGTTTTATTAAAATGCATGTCAAGACATATCATTCCATACACGCAAGTCAGAAACTTTAATAACCCCCAGTTTCCTACAGAATGTTATGAACAGTTGAGCATGGAATTCAAGATGCTTCATTATCTGATCCAACTTTTCCTTGTAGTTGTTTTCCCTGCATCCTTGCCTACTTGTACAGTTAGCTCACACCAGAACCACTGCCCAAACACACCACACTTTTCCCCATCTCCATGTTTTCAAATGTTGTCATCTTCCTCCTCTTCCCCACCTACAGAACTTCCAACAAGCTGATTCAACTACGGACAACTTCCTGATCCTACCCTCGTCTCTAGTAGGATGCATACTTCCAGCCACTCACATCCCCACCTACTTACTGCCTTTTGTGGATTTGTCCTTTCCCCTGAGCACCTTGTATATGCCTCCATTGTTATAGTAAAGTTTTGATTGAAGTTTAACCTCTACTTAGTCAAGTGTTAGAAGGTTGTAAATTTTTGACACTGTGACATATGAACCTTTGCATCCCTCATACACCAGCACGATGCTTGATAGGCTAAACGCAATGTGTTGTGGATACTGGGGTCTTGGGCAGGGAGAAACTGTTCAGAAAAAATTTTGTTTTCTTGCCAAGAGTCAAATCCAGATGTGGTGCAAATAGTCTTCCTCCATGACCAAAAATGGAATATTATGAACAAGGGAAATTTAGCTTTTGGCTCCTTCAAAATCCTAACAATATTACAATACAGCATCAGCTACTTCACTCCTACTCAGAAACTGACAAATATGACTATGTTAAATTCGATTAGAATCAGGACCCAGAAGTGCTACAATCCCTTTCTATTTTCAACCTTGTCTGTCTGACATATTTGGCAGAATCAAATAAGCAAAACATGGTTTCTGAACACAGTAAAACTTTGAAAAACATAGCTGTTAAGTAGAATTTTTTTTTTCATTCTGCTGTGAAATTAAGAAAGAAAATAAGGTGCTACCAGGACTCATGTGATAGCCATTTATTTCAGGCACATATTCTAACATTCAGATGAAAGTTCTGTAATCACACACACACATTGTGCCTCTAAAAAGAAACACAGTGACTCTGAGCAAAGTCTCTCAATTTCTCTGGGTCACTATTTCCTCATCTGTAAAATGAGTGACCAAGGCTAACTTAGCACTCAACTTTAGTGAGCTTATTAGCATCAGTTTACTGAAACTGGTGTTCACAATCATAAACATAAGGAAAGGCAAGACATTTAGTAACAAAAATTTAAGTATTAAATTGTGCATAGCATAGAACATATTTATAAAGATAGCAAAAGAAACCAACATAATTTTGAAAGATTTTTAACAAAGCTGAAAAATATTTTCATGGCCTTCAACAAGAAATTTCAATTAATAAGAACACTCCATCTCTACATGATATGGTTTGGGTATTTGTCCCCACAAAATCACATGGCAAAGATGTTGGAGGTGGGGCCTAGTGGGAGGTACTGGATCATGGGGGCACGTCCCTCATGAACAGCATCATCCACTTGGTGGTAAGTGAGTTCTCACTCAGTTAGTTCACACAAGCTCTGGTTGTTATAGGAGTCTGGGACCTCCCCCTTCACTTCTCACTCCCACTCTTGCCATGTGACACTCCTGCTCCCCCTCTGCCTTCCACCAAGACTGGAAGCTTCCTGAAGCCCACACCAGAAGCTGAGCAGAGGCCAGCATCATGCTTCCTGTACAGCCTGCAGAACCATGAGTCAATTAAACCTCTTTATAAATTACCCAGCTGCAAGTATTTCTTTAGAGCCATGCAAGAACAGTCTAACACAGAAAATTGGTACTGACGGGTGGGATGCTGAAAACGTGGAAGCAGGTTTGGAACTTGGTAATGGCCAGGCGTTGGAAGAGTATGGAGGTCAAAGAAGAAGACAGGAGACGAGGGATTGTTTGGAATTCCTTAGAAACTGGTTAGGTGATTGTGACCAAAACGCCGATAGAAATACGGACAGTGAAGTCCAGACTGATGAGATTTCAAACGGAAATAAGGAAGTTATTGGGAACTACAGTAGCAGTCACCCCATCACACCCTAGCAAAAAACTTGGCTGCACTGTGTTTATGCCCTAGGGATCCGTGGAAATTTGAACTTAAGAGTGATGAACTAGAGAGTTTCTGGCAGAAGAAATTTCTAAGCAGCAAGACATTCAAGAAGTGGCCTAGTGGCTTCTAACAGCTTACAATCAGATAACAGGACCAAAGAAATGACTTCAAGTTAGAATTTATATTTTGTTTTTTTGTTTTTTTGAGATGGAGTTTTGCTCTTGTTACCCAGGCTGGAGTGCAATGGCGCGATCTCGGCTCACCGCAACCTCCGCCTCCTGGGTTCAGGCAATTCTCCTACCTCAGCCTCCTGAGTAGCTGGGATTACAGGCATGCACCACCATGCCCAGCTAATTTTTTGTATTTTTAGTAGAGATGAGGTTTCATCATGTTGACTGGGATGGTCTCGATCTCTTGACCTTGTGATCCACCCGCCTCGGCCTCCCAAAATGCTGGGATTACAGGCTTGCGCCACCGCGCCCGGCCTGGAATGCATATTTTAAAAGAAAACAGTGACTGGGCATGGTGATGCTATAAACCCAGAATATTTGGGAAGTTGAGGTGGGAACATTGCTTGAGCCCAGGAGTTTGAGACCAGTCCTGGCAACATAATGAGACTCCATCTCTACAAAAATATAAAAACAGAGAGGCATAATGGCACATCCCTGTAGTCCCAGCTACTCAAGAGGCTGAGCTTGGAGGATCTCTTGAGCCCAGAAGGTTGAGGCTGCAGTGAGCCATGATCAACACCTTTGCAGTCCAGCCTGAGTGACAGGGCAAGATCCTGTCCTTAAATAAATAGGAGCAGAGCATAAAAGTATGGAAAATTTGTGGCCTGGCCATATGGTAGAGAAGGAATCCAAGCACACTGAGAAGCAACCACCTGCTAGGGAGATTACCATGAAAGGATGCCAAGTGTTACTATCCAAGACAATGAGAAAAAGGTCTAAAAGACATTTCAGAAATCTGAGGCAGCCATTCCCATTACAAACCCAGAGGCCTAGAAAGAAAAAGTAGTTTCAGAGGCCAGACCCAGGGCTCTACCGCCTTGATTAGCCTCAGGACACTGCTCCCTACATTCTAGCAAGCCATAAGCCTGGGTGGCTGCTATGTGGTATTAAGCCTGTAGGCCCATGGAATGCAAGAGTGAAGGAGGCTTAGTGGCTTCTCCATAGATTTCAGAGGATGTATGGGAAAACCTGAGTGCCCAGGCAGAAGCCTGCTGCAGAGCCTTTACTAGGGCAGTGTGGAGAGAAAGTGCGGGGTTGGAACTCCGATACACAGTCCCCAGCAGGGTACTGCCTAGTGGAGCTGCGGCAAGGGGGGTGCCACCCTTCAATCCCACAGGCAGTAGATACCGTGGCAGATCTACTACCGAAAAGGGATGATTGTGTTTTACATGAGCAGGACATGAGATTTGTGGGGCCACATGCAGAAAAATATGGTTGGGATATTTGACCCCTCCAAATCTCATGTTGAAATGTGATCCCCAGTGTTGGAGGTGGGGCCTCATGGGAGGTGTTGGCTCATGGGAGTGGACCCCTCATGAATGGCTTAGCACTATCCCCTTGATGTTGAGTGAGGTCTCACTCAGTTTACGCAAGATCTAGTTGTTTAAGAGTCTGGAACCTCCCGCTTTGCTCTCTCACTCCTTCCTGTTCTGGCCATGACACACCTCCTCCCTGTTTGTCTCCTGCCATGGTTGGAAGCTTCCTGAGGCCCCCACCAGAAGCCGAGCAGATGCTGGCACCATCCTTCCTGTCTAGTCTGTAGAACGGGGAGCCAATTAAACCTCTCTTCTTCATAAACTACCCAGCCTCTGGTATTTCTTTACGTAATGCAGGAGCAGACTAACACACTATCACACCTTTCAGTTAATCAGGAATATTACTGTGAATATTAAAATATTACACTAGTCATACAGAGTGTAGAAAAATAACAGACTTTATAGATGAGCTGTGGGGCCTTGGACGGGTCACCTAACCTCCAATTCATTACGTGAAAAACAGAAATAATTCCTGACTCATGGTAGGGAACAGGTAAGGTTATAAGGATTGAATGAGACAACGTACATGCAATGCCTGTAATATAGCAGTTACTAAATAAACATTAGGTGTTAATTACCCTTTCTCCACCATCCCCAAGAAAGTTCAATAAGACATTGTGACAACACATAACTGGAAGTTACCTCTCAACTGTATAACGTGCTGCTTTATTTTTCATCATTCAACATTCTCTCATAATGATGAAATATTTTTTCACAGATAGCACTTGCTTCCAAGTCACTTATCTCCTCTCCTTACTAGATGACAGGAGGATGATATCATTTTTTAAAAGTCACAGTAAATATATTCATTAAAACAGTCCTGCATAAGTTTTGGCTTAAGTTGTATGCTGGCATATGAAACAAAGTCAGGGATATCTGAAATGATTTTGGGTAACAGAAATGCTAGAGTAGAAGCCCTTGACCTGCCTACTCTCTCCCCAGTACCAGGCAGGATATCCTATTTTAGGAAAGGAAATCTATCATTTTCTTAAATAATGCTTTCCCATCTTTAAATGCCACTCTGTTTGCATACATTTAAGCAAAGTTGACCTTTTTAAAATCCTTACTGGAAATGATGAATATCATAAGAAAATTCTATTCTATGAAATTCTTGTTCATTTCATAAAATTATGCCTTTGGTCTTGGTCCATTCAAGCTTTAATTAAACAAAGCAGAGTAGGAGGGGCTACACCCTCCTTACTGGAGAGCTGCTGAGAGGCAGGTTCTGCTGCAGGCACTTAAATAAGCCCTATCAGACCAAAGGCAACATCCAAGGAGACAACAGCAGACAGCCAGTGGAAGTCTCACCGACTGTCAGGGTCAGAGAAGATAGCAGGTTGGAGGCCAAGGGAGCACTCAGTGCCTCTCCTCCAGGGACAAGTGGAGATGTCCTCATCCAAAGGCCACATTCTGCACACACGGTAGAGGCTGAAAGGCTCCATTCTCTAGACTGGGATTTAGAGGCAGGAGCTAGTATCTGAGGAGGGGAGCTGACCAGAGGAAACAAGGTGTTTATTTTCATGGGACTGGCCTAATGCAGAGGAAGAATGATGCAGAGGCAGACAGCGTTAAAGAGGGGCACTTCGATCTCAGAACAATACCCAAAGTAGGAAACAGAGTCAGAACTGACTAATCAACAAGGACACTGCAGAGCCCCAGAGTGATGACGCCGAGCTCTGTAAGCCCCACCTCCTCCAGGGTCATTCCTTTCTAGCAAGGATAACACAGCTCCGAGAATAAGTATGTAGAGAAAAGCATTGAGTGAAAGCCAACTCTGTGCCCCTGCTCCAGGCAGTGGAAAATCAAGGACAAAAAGACAACTCTCTGCCTCAAGAAGCTCAAATCTAGAAGACAGGGTGAAAAGTACAGAATCTATTAACTGTGAGGAGTGCCAGGCTGCAAATGGCCACTGCATGCACAGAGAAGGCCACCTAACCTAGATCTGGTTGCGTCAGGAAAATCTTCTCCACTATATTATTAACAATACGTTCGACTGAATTAAATCCTTGGGGAAGACTCTGCCAGTCCCCCAACTTCCCTCCCCTAAAGAGAAAACATTTCTTTGACTTTTTTATCTTTAAAGATTTAAAAAAATCCTTCCCACTCTTTACTGAATGAACACCCTCTAAATTCTCCCACAGCATTGCTGAATCAGACAACTGGCGGTGCATGCCGCCGGCAAGACAACTGAGCTGCCAGCTGACGACGGCATCAGAACCCCACACAGGAGAAAAGGCACTTGGCAATCCATCAACACGGTAGCTGTCCGATCCACCAGGTCATTTCCTAGGCAAAAGTTTATGTGAGCTCAAAATCAACATTAATAACAAGTTAGCAAATACTTCCTATTGTCACCAAACTGCACGCTCTGCCAAAATGTAGCGCTTCAATGAATTAAATGAATAACTTCCTCTTCACAATTCTTTTATGAGAGGATTTATTGCATCCACTTTACAGATGAGAAAACTGAGATTCAGAAAGTTAATTTTCTTGAGGTTATAAAGCAAGAAAGCAGGGAACCAGAAATCAATTCCTGCTCTGTCTCCCAAGGCTGTGAAAGTCTAAAAACCTGCCTCTCACCTACGGCCTTATTCCTTTGCAGATTACTTACTGCCTGGGAGTGTTCAAGCACAATCTCCTTTGGGTTATGCAAATTCTCTAACACGATATAGTACTGGCTATTTTCAAAGCAGTTTGTCACATCCTGTGTAACTAAACCTCTATGAAACCTCAAGACTCCCTGCTGACTGGAGTCTCAGGTCTTACGACGGCGAACAGGACTGACCCTTCCCCATCCAGCCCCTGGTGAGCTTTCCAGCCTCCTCTCTGGCCATCGTCCCACCACCCTCCTCTGCATTCTTCACTCTATGCAGGAGCCAGCCTGTGTCCATATCCATGTCACTCCCTCTGACCAAAGGCCTTTCCTACTTTTCTGCTTGGTAAACTGACTCACCTATTCAGGGCCCAGGTCAGCCACTTCCAGGAGGCTTTGCCCACCTCCTCCCCACTCCCCAGACCCCTCTCTATGCTCACTCTGCTTTTAGAATGCCAGCATAGCAGCACCCACCCACCCTGAATTATTACTTGTTTGTCAGCCTCTCCCTAAACCCTTTCTATCCAAGCTGTGGCCCATGGACCAGCAGCATTGATGTCTCCAGGGAATCTTGGGTCTTCCCCAAACCAACAGCATCAGAATCGGCATTGTTAATAAGATCTCCACAGCTTATGTGTCCTTTGGACTTTGAGAAGAAACTCTCTCAGTGTCTGAACTTTAGGCAGAGAGGAGTGGCATTTTGTTTGTTTATTCTGAATTTTTTTAAAAGACAAGGTTTTGTTCTGTCACCCAGGCTGGAGTGCAGTGGTGCAATTTTGCAGCCTCAAATTCCTGGGCTCAAGTGATCCTCCTGCCTCAGCCTCCCAAGTAGCTAGAATTACAGGCACATACCACCATGTCTGTTTTGCTTGTTTGGTAAAAATGGGATCTTGCTATGATGCCCAGGCTGGTCTTGAACGCTTAGCCTTAAGTGATCCTCCCACCTAGGCCTCCCAAAGTGCTGGGGATTACAGGTGTGAGTCACAGCACCAGGCCAGGAGTGGCATCTTGTTTATTATCAGAACTCACCCCAGGGCCCACCACGGAGTGACTACTCTGTAAATGTTTGTTGAATCAAGGTGAATATGGGCTTTCACTTGATTCTCACAACAATCCTCTAAGTTAGAAACTATTATCTCCATGTAATAGATGAGAAAACTGAAACTAGAGACTTTTAAAAATTTTCCTAAAATTCACACATGGTCAATAATTAGCAGGATGAGAGCCAAATCTTCTAATTTCAAGTTCTATATTCTTTTCATTTCTCTAAACTATCTCCCATGCATTATAAATAAGAACAAATATTTATGTAATAACTCATACAATATGTATTTTAGCATAAGAATATTGCCTAGGCAGAATTAGCAGCCACTTTGCTTTCATGTTCATAAAGTGAATGTACCCATTCATTCCCATAGGCAGGAATATCTACCCAGCATGGGTGGTGCATTGTGTGCAGTTCTAAACATGGAGAGGAAATGAATCAAGTCAGTTCCTGCCCTCATGGAGATACCAACAAATAAAGAGTCAGCCTCTTCTAGTGTGAGAAGAACCATGCTCTGACTGTGTGTGTACACACTATATGTGTAGAATAAAGAGAAAAACATGAGGAACAGCACTTTACCCAGCCTATAGCACATGCTGCAAAACAAAATCTGTTAAGATAAGATACAGAAAAAGACCCACCAGAGCGCCATTCAGTTTTCAATGCTTCAAAGATTTACACACTCTTCCTATTATCATTAATGCCTGTTATGAATGTAATCTGTCCCCACGCACCAAGGGGAGAATAAATTCCTCACAGAGGGGAAATAGAGGGTATTCAATGAAAAAAAATATTTTATGCAGAAAGCTGATGCCTGCTAGTTGATAATGAATGTGGTAGCAGTAATAGTAATTTGTTTAAATTCCTCATTAAATGAGTCATAAAGATCATAAAGGTCATGGGGCAATACTAGAAAGACGTGAACACACACACATACACGCACATACACACGCACACAAACACACACAGTACCTCTGAATTATCCAGCAAAGCAACAATGTTAAAAATGGCTTTTTTTAACTTAAGAGCTAAATAATTTAAAAATAAAATCAGGATTAAACCAAAAATAAAAGGGAGTTGAAATTATAAATTTCACATAAAAATTATAAAGATCATATAAAAGCAGAAAAGTAGAATGGATCAAATAAGAAAACCCCTCCGTGACAGTCCATGCTGCCCCAAGTCGCTAAATCTGCAGATGACAGAAACAAAACACAGAGATACATCTTGTACACAGAAAAAAAGCAAACATATTCCTAAGTGACTGGAATAAATGAGTCTGGTGGGTTGATGAGTGACTGATACAGATCGAATAGGTGTTAGGTAATGAGACAAGAGAGCAAAAATATTCTTAGAGGGTAAAAGCTCACAAGTCAGCAGTATAGAAGCATTCTCAAGAGCAGAATTATTACATATTTTAATGCCCTCTCAGCTAGTAAGAATAAAGCAGACAGGCAAAGTGGAGATACGAGACTTAGAACGTAATTTCTACTTCCCTGGGAGCAGCATTTCTTACGATGATTGGGAGGTTTTTGCTCCTCATCAGATCTTTATTAATCCATTGTCATGTCTCTATGTTTTATTATTCCTGCCAGGGTAACAGATTTTATCCATGTCTTCAGGTCATAAACTATAGCTGCTAACTCAGGGGATTGAAAACAAAATTAAGAAAGAGGTATGGTGTGTTCCCTTTCTTCTCAGAGCCTCTGCTTTTCCCCTGTAAAATGAGGCTACTAGACACTAACCCCTAGGGCTGTCATGTAAGAGAACAGACACTTGTTATATATCCCCCAAAGGTGATAAAAATGGTGTAAGCCTTCCAGTATCATATTGGGCCCATGGTGAACACTCAGTAAACATGTGCTGCTATTATCATTGCACTGGAAGGCTTCCCACCATCAAAAGTCATTAACTCCAGGAGACTGGGAGCTGTTTTCCTCTGGAGTGTTTTATTTTTTGTTCAAAAGAAATACAGCACAGATTTGGCCCAATCAGCGGATAAACTGTCAAAGCCAGGAATAGTCTGTTTAGTACGCTCTGAATATAGCATCTAACACACAATTATAAATATAGAATGCTTAATGAGGAGTATTTGATTTAAAAAATAGTAAAGTCTACTGCCAGGATTAAATGAGGTAACCTCTTTGGAGTCCTTCTAATAGAGGCAATAAAGAAAGAAAATGAACATTAAATATGTATGTGTCTCTCTATCTCAAACCTACCTGGTCTATGATATCCATACTGAGCCAGAGCAACAAACACATGCATCTTCATATTGCTAAACTTCAAAAATGGCCCAGTACAAAATGCAAGAGCACTAAAAATGGCCTTTGACTCTGCTTGTGACACACCACCCATAGCCACCATACCCAGAGGTGAACTATATATCAAAAAGAATTACTGTGGTGCCAAAGAGACTCCCATAAAATTGCACTATGTATTATACCATTTTGGTTGCCTTTGGGAAATATGTAAGTTGAGAGTATCTAACCATGGGTAAATAAATTCAGTTTGGACTTAAAGAAATAGAAAAGCTGATGGAAGAATAAATCTGCTTATTTAAATAGACAGCCTTTTATGTAAAAGGGTTAAGAACACTACTTCCATCTTCTGCCAATAAGCTATGTTCATCTGAAAATTGGGGCAGTATCCTGACTCTGATGTGACAAAATTTTAAAATGCTGATGGGCAAGTTTCTGTAAACTCTGTCTATATACCTTATTATATCTTGCTATTGTATAGCAAGCATCATTCAATAATAAGTAAAATAAATATAAAGGGCAATAAATCAAAGATTGTATTCTCACAGAAGAGTGGCTCCAGATGAGTGGCAATCCCAAGACATAAACACCTCTTCTACATTCCAGTGCTCTAAGAATGAAAGGCTGATCTCCGAAGAGCAAACTGACCATTTGCTTAAAGTAAAACTACCATTTGCTTAAAATAAAAAATAAAAAATAACTGTCCTGAAATAATCTTGCCATCTAGATCATCTTATGTCCAGGAGGATGATAAGCCAAGAAATTAGAAACAGAGAGAGAGTAATCAAATTACAATATATCCCATCAAAGAGTGATAGTGTACTCTTAAAAATCCAGTCTAGTTCAAAGAGAATATCATTTCTAAACATTATAGGCAGAAAGAAAGTTTGTTTTTTTGGTGTTTTTTTTTTTTTCTTTTGAGACAGAGTCTTGCTCTGTAGCCCAGGCTGGAGTGCAGTGGCGCCATCTGGGCTCACTGCAACCTCCACCTCCCAGGTCCTGATTCAAGCAATTCTCCTGCCTCAGCCTCCTGACTATCTGGGATTACAGGAACGCAGCACCACGCCCAGATAATTTTTGTATTTTTAGTAGAGACAGAGTTTCACCATGTTGGCCAGGCTGGTCTTGAACTCCTAGCCTCGTGATCACCCACCTCAGCGTCCCAAAGTGCTGGGATTATAGGGGTGAGCCACTGCACCTGGCCAAAAAAGTTTTTTTTTTAATCTCATTTTGCGTTCCAGTTTACCGCAAATTACATATGACAATACAGTTCTTAAATAGTACAAAATGAAGCTCTAACTTCAATTTTGGTGCTGTGGTTTTTATATTTGTGTAGTTGTTAAAATAAGATGGAATGTTGGCGTAACTATCAGACAGCAGAAACCAAGCTGCTGAATTAGGAGGAAAGGACCAAAGAAACAGAAGAGAAACGACTGGCAGTTTGAAAGAAATTTTGGTGTGAATGGTGGAGATTTTTTTTGTACAGTCTGCATTAATTGGGTTATTTCTGAATGAACATTTGATTATTATAACAGAACATTCTGTGTATAATCTCGTAAAACTGTAAATTCCTGGCAGAGTCACTTTGAAAGTATGAGGCTGACAAGCCCTTCTTTTGAAAATCTGAGAACTATTTGCATGAGAATTATCACTCTGAAGCAAGCAAATTCCAGTGCTGTTGACTCACTGCCTCAGCCACCTACACTGGGGCTCCCAGGCAGAATGGGTTCCAACCCACGGTATATGGGAATTCCAGGACCCACCAGTTCACGGGAGTTACATGGGAAATAACATGAAGAAAGTTTGCTGCCAAATAAAAGACACAAAACCAACAGAAAAACAGTAAGGTCACTTTGTTTATGGTCTAACTGGATTTTAATATTATTATGCTCTAAGATCTATCTGAAACACAAACTCAAACAAATGAAGAAAAAGACTTTTGGGAATGTGGAAAACCGTGTATGCTTATTATAGCAAGTATGTGCCTCTCAAGTTCAACATGTCAAACACATGATTTTATCCTGTTGGAAAAAAACAGAAAAAGGAGGAAGAAGTCTTCATACAGAACTCTCACCTCCTCTTTAAAAGGTTGGAAATCATATTTAGTTGTGCAGAAAAACAGAGGAACACATGACTGCTAATTTTTTTTTTTTTTTTTTTTCTGAGACGGAGTTTCGCTCTTGTTACCCAGGCTGGAGTGCAATGGCGCTATCTCGGCTCAGCGCAACCTCCGCCTCCTGGGTTCAGGCAATTCTCCTGCCTCAGCCTCCTGAGTAGCTGGGATTACAGGCATGCGCCCACCATGCCCAGCTGATTTTTTGTATTTTTAGTAGAGACAGGGTTTCACCATGTTGACCAGGATGGTCTCGATCTCTTGACCTCGTGATCCACCCGCCTCGGCCTCCCAAAGTGCTGGGATTACAGGCTGAGCCACCGCGCCCGGCCTAATTTTCTAACCCACTCATTTTTGTTAAGTGCTAATAAGACAACTGGATTCTTCTACTTGCTAGACATCAAGCATCATTTTGAAATATTAATAAATCCTTAGAAAGCAGAAACCGTGTCTCAATGACTCTCAGGATACATTACCTATTTTAGCATCACTTGCAAAAGTTTACTGAGATTGATGAAGTAATAAATGGTGAGTTTGGTTGGGTTCTGTGGCTCACGCCTGTAATCCCAACACTTTGAGGGGCCAAAGTGGGCGGATCACAAGGTCAGGAGTTCAAGACCTGCCTGGCCAACATGGTGACACTTCGTCTCTACTAAAAACACAAAAATTGGCAGGGCATGGTGGTACACACTTAACACTCACATGAGCCCAGGAGGTTGAGATGTGCCTAGGCAACATTAAGGCCCAGTGTCTACAAAAAATTAGCTGGACATAGTGACATGTACCTGTAGTCCCAGGTACTCAGAAGGCTGAGGTGGGAGGATCACCTGAGCCCAGGAAGCCCCGGCTGCAGTGAGTCGAGATTGCACCACTGCATTCCAGCCTGGGCAACAGAACAAGACCCTGTCTCAGGGAAAAAAAAAAAAAAAAAAAAAGAGCTTGCTTTAAAGGGCTTTGTAAAAAAATGGAAAATGACCTCTACTTGGAGAAACTGTCCTAAACCTAGGTTAAATCCCATTTCTACCACTACCTCGCTGTTAACCTTGGACAAGTAATAATACTTAATTTCTCTGTGTCTTGATCTCTTCAGCTTTAAAGCCAGGTTTATAATCACACATGCCTCCTAGAATAGTGAAAAAATACTGTTAAAAGCATTTAGCATGGTGCCTTTCACATAGTTAAGCACTGAATAAATGTCAGCCAGGGTTTTTTGTTCTTGTATTTTGCTAACATCAAAAAACATTACAATTACTGAATATGCTCAAGCATAAATAGAACATTCTCTATCCCAAACACAGATCAGAAGACTCCAAAGTTCAAGCACAGAATTAAGCAGAAATACATCCTTGTTTCTTATATTCTCACTTGAAAACATTTTCCAGACAAGAGAATAATATACATTTTAAAATTTCTTTTAAAATCTCAAATTTCGAAAGAATAAAGTAACAAAGGAAACAATTAGCATTTTTTTGATAGCCAATACATTACCAAATTTTAAATTCTGTATTTTATCTGACAAACTTACTTGCTCCATATTACTGAGACTATAAGCACAGGAAAATAAAAAATAAGCACAAAATCAAATCCATAAGTTGAAATTATCAAGGAAGAAGTTAACAATCTTTCAGGGCAAGATCTACCAGACTTTTTCCATAGAGGTCCAACTGGCAAACTTTTAGGCTTTGGGAACCACATAACAGTTTTCTTCTTCTTCCTCCTCCTCCTCTTCCCATTCTCTCCCTTCCTCTCCTCTTCTAACTTTTTCTTCCTCTCCTCCTTTAACAACTCTCTGAAAACACATAAACCATTCCTAGCTCTGTGGCCAAACAAAAACAGGCTTCAGGCTGGCTTTGGCCCCAGGGTATAGTTTCCTACTCTTGTTATAGAGCAGGGACAGACAAACTACAGCCCACAGCCTATTTTTGTAAATAAAGTTTTATTGAAACACAGCAATTCCCATTCATTTACAAAGTGTCTATTGCTGCTTTCCCACCCCAAAGACAGATCTGAGTAGTTTTAACAGAGACCCTATGGCCCACGAAGCCAAAAATATATATATTATCTGGCCCTTACAGAAAACTGTTTGCCAATCTCTGTTCTAGAGTAATGAGAATGCTTTGTTACTATCACTTTTCTCTATCCCTTTCCACTGCAGGAAGAACTAGAGGAAGTGGTTTTAGTGACTTCATTGGGAGTTATTTTTTTCTTGCCAATGTTAAATGCCATAGAAACGAAACATCATAAATTTTATACATGAAAGTGTTAGGTAGAGAAAACTTCCAGACATTCATGTGTTTCTTTAAATGGGTTGCATGTATTTTCATAGACTTTGTGGCAGCAAAGAACAGGAAATACGGCTTCTTATAAAATGTTGAAAGATAACAATATGAAGTAGAAATATCCAGGGGGAAAAAAAAAACAGAACATGATATAGAATATAAACTTAAGCAGAAAAAACACTCTTTTGTGGCACATGAATATTGGGTGAGCTTGTATGGTGCCTCAGAGAACACAGTTGCTCATTTTATTCAGGACAATGACCTACTCAGTTCTGAAACTATCACTTCTACCTATCCATTTCAATTTAGCATATAAAAAAGGATAAAGCCATGTAAACACAAAACGCCAAACATATCTGCCTGTATAGATAAAAAAAATCTAACCCAAATCAAATCATTTCCAAAGTCACATTTCTCAATTAGCTTTCTCTCAATTCTACAAGCAGAATATTTCATCCTAGAAGTTAAACTTGGAAAGCACTATGAAATTGTTTTTATGTGTATTTTATAGGGTCCAGCCCTACAGGGTCCTGTGAGTCCTTCTCTGCTGGCGAGGAGATGAGAAACTGTGGTAATAAAAGACAGAAGGCACCGAGAAAGAGAAAACAAGAGTTTGCGCCCAGGGGTCCACTGCTACCAAATCGCGGAGACCAGCAGTGGCCGTGAGTACCTGGATGCTCTGACTTTCACTGCGTGCAAAGCTGGGGGACGGGCAGGCAGGACGAGGTGATGGCAGTCAGTGACAGGGTCAGGTCAATCACGGGTCTTGGAGACAGAGTACCCAAGACTTTGAAGAAGCCAAGGTGAGGAGAAAACCTAAGGCGTCGGCACTTTTTCAGACTTGTCAAGAAATAACAAGGTCACTAAGATTCATGCTAACTCCTATCTTCTAAGAAAAAGAAGAACCAAATGCAGAAGCAGAACGTGAAAGCAGCCACGGAACGTGACCGCTACATAGAGACAAGTCAGTCTCCGGATGTCTGCGGGCTTACCTGACAGCCCTCAGGCCTACCACAAGGGCTCCCAAGCAGCGTTTTCTCCTAACTCCTCCAGGGAAGGAGACATTGGACGTCTCCTTCCCTAGCTGGCTAAACAGCGGGCGCTTTCACAGCGCTGACACTGTCGCACAACCAAGGCCTCCTTCGGCAGCCCTTATGCGGGCGTGACAGAGGACTTAGAGCATCTTGCCTTAGGGTCTCCTCTTTTCCAGTGCCACTTCAATCCCATACTTCTTAACCTGAGACTTCTTAGTAAGATTAAAGATTATATGATTATATATGTGTATATACTTACGACTACATGTGAATAGCTATGTGATTATTTTATGATGATATATAGGAATAACTATGTAACTGTATCTCTAGTTCTTTTCTAATTCTGTTTATATGAGAATATGGTAAGGCTTCAGACCCTTGCCTCAGCTCTTGCGGGGTCTCCCCCTGACCCAGTATTTATATTTCATTTTTTTCTCTGCATGATGCATAACTCAAAAACTCCTTCCTGCTCATCTCAGAAGCTCCAGGCGCTGGCTCCTTTCACACCCACCTTCCCTAATGTCCACATTGTCCAGTTGAGGTGGAGGCCAGTGCTACCTCCAGAAATGGACCCTTACTTTGCTTTCCAGCAGCAAACCAGAATTTGAGTTGATCACATCCAGTGACCTCAACTCTAGAGTTCAGGATTCAACAACACAGAGGGTTTTCTACTGAACTTTCACCCACCCACCTCAATCATCCATCCTCCCACCTGAGCAGTTATCAATTTTCATTGGTGCTTAAAACCATTTCCCATACTGGTTTTCATTACTGCTTGGAATTGAAAACCCCAACAGAATAAGATCCATGAGGGCAGAGATCATGTCTGCCCTGCTCAGCAATGTATCTTTGGCCTTAGTTCAGTGTCTGGCATACAATAGAGGCTTAGTAAACATGGATGGATGGATGGATGGATGGATGGATGGATGGATGGATGGATGAAAATTGCAAACATCAGAAATGTGCTTGGTTTCTAAACCATACACTGCTTATCCACATATGTCTTTGCAAACCTATTTGAATAAACATAGTGGTTTTGAAGTTAATAAATGTAAGGTATCTATTAGCAATGAATGATGACAAGGATTTCAGCAAGCATAAATAGGCTAGATAGCCCCCTTGGAACCCAGCAAACTACTGCACTCATTTTCAATAGAAGAAAATGTTAGTTTTTGGAAACACAGGTCAATAATTTTACATTGAGAACATGAAAAAACTGCAAATGGCATTATTAACCAGATGGTCTAAAAAACTTACTCAAGAAAAAGTAGATTACCAGGAAGCAACACTATATCACCAAGAATAAACTGTATTAAATTTACCTCAACTTTGGTTTTGACAAGAAAATCCTACAGGCATGACATGTCTTAGTTTTTGCAAGATAGTTGATGAATTAATATTCTTTATGATCAAAATGGAAATGTCAAGTTTGGATGACAGGATAGTATGGTGTATTCAAACTATTGAAAAGTTATAACTAAAGGATACTATTAATAAATTAATATCTTCACCTTCTTACATATACAGAGCATTCAACCAGAACTAGCAGAAGTGAGAGGGAGGCGCAAGCTCATTTAGAAAATCACGAAAATGCTAACAATTAGGTTATGACATGAATGAAACAACCTCGGGAAGTCTTTAAGCGCCTGCTCAGCACAGATTGATTCTGATTGTCTAGGAGGAATGATTTAGAATGATGGGAGAAAAAGGAATTCTTGCATACTTTTCACATCAAAATTCTAGATTCTATGAACTATCTATACAGAAGGAAAAAATGGCCTAAGAAAAATTCATATGGGCAGGTTCTGTCTCCATGTTAGCTTTCAAACTTAATCTTTCTTACTCTTTTTAAATTTATTTATTTTTATTTATTCATTCATTCATTCATTCATTCATTCATTTATTTATTTATTTATTTATTTATTTATTTATTTATAGAAACAGGGTCTTGCTCTGTCACCCAGGCTGTAACCTGGAACTCCTGGATTCAGGCAATCCTCTCACCTCAGCCTCCTGAATAGCCAGGACTACAGAAGTGAGCCACCACTTCAAATTTTAAAATCTTTACATTTTTTGTAGAGATAGAGTCCCACTGTATTGGCCAGGCTGGTCTCAAACTCCTGGGCTCAAGCATCTTTCAGACTTGCTGTCCCAAAGTGCTGAGATTACAGGTATAAGCCACTATGCCCAGCTGATTTATGTTATTTATAAATATCCAGCAGGATTTATCAAAAACATGGCAAGAACAGAGAATGTGGGAGTAAAATAATAGAGTAATATATAACAGAATAATAATATAAAATAAAATGATAATCTTATAGAATAGAATATATATACTTTATATATTACAATGATATATGGAATGATAATCAAAGAACCAAGTAAGAAGATTGCCATGCAATTAGCATGTGCAGCAACAATGATTTAATCATGATTATAGCTCTGGCAGATATAAAATCGTTTTATTTTAAGTATTAATACTATCACTGGTCAGTCTGGGGCAACAGTGTGTGCATGTGAGGGAGTGTCTCTGTGTGTGTGTGCACATGTGCATGCATTTGTGTGTGTTTTTCTCCTAAATATTTAAAGCAAAAGCCTAAAGTAAACCAGGCTCTCTTGAAGATGAATGTTCAAAGTAAGAAGAACCCTGCAATTTCTTTTACCCATGGAGAAACATTGTTTATCTCCCCATCAAGTCAGATTCAGTAAGCAAGAATCCTTAATTTCCCTTAGTGTAAACACTATTCAATTGAAGGTGTAAACAACAACATACTAACCACTTCATGTAGTTCAGATTTTAGGCAAGCTTATTCTTTTTAGGAAATATCAAAAGATGCCACAAACCACAAATCAGGCTTTACTTCAATAAATGTTTGTGACTGCATGTCGATAGCAATAGGAGGCAGCAAAATGTGCAGACAGATGGGGCAGGTCCCCAGTAAAACTCCACCTCCAAGCCAAGGACAGTTTAAAGCCTGAAACCCGGGCTACATGTTAAATCCTCAGACCAGACTGAGAACTTGTCTTCCTGTTTGGTACACTTTCCTCTGACTGATCCTTACCCTTTGACTATTTTACATATGTCTACCCTTTCCTACTTGGTCTTCTACACTGTCATGCCCACCTTTGAGTGGTGTCTTCACTTGAACCTTTTTTGTATACTCATGAACCAATCAGCACACACTCCCCATCTTATGCCTATAAAGACCCCAGACGCAGTCAGTAGAGGAGGAGATGGCCTGACTTTGGGGAAGATATGGCCTGACATCAGAGAAGATGACCTGCCCTTCCTATCCCCTTTCCATCTCTCTTCTCTGCTGAGAGCTGTTTTTATCACTCAGTAAAATTATCTGCCTTTACCATCCTTCAGCTGTCTATGTGACCTGATTCTTCTTGAATGCTGGACAAGAGCTTGGGACCCACTGATTGCGAATATCTAGAAAGGCTGTCCCACTGCCCCTTTATCCTTGATGGCAGAGGGCAGCCACCCCACACAACGAGGCAAAAGGCTGAGCTGCCATGGATGGTGGAACTAAAGGAGCACTATAACATCCTCTCTGGGGCTTCAGGGTCGTGGGCACCTTCACATGGGTGCTACCGCGTTCCCCTCAAGGTGACACGCCTGGTCTGGCCATGGGGCCCGGCTGGAGCTTGCTCCTGTGTCAGCACCCAGAATGGCTGGCTGGATCCCACATTCGCTCACTCATGTGTTTTCTCCTGCAAGCAGTTGAGTGTGGTGAGCCAACTAGAAGGGGCTCCCCTGCCATGAGTCTGGTGAAGGGGCTGAGAAAAATCCTGTATTAATATGTCCAAGGTTATAAATGTGACAATTAAATCAGGGTCAAAGGACATGAACTGGCCAAGGATATTATATCACAGGACAAGAAACTCCTAGAATTGTACTTGTGTCCTATATAAGTAGCAATGAGATAGCAACACAGTAAGCTTTCATAGAAATACTTGAAAGACACCTAATATTGCATACAATCAAATATAAAATAAAACATTGAAGATAAAACAATCTAATGAGTCATCTACGGCTCAGAGCTGTAGTAGTATATTTTTAAAGTGTGTGTGTGTGTGTGTGTGTGTGTGTGTGTGTGTGTGTGTCTGAGACCTCTTTCCAGAAATACATACACATACACAAATGCAGGGCCCAGACATATATCTTCTATGAACGTATGTTCATAAAGCCATAATTCAGAGGTTTCAGACCCATGCTCAGTAAAGGGTATTATACAGTACATGCATCTCCTATTACTCAAGAAACTTCTCCGTAAGAAGTAAAAGCTTTATACCTAATTGGTATGGCTTTTGAAAAGGAAGACACACCACAGTCCAATTTTCTACACAAAGTAGGTTTGGCCACCTATCTTCCTTCTGCTCACATCTACAATGTGTGGGCCGTTCTGTCTCTCCTCCATTCCTGCCTCTCCTGTCCTCTGCTTGCTGTAATCACCACCTTCTACTTTAAGGCTCAGCTGTTGTACAAATAGCCAGATCTTAACCTTCTGAGTTTGCATACCCAAGCCATCAAAAACTGGTGGAAAAAGCTATCTTTCTCCTAAGTAGAAGGATTTCTGGATTTGTGAGATACCAGTCAGTGACCATTAGCTTCTCCTCCAGGTCAGCCAGTCACATGGTCTTTGGGTCACAAGGCTAAGGGCAAGCGGATCAGAATTCATAGGAAAGTAATGAATAATGTTTCTGAGGTTAAAGGAGAGACATGCAATCTAATATCTGACAATGGCAAATGTCCTAGCTTATTTGCACATAAAGAAAAAACAACCAGGATTGAAACTAAATGTACTGCATGCTGTTTTTTAACCTAGCCAACGCCATCACTTCTATTGTGTTTTGAAGATTTCTAAAAATGTATGGTACAGTATTCTAAATATAATATTTTAGGTACAAAACACATTTGATAGAGATTTTCCCCTATCAATATAGGTGAAAATGTGGACCAGAGATTCATTCTTGCCTAAATATGCCTATTTCTAGAAAGAAAAAAAAAAACTAGGTAAAAACAAATTAATTCCTGAAACAGATTTTACAATTTAAAATAAGTATGTATTAATAGGTCTTAGCCTTCAAAAGGAAGGCATCTTTTTTTATGTACTTACCTTTTTTAAAAGAAATGCTCACATGGAGTTTGATCTGGGACTAGAAAATACTTGGAAGATCTTCATGAAAACATAGAATAAAGAAAACTATTTAAATAGAACAATCATCATCAAAATAGATTAAATATGAATGCACATCTGCATCTAAGGAAAAGCAGCCAAAGTTGTAAATAAGAAATTTTCTGATCTTGAGGGTAAGAATTTTAAAAGCCCTTGCTTTACATAGTATAACTTTTTACAAAGTGCTTTTGGTTTAAAGTTACCAGTTTTTAGGGCCAGGCACGGTGGCTCATGCCTGTAATTCCAGCACTTTGGGAGGCCAAGGTGGGCAGATCATGAGGTCAAGAGATTGAGACCATCCTTGCCAACATGGTGAAACCCCGTCTCTACTACAAAATACAAAAATTAGCAGGGCATGGTGGTGCACACCTGTAGTCCCAGCTACTTGGGAGTCAGAGGCAGAATTACTTGAACCCGGGAGGTGGAGGTTGCAGTGAGCTGAGATCACACCATTGCACTCCAGCCTGGCACCTGGTGACAGAGTGAGACTCTGTCTCAAAAAAATAAATAAGTAAATAAATAAAGTTACAAGTTTTTAAATTACAGTGTATCTTTATTCTACTTTGCCCCACACAAAAAGGACTGGAAATAATCTTGCATCTAGGAAAATAACTAAAGAAAAAAAAAAAGAAATAATCTTGCACCTAGTAAATTCTTCCCAGTATTAGTATTTATGGGTAGGCTAATAGTTAATCAGTTTGAAACTTTATAGGAGACACCTATAAAATACAAAAAATCTAATGGATTACCTGAGGTCAAAAGTACAAGCCCAGCCTGGCCAACATGGTGATACCCTGTTTCTACTAAAAATACAAAAATTAGGTGTGTATGATCGCACACACCTGTAATCCCAGCTACTCAGGTGGCTGAGACATGAGACTCGCTTGAAGCTGGGAGGCAGAGGTTGCAGTGAGCCGAGATTGCACCACTGCACTTCAGCCTGGGCATCAGAGTAAACTTCGTCTCAAAAACAAACAATAACAAACAAACAAAAAAAACAACAAGGGGGGTCTAAGGAATTTTCATTCTGTTCCCCCCATCCCTCTCCTTTGTCTTTGTTATAGGATACCTCATCAAATGAAAACACAATGATGGCCACATACACAGGTGACCAGAGCTATATACTACCTTTCCTGGGAATAGCAGAGCACAGATGTGAAGACTTAAAGATGATGTGTTAATATCCTGTTTTGTGATTCTGCTAATGCCCACAGGACAATCATTTCTAAAGCTATCTGTACACTTGCTTGTATTTCAGACTTTAGCACACAATTGGGTAATGATTTTTAATACATTTTCCCCAAGGTTGCTAGCATTTTATTATCTATATTAAAATTAAAAACTAGTATCATGAAAATGCACAAATAGTCATAAGATACTATTTTAGTTACAACGCTTTGCTAATTTACTACAAAAATCTCTGTGTTTGGGAATTAAGAAGTCCAAGTGGCCAGATTTATTTTTAGCATTTTAGTTCCAAAAGGCCTAGCTTTTAGTAACAAGTGATATGCTGTGAAGGCAGTCAACCAAAGGGAAAGAAGCAGCAAAGAACTGGGGGAGCAATTTGCCAGTCAAAGAGTTCAAGATTCTGAAGTGGGCTGGATGTGGGGACAGCAGTGGAGCGGGGAGGTCCCTCCACTGTGGAGTCCAGATCTCTTCTGCCCAGGTGTGCATGGGTGTCTCTTTCTATCTCATTACTAGCCACAGGACAGCCCTGGTGCAGACTCTAGACTGCTCCTGATCTTCAGATTGACTTTCAGCAGCTGAAGGATTACCTGTGCTGACATGTCTGATTAGAAATCACCAGTTTACTTTCAAACATGTGGAGATCACAGAGGGGCCGACATTTACTTTCTATTCAGGTTTATGTACCTTGCAAGGAGTCCTAGAGGAGGTATCTCTTCCTTCTGCTTTACTACAATTCAATTTCGCTTATAAATGAAACCTACCCCAGGGGATTTCTTAAATGTGAAGGTTTTGCTTACCTCTTCCTGGGCCCAATGGCTCTTCGGCAATTCCATCTGGGACTTGTTCCTATGCCTCCAAAAGTCAAGAGGAAATAAGCTCATTTTTCACTGCTCTAATTTCAAATCATCTTAACAGAGTTCATACAGAGTAGATTTGGGTCAAAATGATTTACTAGTGCAGCACAGTTAAAGTCAGTAAAAATACTGGGGCCATGAATGAGAATAGATTGCTTAGGTTGGTAGCATTTACTGCTTTAAATTTTGTGCTAAGAAAACTGGCGGAGGCTGACATCCAAGATGGTAAATTAAGCATTAGTTCCAATTTGCGGTGTGACAGGTACTAGTATTAAACAGTTGTTCTCCCTATTTCATTAGGAAGCAAAGAAGCAAAGCTTTCATACTATTAACTAGAAAAGAAAGAATAAAGTACGCTTACTTCACAAGCAAAAATAAAAAATGGGAATTCAAATATCTGGCTTTTTTCTGTTACGAAAGAGTGGCTTCATGATTTCCGACCCATGCAGCTTCAGACGGTCAAACTTGCTCTGCTGTCATCATCTTGAAATTCTTAATTTTTTTTTGAGACAGGATCTCACTCCATTGGCCAGGCTGGAGTGCAGTGGTGTGATCACGGCTCACTGCACCCTTGACTTCCTGGACTCAAGTGATCCTCACAACTCAGCCTCCTGAGTACCTAGGACTACAGGCAGGTACTATCATGCCCAGCTAATTTTTAAAATTTTTTTTTCTAGAGACAAGGTCTCATTACATTGTTCAGGCTCTTAATAATTTTTGAACAAAGAGTCCTGCATTTGCATTTTGCATTCAGTCCCTCAAATTTTATCACCAGTCCTGCGTTAGATGTAGGAACATTATTATTCTATTACCCTTACCTTCTTACCAACAGAATGGATTTATTCATTCACTCATCCAATGACCTAATTTGCTGAGACCTACTGTGTGCTAAAGATGCAAAAGACTTCAATAAGACAGATACATTCACTATCCTCAAGGAATTAAAAGTGTAAAGAAAAGACAAAATGGTGAAAAATGATAACACTTAAGAAAAATACTTAAGTGCTAACGTGACATTTAAAGCTTGAACAAAAATTTCACTGGGCAGTGAAAAAGGTTACCGTATTCCTAAATTGAACAAATATGCCTGAGTGTGCTGCTCCTTCTAGTCCTCCAGAGCACCCGCCCCTTCTCTCCACCAGGCTACACTCTCAGTGAGAAAGCAGTGTTCCTCCAAGGAAAACTGAAGTAGCCAGTACTTGAGGGCCAATTGTACTCGTTTCAGGAAACTGCTTTTCAAATTAGAAAGGTTAGCATTTTAGGAAGGAGCTTATGTGCTTCCAAGTACAAGTTAAAAGAATAAAACTCAAGGTGCACACACACTCAAGCATTCCACCTGTCTCTAAGTATCAAGCTCTAAGCACTCCAGTGAGCTATCATCCCATTAGATGTATGTGGCTCATCTATGAGACACAGTCTGGTGTGACGGTCTTGGTGAAAAACACAGTATCTGCATTAATTGGTGTCTTATGGGTGCCTTTCCAACAACGAAATTTTTTTTTTTTTTAAGATAGAGTCTCACTCTGTCACCCAGGCTAGAATGCAGTGGTGCCATCTTGGCTATCTAACAACCTCTACCTCCCAGGTTCAAATGGCTATCCTGCCTCAGTCTCCTGAGGAGCTGGGGCTAACTACAGGTACATGCCACCATGCCCAGCTACTTTTTGTATTTTTTTTTTTTAGCAGAGACAAAGTTTCACTATGTTGGCCAGGCTGGCCTCAAACTCTGGACCTCTAGCAATCTGCCCACCTCATCCACTCAAAGTGTGGGGATTACAGGCATGAGCCACCACACCCAGCCCCAACAACTCAATATTAATGCTCATCTTTGATAATGTTTTAAAATAGAAATGTCTGGTAGCACACAAAGCATGTCCTGGCAGCTTGCCAGAAAAGACACATTATCCATCAACCAAGACTGAATTGGAGTGTTCTTAGTATGTTTACCACCTTTAAAATACACATGGGAAGCATGTCTCAACTCATATCACTAGAAATTTCTCTTTTTCCTTTTCAAGAAAAGAGCAACCAGGTTAGTTGTTGTCTAAAGTAAATGGGTGAATCTCCCATCGTGGAGTGATAGGACAAAAGCACCCTACCAAAGACCCCTGACAAAAATGATTAAATCAGCATGAAGTAATAGCTTCAGACTACTTCACAGTAACGTTTTCAACTATTCAGCATTTCTGTGCTGCCTCTATGAGTGCAGGAAAAGTGGGAACAGATATAAGAAATTCATCTTTTGAAATTAACTAGACCAGAAATAATTATAGTTAAACAGATTTTTACTTTAAGCATAGGGTAATTGGCATCCAGGACAGAAAACTGCATAGAATCTGCAGTGTGAGAGTGATGGACACAGGAAGTGACTTATCCAAAGGAAGGAGGGAAATTAGCAGCACAGTACAGAGGCCAGGGGCAAGCATGTCATGAACCCCAAATCAATACCTCACTCAGGTGAACACCTGAATTCAAGAGTTTCTGGAATACATTTTAATAAGTCATCACTCAAACGCATACAAAAATGTGACATGTACAGGTTATGCTGAGAGGCCACAGTGGGGGGCCGGGGGAGCTGACAATCATCCATGGTGGATGGTGCTCTCCCAACCCCCAGCAAAAGTATTGTTCATAAAGTTTCCCAGGAGCTCAGGAAAAAGAGGATTGCCTCCAGCTGGGCAATCAGAGGCAACTTCATGGAGAAGTCAACATTCAAACCAGGCCTTGGAAGGCAAAGAGGTTTGAGGCCTGTGAAGAGAGGAGAGAAAGGTGACAGGAACAGTGTTCAGCAAAGGCACAACAGTGTCATTCTCATCTTATGTAGCCTCTTCTGTAGCGAGTACCCAAGAAACATTAGAAGATTCAGTGTGGCTGAAGCAGAATAAACAAGAAGGGGGTGAATGGATGGTAATATGTCCAGCAGTGCCTGGGGTAACACTGTAGGAGGTGTTTATCTTAAAGAGAAGCCAAGATATTTTGAGCATGAAAGAGCCATGCTCACAGCCAAGAAGATTACTCTGGCAGCAGCATGAGGCTGCATGGGAGGGAGGCAGGCATGCAGGAAGGGAACCCAGGCCAAGGACAGATACTCTCCACCTACCACAGTCTTCTGAGCCATTTTGAAACAAATGTGATAATGCACCAGGACACTAAATGATAACAATATTTAATGCCAGAAGGCTTTTTAAATAGTCACCCACCAGGTCATGACCCAGCAGGTCATGACTCTTGTAACACCATGTTTCCATGACATATAGGTACACACTACATGAAGTAACTCTCTTGTAGTAAACTCAAGACAATGAAATTTCTTGTCATTCTATCAGATTCAGCTTCTAGTCTCAAAACAATTCAGTTTTACAGTACATTCTTCTGTCCCATTTCTGACATCAATTTCAAAAACTTCTTTATCTTTTTCTAATAATATACTCATTATACTTTTTAAAGAATTATATACAACCATCAAAGATATTATTTTCTTTTTATTTTGCTCAATTCCCTTGAGGATCAGAAATGAAAGCTCCCAAACCCCTAAATTGAGCTCTAATCCTGGAAAATACCACTTCAACATACAACTGCAAATATCACTGGCAAGTTTCATTTTGTGAAGACAGAATAACGATCTAGCAATATAATATGATACTGAAGCCTGCTGTTGGTAGCATAACAATGGCATCTTTCTGAGGAAAAGAGTCTAGTGACCAAAGCAATGAATTTACCAATTCCTCAGGGTCACAGCCCTGTAGTGTATTTACTTCTTTTGTTTCCATAGTACCTATCACGGTTTCAAGCACAAAGCAGCAGCAGAATCTTACAATAAATGAGAAAATGTGTACAAACATTTTTTGTATATTATAAAGTGCTTTATTAAAAGTATATGGCATTAGTTGACTTAGAACTCTAAAGACCTAACTGTACTTTTAATTGGTCTCTGTGGTTATGCAAAAGAAATAAAAATACAAATTTATGAACAGGTAGTAATCATGCCATAAACACATGAAAGCCTATGGGAAGAGAGATGGGAGGGGAGTTAAAGATGGGATCTCACATAAGGGACAGATCATATTTAAAATGCCATCAGAAGTAAGAAAATCCATTATGTGGTGACAGGTGTTTTAAAAAAAAAAACTTGTCAAGTCACCAAGAACATGCATAAGGATACCTACACGGCATCTCAAATTATGATCTGTGGAGGTCACATACACCTAGTGACACTATACATATTTACCAAGTCCTGTGTAAGAAGTCACTTACCAATAAGCATATTACAAGTTCAATAATCAGCTAGCTAAGAAAATGCAATGGGAAAGCAATAGAAAAACTAAAAGTAGATGAAAACAGAACCAAAGTCCCTTCTTTGTAGTCCTTCCTTTATAGTTCTTTATAACTCCTTATTGTTCTTTCTCGGTCTGCTTCTGTTCGCTACCTTATCCCCAATATCTAGAATGTTGCCTAGCACAGAACAGGAGTCAATAAATATTTATGTAACCAACTATTAGTAATAGTGACTATTAACTGGGAATCTATTAGGCTTGATATTAGGTAACTTACATGTATTTAAACTTCACAAAAAATCAAAGAGTTAATATTACTATTAGGACCTAACATTACTATTAGGTTCTGTAAATAAAGGACCCGAGGCCAAGAGTCTGTAACTTGTCCAGAACCGGGACGCTGAGGAGTGGCAGAACTTAACCCTGTCTGTCCACATTCTGTGTTTGTTTGCTTTGCATGACAACACATGACCACAGAATAGTGTGAACACAATAATAAAGGCAGTTCCTTAAGACTTGTTAATACAAGAAAAAAAGTACTAACACTTAATTTTACTTACAGACTCAAGGAAACAGTTTTTTCTGGAATCTGACTGCATGTAAAATTCGAAAGCGTCCCACATGGGGGGAAAATGTTATTCTAATCTCATGCTGTAAGTAATGCTACAGAAACAATCTGCCAAAACCTACAAGCCTAACAAGCTAAATAAGGAAAGTACAGAGAAATGAAAATATTTCCCTGGTCCAATATTTTCCACCACCCTAGAATCCCAACAGATTCAGATTTCCAGATCTACCCTATCTGGACTGCAAGATTATTATGGTAACAACACTCCACGCAAAGTACAATTGTCTGAAATTACACTGAAGTCAAATGTACATCAAAAGGTGCCACACAGGGAAGAAGAGCTCACCACTGTGTAATTTAATGAAACCTACTGAGCACCAAGGGCACAGACAGTCAAATTGAATCTTAAATGGTTCCTACCAGGAGGCTATAATCAGGATAGCCACCAGTGGGTGGATGAGATAAATGAACCGACTTTCTTCCACCAGGCGACCAAAATAGAATGCCATCTTTATGCATGAGAACAAAAAAAAAAAAAAAAAAAAGACGAAAAAGAAGTTAAAACATTCAATCTTTACATCTCTTCTCTTTTTTTTTTTACTACATGGTCATTTCTAGATTCTGCTTTCCCCCAAGGCATCTTTTGTTAATGAACGTATCAATATTTTTCCTACTTTAATTTTTATTGCAATCTATTCCAGACAAAATAGAGAAAAAAAGTGCTATTCCTATAAAGTACAAACTTAGTAACTGTTAAGCAGCTGGCACTATCTGAGGGGAGGCTTAAAATTAACGATTAAAGTAGACACAGCTAGGAGCTTGCCTTTCAACCAGTACTGTCAACTGTAAAAGAAAATGTCAAGACTCAAAAGCCACGTGTTTTTAAGAGTAAATGAACTAGTATCTACGCACGCAAAGGTTTTCAAAACACTGTTTTTATTAATCTGTGTATTTTACCCTGATCTTTCTCATGAGCTCTATGCCCAGTGTTTCCAACTGCCCACTCGGCCTTCCACCTTAAAGTCCCTGCAGAACCTGAACCAAAAACTGTCAAGAACTCAACTCCTCCCCTTGCTTCCTAAAGCATGCCTCCTGTAGACATATCAGTCTCCAAAAGCGGCAGCCTCATTCTAGGAGGCACACAGACTTGAAAACAGAGAGCTGCTACCAATGCACAATTGCACATGACAGTCAGTTGCCAAGTCACATTAACTGCTCTCCTCATCCCATCTTTCATCTCTCTCTCTCTCAATTTCTGTCTTACATGTCCCAGAGTCCAGGATCTCACTCTGCAGATCATTAAGGAGAGGTTGACAAGATCCAACCATGTGAACTGTAGTCTGATGAGACTGTTATTAAACTGGGGGATTTGGAGGGTAAGGCCATTAGCAAAATCAATGCAGAACCAATCCTATAAAGCAGGGTCAGGGGAGAGGATGGAAAGTTCATGATCATGTGGCTACCACAGCTAACCCCCAACCAATGGGAAGGCGTTTCACAATGTAGGAATTTGATCAGTAGCAAATATTCAAGAGATCTGACTGTGCCCTTGCCTGGACCTTTTAGGGGCGGGGGTAGTTTTCATGGCAACACTGAAGATTCAAGAAAAAGGATTCAGGGTCTGCAGCTGAGTTTGGCTAGGTCAGACAGACCTTGTTCCGTGGCATACTCAATATGTGTATCTCATAGGATCTTGAGAATATCAACCAAATAACAATCCTTTCAGCAGATGCATCATTCATCTGTACTACTGTATACACACCAGATTTTCAGCCTCCTGAAGACAGACATCATCATATTTAAGTCATTATTCAACACAAGGCTTAGCATCTGATTGGACCAATGGCTGCAAAATTGATCTGGGTTAAAGGTATGTATACAACAGCTTTTCAGGGAAGCTATATTATATTAAGTCTCAGGCAGACAGCAAATTATTATTGCCTACTCTCTATCAGGCTCTTTGTTAGGTTCTGGAATGGTATGATGATTAAAACAGACCAGACCTCTGACCTCAGAGAGTTACAATCAGAGAAGAAAGACATTATACACCTAATTGCAAAAACTAAGTAAGTTATCACAAGCATACAATATTCTATGAAGAAAATGCACAGGATGGCAAATTCTTTTTCTTTTTTTTTTAAGACAGGTCCTGCTCTGTCACCCAGGACTGAGTACAGTGGCACAGTCTCAGCTTACTGCAACCTCTGCCTCCCAGGCTCAAGTGATCCTCCCACCTCAGCCCCCTGAGTAGCTGGGACCACAGGCACATGCCACCATGCCTGTATAATTTTTATGTATTTTTTAAATAGAGACAGGGGTTTTGTCACGTTGCCTAGGCTGGTCTTGAACTCCTTGGCTCAAGCAATTCACTGGCCCCAGTCTACCAAAGTGCTAGGATTACAAGTGTGAGATACCACACATGGCTGTGTGCAAAATTCTAACAGTTTTATCTCCTAATCAAATACCTAGACATCAATGTTAACTTATACATTCAAACGATATGTAGAGAAATTCCATAATGACATTTTCTCTTTCCAAATCACAATAATGGTTCCCTCTACCTCACAAGGACTAGTGTAAGTGAAAGAATCCAGGTGCTTTCCAGCCAACAACCCCTCAATTTAACTCTCACAGTTTGCCCAAATGAACAAACTTCTCATGCAAGCAAGTATAGGGATAAACAGCGTCTCCTGGTTCACCTCTTCACCTCTTCATTGGCTTTTGATCTCATAAGTAACCTGAACAAATCCTCAATGCAAGTCCTTCTGGCTGCTGCCTCCCTCTCCAGCTTCACCTGACCCATCTTTCCTGGTGTCCCCTGGTCTAGTGTGCCTCGAAGGCAACTTGCTCCCTTAACAGCCAAGTGCCTTGTTTGGTCCCTGCTGTTCCCTCCCTGGGAAGCTCCCTCCCGCGCTCCTCTGTGCCAGGTCTCAACTCAAGCCTGACTTCCTTAGGAATGTCTTCCTTGGCATCCATCTGGGTCATGCCTGCCTGTGACATACCTTCTCTTTCTAATGTTGATCATGTCTGTAATTTTGCATTCATTTTGGGGAGAATTAGATTAATGTTGGTCTCTCTTACTAGATTTAGATTCTTAGTAAGCAAGCACCAGGCTTTTCTGAGCGACACTCTATCTCCAGGGCCTAAAACAGAGCCGACACATAGTAGGCACCTAAAATACATGTGTTGAATAAATGAATGAAAAAAAAAAGAACCCATATACATTAATTTTTTTTCTTTATGTTTTTATATCTAGTGTGTACCACGGTAACTTCCTTTAAGACTAAAGTTAATATTCTTCTTTAGAGTAATGTTACGGTAAGTAATTCTTACTTAGACCTGCCCATACAGTCTATAAAGGAACAGCCTTAATGTCTAGGATTGTAATTTTCCCTTTAGATTGGGTAATGCAAACCCAAGTAAGAAAAACAAAACAACAACAAAAACAACATTCCAACATATACCAAACTGCAGAAAATAATGACTCCATTTTAGTTCCCCTCTAGTCATGAAGAGAACATGGAAAATCTCATACTTCAACCCAAGATGACTGTGCACACACAGCGGGAAGAGGAAATAATACAGGGAGCTTGGATTGATAGGGGAGCCAAGTCTTGCCAAGAGTGAGAAGTCTATGGTGACTCTGATTATGTACCTAGGTTCCTACTTTCCAGCCACACACCTGTTGGGATGGCATAGTCCTGTAAGGAGTCCACTGCTTTATGTGTGCACCCAATTGCACCCCACACCACCCCAATGAACCCATATGATAGGTGCCTTAGTAGATTACTGAGAGGGCAAGCTGGATAATCTCATCATAAGATGGCATTAGGGGAATATGCTTCAGTACAACTTCTAGAGCTTGAGGAAATATGCAGAAACATCTAGGAAATCTATACCTTATATATAGTGAGTCTTGCTAAGGAGCACAATATCAAATGAGGATTACATTTTATCATAGAATCATAACATTTTACTGCTTACAGGAACATTGCTTTTCCTAAAAACGTGATATGGCAAATATATGAGAACTATAAATTACAGTAGATTGACAAGGGTACATTTTGTGTGTCATGACCTTCAATGCAGTTGGCTCTTGGGATATATCATGAGCGTTAACTCACAGACAATTAAGGGGGATAGCTAGTTTCTTTACTTGCTTTACTTTAATATATAGCTGTAACACAACTAACACAAGCTGTGAAAGCAATCTATTAGGTCTCCAGACTAAACAATCAATTTACTACAGGTAACTGACAGCAATTTTCAGTGGTAAACAGGTTGATAAATAATATTCATTTATTTCTTTATAAGTAAAATACAGATGTAATTTAAAATGTCAAATTGTTGATCAAGCTGTTTCTGTACCTCACTTCCATTACCATCTGTAAATGTTCCCTGCTTACCTATTTGTCCAATGGGACTCTCTTGAGCCTCCACTGGTTCTGAGGGATGCCTGATTGGAGAGTCATTCTTTGCTCAAATAAGCTGTTAAATTCCATTTGTCAAAAGTTTCTCTTTTCATAGTAATTATGGATCATGTATTATGAGACATCCTTCTTGGGTAAAAAGGAAGCCATTAATGGCTATTTCAGCATGCTTAACCTAATAACATTTAGGAGATTTTAACTTTAGCTATGATTAAAACCCACTAGATTTTTCTCAAAAAAAAAGATATGGGGCACTCTCACCCCACACCTTGTTGTAAATCTGTTTCTATTCCCTGAATGCCTATCAGATCTCTAGACTAATAAAATAAGAACCAATTCATTAAGTAAAACATGAAGGGCAAAAAAAGTGTCAAATTGTTGATGAAAATGAAATGTATAAAATCACTCTTACAACTAATTATTGTGCATATATATCATGCACAGTATTTCCTGCATTTTTAGGAAGAAAGAAGGAGTGTCTTTTGTGTGAGGCAGTGTTCAGTGACACTGTGAGCTGATTTAACTCTCATCAGTATCCCCTTGGAAGCCTCCAGGTGTGCTGGACAGTTAACAACCCATGCTTACATGCAGACCAATGTGCAAATGATTCTAAAATCAGAGATATTCATATTGGAAAGCTGTATAATAAGTCATGTCTACATTCCATGGTGACAACAATATTTACTAGTTTAAAAAATAACCCCCTGAAAGCCAAAACAGTTGTAATTTATTGTATCTTCTTTCCCCCTTTTTGTTAACTTTTGAAGAACTGTATATATATATATATATATATATATATATATATATATATATAAAAGAAAATGCTGGCTCCTTATATAAACAGAGATATAAAATTACTGAGATATTCATTCATCCATCTATTTATCTAAAATATTCATTGTGACAGCCAGGCTTGACTCTACTTCGGAAACGTCTTCAAAATCCTTTTCTCTCTATTCCCACAGCTTACTATCACTGGCCAACCTTGCTATAACAAGCCTGTAACTGCTTTCCTGCTTTTAGTGTTCCCCAAACCAATCTGCTCCTCACTGCTACTAGACTATATAGTTCCTAGGTCAGTTGCACCCACAGCCACTCAAAAGCTTCAATTTAATTAAGTACAGAACACTCAGCTTTGGGCCAGGCACGGTGGTTCATGCCTGTAATCCTAGCACTTTAGGAGGCTGAGGTGGGTGGATCACCTGAAGTCAGGAGTTCGAGACCAGCCTGGCCAACACAGCAAAACCCTGTCTTTACTAAAAATACAAAAATTATCCAGGCATGGTGGCATGTGCTTGTAATCCCAGCTACTCAGGAGGCTGAGACCGGAGAATTGCTTAAACCCAGGGGGCACAGGGTGCAGTGAGCAGAGATGGTACCACTTCGCTCCAGCCTGGGCAACAAGAGTGAAACTCTGTCTCAAAATAAAAGTCTTCAGCTTGGAATATAAATAGGGGCCTCCATAACCTGACTCCATCTGTCCTCTCCACGTTAGTCCCTATCACATCATTCTCACTCCATACCTTGTAGTAAATCCGTTACCATTCCCTGAACTCCAGTCAGATCTCTTTACAATTCCTTGGCTTTGAGGACTTGGTGTTCCCCTGCCTGAAGGCTGACAAGGCCAGCACCAGACCCAAGTCAACCAGCATCTCTGCTATGATGCTCTCCCACATACGATGTCACTCCTGCCCTGCACACCTGCAGCATTTTGTTCAGATGCCAGTGGATCCTGGATATTCCTAGATTAAACATCTGTGATTGTGGTCTAGTCACCGAAAACCCTAGAAGTTCATAGCAGGACATAATCCTCCATACTGCCTTGGCGGCAGTATGAATTTGAATTATGTCTTGTGTTTCACCCAGGGTCCAGCCAGGGAGGCTAAAACTATCCTAGATATTTCAAGCACAGAGAATTTTGTACAAGAAATTGATTCTTCAGATGATGGAAAAGATGAAACGCCAAACAGGAGCTAAAGAGGCAAGCCAGAAAGTAGCATCAACAGAAAACTACTGCCGTTCATTAGAGCGGAGTGATATTGAGAGAAGATGGCATTACCAGCGATGAGACGGCTGGGCTGCCTGACTAGGGGAGGATTATGCCGTGATTTTCTGATGGGAGCTGGGACTATGAAGGGCAGGGCTTTCTAGCAGGAGAGAACCATGCCCACAAGACTGCCCAAGGAAGAGCAAGAGAAGGAGAAATACCCTGGATCCTCCCAGTCTCCTTTTGTCTTCCAAAAGTGCTTCCCACTGGCCGGATATCCAGCTGCCAGATGGTAAGCCTTCCAGGAAATGTAGTCCTTCTGATTTACAGCCAAGCAGGGAAAGAGCCGGATGGAAAATGAGTGGCACACAGTATGTGAGGCTCCTGAGCCACTCATGAGGCTGCTGAGTGAGCCTCACCAGTTGATCAATGTCTGAGCAAAACACACAAGTGTGTGCGTTACTTACCGTGAGTCCTTGGACTGTAATTATACCTCACCTGTTGGTTTCCTCTATAAGACTGTGAGCTCAGCAATAGGAGGAACCCAACTTTCATCCCAACATGTAGCACATTATCTGACACAGAGTAGGCACTCGATAAGTAAATGCCTTTAATCACCAGTCTCCTGGATTTACAACATACTTGGTATTTCCCAAAGTTTGTTTTGCTGACCATGAATTCAAAGAGATGTTAATGCATACTACAGGTAAATAGGGCCCTGCTATTCCAAATAAGTTTGTGAAACAAAGTATTAAATAAACTTAAGCTGGTTTGTTTATTGCAGAATTATTCAGAGCTTTTAAAATGTGCTTGAAGAGTAAACTGTAGTATGACAGAGCATCATTTCAACATACATGACGACCAAATACTTTTTCCAAAGAGCTAACACAGGCCAGATGCAGTGGTTCATCCCCGCAATCACAGCACTTTGGGAGGCTTAGACAGGCAGATCACAAGGTCAGGAGTTTGAGACCATCCTGGCCAACATGATAAAACCCCATCTCTACTAACAATACAAAAATTAGCTGGGCGTGGTGGCACATGTCTGTAATCCCAGCTACTCAGGAGGCTGAGGCAGAAGAATCACTTGAACCAGGGAGTTGGAGGTTGCAGTGAGCCGAGATTGTGCCACTGCATTCCAGCCTGGCAACAGAGTGAGACTATGTCTTTAAAAAAAAAAAAAAAGAACTAACATTATGTAGGAATCTCAGTTCTAAGGGGACATTGCCTCAATAACTTCACACTCATAGCATTACTTTCTTTCATCTTTGAAATATTCCCATGAAGTACAGAAGAATAAGATCATACCTTGTAGATACAAGTGTCACTAATAAATAATTAAAACTAAAGAACACATCGAGTATTAATTGGATATATAAGGTGTCATTTACTATCCTAGTTACTGCCAGGCAAGAATAAAAATATAAGTGTTAGTTCCTACCCTACCTGAAGAGATAAGAAGAACAGAGGACCATAAAATAAAACTGTCTTTCTTATCCAACAATATTTTTACACATGCTAGTACATCAAGATACCTGGTGCTGTTTGATTATTAAAAATCTGAGACCCGTGGAGGGTAATTATTTACTGAAGTGATAAGCATGTCAGCTCTGGAGCTTACATTACAATTTGAGTTTCATGAATTCTAAGAGCAAATCACCAACTGGAATGACATCTATAAGATAGAGAAAAAAAATTTTTTTGAAACAGAGTCTCACAGTGTCATTCAGCCTGGAGTGCAGTGGCACAATCTCAACTCACTGCAACCTCCATCTCCTGGGTTCAAGCAATTCTCCTGCTTCAGCCTCATGAGTAGCTGGGATTCTAAGTGTATGCTACCACACCTGGCTTATTTTTGTATTTTCAGTAGAGACAAGGTTTCACCATGTTGGTCAGGCTGGTCTCAAATTCCTGACTTCATAATCTGCCCACCTTGGCCTCCCAAAGTGCTGGGATTAAAAGCATGAGCCACTGTGCACAGCCCAGATAAAGAGATCCCTAATAATAACTCAAAAATATTAATGACCAGAACTAGGCAATGTATCCAACCCCATGAGCCTCTAAAAATGACCATTTAAAAATCTCTGAGAAATCTCTAGACTTTTTATTAGGATACAGCTATTTGTTTCTATATTTTATTGATCCATATAGATAAAGTAGGACATTATCCTTCATTTTTAAAGAGAGACACAAAGCCTTTGGTTTCGTTATTTAAGAAACGTGTCCTTTGGAATATTATCGTTAACCTTAACAAAGAATTATTACACAGGCTTCCAACAATGGGTGCTTACACTAGAAAATTTAGCCAGCTCGTGATCTTCTGTTAAATAATTTTAAAAGACAGTATGCTTGCTTTAGTCAGATATTTTGGCATTCTCCCCAAATGGCCTCTCTACTACACATTACATTATTAATATTAACCTGTAGTATAATTTTTGAATATTGGCAAAATGTTGCTATATTTTATTACAAGTATTTCTACATACCAGAAGCATAACCTGAGGGCTGAAGAGACAATAAAAATATTCTCTTATGTTCAGACTTATTCATGGGAATCAAAAATTCTGAATTCTGAATATTATATGAAGTAGAAATTTAATCAACATTTTTAATGTACAGTGACAGTATTCGTAGCTCAGTCAGTAACTAATGGAATAACTTTGGGTTTCATGCTCTAAAACTCAGTGTTCTCATCTGTTAGAGAAAAAAAAAATTAATCACCTGCTTCACTGAGGTGAAGTGAAAACGAAATATGTCCCACAGATCAAGGGTCCCTTCAGGGTGCAGGACCAGAATAAATTAGGAAAATCCTGAATCCTATATTCCTCCCCATTTTATCTAGGAGACAGGCAATATGCATCAACACACCAAAGGCTCTGTGAAGTTCTGCTGCAGTGAATCTACTAACTTTCCAAAACCAAGTGCTTCTCAAATTCACTTGTCCCTAAAACTGTTTTTTCTTTCTTTTTTTTTTTTAAATTGCACTGTAGGTTCTGGGGTACATGTGCAGATCATGTAGGATTGTTGCATAGGTACATACATGGCAATGCGGTTTGCTGCCTCCATCTCCCCGTCACCTATATCTGGCATTTCTCCCCACGTTACCCATCCCCAGCCTCCCCACTCCCCGCTGTCCATCCCGTAGCCCCCTGCCAACAGACCCCAGCATGTGATGCTCCCCTCCCTGTGTCAATGTGTTCTCATTGTTCAATACCTGCCTGTAAGTGAGAACATGTGGTGTTTGATTTTCTGGTCTGGTGTCAGTTTGCTGAGAATGATGGTTTCCAGGTTCATCCATGTCCCTGCAAAGGACACAGACTCATCATTTTCTATGGCTGCATAGTATTTCATGGTATATATATGTCACTTTTTCCTTGTCCAGACTATCACTGATGGGCATTTTGGTTGGTTCCAGGTCTTTGGTATTGTAAACAGTGCCACAATGAACATACATGTGCATGCGTCTTTATAATAGAATGATTTATAATCCTTTGGGTATGTACCCAGTAATGGGATTGCTGGGTCAAATGGAATTTCTATTTCTAGATCCTTGAGGAAGTGCCACACTGTCTTCCATAATGGTTGAACTAATTTACACTCCCACCAACAGTGTAAAAGTGTTCCTATTTCTCCACATCCTCTCCAGCATCTGTTATCTACAGATTTTTTAATGAACACCATTCTAACTGGCATGAGATGGTATCCCAATGAGGTTTTGATGTGCATTTCTCTAATGACCAGTGATGATGAGCATTTGTTCATATGTTTGTTGGCATCATATATGTCTTCTTTTGAAAAGCATCTGTTCATATCCTTCACCCACTTTTGAATGGGTTTGTTTGTTTTTTTCTTGTAAATCTGTTTTAGTTCTTTGTAGATTCTGGATATTAGCCCTTTGTCAGGTGGGTAGATTGCCAAAGTGTTTTCCCATTCTGTTGGTTGCCAGTTCACTCTAATGATTGTTTCTTTTGCTGTGCAGAAGCTCTGGAGTTTAATTAGGTCCCATTTGTCTATTTTGGCTTTTGTTGCCAATGTTTTTGGTGTTTTAGTCATGAAGTCCTTGCCTATGCCTATGTCCTGAACTGTATTGCCTAAGTTTTCTTATAGGGTTTTTATGGTGTTAGGCCTTATGTTTAAGTCTTTAATCCATCTAGAGTTAATTTTAGTGTAAAGTGTCAGGAAGGGTTCCAGTTTCTGCTTTCTGCACATGGCTAGCCAGTTTTCCCAACACCATTTATAAAACGGAATCCTTTCTCCCTTGCTTGTTTTTGTCAGGTTTGTCAAAGATCAGATGGTTGTAGATATGTTGTGTTGCCTCCGAGGCCTCTGTTCTGTTCTATTGGTCAATATCTCTGCTTTGGTACCAGTAGCATCTGTTTTGATTACCGTAGCCTTGTAGTATAGTTTGAAGTCAGGTAGTGTGATGCCTCCAGCTTTGTTCTTTTTGCTTAGGATTGTCTTGGCTATGCAGGCTCGCTTTTGGTTTCATGTGACGTTTAAGGTAGTTTTTTCCATTTCTGTGAAGAAGGTCATTGGTAGCTTGATGGGGATAGCATTGAATCTGTAAATTACTCTGGGTAGTATGGCCATTTTCCCAATATTGATTCTTCCTAACGTGAGCATGGAATGTTTCTCCATCTGTTTGTGTCCTCCCTTATTTCCTTGAGCAGTGGTTTGTGGTTCTCCTTGAAGAGGTCCTTTACATCCTTTGTTAAATGTATTCTTGGGTATTTTATTCTCCTTGTAGCAATCGTGAATGGGAGTTCACTCTTGATTTGGCTCTCTGTTACTCTGTCATTGGTGTATAGGAATGCTTGTGATTTCTGCACATTGATTTTGTATCCTGAGACTTTGCTGAAGTTGCTTATCAGTTTCAGAAGATTTTCAGCTGAGACAATGGGGTCTTCTAAATATATAATAATATCATCTGCAAATAGAGACGATCTGACTTCCTCCTTTTCTTGCTGAATGCTCTGGCTAGAACTTCCAACACTATATTGAATAGGAGTGGTGAGAGGGGGCATCCTTGTCTATTGCCAGATTTCAAAGGGAATGCTTTCAGTTTTTGCCCATTCAGTATGATACTGGCTGTGGGTTTGTTGTAAATAGCTTTTATTGTTTTGAGATACATTCCATTGATACCTAGTTTATTGAGTTTTTAGCATAAAGCGCTGTTGAATTTTGTCAAAGGCCTTCTCTGCATCCATTTAATAATCATGTGATTTTTGTCTTTGGTTCTGTTTATGTGGTGAATTACATTTATAGACTTGTGTATGTTGAACCAGCCTTGCATCCCTGGAACGAAGATTATTTGATCCTGATGGATAAGCTTTTTGATGTGCTGTTGCTATCAGTTTGCCAGTATTTTATTGAAGATTTTTGCATCTATGTTCATTATGGATATTGGCCTGAAGTTTTCTTTTTTTGTTGAGTCTCTGCCGGGTTTTGGTATCAGGATGATGTTCGTCTCGTAAAAGGATTTGGGAAGGATTCCCTTTTTGTATTGTTTGGAATAGTTTCAGAAGAAATTGTACCAGCTTCTCTTTGTACATCTGGCAGAATTCGGCTGTGAACCCGTCTGGACCTGGACTTTTTTTGGTTGGTAGGCTATTCATTGCTGCCTCAACTCAGCCCTTGTTTTGGTCTATTCAAGGTTTCAACTTCTTCCTGGTTTAGGCTAGGGAGGGTGCAAGTGTCCAGGAATTTATCCATGTCTTCCAGGTTTACTGGTTTATGTGCATAGAGTTGTTTGTAGTAATCTCTGATGATAGTTTGTATTTCTCTGGAATTGGTGGTGATATCTTATCGTTTTTTGTTGCATCTATTTGATTCTTCTCTCTTTTTTATTTATCTGGCTAATGGTCTATTTTGCTGATCTTTTCAAAAAACAGCTCCTGGATTTATTGATTTTTTGAAGGGTGTTTTGTGTCTCTATCTCCTTCAGTTCTGCTCTGATCTTAGTTACTTCTTGTCTTCTGTTAGCTTTTGAGTTTTGTTTTGTTTTTTTGGTTTTTTTTTTTTTTTTTATCTTACTCTTCTAGTTCTTTTAATTTTGATGACAGGGTGTTGATTTTAGATCTTTTCTTGCTTCTTATGTGGGCATTTATTGCTATAAATTTCCCTCTAGACACTGTTTTAAATGTGTTCCATAGGATCTAGTATGTTGTGTCTTCATTCTCATTGGTTTCGAAGAACATCTTTATTTCTGTCTTCATTTCCTTGTTTATCTAGTTGACATTCAGGAGCCAGTTATTCAATGTCCATGAAGTTGTGTGGTTCTGAGTTCCTAAAACCATTTTTCTTTTTCCTAGTAACACCTATTGGTACACCCAGAAATTAATGTTCCTCAGAACTCACTTGAGGCTAATGCTTCAAAGGAGCCACAAGATCAATTCTTGTGTCATTCAAGAATAAAAGTTTTGAGTAGCTGTTTTTATTCTTTCTGATTATAACCAACACCCACAATAAGCCAAGCTGGAAAGTTCAAATACAGAGCATTTAACAGTGATGACTTTGTGTGGAGTACAAATTGTATGCATCTCATGATACTTATATAGAATGACATAAAGATCTTTTGAGTGTGGTTTTTGAATTATTTTGGTGGAAATGCTTATGAATTCACATTCCTTAGCTGGTTTCCTTTGTGACTAACAACTTGTTTTCACAAGACAGGTCAACAATTTGCATTTCAGTCTATCAGTTAGTGAGGCTAACTAAATCATACTGACCATGGCCTCAGGGGTATCTGGCTATGGCTGTGTTTGCTGGTGGAAACTAAGGGAAGTAAGTTAAAAATCAAATGACTCTCTAAGAAAGACTCTACCCCACCTAACGTAAATGGAGAACTGAACCATGTCAAAAACTAATCTAAATAATTCTACGGAAAAAAAAGTTGCATAGCTGCTAATAATAAGTTCAGGTGTAATGGAAAACTCTACATCCCACTATTTTAAGACTTATTATTATCACTATTTTTACTTCAAAAATACAATGTTAAGAAGTAAAAAGCAGTAACTCAAAACAGGGAAAAAGTGAGTAAATATGGCAAAAAAGAAACTAGATCTGAGCCCACTCTAACAGAACATGTAGCAGCAACATCACCTTGCTGCAGGATGAAGGAGGAAACACATAGCACTGGGAATGATGGTGGGTTTGCAATTTGCAGCTGGAGTCATACATCAAAATACAGTCCTCATCTAAGTATAGTATGGAAAATATTGCATTCTTTTTTATGAGTATATATACAAGGCTAACCATCACCTAAGTGTAAGGTCTTTTAGGCTGACTGACAGCACCATGGACTACGCCATGGTAACCTCTGTGACCTGCACATACACTCAGATGAGTTCCTGGAACTAGAAAGTCTGAAGTAACTGGAAAACCACAAAAGGAAAAGAAATGACCAACCCCTGCAGCACCTAATTAACTTTGAGACATTCTTTTATTGTTCCTTATACCTGCCTCAACTGATAAGGCAATTAGACTTTGTAACTGACTTTGGTCAATGTTGTGACTCCAGAACCTACGACCCCCACTTCCATCTTGCAAAAGTTGCCCTGAACTGTAACTTCTGTAACTTTCCACTGCCTACCCCAAACCTATAAAACCAACCCTATCCCTTCACCCTCCGCTGACTCTCTTCAGACTCAGCCCTCCCACACCTGGGTGAATAAACAGCCATGTTGCTCACACAAAGCCTGTTTAGGGGGTCTCTTCATTCAGAGCACCTGTTTTAACACTAAGGTCAGCAAGCAATATAAAAGCAAAACCGACATTAAACTCATCTGATCCTACACCAATTCTGATGTTCTGCAGCACATTATTCACCCACAAAATGACCACTACAGAGGTAATGATGATTCACTCTAAGCTTAACAGTTGGGTAAGTCTACACCCCAATACTAGTACAATATGAGGTTTTAAGCAAATAAAATTAGTTTGTGTTTCTCCAGATATGGTCTGTGAACCATCTGTGTCTAGAATACCTGCGGAGTTTGTTCAAAGTGTTCCCTGGCCCCACCCAGACCTTCCCAGCAGTCTCTCTGGGGCTAGACCTTGGACTTCCCACATGGAATAAGCTCTCTGGTGAGTTTTAAGCCTGCTAGAGAGCTAAATGAATATTGTATTAAGGCTGGATGCAGTAGCTCACACCTGTCATCCCAGCACTTTGGGAGTCTGAGGTGGGCAGATCACCTAAAGTCAGGAGTTCAAGACCAGCCTGGCCAACAAGGTGAAACCCTGTCTCTACTAAAAATACAAAAGTTAGCTGTGCATGGTGGCAGGTCCCTGTAATCCCAGCTACTAGGGAGGCTGAGGCTGGTGAATCACTTGAACCCAAGTGGAGGAGATTGCCATGAGCTGAGGTCACATCATTGCACACTAGCCTGGGCAACAAGAGCAAAACTCCATCTAAAAAAAAAAAAAAAAAAAAAAAGAAAAAAAAAAGGAATAAATTCTGATATGGAGAACTTAGAAGCTTCATAGGAAAGCAACGAAATAATAAAAATCAAAATAATAAAAATCTTTCTTATGTTAAAGCTTAGAAAGCAAGATTTTTTAGAAAAAAAAATATGTAAAAAAGTAAACTGGTGACCATGACAATTTGGAAACATCATTTAAAAGCATTATGAGATACAACCATATAAAATTTTGTGTTCTCTATATTGTAAAATATTTTTTCATTCTTTAGCATTCTTGCCTTTAACAAATCCAGACCTTAGGGTTCATGTTCTCTCTGGTGCTCAGTCAGCTGTCTGGTATATAGTATATCTCCCTTTCTTTCCTTTTTTTTTTTTTTTTTTTTTTTTTTTTTTTTTTTTGAGGTAGAGTCTTGCTCTGTCACCCAGGCTGGAGTGCAGTGGCTCAATCTTGGCTCACTACAACCTTGGGTCTCTAGGTTCAAGTGATGCTCATGCCTCATCTTCTAGAGTAGGTGGAACTCCAGGCACATGCCACCATGTCTACCTAAGTTTTGCATTTTTAGTGGACAGGGTTTTGTCATGTTGCCCAGGCTGGTCTCAAGCTCCCGACCTCAGATGACCTGCCTGCCTTGGCATCCCAAAGTGCTGGGATTACAGGCATGAGCCACTGTGCCCAGCAGGCATCTCCGTTTCACTCCTTCCTGGCTGGCAAAGCCCCATTCCCACTGTTTCACCACATAGGCCTCCACCTCAAGCTTGCTCCTTTATATTACCAGTGTTCATGGTTGTCATGAAAGGCATGATCTATGGCCCTAGGAAGTATGACCACTGACCAAGAGTTTATCACCTTCTTCCCCAAAGATGCTGAAGACCAGAAGATCTTTTCATTAGTCAAAGCTGATTCAAGTGCCATTCTACCTAGCAGGAGAAATTCAGAAGGACTGGCTCCTAGGGTGCCCTTCTGGCCTAATCTTCTGTGTTTCCAAGATATACATGCCGGTACAGAGTTGGCCAAGGGCTGGCTGTCTGGGACCATCTATATCAGGTGTCCCCAAACTACGGCCCGTGGGCTGCATGCAGCCCACTGAGGTCATTTATCCGGCGCCCCCGCCGCACTTCAGGAAGGGGTATCTCTTTCATTGGTGGTCAGTGAGAGGAGCACAGTATGTGGCGGCCCTCCAGTGGTCTGAGGGACAGTGAACTGGCCCCGTGTGTAAAAAGTTTGGGGACGCCTGATCTATGTGGTCTATGGTATGGTCTTCATCTCTTTCAGTTCACAACTTCTTACTGAAAATCCACTGCATGCAAACTTCAGAAGTTGTATTAAGGCTTTATTTTGAATTCTCCTTATATAAAATCTTGTGTCTGGTATAAGAAAACGGTAAATAAAATTGTGTATATAATGCATATATTATAACATGTACACATATGTATGTATCTAATATGTATTGAGAGAGAATTCCAGGCAATTTGTTATGACAAGAACTAAGAGAAATGGAACAAGAATGTGCTAAATCAACAGTAAACTACAGAGGTAGAGCTCCTTTATGGTACAATTTTAGAGAGGATTATAGCAAATCATGATGCAACTACACTTTAACTCAGTTCTGAAAGTAAGCCAGAAGTTGCATTTTCTTAAATAGGATATGGTTAACTTAGAAAATGGTTCTCAAACTGGGGTCTCTAAACCAGCAGCATCAGCATCACCTGAGAAAGTGTTAGATGTGCAAACTACCAGGTACCCCAGCAAATCTACTGACTTAGAAATTCTGGGCAGGCCTCAACAATCCGTGTTTTAAAAAGTACTGCAGGTGATTCCAATGCAAACTAGAGTTTAGAAACTGCTGGCTTAAAATTCAAGACAACTCACCTGGACCTTCTATCATAGGTTAGAGTGAGCCAAATAAAACAAGAGTATTATAGTAATCTATAAGGTGTAATTAAAAAAAAAAAAAAATGTGCCCTTCCTGCTTCCCCAAGTGGCCTAAGAAGTCCCTGCATTTCTTAAAATTAGAGCAACTGCTTTCAGTTAAAACACTATCACAGACAGCCACTATGCCCATTAATGTGCCAACACTCATTATTTAGCTATTACTCAGCTGTCACTTGGCAGAGAGTTTGGATATAAAGAAAAGCATAACATGGCATATCATATGGCAGGTCAGATTTACAGTAAAGCAAGGGAAGGAGAGCCCCAAGCATCTCCCTCAAGGCATGAAAGGCCCAGGTGAAACTCTACAGTAAGGAGACTATGAAAAGGCAATGATGCTTTCACAACGCAGGCAAGGGATGCTCAAAGAAACATTCTGACATTACTGTCTTCAGCAGTGCTTAATTATCCATTAGTTGAGATGATCTCCTCCGGCTTCTTAAACAGAACAGTGTCTAAGCTGGAAAGGTAATGGTTTGCTGCTGATTAGCATTCCACACACATTTCACATGTATATATGACTAATGTTCAAACTAAACATGGAATAATATAAATCCGGGACTCTCCTTGGTACTTCCTCATTAGTGCACCAGCAGTTTGCTAAGATGAAATGTATGCGTTCAGATTCTGACATTTGCAAGCACCACCTGACAGAACTTACAAATACACTTAATATGTCTTTACAATGTTCTTACATGTATCATTTACAGAGCATGTAAATCTTACTAATACGTGCATCAAAAAGTTTGTTACTTATTTTTTAAAATTCTGTTAAAATCCTTAATGACAAAAATGGCATTTGAAAGCACAAAATTTTATATTCAACAATCAAAAACTTTAAAGCCTGTATTTTCTCCCAGCACCCTTACCACACTATATACATGTTAACATTTTTATTTTACATTGTATTTCCCAAAGCCTTTCTATACGCCTTTTAAAAAATCAGTTGAGGGTAAAACTCAACCCACACTAGTTCTTTAAAGTTAGGACATAAACATACCTTATAATATGAAATGGAGATAGTAGCAATTAAAATTTCTGTACAGGTTACCACAGGAAAAGTGATAGTCATTGACTCCTTGAGGGATTCCAACTTTAGGTAGAAAATACCCATGTACAGCAGCCCAATTTTACACAGCTCCATCAGTTGACAGCTGACATTTTAACCTCACAGCAAAAAGATTCAGAATTAAGTCTGACATTTTGTCCTTTAACTTGTTCCAAAGTACTGCAGGGGTTTTACTGCCTGATGTTACACCATATGTGCAAACTCTAGACACAGCAGGCAGGGTTAAGCAGGATGCCTCTGTATTTTGCCATTGTCCTGCTTCCTGTTGTTTCTGGAGCAACCTAACTTTAGCTAAACATAACTCTCCTGGGCATATCAATTTTAGCAGAAGAATCTGCCTCATAGCAAAGTTCCCTGTAAGTTGATTACATTTCTGAAGCATGGCAGTCTATGAGATTCATAGAACTTACTGCTTTGGCATCCTGCAGAGTCTTTATGAAACTCAACTCATCACAGAAAAAATTTATTAAAATAAAACAAGTTCTTGTGAATAAAAACCTAAACAATTATGAAATGAACAACCTAGGGAATTCTTTTTGAAGCTTTTTCTTTTCTTTTCTTTTTTTTTTTTTTTTTTTTTTTTGGTCATCTGGTCTCCCATTAAATAACAGTGATAAACAGCAGATTCTTTAAACCCTTCTCCATAGTTCAAGTTATTTTTTAATTCTAAATTTACTGTTATCTTTGGTAATGGGTATGTTTACTTGTGCTCTCAAGAGGTGAGATTCTGAAAAGCCCTCTTAGATTTTATATCCAGAATTGTTTTTGCCAGTATAAGAAACATTTTTGATAAATGAGAGAATACTAGCTGCTACTAACAAATTATTCTCTTAGCTTGATGTCAGAAACTCTTACCAAGCCAGAGTTCATGAAAAGTACAAAGAAAAAAAAAACGGTTCTTTAAAAATATATACATATAACTTCCCCAATTGTCTGTCCTTTTGCGTATTCTGTAAAGGAGAACATTTAGCTCTATATAATTCAAAAAAAATCTATACATAGCTTAGAGAGGGAACCATAAATCTCATGGGTCTCAGATTCACTTCCTGTTGCCTTCCTTCATTACACATTTAAAGATAATCAATAAAAACTGATTTCTCTTTGTAAGCATTTTCCTGTTCTGCCAGAAATCATAGCAGGCCCTGCCCTAAAATGAAGAAAAAATGTAAAGTAATATCTACCATAAGAGGAGAAAATGAAACTGCCTAAGCGTTTTTCCTGAGCCAAGTGAAACACAAACAGCAGACCAAGTTTATTCTTACAGAAAAGAATCTTAAATTCTCTTGGCATTCATTCTATTCTGAAAATCTGTGATAGAAACAAGTTTTCAAACTCTGAACTTACATTTCCACTTTCAATGACAACTGATTTAGGTTTCCTAAGAGTTTTAGCTACATACCTGTGTAAATATACATATCACATGCAAGGTTTTTGCCAGTGTTCAACATCAAAGCTGTCAAGAGAGGACAGATAGGTCCCCCACACTGCCTCCCTGGAGGGATGAAGGTGCAAACCCAATGGGGAAAAAAAAACCAAACCAACCAAATGAGATCACAATTACATCAGTAAGGAAAGAATGGACAATTCTACCTCATTTCAAAACAAAACTTTCTATGTCACTTCAAAACACAAAACTTTGCCACTTGCATTTTCAGCACAAGAACTAAACTTTACTTAAAACATCACTTGAAAGTTTTATATTAATAATCTGAAATAATCCATTGGGGTTCTCTCATATAGGGAGACTGTCTCACAACTATTCATTTTTAATTTGTTTTTCTTCTTCTAGATTCTTCACAAAAGACTGTAAGAAAACACCAAATGGGAGAGTAACAGACCTTTACTTTGTAATGAAGTTCCAAATACATTGTATAAGTTTTCCAGGCTTCCTATTTCCTTTCACTCTGCACTATCTATGGAGGTTGTCATATTTCACCAGGGTGGACTGTAAATCAGACAAGTTCAGCCAGTCAGGTTGAAGAATGGAGGTGAAAAGCACAGCGGAAAATACATAAAGTACAATTAAAACCATATGACCAGAGATATTGAAGCAATACTTGCTGGAGGAAATCCAAGTAAAAATCAAACCTTTTCTGGTGTTACTGAAACTATCCAGTCCGTCTGGGACTAGTACACATCATTTGTTAAATATTCCTTTTTTTTTTTTTTTTCCAAACTCTGCAAGAGCACCCACGAAAGTTAAACCTAACGAGATAATTAAGCTGATAGCTACCTTTGTAGAACAGTTAGGTTCACAGTTGTTATATAAAACTAATCTCTCATTTAAAATGGTTACCACTTACTTAGATATACAGCTTAAGATTGGGCAAGAATAAATTTTGCATCCACCAAAGTGTATTAGAGGTTCATGATAACCATGGTGGATCAAAACCCTTTTCCACTTTTCTGTTAAATCTTTACCTCTAAAGACCCAAGGATATTAAGACAAAGATAACCTAATTGCCTATTATTGATCATAAAGAACGAGAAGCTATGAAATCCAAACTGCCTCCCCTACTACACTAAAAACAACCTAGATGCTAGTGTTTTCACATAGGTAGCACTTAGCAGGACAGTGATGTGTATGTACAGAAATTAAGGACTCTTGAAGTTGTAAAGCAATTCTGACAATAATCTTGACTTTGGCAAACTATCAGCAAAGCCATTCCAAATCTATTTCTCTTATGCATTCCAGACGTCAATTATAATAATCTCAGTAGACAACTGAAACATAATTTTTAATATTGCTTTGGGATTCCAGTAAACAACTCAAGCTCAGCAAGTCACTTACCCCCAAGAAACTGAATTCCTCCAGCCACTCTTCCCACCGTCCTGGAGATGAGCTCGGAAACGCAGCAACCCATGAGGGCTGTGAGTGCCACCAGAAGGAGGAGACCACAACCCAGGCCGGTCACAATGGTGCAGATCCTCCATTCTGCGCTGGGGATGCCCTGGAAGGAGGCATAGCGCCCACATTCCTCCACCATCACCATCATCTGCCGACTCTCATCATGCACAGGATAGGAGCACCTCCGGAAGGTACCAAAGGACACAGGCTTGCCCAGCTGTGATCCCCAGAGCCAGTAAGGCATAAAGAACCCCACGCAGGAGGTGGCAGCACAAAGAAAAGAGAGCAAAGCCCAGATTACTCCCGTACAAGTCAGGCTGGATGCCATCTCTCACCAGACAGGGCAATGAGGACCCCCAAGTAAATGTTCAGGGACTGCAGGAGTGAATGAAGGTGTGAAATCACCAGGGACCCAGAGGTAATCCACAGTTCCGTAACGCAGAATAGATCTTCAGTCTTACTGGGCATCAACTTGCCATCCTGTGTACTAAAGATGATGGTCCCTGATAAAACAACGGGAAACATTAAAAGTTAAAGGCATTGAGAGAGGTGATAACACTGTCTCAGCTAGTCTACAATCTTCAGTTAATAAACATTCAGACTTGCCTCAACACTTTAAAAGTGGGAAGAACTAATTCTCCTTATGAGCTTCTCCATAACTCAATTTTTGTCAAACCAGCTCAAAGCTTTTTCATATCTTTACCTCCTATAAATGTTCCCAAATTAACTGATAGCTATTTTACTTAAGGAAATGCCTGATTTTTATTTGACAGGCCAATGAATTCATTCTATATATTATATACTCACATTAAAAGTAATGTAGTATTTTCACTGGCAATAAACAATTAAAATAAAATGAACCATGCCATGGTTTCTTTTCTTTTTGGCTTGCAAGTTCGTGCTCATAGTTTTTTGCAACTTTTCTGTGTGTCTTTAAGGGTACATTAACTCCCTGCATGAGCCAAACAAAATAATTAGGATAATTTTTCACAATTGCAGAGTACCATAAATTTAACAAACATTGTGGTCTGCGGAGGCACATACAGTACAGAGCTATTACCAGACACTCTTTGTACTCATTCAGCAGCGTTTCAGAATTTCTTTAGTCTTAACATCATCTAGTGTAAAAGAATGCCTGTGCATGACATTTTGGGTCTGCAATTTTGATTCATCGATTGGAATCATTTCTCCCATTGAATGACTGTCTAATCCGAACAGCAAACCATACTTCCCAGTATTCTACATCAAAGCCCAGTCATCCAAATGGTTCCAGAGGCATTTACTTCCACCCCAGCCTTTTAAAGAGTTCCTTAACCATTTCTTGCATTTTCTGTAAAGACGTGAATACAGAAGCACACAACCCATCCACCCTAGAGATCCACCTCCAGGACTCCTAACTCCAGCTTTCAGGGTCCACAGCAAATTCCCCCATTTCTTGTGGCCCCTACCCTCTTTAACCACTGCCCGTTTTCAGTTCTAGATGTCACTCAAAACGGAGGTCCAGTCACCACTTTTTTTTTTTTTTTTTTTTTTTTTTTAATCTTGTCAAGTGCAGTCAGTGGCTGAAGTTGATCTATCTGGGCCACGAGACTGGGGAAGAGCAGTAGGGGGTGGCATGGGGCGGGGGACCCCCATTTCCAACTGCGGTGAGGCGCCCTGGCCAAGACAAGCCCATATTTAGCCCCCTGCCACTGCCTCCCCGAGCCACCCCACCTATGGAGACACACAATGATCCCTCCATTCTAAAAGGGAGCAGGAGGCATTTTCCAGCCGGCTCTGGGCGAAGGGAGGGGATAAGGATGGGAAGGCAGCACCCCCCGGAGGCAGACGCCGAGAGCGGACGCGGCCAGCAGGGAGAGCCGACGGATCCGCCGAGCTCAGGAAGTCCGGAGCCCGGGCGGGCGCAGCCCAACTCCGGCTCCGGGGCAGAGAGGGAGCCCGGGATAGAGCAGCGGAGCCCACGCCCACGGGGCAGCCGAGCGCTTCACTTACATGGCTGGCGGGCGGCGGCCACCTTCCCTCCCGCGTCCCGGGCGCGCACACAACTTGCCGTCCTTCCCGGGCGGGAACATCCACGGCAGACCAGACCGTCCTGCCCTTCTTCGCCTCGGTCCCTAACCGCCGCAGAGCCCGACCTGGAGGAGCAGGGGTCGGCAGGAGGCGGAGGGTCTCCAGGAGCGGGGCTGGCACCCGCGGAGACCCGCACTCAGGCCGCGCGCGGGCGCCGGGAACCGCGCGCAGAGCCGCGGAGCTCCTTTTGGCAGGCGCGGCACGCAGCGCCTCCTCCCCTCCGCGGCCCGGCCCTCCTCCTGCTCCAGTCCCCTCCCCTCGCGCCCCGGGGAACTCCGGCTGACAGACCCGGGACGCGACGGGACGTTCCTGGAGCGCCGGGCGGGGAGGGGGCGCGCCCCGCCGTCCGCGCGGGTCCAGGCCCACCCCCGGGGGCGGCTTCCGCGGCTCCTCCCCTCGCCTCGAGCCCGCTCGCGCCCAGTCTCCCTGCGTCTCATTCAAAGCTGAGAGTGGGGGAGACAGACGGACGGAGCAGTGTGGGAGTTAAGTTGCTGGTCTTCCTGGGCGACGCCGAGGGGCCACGGAGGAGCACACGCGTTCCCTGCTGGCTTTGCTGGGCTTCCTGTTCGGGTTTTAAGCTCCAGTTTTCCTGCCGCCTTTGGAAGAAGCCGTAGACGGGAAGGAGGGCCTTGAAGAGTGAGTGAAGTGGCCCTTTTGAGCTTTCAGGAAGCTCTTGAGAAGTGGTCAGTTGGGAAGGCGGTGAATGAGGCGGTCGTGGACGTGGCCATTAGAGCACAGCAGAGGCCTAAGGGTCGGGTATAGCATGGGAGCAGAGGCCTTTCCAGACGAGCCGGGGAGAAGGCAGGGTAGGACCTCGAGCGAGCATCGCCCAAGAGATACCCTCTTTCAAAGGGCTCTCTCCTCTCTTGCTCGGGACTCTCTCGCTCTTTCTCTCTCTCTCCCTCCTCCCCGCCTTGCTGTCCCTTCACTTTCTCTCTCCCTGCTGCTCCATCCTGCGTCCTGGTCAATTTTGCAATCTATTCCCTCATTTGATTTCTTTTCTGAGAAACAACTGATTTTTAGTTCCCTCTGGACTTGATTTTTTTCCACTTGCCATTAGCACTAACCTCTTTAGAAGTTTAGAGCTAGATTCAGTAGATGACTGTGGGAGTCTCTGCTGAACACAGTATTTTAAGAAGTATGCCATCTGGGAATAGCAGTTTTTGAAGTAGTTTCCCAGATATAGTTTTTGTGAGGTGCCTTTTTAAAGGAGTTGAAAGTAATATTGGGAAGATATAGATTTCATAGCAGATTTCCAGACTGCACCATTTTAATTAGCCCTGATGGTGTTCATTTTTCCCACAACGACAGCTGGAGATATGTGTTCTTTTATTATTTTGAAAGATCTTAAGTGATTGGTTCCAAGCCTTTTGAGGTCATAGGTCTTTTTAAAAAATATGATGAAACTGATGAGCCTTTCAGAAAAAAAAAAAAAAAGCACCTACATACAAAGCTTTACTACAGTGATTCTGAAGAAGAAAAAGGATATTTGGCAAGATCTGAAGATAATGTTATCATTACCCATGGCTGGGGAGTACTACTGGCATCTAGTGCATAAAGACCCAAGATCCTGCTAAATACAGTGCACAGGACAGTCCACAAAATTACCAAAATGTCAATCATCTGAATGAAATATCAGGTGGTTTCCATTCCCTTAAAGCCCATCCATGAATCCCACATTCAGAATCCCCAATTTAAGTTTGTTTGTTTTTGTTTAGTTTAAGCTGTTTTAACTCTTCTTGTACAAATCACCAGTTACTGGGCTCAGTGACAGCATAAGAATAATTGGTCTGACTTCCAGTTAGGTACCACACCCCTAGTTATTACACAGAGGGTCCATACCTCTATAATGTGCTGGTGGAAGACATGATCATAAAAGACAAAATAATAATAGGGAGAATCAGAGTCACCTCCATACACCTGCTGGGGAAATTGCTCTCAAACACTTTCTCAAGCTTTAAGCACTTGAGCTGGCTGGAGAGATATTAATAATAATTGTAGTTACCACAGAATGACTCTTTGCTGTGTGTTAGTATGTTAAGATTTCGTAATAGATTACTTATCTGGTCCTCAAAAAAGAAAAGAAAAACGATGACGAAGGAACAATTATTATTTTACAGCAAGGATAAGTAATTTGCCCAGAATTTGCAGCTAATAAGTGACTTAAAAAAAAAAAAAAACTCGTTATTTGCACTCTATTAAGCAAAGTAAATGCTATCACAGAAATTCTGCCTAAAATGAAAAAAAATGATAGAAGAGGCCAAATTTTAAAAAACCTGTCAGGATGAAGTATCAATTATTTGTTAAAGTATAATACTGGAACTCAAGTTTCTAACTTAAATGAGTGAATTTAGACAAACAGTGATCTTTCTGAGCCTAAGTTATCTCATTGTTGAAAAAAGATTGGAATAGATTATTTTAATTTTTTTTTAAGTTCACGACTTTCAGCATCATGGTTATATAGGTACTCTTATCTTTGAGAAGGAATTTAGAGACCATCTAATCTTGTCAGGCATGTAATTTTACAGCTGAGGAAAGAGGCTCAAAATTCTTCCAGTATGTTACCCATATCTGAGGCAAGAATCCACATATCTTGATTTCTCTTTCTAATTATCTTACTAAATGATAAAATCTTCTAATTACTCCTTATGTTCTTCCATGCACACTTTATAAGCAAAATGCATTATAATTTATTTAAGTCCCTTTGCCTTAAATTTGCACCTTTAAAGGACCATTAAATTAATTCACAGCCAGAAGTTCCCACATAGCAGATGCTGCTTATAACACCTATTCCAGGTTTGAGTTTCCAGTATGTTTGGATAGTAGCCTCATTGTGTCACAAGATGAGATCATGAATGCAAAAGTAAATGGAAAGCTATAAAGTGTTTATGACAACACTCTTGGTTGGCTACCTAACGTTAATTCAGGATCCCCTCTCCCTTCTCACCAGATACTCTTCTAGCTTCCCTTAAAGCAAATAATGGCCAGTTGATCCTGCTCTAGCCAATTAGTTTGCTAAGGAGGCCTCTGGGGAAGATTGTATTCTCTGATAAAATAAGGAGACGTGAGAGAATAGTTCTCTCACCAACATGATTGTCTTTGGGCCCATTCTTGAAAGATGAGGTGTTTGGAGCTCTGACAGCCTTCTTGTAACCAGGTGGGGGATCACAAAGACATAATCCCAGTGATCTAACATTGTAGAGCTTCTCAACTCCATTTGAATTCTTTCAAAAGTAAATTACAGCTTGTTAATATGGTTTAAATCACTGTGAGTTGAATTTTCTCCTTTTGGTAGCTGAAAGCATTCCTAATTGATAAAGCATGGTATAGATAAGACATGTTCAATATGTCTTATCTATAATATATATCAGTGAACACTATCTCAGTGCTTGGTGATGTAGGCAGATACTCAATAATCAAACAGTAATTGTGGGATTTAATGAACAAATCAATATCATTGTGATTATTATCCTTTTTCTAATGCAGCCTACAGACTGGATATTTAATTTTTAAACAAATGGTATGCTATGTGAAATTAAGGAAGGAGCATGATAATGAAATATAGAGAACATAATGAAATCAATCACTTCTGACCATTGGAGAGAGATTGGAAAGGGATTTCGTATGTTCACAATTGTGGCAAACACTATAGTTTGGCTGATAGACACCATTCCCAACTCACTTCTTTTATACTGTTAATGCCTATGGAAGCAGTGAAAGCTAAACTCTCTGTTTCCCAGCCTCCCTTGAAATTTGAGGACAACGTGTGGTATTATGATATGTATTAATTTTTGTCTACAGTTCCTGGCTCCCAACACCTCTAACCCTTGTTACGGTGTTTTGTTATAATGGCGTGTGTGTTAGGCCTCAGAAGCAGACCTTAAGAAACAACCTCTCTAACCTGCTTCTGCCGTCCTTTCACCTGCCCCAAGGCAGGACTCTAATCTTTTCTCCTCCTTTCTGACTGTGAGTCTTAGGACCCTCCCCTGAGAGGGACCGGCCCCATATCCTTAGGGAAGGAATGGTAACATCCTGAAGCTTCCATAAAAACCTAAGAGGGCTGGCTCGGTGACTCCTTCCTGTAATCCCAGCACTTTGGGAGGCCGAGGTGGGCAGATTGCCTGAGGCCAGGAGTTCAAGACCAGCCTGGCCAACATGGTGAAACCCTGTCTCTACTAAAAATACAAAAATTAGCTGGACATGGTGGTGGGCACCTGTAGTCCCAGCTATTTGGGAGGCAGGAGAATCACTGCCTGGGAGGCAGAGGTTGCAGTGAGATGAGATCATGCCACTGCACTCTAGCCTGGGCAACAGAGCCAGACTCCATCTCAAAAACAAAACTAAACAAAACCAAGGGGACCGGACATTCCTGGAGGATGGTGTGCCCCAGGAAGGTACGGAAGCTCCACATCCTTTCCCCATACCTTACCCTGTACATCTCTTCATCTGCATCCTTTGTAATATCCTTTTATAATAAACGGGTAAGCAAAAGTGTTTCCCTGAGTTCTGTGAGCTGCTCCAGCAAATTAATGGAACCCAAAGAAGGGTCATGCGAACCCCAACTTGAGGCCAGTTGGTCAGAAGTTCTGAAGGTCTAGAATTGGAATGAATGTGGCGGACAGGGGTAGCCTCAGGGACGGAGGCCTCAGTCTGTGGGAGCTGATGCCGTCTCCAGGTAGACATTGTTAGAACTGAACTGGAGGACACCCAGCTGGTGTCTGCTGCAGAGTTGATTGCTTGTTTGCTGGAGGGGAAATATCCCCATGTACCCTTGAGTCACAGAAGTCTTCTGTGTTGATTGTTAGTGTGTTGGTTGGAAAGCAGAGGAAAAACCTGGTTAAAGACTCCAGAAACACCATTTAACAGTACCGGCCATTGAAGGGTGCTGGTACCATCACCTCCACTTCTTCTTTCTTCCAGCCCAGAGAATGGATGTGATAGCACCTCACAGCACAGCATTCATCGTGCAGCCATGAGGCGACAGGCATGAGGAGGAAAGCCGGCACACGAACCATGGTGGAATGAAGTGGTGAGAAGAGTCTTCCTCTTCACTATCTGATCTAAGCTCCTTGCACTTCTCAGGGTAAGATCAGTAACCCTTACCTGGTTAAGTCACTGATGTTACTTCCTACATTATTCATACCAACTCTTCCGTTACAAGAAGCCAGCGCCACAGCAAAGACACAGAGTGTGGGAGTATGAAACAGAACCAGGAAAGAACGTAACAGTGTCGAGGGAAAATTTATTCTCAAGCAAATGGTGGCTGTGGAGGCATTCATTGCCCACATCACGTATTGCAGAAGATGGACCCTCTGTTGAGTGTGACAATAGAAACAGGAACACCTATCAAAATGGTTTATAAAATGTTTCTTCTTAAAGGCTCAACTTTGATCAATTCAGAGAGGCAGAAATTCTCAGCATTATGAAATAGCCTGATACAAAAAGGTTCCCCTTAAATACAAACCAGCAAGAGAGAGATGCAGGCAGGTGGGAGGTCCAAATGAGAACCAGGAGATACAGAAGAGAGGCTTTAAGAAGGAGCGGGGAGGAGAGATTTTTCCTTAACTTCTCCTGGATGTGGAGCTCATCTTTTCTTTGTTGATGAAAAAACACATGCTTTGTTCCTCAACACATGCTGTGAGATATCCCAAGAAATGCTCTGCCAGCTGGAAACCTACAGTCACAGTTTTCAGTACAAATACAGTGAATGAGGTTTAAAAAACATAGTTTGAGGTCATGGTAAGTTCACCCATTCTGCCATTTCCTTCCTCCCTTCATTTCTAAATTGTCTTTCCCTTCACAAATCCCTTCTGAAGACTAATTTAAAGGGGTATTGCTACGATATGTTACTGCATTGAATCCATTCCATACATGGGGGAAAATCTCAAGGGACAGTGATCTCTCAGGTTTCCTGGACTCCATCTCCAGTAGTCTATGAGTGAGATAGTGTATTGCTTTTAGAAAGCTAACTCTCCTGTTTGTATGCATATATTTACCATAGCTATCCCAATATCCTATTAAATCGGAGTTGCCCATTTCATTTTCAGTGAACTTTCTTTCATGTGTTTGATAGACTCAAGACACCCCCCACCCCATAGAAATTGTATTTGTCTAGTTCATACTATTTCTAAACATATGATTTGTTTGAGTAAATTCCCCAGGAGCTATCATGGAAATGAGGTAAACACAGTCTGTGACCTGCTCCCAGTAGTGCTGTCTGCATTATTCATTTAAAGTTTGCAGATTACTTTGGACTATGAAGTGCCATATAGTTTCTATGTTTTATTCTTTTATGAGTTAAGGTAGCATACAAATATTAAATTAATAACTTACTTATAAAGAAAAAAGTGAAGTGTTAAATCAGATTTAACATAGCAAATACTTCATATTAAACCATCAAAATTGAAAATGTCCATAATACATAATACATATATACATTTGCTACATGACTCAGTTTACATTTTAAAGCAGTACATAAATATATCTAATACTGAATTGGTGCCACGTTTCTGCTGCTTTTAAGTTATTTGTTTCTTCCAGTGTCAAAAATCAGCTCTTGTTTTGATCAACATTATGACCTAAATTTTGGTTTTTGTTTTTATTTTCCCATAATATGTAGAAAAATGAGTATTGTGGGTACCAAAGAAAGAGATAGAAAATTTTATGTATAATATTTGCCACCAATAAGTCTTCTAAGAAAATTCACAAAGGTTTATTTCTACAGCCTTTTAAAATCTTAAGTCTCTCCAGCACCAAAATAAGATGCATTGCAAGGATCAAATGAATATACTTTTATACATTTTAACATAATAAAATGATCGTACAGGAAAAAATCAAAATTGAAAACACTTAATTGGCATTATAATACTAAAAGGGGCTTAACAAGTCCCTCTTGCATTTAATTTTCCTGAAGCAAATAATTTCATATTATAACTCTGGTAAAATGGTAGAGGGAAAATGCGTCTTCCCCAGGTCCCTGGTTTTCCTCAGGAAGAATTTTCCCTCAATGCACCTGTACTCTGTTCCCTCCTCTGAGCCTCTGGGGCAATTAGAGAATCTGGAAGAAACATCCCGTGTATACCTGGTTTGCTCTGCTCTTCTCTTATGGGCAAATCCCCCACATGGGGCAGGAGGGTCCGTGTGCTACCCAGAAGGCCTTCCCCGTCCACACCGCTGAGACTGAGACAGGTGGACAAATCTGCTGAGCTCTGGGGTTCAGTTAGCAGACCCGTTTGCCCCTCACAAAGCTATAGCCTTCATGTTAGCCTTTATCAGGAAGAAACATGATGTTTGTTCTCCATCTGCCACTTTTCCCCCTCAATTAGCTCAGATTTCAGATGGGAAAAAGGAGTACTATTTATTGGCCTCCTTCAGAGACCCCAAGATGAACTAACACAAAGTGAATGTTAGCACATTCATTTAAATGTCAGTGAAATATTACTGTTTATTGATCAGTGTGCTGGCCACGCCAGGGTCGTACTATGGAGTTATGTGGAAAAGAGCAAATTGCAAGGGAGGCAGATCACTTGAGGTTAGGAGGTCAAGACCAGCCTGGCCAACATGGTAAAACCCCACCGCTACTAAATAAATAAATAAATAAATACCCAAAAAATTAGCCAGGCATTGTGATGCACACCTGTAAACCCAGCAGCTCATGAGGCTGGGGGAGGATAATCACTTGAACCCAGGAAATGGAGGTTGCAGTGAGCCAAGATCACAACATTGCACTCCAGCCTGGGTCATAGGGTAAGACTTCCTTTCAAAAAGAAAAGAAAAGCAGGAACTAATTTTTAGCAGTCAGCACTGAGTTAAATTGTCAAAGATTGTATCTTAAATACTGTACTTGGTTGATTTGCCAGTCTGAGTGAATGACTGGATGAAAAGAGATGCTATTATATTTCACTACTTTTGCCTTTGAAAGATCCATGTCTCTGTGTATTAAGCAGCTAAAGAGCAAGGGCAAGGTGACAGGAGGCAGAAGATACAGGAAGAGTAAAGAGCAGCATTCAACATCAACCATGTCAGCAGGAAGACAGCAGAGTTGGGTAGGAGGGAGAGAAAGGGAAAGAAGGAGACAGAGATGGACAGAGAAAGGAAAGAAGATAAGGAGAGGGAAATAGAAGACTAAAATTTCGTATGCTACCTTGACTTTGAGCCTTCCACGTCCCAAAGGCCTAACTTTGGGTCCCCTTCACACTCTGCAGTAGCTCACTCCCCTATCCAGTGAAGCCCCTGCACTTCTGCATACTCCTTGGAGAAACCCTGGTCTCTTCTCTCTGAGCTGTGGATCTCACATCTTTCTCATCCTAGAGTTACCCTGTTAAATCCCAAGTGGTAACAGACTTCTTTATCTCCCAAGTAAGACCATTCCAGGTAGCGGTTTTCCTAAAAGCTTACAGGATGACAAGTGAGGGGGACTGCAGTTTGGCACTTCATTAGCAATTCACCCAAAATGGAATACTGGGCCTCCCAATCCTGGAACTCCCTGCCATGGGAATTTCCCACAGGCTGCTGTCGCCTTAGGGAATTCTGCCTACTGCCAATGCCTATAGCCAGGCCAGTCCCTCCCTCCCCTCCTCCAATGACTTCTCCTGCACCCCTAGCTTCTTCTGAGTCTCTTAACACCTCTCTCTTAGGCTGCCCTTGGAAAGGAAAGTCTCTGTTCTGTTCTCTGTACTGTTTGGCATTTCAGCATTCGCCCTGCGTCTCCCTGTTGTTCATCCTCTGGAGTGATCATGACCAAAGGCATTAGGAGAGTTTTTCTGGGTCCCACTCTTTGCCCCAGTTAAAGAACAAAGTGATCTTGCTAAAGGGAGTTAGATTTGCGTCTTTCTAAAAAATTAACTAGCTCAAATGGCAGTTTGCTTTCGAAAAACATAAAATAAACTTATTTAAAGTGTATTATTAGAAAGGAAACCTCTTTAAGAACAACACATTTTCATCTATTTAACACGAATTCTATATTGCCTTAAAGAGATACTTTGAGCCAAAATGTTAAAATAAGAATGCCATATAATTACTGGTCTAAGAAAAAACATGTAAAATACATTGCTCAACTGCCTTCAGAGAGATCTACCTTTTCCAAAAGGAGTCAAAACTGGCTTCTGACCATCAATCAGAATGCACTGCGTTCAGGAGTGGAAGGAACCTGAGTTCAGGGAGTCAGAAACCTGAGTTCAAACTCAGAGACTGGATCTTGGACATACTAATTATGACTCAAATATAACCTATTTACACTTAACAGTGTCTCTAATAAAATTATTCACCATTCTATATGATCATTTGCCTGAGATGACATGAATCCGTTCTTTTATTCATATTAGTAAGTGGTAGAGTTTGAATTAATGATAGTGCTTGGATTGTAATGCAATTTTCCTGAATGTTAAGTACTTGTTTCTTTATACCAGGCGCCTCCTAGTGGTAGAAATGCAGCAAAAAGGACACTGAATCTTCAGTAATTTTTCTTCTAGGTATGAAAACACAGGGTAGATTTCAGCTTAATTTTGACTGACTTTTCTGTTAATTGATTAGCATCTCAAATGTCTTTACTCTTAACACATTAACATGGGCACAGGATTGGCTTAGTACAGGTATGCTGAAAGTGGCATTAAGCCAGGAGAAGCCCACATCCTATTTTTGCTATAAGCTCCCTGTCGCCTAATTATATTTCTTCCTTTGCTTTTGTTTTCACATATGTGGCCATTATTTCTTTCATGGTCATGATTCTCAATCAGAAATTATGTAAAGGTATTTACTTCTAAGTTTTAAGTTTTTACTTACACTGCTTTTGATCTGAAAACATTGCAAGTTTTATTTCAACCTGGACATAGCTTAGAAAACAAATAACTGTGGTATAGCAAAGAGAGGAAAAACCTGATTTCCTTGATTCAAAGAAGGCTTTGAGTCTGGTTAAATAGAGAATAAACATCCGGCGTTTGATTGATGCCTTCTAACTTGCAATTTTGTATGCAAAGAAACAGAAAAGAGAGAGACACAAATAGAAGCTCAATGCCACATCTAAACACAGCGGTAGAAGTCAGGAACACCCACTTCTGGGCTTGGCATAGCTGTTAAACTGTTGCTTGATTTTGAAGAAGTAACAACATAAAATGAGGAATCTGGCCGTCCTTCCATTCTCTCTTCCAAACAAAGCCGTGTGGTTGTCTTAGCTCCTTAGGGCTGCTGCTAGGTTGGTATAAAAGCAATTGCGGTTTTTGCCATTACTTTAATAGCAGAATACCACAACAGAATACCATAAATATATGTAACAGAATACTTAACACCATATAACAGAATACCATAAATCAGGGGTCTTATAAACCATAGAAATGTATTTCTTACAGTCCTAAAGGCTGGAAAATCCAAGATCAGGACACTGGCAGATTCAGTGCCTTGTGACCACCAGCTTTCTGGTTCATAGACAGCTGTCTTGTCTTGTGGTACCCTCACAAGGCAGAAGGGGTGAGGGAGCTCTCCGGGATCTCTTTTTTATAAGTACTGTGTGCTAACCGATTGCGCTACTGGAGCTCTCGGGATCTTTTTTATAAGGGCACTAATCCCAGTATGAGGGCCCTGTCCTCATAACCTGATCATCTCCCAAAGTCCCCACCTGTAAATACCATCACATTGGGAGTTAGGTCTCAATGTTTGAATGTTGTGAGGGATACAAACATTCAGCATATAGCAATGATTCACATAAAGTTTGTAGAATTGAGGGAACATGTTCTCTTTCCGGGTCCATGAGGTGGGGTCGTTTTAAGGGTAAGAACCTCGCAGCATCATGCCCCCCTCTCTTCCTCCAGGAGTTTTAATGGTTTATGTTCGAATTTTGAGGGTGCGGGAAGAAACTAAAAGTCATCACTCCAGCGGAAGTTCTAAGGAACTCCTTTCATTGGCCAGAGGAACTTGGGAAGGTGGCAATTTCTCCCAGGATAAATTCCCCTGCTCCTTCACCCATGCCGGATTTCCAGCTTTCTGGAATCCCCTCTCACGTGGTGGGAGCTCTTTTTCCCCTCTGGGATCTCCCCTCTGGAATCCCCTTCCACACTCTTCGTGGAAGTCTTTCTCTTCTCCTTTCCTTCTGTTTTCTCTACCTAAATAAAATCACCCTTCTGCAACACTTCTTGGGTCCGATATTTACTTTTACGAGCATGTGACGTACCTGCAGTGGTCCCATCGCTTATTCTTTAAGAGACTGGAGACCAAGAACCCACAGCATTCTCTTGGGGGAGCTGTGCCTCACCAGCACCCAAGAAAAAACCCGGTTACAGAATGAGACTGATAAAGTAATTACCAGTAGCCAATCAGGCTGGTAGCAGAAAATTTCTTGCTGTAGTATGTTAGCTACGTGAGATAAGCATTTTGAAGATTAAATAAACCACAGCAGGAATATAGGTGAATGAATGCACCACTGTGCCACTGATTAACTTTTCTCCCATTTCATATTCATTTACTGCTTAGATAAAAATAATAATCTTTAATTTTTTTAAAGCCATAATAATAATTCTATTGCACTAATCAGTACTAATCAGTGCAGGATAATGATAGAACAATCTGATGTCAGGCTTCCAAATGTACTAAATTAATCCAAACCATCAGTTTTAAATCATCTATTTCCCTACCCAGGTTCTACATAATTTCTATTCTGCCATCTTAGAAATTATTTAGTTTTAAAAAAAGCTTGATACATTCAAATCTACAGTAAAGGTCTGACAAGCTCTTTTAAGATGAATTACAGGGAACGATTGATTTGCCAGGTGCATGCTAAGGTCGAGACCCTAAAAAAACATAGTACAATTAACCTAACTCCAATTACTTTTTTCTTTAA